>NC_045982.1:21543475-22743475 GCF_010909765.2 Amblyraja radiata | reverse complement strand
ACTCCTGCCTTGTCTTAACTGTGTGCATAGGGTCGTTGTCCTGTTGGAAGGTGAACCTTTGCCCCAGTCTGAGGTCCTGAATGCTTTGAGCAGGTTTTCATCAAAGATCTCTCTGTACTTTGCTCCGTTCATCTCTCCCTCGATCCTGACTAGTCTCCCAGTTCCTGCAGCTGAAAAACATCCCCATGATGCTGCCACCACCATGCTTCACCGTAAGTATGGTATTGGCCAGGTGATGAGCTGTGCCTGGTTTCCTCCAGACGTGATGCTTGGCATTCAGGCTAAAGAGTTCAATCTTGGTTTCATCAGACCAGGGAATCTTGTTTCTCATGGTCTGAGAGTCCTTTAGGTGCCTTTTGGCAAACTCCAAACGGGCTGTCATGCTCTGACATGCACTGTCAACTGGGACCTTATATAGACAGATGTGTGCCTTTCCAAATCATGTCCAATCAATTTAATTTACTACTGGTGGACTCCAATAAAGTTATAGAAACATCTCAAGGATAATTAATGGAAACAGGATGACCCTAAGCTCAATTTTGAGTGTCATAGCAAAGGGTCTAAATACTTATGTAAATGTGATGTTTCAGTTATTTCTTTTTAATTATTTTGCAAAAATTTCTAAACACCTGTTTTCGCTTTTTTATTATGGGGTATTGTGTGCAGATTGATGAACAGATATATATTTAATCCATTTTCGAATAAGGCTGTAACGTAACAAAATGTGGAAAAAGTGAAGGGGTCTGAATACTTTCTGAATGCACTAGAAGTTGGCAGGTCATGTTGCAGTTGGTGAAACCACGTTTAGAGTATTCAGTTCTGTGTTCATGTTATAAGAAAGATATTCTCAAGCTTGAAAGGGTTCCGAGAAGATTTATGAGAATGTTGCCAGGACTAGAGGGTCTGAGCTACAGGAAGAGGCTGAGGAGGCTGGGTCTCTATTCCTTGGAGCGCAGGAGGATGAGGGGTGATCTTATAGAAGTGTATAAAATCATGAGGGGAATAAATCGGTTAGAAGCGCAGAATATCTTGCCCAGAGTAGGGGAATCAAAGACCAGAGGACATGGGTTCAAGGTGAAGGGAAATTTTTAATAGGAATCTGAGGGGTAATTTTTTCACACAAAGGGCGATGGGTGTATGGAACAAGCTGCCAGATGAGTTGTGGAAACTGAAGAAATGGGGATCCCTGAGTGCATTGAAAGTCTCAGTGTAATGATGGGAAATGTGGTGGCTTGCAAAGGGAAATGGCCAACTGAGTGGAGGAGTTCCTGCTGTCAGTGTGCCACAGTCTGCATTGTGTGGAGGCCAGAGCATGAGGGTGTGGGTTGCTTCTTACTGGGGGAGGTAATTATTTCAAGCAAAATCCTAAAACCACATGACATAAGACATTGGGGGGCAAAAAATTACAACATGTAAGCGTTCTCACTTGTTTGAATTAAATTCCGTCTGTCTTTCCTTCTTTAAGATCTTTAAATAATTGTCTTCACTGTCAATTACAACCAATTTTCATGGATCATGCAAACATACTAAGCACACATCTACATTCCCATCAGGGGACGGGGGGAGGGATTGACAAATTGGGAGTATAAAGATGGAGATAAAGGGGAAATGAGTACAGAAAAAGTTAGAAAAGACTCCCAAATTAATGGGAAGGAAAGTTCGAGAAGGGATAAGAGAGTAAGGTCAGGGCCAATAGTGGGGAGTGAGAGGGGAGGTGAATACCGAAGTCAAAGTGTTATATATGAATGCACAAAGTATAAGAAATAAAGTGGATGAGCTTGAGGCTCAGTTGGAAATTGGCAAGTATGATGTGGGAATGACATGGCTGCAAGAGGATCAGGGCTGGGAACTGAATATTCAAAGATATACGTCCTATCGGAAAAAAACAGACAGGTGGGCAGAGGGGGTGGGGTAGCTCCGTTGGTGAGGAATGAAATTCAGTCCCTTGCAAGGGGTGACATGGAATCAGGAGATGTAGAGTCAGTATGGATAGAACTGAAATTGTACGGGTTAAAAGACTAATGGGAGTTATCTACAGGCCCCCAAACTGTAGCCTGGATATAGAGTGCAAGTTGAATCAAGAGTTAAAATTGGCATATCGTGAAGATAATGCTATGGTTGTTATGGGAGATTTCAACATGCAGGTAGACTGGAAAAATCAGATTGGTACTGGACCCCAAGAAGGGGAGTTTGTGGAGTGCTTTCGTAATGTATTAGAGCAGCTTGTACTGGAGCCTACCAGGGAGAAGACAATTTAGGATTTAGTGTGTAATGAACCGGATTTGATAAGGGAACTCAAGGTAAAGGCGCTCTTAGGAGGTATTGACCATAATATGATAAGTTTTAATCTACAATTTGAGAGAGAAGGGTAAAACGGAGGTGTCAATATTACAGTTGAACAAAGGGGACTATGGAGCCATGAGGGAGGAGCTAGTCAAAGTTGACTGGGAAGATACCCTAGCTGGGATGACTGGAACAACAATGGCAGGTATTTCTGGGAATAATACAGAAGGTGCAGGCTCAGTTCATTCCAAAGAGGAAGAAATATTCCAAGTGGAGTAAGGGGACGACCGTGGCTGACAAGGGAAGTCAGGGACAGTATAAAAATAATAGAGAAGAAGTATAACAGCAAAGATAAGCGTGAAGCCAGAGGATTGGGTAACTTTTAAAGAGCAACAGAAGATAACTAAAAAGGCAATACGGGGAGAAAAGATGAGGTACGAAGGTAAGCTAGCCAAGAATATAAAGGAGGATAGTTAAAGCTTCTTTACTGTGAAGAAGAAAAAATTAGTTAAGACCAAAATTGGACCCTTGAAGACTGAAAAGGTTGAATTTACTATGGGGAAGAAGGAAATGACAGGCGAGTTGAACAGGTACTTTGGATCCATCTTCACGACGGAGGACACAAACAATCTTCCTGATGTACTAGTGGCCAGAGGGTCTAGGGTGAAGGAGGAACTGAAGGAAATTCACATTGGGCAGGAAGTGGTGTTGGCTAGACTGAAGGCTGATAAATCCCCAGGGCCTGATGGTCTGCATCCCAGGGTACTTAAGGAAGTGGCTCTAGAAATCGTGCACGCATTGATGATCATTTTACAATGTTCTATAGATTCAGGATCAGTTCCTGTGGATTGGAAGGTAGCAAATGTTATCCCATTTTTTAAGAAGGCGGAAGAGAGAAAACAGGGAATTATAGACCAGTTAGCCTGACATCAGTTGTGGGGAAGATGCTGGAGTCAATTATAAAAAATGAAATAGTGGCACATTTGGATAGCAGTAGCAGGATCGGCATGGATTTACTTCTGGAATTTTTTGAGGATGTAACTAGGAAAATGGACAAAGGAGAGCCAGTGGATGTAGTGTACCTGAACTTTCAGAAAGCATTTGATGAGGTCCCACAAAAGAGATTAGTGGGCAAAATTAGAGTACATGGTATTGGGGGTGGGGTGCTGACATGGATAGAAAATTGGTTGGCAGACAGAAAATAAAGAGAAAGGAGTCCCTTTCAAAATGGCAGGCAGTGACTAGTGGGGGGACTGCAGCTATTTACAATATATATATTAATGGTTTGGATGAAGGGATTAAAAGTAACATTAGCAAATTTGCAAATGACACAAAGCTGGGTGGCAGTGTGAACTGTGAGGAGGATGCAATAAGGGTGCAGGGTGATTTGGACAGGTTGGGTGATTTGCCAGTGCATGGCAGATGCAGTTTAATGTGGATAAGTGTGAGGTTATCCACTTTGGTGGCAAAAACAGGAAGGCAGATTATTATCTAAATGGTGTCAAGTTGGGAAAAGCGGAAAAGTACAACGGGATCTGGGGGTTCTTGTTCATCTGTCACTGAAAGTAAGCATGCGGGTACAGCAGGCAGTGAAGAAAGCACGTTGGCCTTCATAACAAGAGGAGTTGAGTATAGAAGCAAAGTGGTCCTTCTGCAGTTGTACAGGGCCCTAGTGAGACCACACCTGGATAATTGCGTGCAGTTTTGGTCACCAAATTTGAGGAAGGACATTTTTGCTATTGAGGGAGTGCAGTGTAGGTTCACGAGGTTAAAGGGGTGGTGGGACTCTCGTATGTTGATAGAGTGGAGCGGGTGAGCTTGTTTAAAAGGATGAGAGGTGTTCTTATTGAAACATAAGATTATTAAGGGTTTGGACACGCTAGAGCCAGGAAACATATTCCTGATGTTGGGGGAGTTCAGAACCAGGGGCCACAGTTTAAGAATAAGGGTTAAGCCATTTAGAACGGAGATGAGGAAATATTTTTTCACACAGAGTTGTGAGTCTGTGGAATTCTCTGCCTCAGGGGGCGGTGGAGGCCGATTCTCTGGATGCGTTCAAGAGTTAGATAGAGCTCTTAAAAATAGCGGAGTCAAGGGATATGGGGAGGAAGCAGGAACAGAGTACTGATTGTGGATGATCAGCCATGATCACATTGAATGGCGGTGCTGGCTCGAAGGGCCGAATGGCCTACTCGTGCACCTATTGTTTATTTCAGTACAAGCCAATTTTATATTTTATCTTTCTCACCCTGAATCTGGTGTTCTAACCAGCCATACGCTACAGCCGTCATCACTCTTCTTGAAGTGGCGCACTTCACAGATCCTCCATAGACGCTGTCTGACTTGCTTAAGGCAGAAGACAAAGGATACAAGTAATTAGTTAATATTCCTAATGGAGGGTGGTAGACAATGGAATTGGCCGGAATCAGTACAAAGATCGCCGCGCTCTCTTCGCTGTGTAACTTGGACACAAGCACGTCGGATAAATTCTCCAAATTGGGGATGACACAAAACGTGGAAGATAGAATGCAGGAGGACAAGACTGGCGTTAGACACCGTCCTCTCTTCCTCTGGGACCGGACATCACAGTGCGTTTGACACCGTTATCTCTCCATCTGCGACCGGGCGCCATGCTGCGTCAAACGTAGTCTTCTCCCTCTGGGACAAGGCGTTCACTCTCCCAGGTACACAAAATTGCTGGGGAAACTCAGCGGGTGCAGCAGCATCTATGGAGCGAAGGAAATAGGCGACGTTTCGGGCCGAAACCCTTCTTCAGACCGGGACCTGGCGTGACGGTTCCGTTAAACACAAAGCAGTGATTGAAATCTCGAATCCCGGCCCCTCGCACACTCTGAGCTCACGGGGAAGGTATTGTAGATCTTGGGCCGTCACCCTGTGACCTCACAGAGCTCCCGCCCCCCTCACACCAGCCGGAGGGTGAACATCATGGAAGGCGCTAAGGACTGGATGATGCCAGATCCTCTGCCCACCTTCACCTGAAGAACCACTGAGCATCAGAACGCAGGTGGTCTGACACACGGTTGGACCAGGCTGTAGAGAGGAGGTGACACAGCCGAAGGGGAGGGTGAGGGGGTCGAAGAGGTAAAGTTGGAGGAGAGGAAGGAGCGCAAAAGCCGGACGATCATTTTCCACTGGAACCAGGAGAGCGTGGCCCAACGGACGAGTGTGTTGAGATACCATGCCACGGTGGGTTCCTCCCTGGTGTATTGTGGACAGGTCTGGTCTCCTCCCTACCTATAAATGGACAGTGTTCCATATGGATTGACTTCAAACGCGCGGGCCAGCCCAGATTGGATATGGGGACTTGTCTAACACGACCCCGATCAGCGGGGTCTGGGAACCACGATCTCAGAATATAGGGTGACCCATTCTGGACAGAGATTGGAAGAAATTCCGGTCCACAGAATTCTCTTCTTCAGAAAATTGTCCCTGAGTTCCGAGCTGGAGAGGATTCTGAATAATGATGGAATCGAGGAAAACTGGGCGAGGACAGGAATGTGGGTTGGCTGCATTGGTAACGAGATGGGATAGCAGCGATGGAGAAAGGTAGAGTGGTGCAAACCTGCTCTGAATTGTATCTTTGTATGTAAGATGCAGCACTGGATATTTAAACATGTTTTTCCCCACGCTGGTCGTAGTCTTGATGACTTGATTGAGTTTTTACAGGGGATTGATGAGGGTAGGGGGTGGATGTTCTCCACTGGATTTTAGTAAGTCCCTCATGGAAGGATAACCCAGAAGTTTGGACGCATGGTATGAACGATGACTTGGCTGCTTGAATTCTCATAACTGGTTTACTCATAAAGTCAGAAGGTTGTGGAGGATACGATGGTATGCTGGACGGGGTCTGTGACCAGTGGTGTCTGCAATGATCTGTGCTGGGAGGCCTGTTGTTGTAATATAGATGTATATCTATATTACTAAAAGTAAGATCTTGGCCGCTTTTGACTCACTGTGATGTGATTTCCGAGAGAACGCCTCCACTTACGGCTGTCATTTTTGGCCACCTCGCTCAGTGCCCCCTTCCGCCGGACTGGACCAGAGGATTTTTCCCATCGACAAAAAAATCAGAGAGATATTAATGTTTTTGTAAAAATTGCCATTCTCTCTGCTGCTGGTGGGAGGGGGAGGGACTATAAAACCCGGAAGTGGTGTGCCTCACTCAGTCTCTGCAATATGGAGGAAGCAAGAGGGTCACATCTCTCTGAGCTCTGAATAACACTGAACACATGTCTACTCAACTGTGAGTGCCCTTAATGTAGTTTGAAAATGAAAATATGGCGGGTTTGAAGTAAAATGCACTGCAAATGGTTGTTTGGGGGGTTTGTGTTGAAGTAAAAAGGCACCGCAAATGGTTGTTTGGGTTGAAGTAAAAAGGTATTGCAGAGGGTTGTTTAGGGGGTTTTGGGTTGAAGTGAAAAGGCACTGCAGAGGGTTGTTTAGGGGGTTTTGGGTTGAAGTGAAAAGGCACTGCAGAGGGTTGTTTGGGGGTTTCGGGTTGAAGTGAAAAGGCACTGCAAATGGTTGTTTGTCTAAACTTGACAACTTCCTGTTTGCACTATATTGATTTTAGATAAAACGCAACCACTTACAGCTGTGATTTTTGGCCATCTTACCCAGTCCCACTCCGCTCATCAGGTGCAGGGGATTCTTCCCATCAATGAAAAATAAAAGTGTTATTAGTGTTTAAAAAATGTTGAGAATCTCTCTCCTGTCAATTCTGTAAAACCCGGAAGTGTGGCTGTGGCTCAGTCTCTGCATGATGGGGGAGGGAGAGGTCACGACTCTGTCTGAGCTGTGAATCAACTGAACACACTGAATGTCTACTGAACTGTGAGTGTGGTGTTTTGTGTGGTTTTATGGTGGTTTCACCCTGCTTGAAATGGTATGAAACTGCATTTGAATGTGGTGGCCATGCACCCTGCATGAAATGGTATGAAACTGAATTTGAATGTGGTGTCGTTGCACCCTGCATGAAATGGTATGAAACTGCATTTGAATTTGGTGGCCTTGCATCCTCCTTGAAATGGTATGAAACTGCACTTGAATTTGGTGGCCTTACACCCTGTTTGAAGTGATATGAAACTGCAATTGAATTTGGTGGCCTTGCACCCTGCTTGAAGTGGTTGGAAACTGCACTTGAATTCGGTGGCCTTGCACCCTGCTTGAAGTGGTAGGAAACTGAACCTGAAATTGGTGGCCTTGCACCCTGCTTGAAGTGGTATGAAACTGCACTTGAAATTCGTGGCCTTGCATCCTGCCTGAAGAGGTACGAAACTGCACTTGTATTTGGTGGCCTTGCATCCTGCTCGAAGAGGTAATAAACTGCACTTGAATTTGGTGGCCTTGCACCCTGCTTGAAATGGTAGGGAAATGGATTTGAATTTGGTGGCCTTGCACTGCTTGAAATGGAATTTCAAGGAATAGCCGTGTGTCAACTGCCAGCCCACCAGCCGTGAGTGAGCTGCCAGCACATCAGGCTTGAGGGACTGAGCTGCCACCCCAAGAATCCATTTGGCTCACAATGTCCATACTAGCCCTCTGGAGACCAGTAGCTCCTGCAGCCAACAGCACCCATACCAGCGCTCCAGAAAGCCTCCCCCCCCCCTCACTGGCCACCAATATTGGAATTGGTGGAGAGGTGGAATATTGCGTTGGGAGACCAGCCGTCCCGTGTGAATATGGGACCCAACAGGTCCCACTTAGTCTAGTATATATATATATATATATATATATATATATATATATATATATATATGTCTTGGACATAAATGTAGATGATTTGGTTAATAGGTTTGCAAATGACAGTGAGGAAGGCTCTCAAAGGATTGAGTGGCATATAGAATAGTTGCAGATATGGAGAGAAATTGCCCTTGTAATGGACTGTTCAAACTACTTCCCTCCGGCAGATGTTACAAGGCCTTCTACGCCCAAACCTCCAGACTCACGAACAGCTTCATTCCCAGAGCTATAGTGGCTCTGAACCGGCCCTGCTGAGTGCCCCCCCTGGACTGTCTCCCTCGGATGGTCATGTCGCACAGACACATCTGCTGTTTGAACTGTTTTGACTATTTTACTGTTCTTTTTACAATCCATGTTCTCGGGGTATCTAAATCTAAATTTTATTAGTTATTTATGTTATGACATCGGATGGAAGCTGCATACCAAATCTCGTTGCACTTATGTGCAATGACAATAAAATATATTATTATTATTATCATTATTAAATGGCAGATGGGGTTTAATCTGAGCAACTATATTGAAATTTGATAGGAAAGGAAACAACATACAGTTAATGGCAAGAGGCATAACAGTATTGTTGAACAGAGGATATTGTCCAAGTCCAAAGCTCCCTGAAAGTAGAAACACAAGACTATAGTTTGGTAAAGAAGGTGTACATCGATTGGGGCATTGAGTACAATAGTGAGGAGGTCACGATGCAGCTGCATTTTAGTTTTATTTGGTCACATTTGAAGTATTGAGTGCAATTCTGGTTGCCCCCAAGACAGATATGGAGGTGTTGGAGAGAGTGCAGAAGAGGATTAACAGAATCCTGTCTGATAAGCTTTCAGGAGAGGTTGGATAAATTAGGATAATTTACCCTGGATTGTCGGAGGTTGAGTTCAGACTTGATAGAAGCATATACAATTGTGAGAGGCAAAGATAGGGCAGACATAACCTTTTTTTCTCAGAGTGGAAATCTCAATGACTGGAGGGCATAGTTATTAAGTTAGAAGGGGAAGTTAAAGTAGATGGGTGGGTCAGATTTTTTACACAAAAATTGGTGGGTGCCTGCAACGTGCTGCCATGGGTGGTGAGGGAGGTAGATATGGTTGTGGTATTAAGATATTTTTAGATAAACACATAGATATGCAGAGAATGGAGGGATATGTATCACGTGCAGGCAGAGATTAATTTAACTTGGCATCATGTTCAGCATAGACAATGTGGCTAAAGGGCCTGGTTCTGTATGATAGTATTCTATGTTAAGCGACCAATCACAGGGTACACACAGAATGAACACCCTCATTCTTGTCCTGTTGCAGGCAACATGAAACCGAGCAGGAACAATTCCTCGAGAAGATCTCTTGTGCATCAACCTTTATCTTCTTCCTTCAATCGCTTCTGCCTGAACCTCCGCCGTTGCAAAAGCTACTTCTGGGTGAGTTCTCCACTGCCGGGCCCTGTGCAGGAGGAAAGTTTACATCTCCCCATCCTGGCCCACTTCTCTGTTACCACAGACTCGGTTCCTGCTCTCTGACTCCACCAGTCCTCCCTACGATAGCCACCACCCATCCCATAACACATCCAGAAAATTAATTATTCCCCGAAGAGGAACCCCCAACAGGTCCTCATCCGATTTCTGGCAACTCCTCCTCTGATCTCCGCATTGATACCATCTGCCAAGAAATAGTCCATCCCTTCAAGGAATGTCAGTAAAGGGCTCCTCATCGATTATTTAGAATGTGAGAAATTGACAGTGAGCCATTCAGAGAGATGTTAGGCTTGTGCGATATTATGTCAAAAAGCCCTCTGAGTCGGTATTTTCCCTATTCACCACGCCCTTGGGCAGGATATCATGCCGAAGCTCCCATAGATATATTGAAATTAGCAGCCCTAACTGCGCCATTACATAATTCTGCATTTATACATCCCCACGTTTTGTTTTCCTTCCAAGGAAATGCCAGCAATTCCAGGCAATGCCAGCTCTTAAACCAATCCCAATCCCTTGCTTCCGAGAAGTCTCCGTGTTGCTACATCAGATTAGATCAGAAGCACCTTGCGCAGTCCGGTCACTTAAATAATTCAGGACCTTTTTGATCTGTTACCACAGGACTCCGATAGCTTCGAGGACGCCGAATCTTGCTGCCAGACGGAATCCCCCCATTGTAGCCGTCCTTGCTCCAGGAACTGGTTCTCCTGTATTCTTCCAGAGTATTCGTCGGTGGCCAAACAGCAGCCAAAGCAATTCATCTCCAGGGGTACCCTGACAAGCATTGATCTCCATGAAACCTCTCGGGATCCTCAGATTGCTCCAGAAAATGCGTATACTTCGAGTGGCCCTGGGATCTCTCAGACTCCGGAGCCAGTCCCCACAGGTAACGAGGGTTTTACAGTAGTAGTGTCAAACCGGGATTCAATCCGGAGAGATCCGGGCGGGGGATTTCTGCTCTGATGCATCCGGCCCTATTGACCTTTATTTGATTGATTTAAAGATAGATTATTGAAACAGGCCCTTCGCCCACCGAGTACACGGTGATCATCGATCACCCATTCATACCAATTCTGTGTTATTCCACTTTCACTCCCACTGCTTAAACACTAAGATAGGCGAATTGACCAACAAATCCGCACGTCTTTGGGGTGTGGGGGGAAACCGGAGCACTCTTGGAAACCCACATGGTCACAGGGAGAATGTGCAAACTCCACACGGACAGCAGCTGAGGTCAGGATCGAACCCGGGTCTCTGCCACTGTGAGGCAGCAGCTCTACCATCTGCACCACTTGTGCAGTCCTAAAAGCAAGTTTACTGCAAGTTCGAAAAGCACCTAATACAGCTAATACAGTTCTCCAGAGAAATTGGCCGATGCTAACAAAGAACGTATATGAATATATATGCGAGTAAAGTTGCAAATTAAAACAAGGCGCTGTCCAGCCCCTGTGATGCCCAGCGGTCCCGGAAAGTGTTCGACATGCCCGTGGATGCCGCATGCTCCCATGTCCGGGACACCCAGACCCGGACGCAACCCTGGAAGAGGAGCAGGCAGTCAGCATATGTGGAACACTTGTCTGTCCACCGCCATGTTAACCAGGCCCAGGAGCAATCCGACCAGAAGATTCCCTGATGACCCCACTCCGCACTGGGTATTCAAAGTTCAGAAGAGTGAAGCTGATGTGTAGCCATAACTTGAGGAGCAGCCATTCAAATATGCAGAGGGGTTGTAATCATGCATATTCCATATATACGTGGTACACGGATTCGTTCAGCTCGAAGGATTTTCATTTACCCCAGCAATGGCCTTGATACTGTTCCACATGGTAGTCTGGTCCAGAAAGTTGGATCTCATGGTTTCCAAGAAGTAGCCGACTAGATACAGAATTGGCTCCATGGTAGGAAGCAGGTGGTTGTATTTTAGACTGGAAGCCTGTGGCTAGTTGTGAGTCTCATGGATCAGTGTTGGGCCATTGCTGTTTGTCATCAATAGCTATTTGGATTAGAATATATCAGACATGATCAGCAATTTTGCAGATGAAACTAAAATAGGTGGGATGGTAGCTAGTGACAAGAGTTGCAATGGGATCATGAACATCTGGGCAAGTGGGCCAAGTACTGGCTAATGGAGTTAAATTCAGATAAGTGCAGGTATTCACTTAGCAAGTCAGAGGGCAGGATTTTCACAGTTAACGGTTTGGCTCTCGAGAGTGTTGTAGAACAGATAGAACCAGAAGTATGGTTTCCTGTAGTGATATCACATGCAGATAGGGTGGTGAAGAAGGCTTTTGGCTTGCTGGCTTTCATTAGTAGATAAATTGGTATGATGGATGTCATGTTACAATGTTGATATTATGTTACAGTTGAACAATACATTGGGGAGACTGCACTTGTAGTACGGTGTTAACTTTTGCTCACTCTGCTATAGGATAATTGTGATTAATCTGGAAAGGGTACAGAGATGATTTATGAGGATGTTCCCAGGACTCGAGGGAAATATTTGGCAGGCTGAAGGGATATCTTATAGAGGTGTATAACATGATGAGGGGAATAGATAGGGTGAATGCACAGAGTCTTTTCTCCAGGGTAGTGCAATCAAGAACTAGAGGGCAGAGGTAAAATGTGAGAGGGGAAAGATGTAATGGGATTCTGAGGGGTAAACGTTTCACACGGGAGGTGGGTATATGGAACGAACTGCCAGAGGAAGTGATTTTGTAGTTTGGAGCTTCCAGAGGAAACGGATACTCTTTGCGGACTTGAGTACGCCATTGAGGACTTCTATTGCTACCATGGTGTTTCTGGATGGCAGGTGGAAGTAGACCAAGGATGAGGAAGTGCATGAGTGTGCTGGAGACGCCCATACAGAAAGCACTTCTGCACATTGCAGAAGGGCAAAGACGTAGGATTAACTTGACATTATGTTCAGCACAAACATTGTGCATTGTAGCGTTTGTTCTTGTGCTGTCCTGTTCTATATCCTATGATTTGGACTAAACTTTCTGCTGGAAAGGAAGAACTTTCTGGAGGAATGTTCTGTAGGATTTTCTACTCCCTGGAAAAGTGGCGAGGTGTCCACAAACAACTTGTGGAACAGCTGGTGGGGAACAGTTCCTCCGTAATGATCCGGAAGGGATTGTTGGCTTGGTCGCTTACTTTTATGAAGCTCTGTTCTTGCCGGATTTATCCTGCATCATGTCAACATCATGCCAAAGGTTGCTGCACACCTGGATGTTTCTCTGACAATGATTAAGAGATGGTAGGGTAATACAGAAGATTAAGATGCATGGGATTCACAGTGATGCAATGGATTCAGAACTGCCTTATTTATAGAGGACAGAGGGCTCTATGGTGGAAGGACAATATTTAGACTGGAGGTTTATGGCCAGTGGAGTTTGGAATGAATCTGTGCTGGGACCTCTGCTGTTCTGATATGTATAAATGACTTGGGCATTTTATGTAAATAGGTTGGTTAGTAAATTTGTAGATGACATAAAGTTGCTTGGGTCTCAGACTTTGAAGAAGACTGAAAAGTATACAGTGGAATATACTGTAGACTGGTTACAGAAATGGGCTGAGGAATGTCAGGTGGAGTTTAATCTGAGCAAATGTGAGGTGTGCACATTGGGAGGTCAAATGTAAGGGGAAAGTATGCAGTTATTGGCAATTATGGTACAGAGGGATCTCGGGGTCCATGCCCATAGCTCCCTGAAACTGACAACACAAGTACAGAAGGTACACTAAAATGATGGAGAAACTCAGCGGGCCGAAACGTTGCCTATTTCCTTCTCTCCATAGATGCTGCTGCACCCGCTGAGTTTCTCCAGCATTTTTGTGTACCTTTGATTTTCCAGCATCTGCAGTTCCTTCTTAAACATAAGTACAGAGAGTGGTAAAGAAGGCATATGGTATGGTTGCTTTCATTTGTTGGGGGTATTGTTGAGTTTAAAAGTCAGGAGCTAATGATGCAGTCTTACAAGCTTGGTTAGACTGTATTTGGAGTATTGTGTGCATTTCTGGTCACACCATTGTAGGAAGGATGTGGAGTCTTTTTGAGAGGTTGCAGAAGAGGTTCCAGCATGCTGCCTGGATTACATAGCAATAGCTATACCATCTTTTGACTTGGTAGATGTGGATTATTTTACATGAAATGCTGGAGGCTGAGGGGAGACCTGATAGAAATATATAAAATTATGAGAGGCAGTGAAGAGGAGACAATCAAAACATTCCCCATTGTGGAAATGTCAATAACTAGAGGGCATAGCTATAAGTTGAGAAGGACACGTTTTACATATGTGTGGGCAAGTTATTTTACACAGCTAGTGATGGGACTGAGTAATGCTGCCAAGGGTGGTGTTGGCGGCAGAAACACTGGTGGCATTGCGTTTTGTACATGAAAATGAAGGGAATGCAGACGGGTCGTGTGCTGGCTGATTGTTTAGAGTAACAAGGTGAAAACAGGCCTTTCGGTCCACTAAATCCATGCCGACCATCAATCACCCGTTCGCACTAGATCTATGTTATCCCACTTTCACATCCACTGCATTCACAGTGGGGACAATTTTACAGAGGTTGTGGGTGTAAGCCAGCGCGCCTCGATAAGTAGGGGATGGAAGAATATGGATCTTGTGCAGGCAGATTATATTTGTACAATCATATCTGGTATGGACGTTATGGGTAGCAGTGTCTGTACCTGTGCTTGAAAGTTCTATGTCATGTGGACCATCTGGGCAAGGGCTGCCCTCTTGGCCTACACCTTGGAACATGCTGCCAGGGGTGATAGTGGAGGCAGATACGACAGTGGCGATTGGATACGGGCGTGGATATGACTTTAATCTACATATAGATTGGGCCAACCAAATTGATAACAGTGCTGAGGAGGAGGATTCCCTGGAATGTATATGGGGTGGATTTTTAAACCAATATGTAGAGGAACCAACTAGAGGACAGGCCATCCTAGACTGGGTAATCTGTAATGAGGAAGGGTTAGTTAGCAATCTTGTTGTGCAAGGCCCCTTGGGCAACAGTGACCATAATACGGGGAAATTCTGCATTCGGATTGAGATTGACACGGTTAATTCAGAGACTAGGGTCCTGAACAGGGATAAAGGAGTCTTTGAAGGTATAAGATGGGAATTGGCTAGGATAGACTGGCAAATTATACTTAAAGGGATGACAGTGGAGATGCAACGGCAAAGATTTAAAGACTGAACTCCTGAAATTGTTCATCCCTGTCTGGCGAAAAAATTAAACTGGGAAAGCGGCTCAACCATGGTTGACAAAGGAAATCAAGGATAGTGTTAAATCCAAGAGGCATATAAATTTGCCAGAAGAAGCGGCAAACCAGAGGACGGAGAGAAATTTAGAACTCAAAAGCGTTAATTATGAGGAGGAAAAAAGAGCATGAAAGAAAGCTTGCGGGACTATCCAGTGGGAGGTAGGAACTGAAGGGAATCCACATTAGTCAGAAAATGATGTTAGGTAAACTGTTGGGAATGATGGCAGATACACCCCCAGGGCCTGATGGTCTGCATCCCAGAGTACTCAAGGAGGTCGCCCTAGAAATCGTGGATGCATTGGTGATAATTTTCCAATGTTCTCTTGACTCTGGATCAGTTTCTGTGGACTGGAGGGTAGCCAATGTAACTCCACTTTTTAAGAAAAGAGGGAGAGAGAAAACAGGGAATTATAGACCAGTTAGCCTTACATCAATAGTGGGGAAGATACTGGAGTCAATTATTAAAGATGTAATAGCAACGCATTTGGAAAACAATGACGGGATCGGTCAAAGTCAGCACGGATTTATGAAGGTGAAATCATGCTTGACTAATCTTCTTGACATTTTTGAGGATGTAACAAGTAGAATGGATAAGGGAGAGCCAGTGGATGTGATGTATCTGGACTTTCAAAAGCCTTGACAAGGTCCCACACAAGAGATTAGTGTGCAATATAAGAGCACATGGTATTGGGGGTAGAGTATTGACATGGATAGAGAACTGGTTGGCAGACAGGAAGGAGAATAGGAATTAAAGGTTTTTTTTCAGAATGGCAGGCAGTGACTAGTGGGGTGCCGCAAGGCTTGGTGCTAGGACCCCAGTTTACAGTATATATTAACGATTTATAGGAAGGAATTAAATGTAACATCTCCAAGTTTGCGGATGACACAAAGCTGGGTGGCAGTGTGAGCTGCGAGGAGGTTGCTATGAGGCTGCAGAGTGATTTGGATAGGTTGGGTGAGTGGGCAGATGCATTGCAGATGCAATATCATGTGGATAAATGTGAGGTTATCCACTTTGGTGGCAAGAACAAGGCAGAATATTATCTGACTGGTTAGGATGTGTAGGAAATAACTGCAGATGTTGGTTTAAATCGGTAGACACAAAATGCTGGAGTAACTCAGAGGGTCAGGCAGCATCTCTGGAGAGAAGGAATGGGTGACATTTCAGGTCGAGACCCTTCTTCTGACTGATCTGTCTGGAGAGGGGTCTCGACCTGAGGTGTCACCCATTCCTTCTCTCCAGAGATGCTGCCTGGCCCGCTGAGTTACTCCAGCATTTTGTGTCTACCTATTATCTGAATGGTGTCAGATTAGGAAACGGAGAGGTGCAACGAGACCTGGGTGTACTTGTACATCACTCACTGAAAGATGTCATGCAGGTACAGCAGGCAGTGAAGAAAGCTAATGGCACGTTGGCCTTCATTGCGAGAGGAATTGAGTTTAGGAGCAAGGAGGTCCTACTGCAGTTGTACAGGGCCCTGGTGAGATTGCGCCTGGAGTATTGTGTGCAATTTTGGTCTCCTAATTTGAGGTAGGACATTATTGCTATTGAGGGAGTGCAGCGTAGGTTCACCAGGTTAATTCCTGGGATGGCGGGACTGACATATGACGAAAGAATGGGTGAACTGGGCTTGTATTCGCTGGAATTTAGAAGGATGGAGGAGATCTTATAGAAACATATAAAATTCTTAGAGGATTGGATAGGGTAGATGCAGGAAAAAAATTCCCGATGTTGGGGGAGTCCAGGACCAGGGGTCACAGTTTAAGAATAAGGCGTAGGCCATTTAGGACTGAGATGAGGAAAAACATTTCTCCCCAGAGAGTTGTGAATCTGTGGAATTCTCTGCCACAGAAGGCAGTGGAGGCCAATTTGCTGGATGTTTTCAAGAGAGTTAGATTTAGCTCTTTGGGCTAAGGGAATCAAGGGATATGGGGAAGAAGCCGGAAAGGTGTACTGATTTTGAATGATCAGCCATGATCATATTGAATGGCGTGCTGGCTCGACGGGCCGAATGGCCTACTCCTGCACCTATTTTCTATTTCTGTTTCTATGATATTGCCACCTCATGGTCACCAATGCTGTTGACTTGTGTAAGATCCAACAGGTCTTCTCAGCTTTGTCCTCCAGCGGAAACTAGTGGGAACCCTCCCCCGTATAGCCACGATTCAGACTAGAGAATGTTGGAGGGACCGATCGTGGGTAACAGAAGTTAAAACGGGTTCACCGACTCATTACCCGTCTTCACTTCTGCCGCGTAGAAGAGAGGGCGCCATGTGTACATGGAATGCGAGAGGTTGCATATCTAAAGGGCCTGCTCTAGTTTGTGCTGCATTTTAGCCCCACGCTCCTCATCTTTGCTCAGAAGGTATGGAAGGAGAGGGGGGGGGGGGGGGGGGGGGGGGGGTCTCCATGTCGGTTTGCTCCTGAATCTGGTCAAGATGAGTATTCAAAGTTCCAGGCAGCGGGCAGTCCAGGGTTCCGAGCTATGGGCTACGTCCATGCCTTGGTGTCTCTGAAGTGGGGACACGTGTTAACACAGGGGGGCCAAGTGTGTCCGAGATAATACCTCCTGCGTGCTAACCTCTCTCCCCTGTGCTTCTTCCACCCAGGAACCGAGCCGCGAGTTACAATCGGAGGCCCTCCGGTGACCGCCGGCCCGTGTCGGCCCTCGGGAGGGCCCAAGAGCCGCGTTTGGCCGCAGAACTCGCCCATTGCCTCTACTGCCGCACGGCCCGGTGGACCTGTGGGCAGCCGCCCGGTCCAGCGCCCGAGAGTGCTCACAAGCGTGGTGCTGCTAGAGTCCAGGGGCCCCGACAGACTCATCCTCATCCTGACGCTCATCACCATCTGCTACGGGAGCCGTGCCTCGGGCCGCGGGAGGCCCGGCAGCTCCGGGCGAGCTTGGTCAGATGTCCGGCCTGGTCCGGCCTCCTGCAGCCCCCCGAGCGCCTCGGAGACCCGTCCATCTCCCTCTCCTCACGGGGCCTTCCCTTGGACCCAGTCCCCGGGCTGCGCCCACGCCGAGGGCCGGGAGGACACCGAGCTACCTCCCGCTCCAGCCCGGCCAATGCCCCGCCCGCAGGGGGAGGGCGAGGGTGAGGGCCGGCACCTGGCCGGAGGGGAGCGGCCGAGCCTCCCTCATAACCCGGAGCAGGGCGGGGACCTTTGCCCGTCCCTCCACGACTCTCACCGGGAGCCGGGAACCCCCGTTCCCTTCGCGCTCACGTCTCCCAGCGGCTCGGGGTCGCAATTCACTCAGGACGGTCCGACCTTCACTGCCCTCCCGTTCCAGAGGGGCCTCGCTGGGGGACAAGCCGCGGGCTCGAGCCTCGGTGAGGACGATTCGATTCTCGGTGCTGCCTCTGGAGAGGACGGCGACCTCGGGGAGGATCCCTCTGCCGGTCAGTGCGGGCCGGTGGAGGGCGGGGTCCCTAGTTATCCTCCCGTCGAAGGGTCCTCCGCCCACAGCGGCCGGGGCGAGGATGGTTGGAGGATGGAGCCGTGGGATGAGGAGCCGGAGGCTGAGTCCAGCGTCTCCTCCAGCCCTCGACCGTCTCGGCCGGCGGCAGAGCAAGCGGATGCCGCTGCTCCCTGCGAGGCCCAGGGCACTTCGACCGAGCTGAGCGGCAGCGAGAGGGGTGGTGGGTTGGTGCCCGAGTCCCAGTTGCCGGGGCTCCGCGGGGTGGCTGCAGCCGAGGGTTGGAGCGGGGCCTTCAACACCTCGCTCTGGGTCTTCCAGCACTTCCAGGACCTGCCCCGGGAACTCCGGCGGCCGCACCCCGGCCTCTTGCTCTTTCAGGCCAGAATGGAGCAGGGCCCCGAGGGCGCCTCGCAGGGCCCAGGGCGGACCGGCCCCGCCAGCCCGAGCCGCAGCCGCCCTCCCCGCGTCGCGCCGCCTCCCCACCTGGAGATGCAGGCCGAGGAGAAGGCGCTGCTGGAGCTGCTGACCAGCCAGGCCTCTCCTCCGGCCTCCGTGCCCGACAGCCAGCTGGTCTCCGTCCCTCCCACCGACCGCGAGTACTGGGCGACCTTCTACTTCGGCGGCGGCGTGGAGGCTGCGCGCCGTCTGCTCCGGGATCGGCGGCTCAAGGCTGCGGGGCCGAGGTGGGGGTCGCCGAACTGAGGCCCGGGGCAGCGCCAGTCCCCTGCGGCCCCGTCTGAGAGCAGGAGTGTGGTCGTGTTATAATGCGGAGCTGGTGAGGGGAGGGGGATGTTCCCTAACGACCATTAAACGAATTGCATCGAAACAAGCTGCCTCGCCTGACGGTCTGTAGTAGCGGGAGACCCCCCCCCCCCCCCCCCGTGCGGGGCTCCATGTCCTGGAGAGACGATGCCTCCTATCCGCCCCTCCCTTGTCCGTGCCTCCGCCCTCCATTCTCTGCCCCCGTCTGCGTTCCTTTCTCTCCGACCCCGCACGCTTCGTTGCCTCCTTCCCGCCGCCCTCCCGCTGTGCTCCCTCCTCTCTGACCCCTTCACCATCTCGCTGCGTTCCCTTGACTCCTACCCTCAAGCTCCGCTCCCTCGTCTCTGACCCCGACCGCGGCGCCTCCTCCCCGCCGCCCTCCCACGGCGCTCACTCCTTTCCGCCATCACCTTTCGCTCTCTCCGCCCTTCCGAGGCTTTCCCTCCTCTCGGCCCTTCCAACGACGCAGCCTCTGCCGTTGTTCGGTGCTAATTCCCTGAGTCGGCTGTGAAGAACCAGTCGGCGAAGGGAGGTCTGGGCTCCAAACAGTGTGTGTAGCGCGGATAAAGCAATGAATGATGTTGGTGAGTTAAAGCATCTATGTGAAGTATTGTAGGGCTAACAGAGAGTGAACGAAACTGCGTTTGCAGCAGCATTTCGTTTGTATCAAAAGTACAAAGCTGCTGCGTAAAACGCTCTCAATGAAATATTGGTTTGCCTTCATTCATTACTAGTGTTCTGCAGAAAGTTGCCGCAAGGTACGGGGAAGCTGCATCCTCTCTTGTCGCGTGTTCGTTCATGCAGAACATCAGGCCGAATTAAGAGGATTAGGAAAGACACAGAGCGTTGGAATAACTCAGCGGGCCAGGCAGCATCTCTGGATAACGTGGATAGGTGACGTTTTGGGTCGAGATCCTTCATCAGAATTAAGAGTGCAAAGAACAGGAGCAGAAATCAATAACTGGGACACAATTCACCTACAAAATCCTGAACCAAAGCAGAGCTGGAAGCCAGTGTAGATGGGGAACGAGTGTAATCTCTGCACGATGGGGGTTGGGCTCATCTTGTGGGTCGTGGTACAGAGGGACTGGATGGAAATTTGGATCAAGAGGTAATATGCCACCACCCGCCATCTTCGTCGATCTCTAACCGGACGCACACGCATCCTAGTCTCCGACTTGTCACAGAGTCATAGAATACGGAAAGAGGCCGTGCTTGCTAACCAAGATGCTCCCAACGAAGCTAATTCCATTTGCCCGGGTTAGCCCAAGTCCCTCTGAATCTTCGCTGTCACGTATCTGTGCGAATATATTTTAAATGTGAATGTTGGCTCCATTCCAAATGTTTGACTCAGTCTCTCGGTGTTAGGTTTATGTGACAAACGAAATTATTTCTGCAATCATGAGCACAAATTCCAAAATGCCCACCCACAACTTGGGCAGCACATGCCCCGAGGGGACCGCTGCAATGATGGTATTTCCATTGCTGAGTGAAGCAGTTAGAAGGATATTCGACACACAATTGAGATGGGGAGATGGGTGTGACGATGTTTGCAACGATACTCTCTCAGAAGAAAATGGTCCAGACATGAAATGTCTATTCACTCCACAGATGCTGCCTGACCCGCCGAGTTCCTGAGGCACTTCTTATTTTGTTCAAGATCCCAGTATTTGCAATCCCTTGTGACTCCTATTATTCATTTGTCGTTGAGTTTACGTCAGTGCCTCGGGAGTCCCTCACTCAGTTCTATTAAAATACAATCTCTCCCAGTTGTCATATAACGCTGTTGTATTTATACCTGATCATTCTGTATGTCTCCTGTGGGAGCTTAATGCTTTCCCCAACCTCCACCATCCCCACGCCGCCCCCTGCACCAGCTGGGATTGAGGCCTCTTTCCAATCCAATTTCTGCTTGGCGGGAATAAGTGCTGTAATTCAAGCACCTTGAATTGAATACTACCCTTTGTAACACGACATCAATCGATTCCCTGCATCCTTTGATTAGACTGGGGGCGTATAATTGTATTGTTTTACTCCGCATCTTAACCGGTGATTTATTTCGTGTTGTTTCCACCCAGTCCCTCAATAATTTCCATCCAGTCCCTCTGTACCACGACCCACAAGATGCGCCCAACCCCCGTCGGTATGAACGTACACTCGTTCCCCATCTACCCTGGCTTCCAGTTTTGCTTTGGTTCAAGATTTTTCAGTAGATAGATTCTGCCCCGGTTATTGATCTCTTCCCACTGCTCCTGTTCCTTGCCTGTCTTTTAGGGCCCACTACAAAATAGTTAATTATTCCCTACTTCGGCACAATAACCAGCCTCGGCCAACCTGTTCTTCAGCCGGTTCCCTTCCATATTGCTGGGCCCTGGGGAGTGTGAAGAGCAGAGGGATAGAGGAGTGCAGGTATATAGTTCCCTGAAACTGGTAGATAGGGTAGATAGGGTGGTCAAGAAGGCTTGGGGTTCATTGGACTTCATCAGTCACGGCACTGAGGATAGAAGTTGGGATATTAGATTACAGTTTATAAGATATTAGTGAGGCCGCATTTAGAGTATTGTTTTTAGTTTTGATCACTCTGCTATAGGAAGGATGTTGTTAAGTTGGAAAGTGTGCAGAGAAGATTTAACAGGATGCTGCCAGGACATAGGGCTTAAGCGGTTGGACAGGCGAGGACTTCATTCCTTGGAGCGCAGGAGGATGAGGGACGAACTGCCCATCCCAGCATTAGGCAGATGCGTGGCAGATACAGTATAATGTAGATAAATGTGAGGTTATCCACTTTGGCAGCAAACACAAGGGGGCAGATTATTATCTCAATTGGGTTAGGTAAGGGGGAGGTACAGCGAGACCTGGGTGTCCTTGTACACCAGTCTCTGAATGTTGGCGTGCAGGTACAGCAGGCAGTGAAGAAAGCTAATTGAATGTTGGCCTTCATAACAAGAGGATTACAGTATAGGAGTAAAGAGGTTCTACTGCAGTTGTATAGGGCCCTGGAGTATTGCGTACAGTTTTGGTCTCCTAATTTGAGGAAGAACATCCTTGTGATTGGGGCAGTGCAGCGTAGGTTCACGAGATTGATCCCTGGGATGGCGGGACTGTCATATGAGGAAAGATTAAAAAGACTAGGCTTGTATTCACTGGAGTTTAGAAGGATGAGGGGGTTCTTATAGAAATATATAAAATTATAAAAGGACTGGTCAAAATGCTAGATGCAGGAAAAATGTCCCCGATGTTGGGCGAGTCCAGAACCAGGGGACACAGTCTTAGAATAAAGAGGAGGCCATTTAAGACTGAGGTGAACCTTTTGAACCAGAGTTGTGAATTTGTGGAATTCCCTGCCACAGAAGGCAGTGGAGGCCAAATCACTGGATGGATTTAAGAGAGAGTTAGATAGAGCTATAGGGGCTAGTGGGATCAGTGGAAATGGGGAGAAGGCAGGCACGGGTTATTGATTTGGGACGATCAGCCATGATCACAATGAATGGCGGTGCTGGCTCGAAGGGTCGAATGGCCTCCTCCTGCACCTATTTTCTACGTTTCTATGTTTCTAACTTAGGGAGATGTATAAGGTCATTAAGGAATGGAAAACGTGGATGCCCAGTCTTTTAGCCAAAGTAGGGCAAATCAAGAACTTAAGGTGAAAAGAAAGAGTTGATAGGGACCCGAGGGGCAGTGGGTATGTGGATCGAGATGCCAGCGGGGGTTATTGAGGCAGGTGATATAAGAACATTTAAAATATATATGGAAAGATACAATGATAGTTGGCTTTGAAAGGATATGGGTCAAACGCGGGCTGGTGGCACTCGTGTAGATGGAGCATCGTGGTCGGCAGGGGGCCCGCTTCCTTGCTGTGTGGCTCTATGACTCTAAAATAAATCAAGTCCAAATGGCTCGATGGTAACCACTAATAGAGGCGGAAGAAGAGCGACGACCAGAAATGTATTTTATTCATGTTCTCCAGCGATGCTCTCGCCGAGTTACCCCAGCACTTTGTATTTCTATTTTAACCACGAATGGAATTTCGCCATCCGCTTGTAGACTACTAATTGGCGATTCCAGTCGTACACCCGCCCATTCCATTGCCGGCAATTCCTTGCCAAATCCACCCTCCTTCACCGCGACACCATGACTATCCAGAGGCTAAATCGAGCAACCTATTTTACCCCGGTCTGAAGGAAGGTCCCGACGCGAAACATCACCTGTCCATGTTCTCCAAAGATGCCGCCTGGCCGCTGAGTTACTCCTGCGCTTTGTTGTTGTTGTTTTTGTGTAAACAAGCCTCAGCAGTTTCTTGTGCCTTTGTACTTAACCCCCGCTAGATCTTGGTTCCTTGTTTCCTTCTTCTTGAGTTTTCTCCCAACGACGCCGCACAGAACCTCTTGCTTGTTCTTCCAAAATATTGAACTATTTTAATGGTCGCCATTGGATAGCAACGACCGGCCTATCTCGTAAATTATCGTTAACTGTCATTCCCTATTTGATCCTCAAATTTCGTGGCATGCGTTGTTCGAATTATGGAGGTTGATTTCGAGATTCGCCTGTATCACCATC
The DNA here is from genome assembly GCF_010909765.2 of Amblyraja radiata. NCBI lineage: Eukaryota > Metazoa > Chordata > Chondrichthyes > Rajiformes > Rajidae > Amblyraja > Amblyraja radiata. The sequence continues at coordinate 22,719,942 of NC_045982.1, read as the reverse complement.
CGCTCTCCATGCGGAACATTTCCTCCTATTCTTGATCTTCAGATAACGATGTTCTTGTTTCCACCATTGGTCATTCTGCCGAACGTCTCCTAAATAGCAAGAAAATCTTTACAATCCTTTAGCGATTTCATCTATTAATGCACCCGCCTCATTGCGAAAGCTCCACGTTTTAAAACATGACGTTATACAGCATGGAAATGGGCCCATCGGCCCAAATCGTCACATCTGAAGAAGGGTCTCGACCCGAAACGTCACCCATTCCTTCTCTCCAGAGATGCTCCCTGTCCCGCTGGGTTACTCCAGCATTTTGTGTCTATAAGTCTGAACTAAATCCATTTACCTGCATTATGTCCACACACATATAAAATGTTCCTTATCTACAGTATAAACCTACAGTCATGGACCTGACATCTTTAACACTGCTGAGTATATTTTCTTGCTTCTCTTCCATACTCATCCTCTCTCCCTCTTACGTGATCTATACTCAATTTCTGGTCCTCTCTCTTCATATTTCCGAATCCTCCGTCTCTCCACATACTCCCCACTGCCACTGCTATTCTAGTACAGTAATCCTTAGTCGTCTCTTTCTCCAGTGAATATAATGGGGATCGTGATTCTATCCCGGGAAAGTACGGCCTCTGGACCTGCACCACTCGCTAACCGGTGGCCCTGATAGCGGCGCTTCTATTCGTGGTTATGGAACAGGTCATTTTTCTTCGGGTCAACTACTTTCATAGAAACATAGAAACATAGAAAATAGGTGCAGGATTAGGCCATTCGGCCCTTCGAGCCTGCACCGCCATTCAATATGATCATGGCTGATCATCCAACTCAGTATCCTGTACCTGCCTTCTCTCCATACCCCCTGATCCCTTTAGCCACAAGGACCACATCTAACTCCCTCTTAAATATAGCCAATGAACTGGCCTCAACTACATTCTGTGGGAGAGAATTCCAGAGATTCACCACTCTCTGTGTGAAAAAGGTTTTCCTCATCTCGGTCCTAAAAGATTTCCCCCTTATCCTTAAACTGTGACCCCTTGTTCTGGACTTCCCCAACATCGGGAACAATCTTCCTGCATCTAGCCTGTCCAATCCCTTAAGAATTTTGTAAGTTTCTATAAGATCCCCCCTCAATCTTCTAAATCTAGCGAGTACAAACCGAGTCTATCCAGTCTTTCTTCATATGAAAGTCCTGACATCCCAGGAATCAGTCTGGTGAACCTTCTCTGTACTTCCTCTATGGCAAGAATGTCTTTCCTCAGATTAGGAGACCAAAACTGTACGCAATACTCCAGGTGTGGTCTCACCAAGACCCCGTACAACTGCAGTAGAATCTCCCTGCTCCTATACTCAAATCCTTTTGCTATGAATGCTAACATACCATTCGCCTTCTTCACTGCCTGCTGCACCTGCATGCCTACTTTTAATGACTGGTGTACCATGACACCCAGGTCTCGTTGCATCTCCCCCTTTCCTAATCGGCCACCATTCAGATAATAATCTACTTTCCTGTTTTTGCCACCAATGTGGATAACCTCACATTTATCCACATTATACTGCATCTGCCATGCATTTGCCCACTCACCCAGCCAATCCAAGTCACCTTGCAGCCTCCTAGCATCCTCCTCACAGCTAACACTGCCCCCCAGCTTCGTGTCATCCGCAAACTTGGAGATGTTAGGACATTTTCCCTGGAATGTCCTGAATAGGTTCCCCGGGTACAGTGTTACCATTCCAATAACTAACCGAGACACGAGCTGCTTGGTCTGGTTCACCATCACTTTCACCGTCGATCGATTTATCGCAATGTTGCCAGAAGATGAAAACACGATATTGCACCTGGAAAGCTGCCGCTGCGATTCTCGCAACAACCGGTGTTCTGCTCCCTCTGGAAAAAATATCCCCATGTACTTCATATACAAACATTTCAGAATCCTCCAGCATATCCTGGGTCTGTACTCCGAAACGTATTGCGAGTATGTATACGTTTCTGAATCTGTGTCTGAGCTTTGAAGACGACTATGTGTAGCAACATCTACTCTCCGCTCTCTCATCTCCCACCCTTTATATTACCTTTTCTCCCTTGTTCATTTGCCCAGCTACCAATCTCGCGTCCCTTCCTTTTCTAGCCTTATCCCCCGACTACACCTGCCTTGCCTCTGGACCGCCAACCTCTCCTCACCAGCTATTGCTCACCAACAAGTGCACAACTCATTCTCTGTCACGTTTCCAATTCCACCAGCATCTACTCGCGCCGCTCTAACTCCACCCAGCTCGTCTTTAATTTGCTCTTTCAAAACCGTCGTTATTTTTCTCGTCCTTCTCCGCTTTCTCTCTTCCTCCGGATTGTGGAGAGGGGGGGGGGGGGGGGGAGGGGGGAGAGGAGGGGGGAGGGGAGAGAGAAAGGGAAAGAGACGGGGGAGAGAGAGAGAAAGAGAGAGTGATAGGGAGAGAGAGAGGTGGGGAGAGAGAGGAACCCAAACCCCCCAAACAACCATTTGCAGGCAGTGCTTTTTTATTTCAAACTAACCATATTTTATTTTCAAACCACATTAAGGGTACTTACTCACAGGTGTGAAGACATTTGTTCAGTGTCATTCAGAGCTCAGAGTGCCCTCCATGTTGCAGAGTGATTGAGGCACACCACTTGCAGAGACTGATTGGGGCATTGTAGAACCAAAAGAGACACGTTTTGCAAACATTTTAGAACCAATAGACACATTCTGCAAGCGTTTTAGAACCACTAAGGACACTTACATTTGAGTTCAGTGTTATTCACAGCTCAGAGAAACGTGACCCTCTGCCTTCCTCCAGCTTGCAGACACTGATTGAGGCCACCGCTTCCTGGTTTTATAGTCCCTCCTCCCTGCCGCCAGCAGGGGCAGCAGAGAGAATGGGGAATTTTGTAAAATCATTTTTCATCGACGGGAAAAATCCTTGGCACACATACGGCGGATGGGGGCTCTGAGCAAGGTGGCCAAAATGACGGGCGTAGGTGGCGGCGTTCTCTCGGAAATCGCAGCACAGATGGCCAAAACCGGTCAAGAACAGACTTTTAGTAATATAGGTAATCACAACGTACTTTCACTGAAACACCGGCAGTAAGCAGATCTCAATCAATATTAGGGAAGTTAAAATCACACACTACACCAACAACCTTGTTGTTTTTACAACGTTCGGTAATCTGTTCCTCCGTCTCCCGCTTGCTATTGAGGAGCTTATAGTGCAATTCAATTAGTGCACATTTTTTATATTTAAGATCCACACATAGCCCCTCAGCTGAATAACCCTCCAGTACATCCTCTGGGAGTATCACATGACAGTCTGCCTGATCAGTATTGCAACTCCACCTATTGTTCCCCCCTTCCTGTCACATTTTAAACATGGAAACCCTGGAATGTTGAGCTGTCAGTTGTGTCCCTCTCTGCGCTCTGGTCACAATGTCATAGTCCCAAGTATCGACCCAGGTTCTGTTCATCTGCTTTCTCCACAACACTCGCTGCATTTAAATAAATATACCCCAGCCTAACATCTTTAGCATATATCTCAACCTCTCCCTGACTGACATTCCTTCGAGATTTACTGGTCCCAACCTCTCTACCTGTACGTCAGTCCTTCCATTTGCTGACCTTCCACACTGGTTTCCAACCTCTGAATTGGTAGCAGTTTAGAAGCCAATAACCCTACTCTACTCTACAATTACTCTACAATAACCCGACTCTACGCTACAATAACCCGACTCAACGCTACAATAACCCGACTCTACGCTACAATAACCCGCCTCTACGCTACAATAACCCGACTCTACGCTACAATAACCCGCCTCTACGCTACAATAACCCGCCTCTACGCTACAATAATCCGCCTCTACGCTACAAGAACCCGACTCTACGCTACAAGAACCCGACTCTACGCTACAAGAACCCGACTCTACGCTACAAGAACCCGACTCTACGCTACAAGAACCCGACTCTACGCTACAAGAACCCGCCTCTACGCTACAAGAACCCGCCTCTACGCTACAAGAACCCGCCTCTACGCTACAAGAACCCGACTCTACGCTACAACAAACCGACTCTACGCTACAAGAACCAGACTCTACGCTACAAGAACCCGACTCTACGCTACAAGAACCCGACTCTACGCTACAAGAACCCGCCTCTACGCTACAAGAACCCGCCTCTACGCTACAAGAACCCGACTCTACGCTACAAGAACCAGACTCTACGCTACAAGAACCCGACTCTACGCTACAAGAACCCGCCTCTACGTTACAAGAACCCGACTCAACGCTACAATAACCCGACTCTACGCTACAAGAACCCGACTCTACGCTACAAGAACCCGCCTCTACGCTACAAGAACCCGCCTCTACGCTACAAGAACCCGACTCTACGCTACAAGAACCCGACTCTACGCTACAAGAACCCGACTCTACGCTACAAGAACCCGCCTCTACGTTACAAGAACCCGACTCAACGCTACAATAACCCGACTCTACGCTACCAGAACCCGACTCTACGCTACAAGAACCCGACTCTACGCTACAAGAACCCGACTCTACGCTACAAGAACCCGACTCTACGCTACAAGAACCCGACTCTACGCTACAAGAACCCGACTCTACGCTACAAGAACCCGACTCTACGCTACAAGAACCCGACTCTACGCTACAATAACCCGACTCTACGCTACAAAAACCCGACTCTACGCTACAAGAACCCGACTCAACGCTACAAGAACCCGACTCTACGCTACAAGAACCCGACTCTACGCTCCAAGAACCCGACTATACGCTACAAGAACCCGCCTCTACGCTACAAGAACCCGCCTCTACGCTACAAGAACCCGACTCTACGCTACAAGAACCCGACTCTACGCTACAAGAACCCGACTCTACGCTACAAGAACACGACTCTACGCTACAAGAACCCGCCTCTACGCTACAAGAACCCGACTCTACGCTACAAGAACCCGACTCTACGCAACAAGAACCCGACTCTACGCTACAAGAACCCGACTCTACGCTACAAGAACCCGACTCTACGCTACAAGAACCCGACTCTACGCTACAAGAACCCGACTCTACGCTACAAGAACCCGACTCCACGCTACAAGAACCCGCCGCCACGCTACAATAACCCGCCGCCACGCTACAATAACCCGCCGTCACGATACAATAACCCGACTCTACGCTACAAGAACCCGACTCTACGCTACAAGAACCCGACTCTACGCTACAAGAACCCGACTCTACGCTACAAGAACCCGACTCTACGCTACAAGAACCCGACTCTACGCTACAAGAACCCGACTCTACGCTACAAGAACCCGACTCTACGCTACAAGAACCCGACTCTACGCTACAAGAACCCTACTCTACGCTACAAGAACCCGACTCTACGCTACAAGAACCCGACTCTACGCTACAAGAACCCGACTCTACGCTACAAGAACCCGACTCTACCCTACAAGAACCCGACTCTACGCTACAAGAACCCGACTCTACGCTACAAGAACCCGACTCTACGCTACAAGAACCAGACTCTACGCTACAAGAACCCGACTCTACGCTACAATAACCCGCCTCTACGCTACAAGAACCCGCCTCTACGCTACAATAACCCGACTCTACGCTACAAGAACCCGACTCTACGCTACAAGAACCCGACTCTACGCTACAATAACCCGCCGCCACGCTACAATAACCCGCCGCCACGCTACAATAACCCGCCGCCACGCTACAATAACCCGCCGCCACGCTACAATAACCCGCCGTCACGCTACAATAACCCGCCGCCACGCTACAATAACCCGCCGCCACGCTACAATAACCCGCCGCCACGCTACAATAACCCGCCGCCACGCTACAATAACCCGCCGCCACGCTACAATAACCCGCCGCCACGCTACAATAACCCGCCGCCACGCTACAAGAACCCGACTCTACGCTACAAGAACCCGACTCTACGCTACAAGAACCCGACTCTACGCTACAAGAACCCGACTCTACGCTACAAGAACCCGTCTCTACGCTACAAGAACCCGACTCTACGCTACGAGAACCCGACTCTACGCTACTGGAACCCGACTCTACGCTACTGGAACCCGACTCTACGCTACAAGAACCCGACTCTACGCTACAAGAACCGGACTCTACGCTACAAGAACCGGCCTCTACGCTACAAGAACCGGCCTCTACGCTACAAGAACCGGACTCTACGCTACAAGAACCCGACTCTACGCTACAAGAACCCGACTCTACGCTACAAGAACCCGACTCTACGCTACAAGAACCCGACTCTACGCTACAAGAACCCGACTCTACGCTACAAGAACCCGACTCTACGCTACAAGAACCCGACTCTACGCTACAAGAACCCGACTCTACGCTACAATAACCCGACTCTACGCTACAATAACCCGACTCTACGCTACAATAACCCGACTCTACGCTACAAGAACCCGACTCTAGGCTACAAGAACCCGACTCTACGCTAAAAGGACCCGACTCTACGCTACAAGGACCCGACTCTACGCTACAAGAACCAGGCTCTACGCTACAAGAACCCGACTCTACGCTACAAGAACCCGACTCTACGCTACAAGAACCCGACTCTACGCTACAAGAACCCGACTCTACGCAACAATAACCCGACTCTACGCTACAAGAACCCGACTCTACGCTACAAGAACCCGACTCTACGCTACAAGAACCCGACTCTACGCTACAATAACCCGACTCCACGCTACAAGAACCCGACTCTACGCTACAATAACCCGACTCAACGCTACAAGAACCCGACTCTACGCTACAAGAACCCGACTCTACGCTACAAGAACCCGACTCTACGCTACAAGAACCCGACTCTACGCTACAAGAACCCGACTCTACGCTACAAGAACCCGACTCTACGCTACAAGAACCCGACTCTACGCTACAAGAACCCGCCTCTACGCTACAAGAACCCGACTCTACGCAACAAGAACCCGACTTTACGCAACAAGAACCCGACTCTACGCTACAAGAACCCGACTCTACGCTACAAGAACCCGACTCTACGCTACAAGAACCCGACTACGCTACAAGAACCCGACACTACGCTACAAGAACCCGACTACGCTACAAGAACCCGACTCTACGCTACAAGAACCCGACTCTACGCTACAAGAACCCGACTCCACGCTACAAGAACCCGACTCCACGCTACAAGAACCCGACTCCACGCTACAAAAACCCGACTCCACGCTACAAGAACCCGACTCCACGCTACAAGAACCCGACTCTACGCTACAATAACCCGACTCTACGCTACAATAACCCGACTCTACGCTACAAGAACCCGACTCTACGCTACAAGAACCCGACTCTACGCTACAAGAACCCGACTCTACGCTACAAGAACCCGACTCTACGCTACAAGAACCCGACTCTACGCTACAAGAACCCGACTCTACGCTACAAGAACCCGACTCTACGCTACAAGAACCCGACTCTACGCTACAATAACCCGACTCTACGCTACAAGAACCCGACTCTACGCTACAAGAACCCGACTCTACGCTACAAGAACCCGACTCTACGCTACAAGAACCCGACTCTACGCTACAAGAACCCGACTCTACGCTACAAGATCCCGACTCTACGCTACAAGAACCCGACTCTACGCTACAAGAACCCGACTCTACGCTACAAGAACCCGACTCTACGCTACAAGAACCCGACTCTACGCTACAAGAACCCGACTCTACGCTACAAGAACCCGACTCTACGCTACAAGAACCCGACTCTACGCTACAAGAACCCGACTCTACGCTACAAGAACCCGACTCTACGCCACAAGAACCCGACTACGCTACAAGAACCCGACTCTACGCTACAAGAACACGACTCTACGCTACAAGAACCAGACTCTACGCTACAAGAACCCGACTCTACGCTACAAGAACCCGACTCTACGCTACAAGAACCCGACTCTACGCTACAAGAACCCGACTCTACGCTACAAGAACCCGACTCTACGCTACAAGAACCCGACTCTACGCTACAAGAACCCGACTCTACGCTACAAGAACCCGACTCTACGCTACAAGAACCCGACTACGCTACAAGAACCCGACTCTACGCTACAAGAACACGACTCTACGCTACAAGAACCCGACTCTACGCTACAAGAACCCGACTCTACGCTACAAGAACCCGACTCTACGCTACAAGAACCCGACTCTACGCTACAATGACCCGACTCTACGCTACAAGGACCCGACTCTACGCTACAAGAACCCGACTCTACGCTACAAGAACCCGACTCTACGCTACAAGTACCCGACTCTACGCTACAAGTACCCGACTCTACGCTACAACAACCCGACTCTACGCTACAACAACCCGACTCTACGCTACAATAACCCGACTCTACGCTACAATAACCCGACTCAACGCTACAATAACCCGCCGCCACGCTACAATAACCCGCCGCGACGCTACAATAACCCGCCGCCACGCTACAATAACCCGCCGCCACGCTACAATAACCCGCCGTCACGCTACAATAAACCGCCTCTACGCTACAAGAACCCGACTCTACGCTACAAGAACCCGACTCTACGCTACAAGAACCCGACTCTACGCAACAATAACCCGACTCTACGCTACAAGAACCCGACTCTACGCTACAAGAACCCGACTCTACGCTACAAGAACCCGACTCCACGCTACAAGAACCCGACTCTACGCTACAAGAACCCGACTCTACGCTACAAGAACCCGACTCTACGCTACAAGAACCCGACTCTACGCTACAAGAACCCGACTCTACGCTACAAGAACCCGACTCTACGCTACAAGAACCCGACTCTACGCTACAAGAACCCGCCTCTACGCTACAAGAACCCGCCTCTACGCTACAAGAACCCGACTCTACGCAACAAGAACCCGACTCTACGCAACAAGAACCCGACTCTACGCTACAAGAACCCGACTCTACGCTACAAGAACCCGACTCTACGCTACAAGAACCCGACTCTACGCTACAAGAACCCGACTACGCTACAAGAACCCGACTCCACGCTACAAGAACCCGACTCCACGCTACAAGAACCCGACTCCACGCTACAAGAACCCGACTCCACGCTACAAGAACCCGACTCTACGCTACAAGAACCCGACTCTACGCTACAATAACCCGACTCTACGCTACAATAACCCGACTCTACGCTACAATAACCCGACTCTAGGCTACAATAACCCGACTCTACGCTACAATAACCCGACTCTACGCTACAAGAACCCGACTCTACGCTACAAGAACCCGACTCTACGCTACAAGAACCCGACTCTACGCTACAAGAACCCGACTCTACGCTACAAGAACCCGACTCTACGCTAAAAGAACCCGGCTCTACGCTACAAGAACCCGCCTCTACGCTACAAGAACCTGACTCTACGCTACAAGTACCCGACTCTACGCTACAATAACCCGACTCTACGCTACAAGAACCCGACTCTACGCTACAAGAACCCGACTCTACGCTACAATAACCCGACTCTACGCTACAATAACCCGACTCTACGCTACAAGAACCCGACTCTAGGCTACAAGAAACCGACTCTAGGCTACAAGAAACCGACTCTACGCTAAAAGGACCCGACTCTACGCTACAAGAACCCGACTCTACGCTACAAGAACCAGGCTCTACGCTACAAGAACCCGACTCTACGCTACAAGAACCCGACTCTACGCTACAAGAACCCGACTCTACGCTACAAGAACCCGACTCTACGCAACAAGAACCCGACTCTACGCAACAATAACCCGACTCTACGCTACAAGAACCCGACTCTACGCTATAAGAACCCGACTCTACGCTACAAGAACCCGACTACGCTACAATAACCCGACTCCACGCTACAAGAACCCGACTCTACGCTACAATAACCCGACTCAACGCTACAAGAACCCGACTCTACGCTACAAGAACCCGACTCTACGCTACAAAAACCCGACTCTACGCTACAAGAACCCGACTCTACGCTACAAGAACCCGCCTCTACGCTACAAGAACCCGACTCTACGCAACAAGAACCCGACTTTACGCAACAAGAACCCGACTCTACGCTACAAGAACCCGACTCTACGCTACAAGAACCCGACTCTACGCTACATGAACCCGACTACGCTACAAGAACCCGACACTACGCTACAAGAACCCGACTCTACGCTACAAGAACCCGACTCTACGCTACAAAAACCCGACTCCACGCTACAAGAACCCGACTCCACGCTACAAGAACCCGACTCTACGCTACAATAACCCGACTCTACGCTACAATAACCCGACTCTACGCTACAAGAACCCGACTCTACGCTACAAGAACCCGACTCTACGCTACAAGAACCCGACTCTACGCTACAAGAACCCGACTCTACGCTAAAAGAACCCGACTCTACGCTACAAGAACCCGACTACGCTACAAGAACCAGGCTCTACGCTACAAGAACCCGACTCTACGCTACAAGAACCCGACTCTACGCTACAAGAACCCGACTCTACGCTACAAGAACCCGACTCTACGCTACAAGAACCCGACTCTACGCAACAATAACCCGACTCTACGCTACAAGAACCCGACTCTACGCTATAAGAACCCGACTCTACGCTACAAGAACCCGACTCTACGCTACAATAACCCGACTCCACGCTACAAGAACCCGACTCTACGCTACAATAACCCGACTCAACGCTACAAGAACCCGACTCTACGCTACAAGAACCCGACTCTACGCTACAAGAACCCGCCTCTACGCTACAAGAACCCGACTCTACGCAACAAGAACCCGACTTTACGCAACAAGAACCCGACTCTACGCTACAAGAACCCGACTCTACGCTACAAGAACCCGACTCTACGCTACAAGAACCCGACTACGCTACAAGAACCCGACACTACGCTACAAGAACCCGACTCTACGCTACAAGAACCCGACTCTACGCTACAAGAACCCGACTCTACGCTACAAGAACCCGACTCTACGCTACAAGAACCCGACTCTACGCTACAAGAACCCGACTCTACGCTACAAGAACCCGACTCTACGCTACAAGAACCCGACTCTACGCTACAAGAACCCGACTCTACGCTACAAGAACCCGACTCTACGCTACAAGAACCCGACTCTACGCTACAAGAACCCGACTCTACGCTACAAGAACCCGACTCTACGCTACAAGAACCCGACTCTACGCTACAATAACCGACTCTACGCTACAATAACCCGACTCTACGCTACAATGACCCGACTCTACGCTACAATAACCCTACTCTACGCTACAATAACCCTACTCTACTCTACAATAACCCTACTCTACTCTACAATAACCCTACTCTACTCTACAATAACCCTACTATACTCTACAATAATCCTACTCTACAATAACCCTACTATAACCCTACTCTACTCTACAATAACCTCTACAATAACCCTACTCTACTCTACAATAACCTCTACAATAACCCTACTCTACTCTACAATAACCCTACAATAACCCTACTCTAATCTACAATGACCCTACAATAACCCCTACTCTACTCTACAATAACCCCTACAATAACCCTACTCTACTCTACAATAACCCTACAATAACCCCTACTCTACTCTACAATAACCCTACAATAACCCTACTCTACTCTACAATAACCCCTACGTCTGTCTCTACTTCCTGAAAACCCTTTAATGCAGATCAGAGGAAGTGGAAATATGTCGACTTCCAAACCCAGTAACTGATTCTTTGCGAGTAGCTTCCTCATTACTCATTACCCGCTGTTCTCCATTTCTGTGAAGTTAAGAGAGACCTTACTTTTTGTTTAATTTCTCGCCCACTTCGTTGATTATTGTTATACTTTGGCGTCATTCAACCAACAATGGGGACGGGGTGATTATTTGCATACATTGCATACTGATACCTTCACGATCGGCAGAGGTGCGGCCGGTGGAGGAGTGGGTGCGGGGATTGGCTGAGAAGGTAATCTCTTGGGGAGTTTTTCCAGTGTTTTTCAGGAGCGGCTGATTTAAAAACCGGTCGGGGCCAGCCTGCAACACATACCTTCAAGGTCAGATGAACGAGTGAGTGCGGAGATTGGCTGAGGAATTTAATTAGCAAATCGGCAAGTTTGCGAGTCAATTTATCAGCTATTATAAGCAAGGTTTTGCTCTTAGTGAGCGGACGGTCGGGGAGCGGCCTTGATGAGGAAAGTACCTTGTGTGAAAAGTGCGAGGGTAGACAAAAGTGCTGGAGAAGCTCAGTGGGTGCTGCAGCATCTATGGAGCGAAGGAAATAGGCAACCCTTCGGGTGGAAACCCTTCTTCAGACATCCTCTGAGAAAAGTGCGAGTGTTTGGCTCGAGAGTTTTCGGCAGGAGGCTGAGGGAGGAGACTACGCCAAAAGTTGGAGAGTGTGAGACGCCGTGAATACATGACAGATAAACTGATTCAGTGTTATGCTAGGAGGATGTGGGAGGTCAGGGACACCGCTGGTGCTTCTAGCTGCTACAACTGTGGAAAGTGGGTCCAGGTTCAGCTCCTGAAGGACCATGTTGGGGCACTGGAGAGGCAACTGGATGACCTCAGGATTATTCGGGAAAACGAGAGTTTCCTGGACAGGTCGTAAAGCGAGATCATTAAGCCTAAGGTACCGGAAGTGAGAAGATGGGTGACAATGAGGAAGGGAAGGAAGCTTGGAGTACAGTAGACCGCAGGGGGGTGTGCCTCTTGAAAACATGTTCACCCTCTTGGAAACTGTTGGGACAGAGAACACTGCAGACCCGTACGAATCTTTTCAAAAATGGGGGTGGCACGACAGCTCTGGGATTTTAGTTGCTCTCTGCTGCATTCGGAGCCTTATTTTGGAGCACTTTTGCACCAAATTTATGACCAATATTTCGGAAATAATTTGGTTGAGTCAAGAGTAATGAGTAGGTGGAATGGGGTGATTGGGATCATTGTTATATACATTTTTTTAAATCAAGATTTGAAGTTGTCCTTGTTTTAATAATCAAGTTGTACTGTTGTAAAATGTTATGTAAAATGTTTTAAAGGAGGATGCAAAAACTGCAAATAAAATACTGTACGTTTTTGCAGTAAATAAAACCTTTTTTTAGAAAGTGTTTTGTGTGTTGATTTGATTGCCTGTTACTGTTAGATGGTGTTAGTGTGTGCAGTGCACCTTTGGTGGTCCTTCTGACCTAACAACTTCACATCACATCAATTTCAACATGGAATAGTGGTGTGTATACAACATTTAGTTCAATTTCCATCATGAAAATTGAAGTCAAACTCAATGGTGCATTTACATTATCACTTTACTATGATCGCTTTCAAACTAACCTATTTTACTCATACTATTATAACAAATTCTAGTTCCACGTTGACCCATAAACACAAATCACATTTTGAATTTTCAAACACAATGTGATTGTGAATAATTGCTGAGCTACCAAGTTTCACCGAGCATTTACGTACTTTGATGGCTGAAAATCAGTATTTTGTTGGGGAAAACGGTATTTCTCACATAAATGCAATAGAACGTACTACACAGTAACTAGATTTTTGATAATCAGTATTTTGCATGCAACCTAATGTTTGTTTCAATATAATTGCGTGGGGGGGGGGGGGAGTTGTGCAAGCCAACTTTAGTTTGATGTAAGCCGTGAACACAAAGCGCTGGAGTAACTCGGCAGGTCAGGTAGCATCGCTGGAGATAAAGGATAGGTGTCGTTTCTGGTTGGGTCCCTTCTTCAGACCCGGTCCGAAGCGTCACCCATCCTTTTTCTCCAGAGATACAGCCTGACCGGCCGAGTTACTCTGCGTTTGAGGAAGTGTCTCGACCTGAAACGTTGCCTATTTCCTTCGATCCGTAGATGCTGCCTCACCCGCTGAGTTTCTCCAGCATTTCTGTCTACCTTCAATTTTCCAGCATCTGCAGTTCCTTCTTCAACACTGCCTTCGCTATGTAAACTAGCATCTGCGATTCCTTTCTACATACTGAGTTTAATATAATTTGATCTTGCCCCTGGATCGCAGAAGCTCTGGGATAACGTTTGAGGTCAGAATTGTATCGGCGTTTGGAGAGGACGGTATTCTGCAGAAGATAGACACAAAGTGCTGGAGTAACTCGGCGGGTCAGACAGCATCTCTGGAGAGAAGGAATAGGTGACATTTCGGGTGGAGACCCTTCTTCTGACACTTGAAAATAAATAGCTAAGTGGGGAGGGGAAGTGGCAGTGAATCAGGACAGAAACAGCCCAACAAACCAGACCGCAAATCCATTAGGGTTCCTTTAGCGTCGTGCAAACTGTACACAACCGATTTCGTGATCATCACCGTCCATTTCATGGTCTGATATAACCAACAACGTATTCAGTAAAATGCCAAATACATACTGCACAATACTGCACAATAACTACACCACCCCTCAAGAACAATAGCCAAATCTATAAGAGGAGACACATTCGAAACACAAAGATGGATTTAAAGGGAAAGAGATTATAGGAAAAGTTAAGAAAGACACCGAAATTAACAGGGCAAAAAGCTCATGAAGCGATAGGAGAGTATGGCCACGTGAAATAGGAATCGATGTGAAAGGTGAGGTAATGGATTAAAAATATTCTATGAATGCGTGAAGTATAAGAAGTAATGTGGATGATCTTGAGGCTCAGTTAGAGATTGGTTGATATGACATTGTGGGGATTACAGAGACATGGCTGCAGGAGGATCCGGATTGGGAACTGAATATTCAGGGTTATACGTCCTATAGAAAGGACAGGCAGATGGGCGGAGGAGGTGGGGTAGCTCTGTTGGTGAGGGATGAAATTCAATCCTTTGCGATGGGTGACATAGGGACTGACAACGTAAAGTCGATGTGGATAGAATTGAGGAATTATAAAGGTAAGGAGACACTAATGGGAGTTCTCTACAGGCCCCCAAACAGTAGCCTGGATATAGGTTACGAGTTGCAGCAGGAGTTAAAATTGACATGTAACAAAGGTAATGCCATTGTGGTTATGGGAGATTTCAATATGCAGGTAGACTGAGAAAATCAGGGTTGTTCTGGACCCCAAGAAAGGGAGTTTATCGAGTGCCTCCGAGATGGATTCTTAGAGCAGCTTGTATTGGAGCTAAAAGAAAAGGTGTGTAACATAGCAAAGAGTAGCGGGAAACCAGAGGATTGCGAAACTTTCAAAGGACAACAGAAGGTAACAAAAAGGGCAATACGCAAAAGATGAAGTACGAGGGTAAGCTAGCCAAGAATATTAAGAAGTATAGTAAAACTTTCTTTATGTATGTTAAGAGACACAGATTAGTAAAGACAAATGTTGGTCCCTTGAAGGCAGAAACAGGTGAAATTATTATGGGGAACAAGGAAATGTCAGAATTGAACAGGTACTTTGGTTCCGTCTTCACCAAGGGAGCCACGAACAATCTCCCAGATGCATTAGAGGACAGAGGATCTAGGGAGAGAGGAATTGAAATAAATTTGTATTTGGCGAGAAATAGTATTGGGTAGACTGATGGGACTGAAGGCTGATAAATTCCCAGGGCCTGAAGGTCTGCATCCCAGGGTACTGAAGGAGGTGGCTCTAGAAATGGTGGATGCATTGGTGATCATTTTCCAATGTTCTATAGATTCAGGATTAGTTCCCATGGATTGGAGGGTAGCTAATGTTATCCCACTTTTCAAGAAAGGAGCGAAAGAGAAAACGGGGACTTATAGACCAGTTCTGGTGGAGGGGAAGATGCTGGAGTCAATTATTAAAGAACTAATAACGGCACATTTGGATAGCAGTAAAAGGATTGGTCCAAGTCAGCATGGATTTATGAAGGGGAAATCCTGCTTGACTAACCTGGAATTTTTTGAGGATGTGACCAGTAAAATGGATGAAGGATAACCAGTGGATGTAGTGTATCTGGACTTTCAGAAAGCCTTTGATAATGTCCCACACAGGAGATTAGTGGGCAAAATTAGAGCACATGGTGTTGGGGGTAGGGTATTGACATGAATAGAGAATTGGTTGGCAGAGAGGGAAAAAGAGTAGCAATAAATGAGTTCCTGTCAGAATGGCAGGCAGTGGCGCGTGGAGTGATGCAAGGCTCGGTGCTGGGGCCACAACTATTTTCAATATATATTAATGATTTAGATGATGGGATTAAGAGTAACACTAGCAAATTTGCAGATGACGCAAAGCTGGGTGGCAGTGTGAACTGCGAAGTGGATGCTAGGAGGTTGCAGGGTGAATAGGTTGAGTGAGTGGGCAGATGCATGGCAGATGCAGTATAATGTAAATAAATGTGAGGTCATCCACTTTGGCGGCAAGAACAATGAGGCGGATTATTATCTCAATGGTGTCAGATTAGGAAAAAGGGAAGTGCATCGGTTTAGATGGGCTGGCTGCATTGTGTTATGCTGATAAATGTAATAAATTACTGTCAGTCTGTAACGACATAAGAGTGTAAGGATTTTCATGGATCTATGAGATTTCAACATGCAGTGCCTATTGATCTTACACGGTGCGATAATGATTTGCACAATCGATGGACACGAATCCACAATATTCACTTCAAACATGCAAAGTGTATACACTGCATTGGTGAATGAAACAATTTGAAGGACCTCAGCCAAATACAACGAGATGGGGAGATTAGTCTGGAGGTGTTTGAAGTAACACTGCCCTTGTTGGAAGAATGCCCCCCCCCCCCCACCACCACCTCATCGCTTCAGACACACGCACTCTTTTTTCGTCCAGCAGTGTGATCAGAGTTTCTGCTTTTTAACATAAATTTCTTAATTCAATCTCTGAACAAAACACATATTTTGCCAGATGGGAGTTCATTCGCCTGTCGTTATCTGTTTGTTCACCCTTTCTAGATCCCTATTTTTAACTGCTAAATCCCCGTGGAGATACAAAAGGGTATAAGACTCCGGGAATAAATCGCCTTGCAAATTCATACGACGAGATTACCTACAGCATAAAGGGACACATCGCTACACGGTGAACATGCTGGAAACCTATTTCAGTGTGGAGAAAATATTGTACGCAATCATCGCTGGCATTGGTATTCCTGGTACGTGAGTACAACTGTTCGCGTTGTGTAAATGTGTAAGTTCACTGTGGTCAACTGAACAGTAATCATAAGTGTTTGGTACTAATTAGAATATGTTTTAAGTTGGAGACTTTAACTGCCAGCGAGTTGCCGATCAGAATGAAACGCCTGCCGCCATGACCTAGTCTCACTATCACCCTCTCAAGGTAGAGGGTAAATTGGTTTGCCGGTTGTTTACTGAACAAACAGAAACGCTGAACTGGTTTATGTTGGAGTGGCAGTCAGAGTGGCATTAAACTTAGAGTGTGTCACTAACTGCTATGGGGAGCTGACGGGTTTGGCTTTGTTTCCTGGGGCTGCTTGTCACAGTATCCCAGGACCCAGTGTAGTTTTTGCACTCCTCTGAGAGAATACGACGTGGGTACCAAAATTGATCTTTCTTTCCAAGTGAAGTTCTCCTCCTCTCACTTTAGGTGTAATATAATAGACACTGGGTCATGTCCGCGATAAGGGTTAAATCTATAGAATGGTTGCATTGAAGGCTGTCGAACTCATAAATATCGAAACAATCAGCTCGTCCTCTGAGATCAGCAGGAACATCATCCCCCCCCCACGAATGCGCATATTGGGGGTTATTAGTTCGACATTATAGAGGCAATTGACTGGTGAACAGTGGTGAACACAACCCAGTCCATCACGAGTGCTGACCTCCCTACCATGGAAGAGATCTACAGGAGATGCTGCTGAAAAAGGCAGCCAATATCATCAAGGAGCCGCACCACCCTGGCCAATCTCTCGTTTCACTCCTGCTCTCCGGAAGAAGGTATAGGAGCCTGAAAATAGTCATGCCCTGATTTCGGAACAGCTTCCCCCCAACAAGATCAACCAATTGAACACTACGAACTCTAACTAAACTCCGAACCACGAAGTGCATGGCTTTCACTGCAACACAGGGCTTTGTTTTGTTTTTGTACTAAATTGTGTTTTATATCGACCTTCATTTTCCTATTTATTGGGTTAACTAGAGTACCGTGTTTACAAATCTGATGTGCTGCTGCAAGTAAGAATGTCATTGTTCCATTCGGGACATTTGACAATAAACCACCCTTGACACTTTTCCCCAGGATGGAAATGTCAAATACTAGAACACGTAGGTTTAAGATGAGATGAGGACAATTAAAGGGGATTGGAGTGGCAAGTTTAAAAAATAGTGATATATTTCTGGAATGCGCGGCCACCGGATGCAGTAGAAGCAATATTAAAAGGCATTTGGTAAGATGCGGGGATCGGCAACGAATGCAGAGATAAGGGCCATTCGCAAGCTGATATGATCTGTTCAATTCGACTGCGCTGTAAGCGCACATATGGCGGACCAGTTCCTCTGCTCATCTTCGCTAGGTTCTATGTACTAATCCTATATTCGTTGTCTCTCCCTTTTTTCCCCAGTGAATTTAGTGGCGATCATCATCCTGTCCCGGGAAAAATGCGGCCTCTCCACCTGCACCACTCGCTACCTGGTGGCCATGGCAACGGCGGACCTACTGGTTATTGTCGCTGAGATCATTTTGTATCAAATGAACTATCATTATTTCCCAGTGAGTTTCGTGAATATGTCCAGTGTGTGCAGGATTACTGATGTCTTGGCTTACATAGCTACCGACTGTTCTGTCTGGTTCACGGTAACTCTCACGGTTGACCGATTTGTCGCAATGTGTTATCAGAATCTGAAAACAAAATATTGCACCGGGAAAATTGCCAGCGCGGTTCTCGCAACCACTGGAATTCTGCTCTATTTGGAAAATGTTCCCTCTACTTCACAGTGGAACCCAATGAGGTCATTAACAATGTATCGTGGGGCTGTTCCCCGAAGCCAAATTATTACATTGATCCCGGGTGGGTGGGATTTGATTGGTTTGATACATTTTAGTGGCCGGTCGGGTCCGCAAGGCGCTGAGGGGTCAGAGAAAATGCGGGGACCGCAGTGACCCAGAGATGGAGAGTAGGAGGAGGTCTATGCTTTTGCTCTTCACCCTCTCCGGCACCTTTATCCTTCTGTGGCTGACGCTGGTTGTAGATTTCGTTTATTATCAGATCACAGGAATCGGAAATGAAAGGAGTGATTCTCAATATACGTTCCATTATGCTGGATATTTGCTGAGTAATGTCAATTGCTGCACGAACACATTTATTTACGCGGCCACCCAATCCAAATTCAGGGAACAGATAAAGGTGGTGGGAACGTTCCGGCCTCTTGGATGCTTCGATTCTTTCAGCAGTCCCGAGGCGGACTCTGTCTCCGCAGTCCGCGCTCCACCCCTTGAAACGAACCGCCTTTCTCTGCAGGCGGGGATCCACTCTCTATATTGCAGAGAGTGCGTGCACTCCACAAGTCCGTGCACTCCAACCCACAACGTCAGCGGTCATTAATCCTGCATCCATAACTTCAGACATGCTGAACCTGAATCTTCACTGCCTGCGGACTCGCGCATTATTGCCGTAGTTCCCGGGAAGGCTATCTCCACGATTTCCGTGGTCAATGATAATGTCCGTGCAAGGCTGGGGTCAGCGCTAACAAACTGCACTGACAAACGTATAATTTTGCATTGTTGCATTACTCTCACCGCCATTATAACACGATAACAACAAATAAAGCCATTACTAAACTCTTTTGTCTTTCAACAAGATCATGACATCATCCACACCAACGAAATGCCACTGCATCTCTCCTTCTCCCTTAATCTTCAGACATTTGTAGATACTCGTTTTGATGGGTTAGGTGACTGGATCTCTACTGTCCACTTGGTGAAGAAAGTATAACGAGCACCGCACAGTATTTGTTGGAACATGTGCTCGTCCCAATTCTTAACTCACTCTGAGCTCCCCTGTTGCGGGACCCATCCCATCTCCTTGCATGCAGCCCATCGAGCATTGTCGGAGCAATGTATTTGATTGTGATTGTATTTGTCTAAAACCAAGATAATAAGAGCATTGTCTATGATCTACCTCCTATAAATAATTGGGGCTTCTGAAAACTCTCTACTGTAAAATCACCTTTCTATTAGAAAACGTTGAATGTATTATATATTATGGTCATAACGTCATATATCATTAATAATGTATTTAGATTATTTTGGTCCAGCATTCTTTGCAAATTTCAGATTGGTATGATAAGTAATTGTTATATTTGCAGCGAATGTTTACGGATTGTAACTATCCAAGTCAGGGAGTGAGGTAATGTACATTCAACACAGCATGAGTGCAAGTTGCGGAAGACTGACACAAAATGCTGGAGTAACTTAGCGGGGCAGGCAGCATCGTTGGAGAAATGGGTGACGTTTCGGGTCGGGACCCTTCTTTCGACCGAGCTTCACTGAAGCTGAGCAAGACGTCGGAGTGAGACAGATGAAAAGGGCATCGGACAGAGAATTTAACCCTAAAGAAGGGTCCCGACCAGAAACGTCATCTATCCATGTTCTCCAGAGATGCTGCCTGACCCGCTGAGTTACTCCAATACTTTGTGTCCTGTTGTATGTTAACCCGAGTCTGACGTTCCTTGTATGGACAGAGAATGTAACTGTCAGGCGGCCTTGAGATTACCCAATTATCTTTTTGGTTTTAATGCAGAGACAAAGTGCGGAAACAGGCCCATTCGGCCCATCGAGTACGCCGCGACCAGCGATCCCCGCATACTGACAATATCCTCCACGCACTAGGGACACTTTTAAATTTTACCAAGCCAATTAGTCTACAAACCTGTACAGTTTGGAGTGTGGTAGGAAAGAGGCGAACCCGGAGAAAATCCACCCAGGTCACCATGAGAGCGAACAAACTGCATACAGAATGTGTAGGAATGAACTGCAGATGCTGGTTTAATCCGAAAATAGACACAAAAAGGTGGAATAACTCAGCGTCACCCATTCCTTCTCTTCAGTGATGCTGCCTGTCCCGCTGAGTTACTCCAGCTTTTTGTGTCAAACTCCATACAGCCAAGCATCCGTAGCCAGGATCGAACCCGGGTCTCTGGCGCTGTAAGGCAGCAGGTCCACCTCTGTTACTCCGTCGCCCAAAACACAGATCAGGCAATATGCGCTTTACGGAGAACACGTTAATTGCCTGTCCGAGTGGAGATCGCCACGTGTTATCCACAATGGAGATCATTTTATAGAACCGAATGCATCCACGTATTCTATGTATAGGGGGGTTGCACGAAAGGTCACTGGGTCATAGGGCTCGACGCACGGAGCCGCTAAATCCAACTGGAGGACATCAGTCACTTCCGGTATATGTTATTAATGCTAGAAACGCGTACTTTCCTACCTGTTAAAAAACGCCAAAATGTTGAATTTTTGCGCTGAAAATTTTTGTGGGAGTCGGGGTAAGTGTGAGCGACATGTACCCAACTTCAGAATTCCAAACGTGAAGCGAAATGAAGGTATAGAGAAGCGAAAACTGAAGGGACAACAGCAGCTAAAGTGCTTGGTAAACATTGAAAATATTGGAAATTATCGCGTTTGCTCACTGCATTTCATCAAGTAAGGCATTATTTGTGTTTTTTCTTGATTCCTTTGGTATCTAAAAAATCTCAGGTGATAAATCTGGCTGTAAGTTTTTCTTCAGATGCGTTTTCATTTTGTATGTAAAACCCCACGGGAACCGTGGGCGATTAAAAAAAATTACAGCCAGATTTATCACTTCTGAAACATTTTAGATGCCAAAGGAATCAAGAAAAAACACCTTAGTTGATGAAATGCAGTGAGCAAACGGCCAATGTTCGCCAAGCACTCTGGCTGTTGTTGTCCCTTCAGCTCTCGCTTCTATCTACCGTCATTTCGCCTCACTTTTGGAATTCTGAAGTAGGCTAAATGTCTCACACGCTTATCCCGATTTCCATAACTATTTACAGCGCAAAAAATTTGACAATTTCAGCGGGTTTTAACGGGCCCGCTACGCTGGAAACAATGGTAAGCGCCTACCTGCAGTTCATCGCGTGTAATCCATTTGGAGTAGCGTAGCAACAGTACGTGTCATGGGTCGTGACCCGACTGCCGTGAAACCTCCCTATTCTACTGTATGTGCCGGAGAAGAACATTCACGTACCAGTAACCAGAGGTACGGCAAGCTGACTCGCAGAGTATGTATCAGGAAGCATTGGCAAAGCAGAAGACACCGAGACATCGTACACCGTTAGCTGAAGCAGAACAGTTGTGCGTACTTGTCTCGCAATTCAACATCAGAGGCCGCACATCCCATGTGTCACGTGGGCCACAGATGGTGACCACAATCCACAGCGATTTTTCATTGAAGCTCACGAGCTCATGCACCACAGAAAGGAGCCATTCAGTACATTCTGTCCATGACGGCTAACCACCACCAATCTGCCCTCCATATCCTGTGAGGCCGAGAACTGCATCCATTGCCTAACCTACCGCCCAACCAATGTTTTATCAAGCAACACCATGTACTCCATGCACTTATATTCCCTGCCCATTTAAATAAGCCAACATCACTTCGTAAAAGGGGCAGCTCGGATGTCCAGATACCGACGGGCAAACAATATCTCAGTGATCGCAACGTTCTTGGGAGAAGATTCTGAGTGACAGGATTTATGTTCACTTGGAAAGATTTGGAGGCATCATCGAGATTTGGACAGGAGAGATCATGTTGTACAAATGTCAGGGCTTTTGAGTTTGAACAGAACTAAAACGTGACAACGACAGAGCCGTAAATATGGAATACAAGGGATGCAGTAGGGCTTTTGACAACATGGTAGGCTGATCTAGTAAGGTAAAGGCAGAAGCGATCCGGAGGTTTAGACAAACCGGGTCCAAAATTAGTTTGGAGATTGGAGACATAAGATAGTGGGGGGTGAAATCATTGCTTACCCAGTTGCAAAGTTGTAACAAGTGATTTATGGAAGGGATCAGAGCAGATATGCCTCTTGGTAATGTACATGAAATATGTTGTGGAGAATGTAGGTGGCATGATTAGTAAGTTAGTGACTGTATGTGGCATTGGGCGGTAGTGTTTCAAAATTGCACAGTCTGGTTTTATCTTCACTCGAACCTAAGAGACAGGGGCTGATTATATGGAGTTTTATAAAATTATGAGTCACAGATAAGACATACATCAAATCTCTTTCCTATCTGCGTCATAATAGGCAGCCGGAACCTCTGCCGAGCATGGAAGTGTCAAATAACAGAGGGCAGAGCAATGAGTTAATGTTTAAAGAAGATATGGGGAAGGGGGGGGGGGGGGGGGGGAAGCATTATTTACACAAAGAGTGGTGGGTGTAAATGGCAGATACGAAAATGGCAGTAAAGAGGCTTTTAAATAGGCAGATGAACATGTCTGGAATGGGGGTTGAATGCCATGCAGAAAGAAGAGATAAGTTTGTTCAGTTCAATTTGAAATCATGTTTGGCACAAACGTCATGTGCTGAATGCCCTGCGCCTGCGCGGTTATGTTTTATAGTTTCTTAAAACGGTTCAGCCAAATCAAGCTGGCAACTAATGTCCCGTCGAGCACAAAGCAACTTGCTCGTGTTCAAAGTGACGGCTGACATCCAGTGACAGCGACTCTCTCCAATAGTTACACGCCACCGCACCTTCCCCCCACAATATCACACCCCGTCAGCAAACCAATCACAACACACGCCACTACCCGATTCAGCTTAAAATGGAACATCTTCAACACGATTCTCAGACTTCATCTCCAAATCTGACCAGCGAACGCTGCAAAGACGAGGAACGCCATTTTCACCGTGTTGGGACTATTGTTATTGTCTCAACCATATTGTCACTCTTCAGGTCCGCAATCTTATTTCATTGAAATATTGGGCTGGGGATAGTAAGGGTATTTGTGAACCATGAGAAGAATCCCCAACTCTACAGCCGAATTCCAACAGACACTGGCGGTGGTGAGTTTGTGCTGAGCCCTGGAGACCAGTCAAGAAAGGTCCCATTGCAGTCCTGCGCTAAGCTGACGTCTCGCAAGTCAGGCAACTAACATCAGTGCGACCGGTCCACAAGCCGGAGACGCTCAGACTTTGTTACCAAACTAGGGTTTATCTCGCAGTGTCGGCGGTAGGGTGGGACGGGGAAGTGTTCGGGATAATTTGCAGACCCTATCTTCGAATCCTACCCTCCGCGGCTGCACTTGTTCAATGGTGAATCAAAACAGGGCGAAATGTGGGAACTTTCTCTAACTTTAGCGAATAGATTTTGAAAGGATCATAAATGTGTCTATTGAATGAGGAGGAATCTACAGCGGGAATAGAGATATAGGTGTCAGAACAAGGTGCGAAGAGGGGCGAGATGGTGCAAATATCATGTGTCCATATGTTTGCATTCATATATTTATAACTTGCATTCGGGTGCGTTTTGCATCCATTTGAAGGAACATTTTAGTACGAACAAAGAAGATTATGATAGATGTTATTTTTAGCCTACAATCCTTTAACCACTCCCCTCTGTCTTCTATTGCCGGGCTAATTTCCAATCCATTCGACACATTTTCCATGAGTCCAATGTGCTGTGACCCCCCCCCCCCGCCCCCCCCGTATCAATCTAGCAAAGGAACCTTCTAGAATATCTGGAGTATTGCCTGCAGTTCTGGTCGCCCCAATTACAGGGAATATTTAAAGGCTTTAGGAAGGGCGCAGAGGAGATCTACCAGAATGCTGGCAGGATTACACACTTTCAGCTATAGGGGGAGATTGGATACAGTTGGATTGTTTTCTCTGGAATGCCAGAAAGTGAAGGGGAGCTGGGGAGGGGTGGGCTTGAGGTGGGGGCTGTCGGGGGAGCGTCCTGGAGCTGGGGAGGGGAAGGGCTTGAGGTGAAAGCTGTCGAGGGGAGAGGCAAGCGTTCTGGAACCGCGGGAGGGCTTGAGGCGGGTGCTGTCGGTGGGGGGGGGGGGGGGGGGGGGGGCGAGCGTCCTGGAGCCGGGGATGGAGAGACCGAGGGTACCCGGCGCAGCCTCTCCCCGCCCCCGAACCCCGCACCGGCTCCAACCCCTGCCCAGGTCGGGCGGAGGGGGGCAGAAATTAAAATAGAAAGAAACTTAGCCACGGAGCAGTCGGGTCGCCGTTGTGACGGGAAAAAAATGGCGGTCTGAAATTGTGCCGTGGGGGTGTTCTTTGTGACGCCTGTTAAGGTGGGACCCATCGGGATGTGCTTTGAGACGCTTGTCAAATAAAGACGGCAAGTGGGGGCGGGGCATGTGGGGGCGGATCAAGTTTTAAACGTGAATAACTTGTAAAATATACCATCGATCTGAAAGAAACATATTTAATTTACATCACAGGGCAATGGTGAGTAAGGTGGCCCAAAATTGTAGCGTTACCGCGTGCCATTTTTGCGCAAATACCAACCGGGCAAACAAACGGACAAACAAACAAGATGAGAGTGTTATTAATATAGAGATGTGCGTGGCAGGCTTTTTTACACAGGGAATGATGGGGGCCTGGAACGCACTGCCAGTGGTGTTGGAGGCAGATACAATAGTAGTGTTTAACAGGCTTTTAGATAGGTACATGGAAATGCATGGGATAGAGGGATATTGGCTACGTACAGGTAGATGATATCAGTTTAACGGCATAAATTTCGGCAGAAACACTGTGGGCTGTTCCTGTGGTGCAGTGTTCTAGGTTTGATGTTGTAATGTTTCACTAACGTTCAGGTGGACAACGTCCATTGCCTTACTCATGGCAGTTTTCTTCGCAACATTCTCATTAAAAGCAATCAAGTTTGTGAGACATGAACTAATGCTTGTGCAAAGATATTCTATTATGCCAAAGCACTTTGTCTCCAGATGTGTGTAAATCACACCCCCAGGATCATTTCCAATAAGTTCAATACCACTGATGGTCAGCCTACAATTTCCTGGTTTGCCCCCTTTTGTCCTTCTTAAGCAAATAAACAATATTGACTACCACTGGACCACTGTGACATCGTCTGCAGCTGAAGGCAAAATAGAGATCTCCCTCAAAGCCGCTTCTATCTCTTCTACCATTCCCCACAATGAGATAGATCCCACCAGGTCATGGGGACTCCCCCCCCCTTAATGTTCACCAATATACCCTACACCTCCCCCTCTTTATATGAACATGAATAGAATATCAGCATGCGCCTCCGCGATATCACTATCCTCCACATCCTTCTCCAGTGAGAACGATTATAACTTTTCATGTGTCCAAGCATAACTTCATTAATTTGCTCGTGAGTGTTCCTACCCTCTCTGTGATATACTCTTGTTTATTTTATATGTAGAACTGTCGCTATTCATCTTAACTGTCCTCTTTTAGCTTATTGTTATGGATATCTTAGAAGCCTCCTAGCTCCCCATTTAAGTTTTTTTCTCACATTGCTTATATTTGCCAAGTGTTATGTTTGACTTCATCGACGTGAATAGACGGTTATGAACATGCTGTTTATTTCTATAAGAGAACAATTATAAGATATGTTGTCGGGCTGACTTCAACAGCAGGGACAATTAATTTGAATGAGAATTCCCATACTGCAGATTCTCTGTAACTGGGTAGAAGCGATCTTTGGTGATTGACCTATGAAGCAAATAGCCCAAGGCCATGCCAGACCCCACAGAAGAATTTCCAACACGTGAATGTGAACTGTGAGCGCACACTTAATCAAAATACATTTTAAACTAGTTGCCCCTCTTCCTACATTTAAGTCGGTACAAACTCGTCTGTTTGGAATACCTTCCGTTTGTTAACCAAAATGAGGACCTCAACGTCCCCACGTTACACTTCGCCGGCTGCCTTTGTCCGATCCTCTGATCCGTCTGTTTCCCTTCGCAGGATTGTAGCATCCCCACTCAGCCAACAACCTCGGCTAAGATAGTCTTCGGTGATTGACGTACATTATAAATGATCTCAGCGCTTGGCCCCGTGGTACATCGCCAACATCACATTGCCAACACGAAGTTATCCATTTATTCCTAAATATCATCTCCACTTGCTGGACAATGCTCGACCTGTGCTTACTTCTTAATCCACCACATGACACAGCCGATACCATTTCCTCAGGTCATTATTAAACCCAGTAAAATTCTACGGTTATTGACCCTCTATCGCCCACACGTCACTAAGTAAAAGGCCTGGGTGTAGAAATAGGCCAGTCCCCCCCAACATTCTTGTTATCTCATGCCACGAATGTATTCAAACAGTTCCCAGTAATTGCTGTGTCGCTGGTACACCAAAATGCTGGAGAAATTCAGCGGGTGCAGCAGCATCTATGGAGCGAAGGAAATGGGTGACGTTTCGGGCCGAAACCCTTCTTCAGACCCTCATAGTTTCTGCCATGCTGTGTCGCTGTCTGATATAATCTATAACATTTCTGCAACAATTTATTTTTTTATGACAGATGCGCAATGCAAATTCTTTGATGGAGTGTGTCGAGAGAGCGACTGCCACACTAACGAAATGACACTAATGTCCTTATGCCGCGGTCGACGACCGTGCTGCCTGCGTCTTAACAAGAGAAGGACATCATAAGTAGCATTGTTCAGCTGTTTTGGTTCGGAACACGCGACCGTCAATAACATCACGTTGAACGGTGATACGAATAAAAACGTTTCACTAGCATTTTGCGCCTATTGCTCTTTTCGATGAATCTTCTCAAATGAGATTTACACGGATGCGGTCATCGCTATATTGGGGAAATATGTGGGGATTAGAGCAACTACAAAGGACTGCTCCAGACTGGAGTGAAAACTCGAGAATTGCAGATGCCAAAAATCCGATTTGAGCAAAACACCCTGAAGAACTGATATTAACTGCGTCTCAAATTGTGCTTGGTATGCTGAGGTTCCTAGCACTAGCCCTTTTCGTTGTTGATTCTTGCCAGCCGAAGAAGTGTCCCGACCCGAATATATCTGCCTATCAAAAACGACATGAACATTGTATTGTTACATTTTAGGTAACCTCTCACAACCTCCCTCCCACATACCTTCCCCCCCCCCCCCCCCCGCCACACACACAGAATCTCACTTCCCCCCCCCACGCCCCCTCCCCAAGCTAAGACGCCTCTTACTCTAAGACTGAATCTAAACCTGCGCTATGACAGTAGTAATATCCAACAATGCCCAACACCCGTTACCTCCCGAGTGAACTAACACAGCAACGTGTCATAAGGCAATCTCAGAACAGGCCTAAGAACAATATATATTATTTTTTTAACCCTCACTGACACCTCGACCTCCATTTTTTTTCTTCAGACCATTAGATATGGACCAGCAGTCAAGTCAACATTGATGTCTTGGGAAAAATAGCCATAACCATGTGGCCTTCGATGACGCGACGTTATTGGAACCCCACCTTTATCCACATCTTCAGCCATGTTGGCGACCCGAGTTCTCAAACACTGCTGTACTGTAATGAACAGTGCATTATCAAGAGAAGTGGGCTGTAATTAAAATTAAAGTGAAAGCATGGGGTCTGGATCTTGGTCTGCATTCATTACATCCTCATCTGCATCTCGTTATGTCCGTTTGGACTCCTTCCACGTTCTCAACCTGACTGACACCAGGAGTCTATATGAACATAATGGATCAGCACTGTGCCTACGTCAGGGCTCGGATGGGATAGTGCATCAGCCGGAAGAGTGGCGGTGAGAAAGGCCTGTGTGATAGAAGAGCATCTGGGTACCATGTAGCTCACCAAGTTAGATCTGTCTGCGCAGCGTTCTATTTGACTTGCTACACCCAGATCGATAATAATTTCACCCATTGAATGCAGTTTCATTCACAAAATAAACATGAAGTGAGGGGTCGGTGCTCCAGAAAGAAAGATTGGGTAACTGTTTACGTACGCTATAAGCAACATTAGAACGATCATAAATGGAATGGAGGGAAGTTGTGCTCATTACTTGTTACTAATAGAAAGAAAGAATATCTCCAGAGAAGGCATACATTCGTTACTTACGGATTTAGCGTTCTTAATAATTCCACCAATCTGCCCGGTATCAGTCAGGCCACATTTTCTGAAAAATAAAGCTCCCTTTACACTTTACAATAAGACAAGCCAGGAAGGTATTTAACGCATCTTAACGGTAGTTGGTAGCTCCCACTTCAGTGGACAATGTCACCAGAATAGACCCAATAACATTGAAGTGTACGACCTGAAAACAAAATATCAGGCACAATTGGTGTTTCCCAGGGTGGAAATGGCGAGAATGGTTCAATCAACAAGAAGAGCCGGATCTCAATAGACAGGAACGTTGGTCACGATGTGACAGAGAAAGGACGCATGAGCAGACAATAGAAGGTTCAGAGGTGAGTGGTGCAACCGAGTCAGACCATGGAGCAGAGTAGGATCAGGTCATGGACGGACCATGGAGGATAGTGCGTCAGACTCTGAGGTGATGGTGATCAAGGAGGACAGTGCGCTCAAGTGTAAGCTTAGTATCATCATATATAACCATATAACAATTACAGCACGGAAACAGGCCATCTCGGCCCTACAAGTCCGTGCCGAACAACTTTTTTCCCTTAGTCCCACCTGCCTGCACTCATACCATAACCCTCCATTCCCTTCTCATCCATATGCCTATCCAATTTATTTTTAAATGATACCAACGAACCTGCCGCCACCACTTCCACTGGAAGCTCATTCCACACCGCTCATCAGACCATACAGGAGGTGGGATTCGGCTAATGGAAGAGTTCTGCCAAAATGTAGTTGGGAAATGGTTTCAACAGTTGATTTCATTATGGGACTTAATGTTAGCTTCGTTTACTTCCTCGTGACATGTCGTTGATGTTTGGACCTAGAGACATTAATATCAGCAATGTTGTCTGTTTCATTCTAAAGTGTAACATGATGTTTGAACCGATATCTCCATGGCTGGGAGACAGCCAATGTAATATTCCCCATTGTTGTGATTAAGTTCCCATTATCTACAGTACCTGAACAAAATGTTTAATCTGAAGCAATGCAGAACAAGGAACATCCAGCTGTTGACGCAATATCTTTGTTCACATTTTTCAAGTCCCCTTTTTATTCTGATAAAACGCCTATATCTCCGGGGATCTCCCAAAAGAATATAAACACATTGGAAAGTTTGTTTGCTGAAAAATCTCAGTTGATAGGTAGTTCGCACCATAAAGGAACACGTCGCTTCACAAAGATGATGCTGGATACATATGAGGATGCCGATAAAATAGTGTACGTGATGATCGCTGCCGTTGGAGTGTCAGGTAAGCAATGGGAACAATTAAGGTGCGCAACTTTTGTATGTGGATCTATACTGGCGAACAAGAAATAGCGAGACAATCTGCCTTCAGCAAAGATAAATTGTTGTAAGATCAGGAGTCAAATAAGCGATGGAATTTATGAATATAACGATTAAATAAATCGTGTGCGGACGTGGCGCCAACGGACGAGAGGCCAATGCAAATGTCGAAGCCAAAGAACCGAATGGAAACGCGGCCGAAACGCCAATAAACCGAAAGATTACGAAGACAAAACGCGTACTAACCGAAAGGATGGGACGCCTAAATGCAAACTAACCAAAGGGGCGGGACGCCTAAAAGCCAACGAACAGAAAAGCTGCAAAGCAAACTTACCGAATGGCCGCTCTGTCGAAACGACACCTACACGAAAGCGCTCAACAGAAAAGTCCAATAACGGACATGACGTTGGTGGGGGGGGGGGGGGGGGGGGGGGGGGGGGGGGCGGGACTTGACAGCGATTGGCCCAGACCACCGCGTCCCTCACATCACTGTGAAGGCATGAACATTGTCCCAATCCTCCGCTCCACCCGACCCGCAGCCCACGGAGGGTGGCGGTGGGAGAATAGGGGCTGTCCCGAAGGATGCACACCTTCGGCCGCTTTCAATTTGGTGCTTGGGTTCAAATTGCCCAGTCACCTATGGCTTGTGGGAATCCCACGCTCCCATCTCCCCCTTCTTTCACCCCTTGTCTCTCCCCCCCCCCCCTCTCCCTCCCTTCTCTCTCCCTCCATTCTCTCTCCCTCCCTTCTCTCTCTCTCCCTTCTCTCTCCCACCCCTTCTCCCTTCTCTCTCTCCCCTTCTCTCCCCCTTCTCTCTCTCCTCCGTCTCCGCCTGCGGGAGCGTCCCACAGTCACTGACCGTGATACACCCCCATTGGAACCCAGGTTCCACACCAGGGTGACCCCACCCCCCCCCCCCCCCCACACCGACCCCTGGACACTGACACCCACACCAGGGTGATTCACCCCGGCCGCGGAGACAGACGTTTCATTTATTACCATCTCGGTGCTTGCGGAACGCACCCAAGCGCCCACGCACAAAACAGGCAGCATCTCTGGAGATAAGGAATGGGTGACGCTTTGTGCCGAGACCATTCTTCAGAGTGTGTCTGGAAGGTCTCGACCCGCAACGCCACACATCCTACACATCCAACCAGCGTGGAACTGATCACGGAAGCAATCGTTAAAACCCAAACATAGTGCAACACTCCACATTGAACATTGGAGTGTGGCACCGTGGCGTAGCTGTAGAGCTACAACGCCAGAGACCCGGGTTCGATCCTAACTACGAGTGCTTGTCTAAACGGAATATCTACATTCACCCCGTGACCTGTGTGGGTTTGTAGATTAATTGGCTCGGTATTAATGTAAAATTGTCCCTAGAGTGTAGGATACGCTGGTCGGTGCGGACGCTGTGGCCCAAAGGGCCTGTTACCGCGCTGTACCTCTCAACTAAACTAAAGTGCTGAGTAATGAGAAAGAATCGATTAAATATACCCACACCCCTGTTAACCCTCCTTTCGCTCACGTTGCCGCTAAAATATTCAGATGAACGGGATAATTCGTCGTGAATCAGAGTGGTGAATCTGTGGACCTTCTCTGCCACAGAAGGTAGTTGAGGCCAGTTCATTGGCTATGTTTAAAGGGGAGTTAGATGTGGCCCTTGTGGCTAAAGGGATCAGGGGTATGGAGAGAAGGCAGGTACAGGATACCGAGTTGGATGATCAGCCATGATCATATTGAATGGCGGTGCAGGCTCGAAGGGCCGAATGGCCCAAATCCTGCACCTATTTTCTATGTTTGTATGTCGTAGATCTGAGGAAATTGTCGGTCTCAGACGGTCAAATCAGCCGGACAATATATAAAATCACAGAGGTTTTAGAGACAGATGGAGAGACTGAGTTTGCCCGAGAGGTGAATAGGGAGGTTTCACGGCAGTCGGGTCACGACCCATGACCCGTACTGTTGCTACGCTACTCCAATTGGATTACACGCGATGAACTGCAGGTAGGCACTTACCATTGTTTCCAGCGTAGCGGGCCCGTTAAAACCCGCTGAAATTGTCAATTTTTGCGCTGTAAATAATTATGGAAATCGGGATAAGCGTGTGAGACATTTAGCATACTTCAGAATTCCAAAACTGAGGAGAAATTACGGCAGATAGAAGCGATAGCTGAAGGGACAACAACAGCGAGAGTGCTTGGCGAACATTGGCCGTTTGCTCACTGCATTTCATCAACAATAAGGCATTATTTGTGTATTTTCTTGATTCCTTTGGCATCTAAAAAGTTTCAGAAGTGATAAATCTGGCTGTAATTTTTTTAATCGCCCATGGTTCTCGTGGGTTTTTACATTCAAAATGAATCTGAAGAAAACTTTACAGCCAGATTTATCACTTCTGAAACTTTTTAGATGCCAAAGTAATCAAGAAAAACACAAATAATGCCTTACTTGATGAAATGCAGTGACCAAACGCGATAATTCCCAATATTTTCAATGTTTACCAAGCACTTTAGCTGCTGTAGTCCCTTCAGTTCTCGCTTCTCAATACCTTCATTTCGCTTCACTTTTGGAATTCTGAAGTTGGGTACATGTCTCTCACATTTACCCCGACTCCCACAATTATTTTCAGCGCAAAAATTGAACATGTTGGCGGTTTTTAACAGGTAGGAAAGTACGCGTTTCCAGCATTAATAACATATACCGGAAGTGACGGATGTCTTCCAGTTGGATTTAGCGGCTCCGTGCGTCGAGCCCTATGACCCGGTGACCTTACGTGCAACCCCCCAATACAGATTTGATTTCACGAGCAACAGTGGAGGAGTGAGAGATGGTTGCGGGCGGAAAGGTTCGTGGCTCATAAACTCGATCAGACGGAAAGCACGTGGTCAGAACTATTGTCAGCGTGAAGTTCTTAAAGATGTTCTGACAGTGGAAATGTAAGAACCGGATTAGCGCCACATCACAATGTCCAAATGTGCGAGCAAAGCGAGGGGTTACATTCAGTATTAAAATAGTTAGCAAAGGTTGTGACCTAAAGGCCGTGAATAAAGAAACATTGGATAGTTGCGAATAATTCAAATATAGAGGCCTATTTAAAAAAAACATTTTTTAATGTCTTATGTTATGTTAACGAAAGACACGGAACGGTAATTCGGGAATAACCGCCCGCTTCAAATTCCACATTTTTTAATGGATTGTTGGTTTGAAAAATTATAAAATCAGATTATTACCGACTTAAAATCAGTAGAATATTCACTCCCAGAATCGTAGCCGTCTTTAATTGGTTGCAATCACTCACCCGGAATGTCAAAGCCTGCTCTAATCGGATGGTCAATCATTTCAGTCTGTAATATGGGAGGCAGAACGAAGAACGGATACGCGCTGGGCGGAACTGCCATAGTGGCTGAGGGCCGAGGGAGAACGATGCTGGATTCCACCTGACAGCGCATATGTATCAGTCCTCATATGTATTGGAGGAACTTTCGCCTGGGATCGGAACAAAAACTTGTTGCTCGGTTCAATAAGTTGAACCTAATTTTCATTAATTCTGTGAAAAGTTCCACTGCTGCTGATGTGCTGTTCGAACTCTGCGCGATTTCATCTCCATAACCGTGTTTCGCCCGGATCGCGTAGATAGATGCAAGCGCATTCGCTTCAATCTTGAAGATTGGGCTCGGATAAGGCCAATAATAACGACGATAATAAAGCACACTAAATATTCTGCATGATTGGATCATGGCTGTTAAATCTTTAGTGCTCTCTCTGCTCTTGTGTAAGGAATTTTCGCTCCTGATGGTGATTTTAGTGGGGCCGAATACCAGCGCTTATCTAACGTCACAGACAAGCTGAACATGGTCATGAACGTGAACATGAACGGTGGGCAGAAGGGTCTGCTTCCATTCCATGCCTTATCTCTAAGAACTAAAACTAAGTATAATCAGATTTAGTAATAATGTGGATTACATCTGACCCTCTGTAGGTACATGACTTCGATCTCAGCACCATGTTCCTACTCCCGCCCATATCCTTAGACGCCCAGCTACTGCCCTCGGAAAGATGTTCAACAGTTTGGCCACTGCAGTATTCTTTAAGCTTACGCTTCCACAGGTTTGTCGCCCTCCAGTGGAAATAATTATCCTCAGCTCAAATATAAATCTCCGTTCAAATCCTGTACCATTTTGCAAAGGTTGTGGAATATTCAGCAGCGGGCACCATTCTGCCGTAATTTGGTCGGTCGGGTCCTCTTAGAATATAGTACGATTCATGTGGCGATATTTTAATAGTACCGCAACATCAGATGAAGATTACAGAGGGATGAGCATTGCTAGAGGGAGGTGCACAGGGAGTATTGCACTGGACAAACACTACTGTGGGAGCACCGCATTGCCAGAGAGATAGAACTGCTGAGGCTTTCATATATCATCCATGAATGAAGCCAGGCATTTTCTTCCTCTTGTTTAGGAAACTATTCTTCCATTTGTCCTGTCACACGTTCGCATATTTTGAGCAGTCAACAAGATCCTCACGATTTCAGCCTTCGCCGGCGATACTCGGGTTTCAGCGCAGGGGGCAACTGGTGTATGTTGAGTAGAAAACCTCAACCTTTCCTTCTTCTTCTTCTTGCATATGGCGTGGACAGCCTAAAGTCGTAGGACAACTTGTTCTATTTGATCTTATTTGATTGTGCACACCAGGTTGAATGCATTCGTGGAAACAGGGCGGACCACGTGAAGGTTGCAATCTCCCACCCCACCCTTCCTCTGTGGGCTCGAACTACCGACCATTCGGTGACCAGCCGCGCTCTTTGGGCTATTGCGCCGCAGAGACAGTCAAGGTTACTGCTCATCCACATACAACCTATCATTGTATCGGCCGCACCCTGAATTGTAATTATTTATTCGCGCTCTCCGTTATGTATAACATAATGATTCTGAGCATCAGATGAAGGCAGCATTTCGTCTCCCATCTCACCAGAGGCCGCTATTTTCCGTTCTCCTTCAGTTCAAATAAGTATGAGGGAGCATCGGGCAAATCCCGCGGATTGCTACATTTGAAAATGTTGCACAGGATTGCACACCATGTAAATGCCATGAGAGACAAGGTCGTCGTGAAATCCGGGACAGATATATGGTGAAACCTGGTTTTGGGGATTCGTTTCATTGGAAAGTGCAATGCGATGTTCTAGATTATGACATGAACAATAGGGAAACAGTGGAAGAGTGAAGACAAATGGAGAGAATAGGAGTGAAATTGT
This sequence comes from Amblyraja radiata, assembly GCF_010909765.2. NCBI lineage: Eukaryota > Metazoa > Chordata > Chondrichthyes > Rajiformes > Rajidae > Amblyraja > Amblyraja radiata. The sequence continues at coordinate 22,684,333 of NC_045982.1, read as the reverse complement.
GCACGGATTCGCTTTAGAACAATAACGCACTGCTTATGATGAAGGTCACTATTAACCAGCGATCTCGGCAAACATGACACCAGCGGCAGTGTGGGTTCATTTTAATGAATGAATGAATGAATGAATGAATGAATGAATGAATGAATGAATGAATGAATGAATGAATGAATGAATGAATGAATGAATGAATGAATGAGTTTATTGGCCAAGTGTGTACACATACAAGGAATTTGCCTTGGTGCTCCGCTCGCAAGTAACAACACGACATACAGTAACAATTAAGAATGACACACAAAACAATAAACAGCAATAATAAAACATTATAGTTTAAACATGTAAATGAAATAAAATACCAGAGCAAAATGAGGCTACATACTTTTGGTTATTGAGTAGAGCTACTCCTCGTGGAAAAAAGCTGGTTTTATGTCTGGTTGTGGCTGCTTTGACAGTCCGGATTCGCCTTCCAGAGGGACGTGCTTCAAAGAGTTAGTAGCCATGGTGTGAGGGGTCAGAGATGATCTTACCTGCTCACCTCCTGGTCCTTGCAGTGTACATTTCGTCAATGGGGGGCGGAGGTTGCAGCTAACAACCTCAGCTGATCGGGCGTTTCGCTGCAGCCTCCAGATGTCGTGCTTGGTGGCTGAGCCAAACCAGACCATAATGCAGAAGGTGAGGACAGCCTCTACGATGGCAGTATAGGATTGGAGCATCATTTGTGGTAGATTGTGTTTCCTCAGCTGCACCATGAAGCTCATCCTCTGTTGGGCCCTTTTGACTGTGGAGTCGATGGTGGTACCCCATTTCAGGTCCTTGGAGATGATGGTTCCAAGAAACTTTAACGACTCCACCAGACGTGACTGTGGTGTTGTTGATGGTGAGTGTGAGGTGGGGAGGGAGAGCTCTCCTATAGTCTACTATCAATTCCACTGGCTTAAGAGCATTCAGCTCCAGATTGTTACAAAGGCCAGACCCTCTCTACGCTCTTTCGCCTGCTCTCTCTGGTCTGTCCACCAAACTTGGTCTAACCATAATTGGGTGAGGTTCTGCAGCGATCAACTGCTGTGTGAAATTGTATGGACTTCAGGGAGTGAGTGGAAGAGTCTTTGCGACTACCCAGTATCTCCAGTTGCCAACTTATGAAAAAGGCAGGAGCACTGTGAAGTCATAGAGACAGACATCCCAAGATCCCCCCTTCTTTGTGAGATCACGCCGTGTGGGGGAGGGGCGACAGCGCACCTCCCTAATTTCCGGCCCACCCTCACCACTTGACCCACTTTCCTCAGCTTGTCTGCCTATCAAATAGCGCGACGGGACAGGTAGAGATAGTCCTGCTGGATCTCTTGGAGTCATCCTCCAGAGCAAGTTTTCGTAGTAGGACAAAGCAAGAGAGGGAAGAGAATTTAAGACGGAATTCCGGCTGGGAAGGGAAGTGGGAACCAGTCTGGTCACCAATTATGTAAGAACGACCAGCGGGGTACTATTCCAAGTTCCAATGGGCTGCAGACCCAACCAAGAATTTAGAACGGCTGGACATGCGTGACGGCGCGTTGCATGCACTGTCTTTTACTCCCGTGGGACCGGGTGTTAGGATGTTTTAGACGCACTGCCCTTCCTTTACTGGGATTGGGCGTATCTGTGCGGTAGATCCTGTCCTCTCCCCCTCGGGGTCCTTGTGCAAAGGTACAATAAGAACATTGGCCTCTCCCGCTCTCAGTGACGGGACGAACACAGCGCCCTCTTCCCCTCAATGAGGGGCTGTTAGACCCCGTGACTAAAGAACCGGGCTCATAGTACGTCAGACCATTGCCCACTCCTCCTTTACGATAGTGTCACAGTGTGCGAGCCACGATGTTCTCTCCCTCTCTGGAACTGGCCGTCTCGGTACAGTGAACGTACTGTCCTTTAACCCTCGAGGACCGAGTGTACAGTGCGTTATAGTAGACGCCATGTGAAGAATGGATAGAATTTGAGAATGAGCTGAGATCCGGGAGGGGGCGATAGATGGAGGGAGAAGAATAAGAGGCAGGTCATTGCGCGGATGGGGTGATAGCGAGTCGGAGACGTGGGTGACGGCGGGGCCGGGGGAGGGGGGGGGGGGGGGTCTCCCGTCGTTGGCCTTATGCACCGTGTTTATTCCTGTCTAACTAATCACCATCCGAAACTTTTTTCCATCTGCAGGGCTTCCAACCTCTACGACCTCTGGGGCAGTTTCAGCCCACTGGATGAATGTTTCGCCTGGATACGAGACAAGGTGCCTTCTGGCCGGGAGAGCGTGTCCCGCCTGACCATGGGACGTGTCAAGAGGGATGGAGAGGACACGCCCACGCACCCAACCCTATATAGACGTATTAACAAGTTACCCAAACCCCGACCCGGGAGAGCCTTTAACCCCGTCATCGGACGCCCAATACAACTTCCAAATTTGGCTTCAAGTCCTCGCAAGGACGACATCTCCAGGGTGTTACAAACTCTGCAACTTATCAGAGTAAGGAGTGGCGGCAACACGTCTGAGAGCGGAGCCTAACATCGCAGAAGAAGTAAAGGAGCACAGAGAGCTATTTAAGAGTTCCCTCACCCCTTCCCGGGCTCTGGTCAAAACATTAAAAATCTTCCTTTCTTTTAAGAACGAGGGGCATCCTTGGTTTGAGAGGCGAGAGAGTCAGGATGATCGCGGGATAATGAAAATATGCTGTTGTCAATAGCTGTCTCACGCACATGGACGGGCAGACACACACACACACGCACACCCACACCCACACACACGCACACACACACACACACACACACACGCACACACACACACGCACACACACACACACACACACACACACACACACACACACACACACACACACACACACACACGCACACACACGTGCATACTGTGAAGGAGTTCCTTTGGTCTATGGGACATCACCACGCCATTATTTCTTTATTGTTCAGTAGATATAGATTATGGTAAAATGCTTTCCTCATTCTGGTAGACATGAATCCATAATATCCACCTCAATCATGAAGCTATATACATTACATTTCTGATTGAAACAGTTTGAAAGATATGCCAAATACAATGAGATGGGGAGACGGGTCTGGTTGTGTTTGAAACCACGTCCCCTTGTTGGAAGTTTGCCCCTTCCAACCTTCGCCAATTAGTGTGACCGGATTTTATAGTATTTTGGTGTTTCTCCATTAAATCTATGAACAAAGTACATTCTTTGCTAACTGGGATTTTACTTCCGTGTTGTCACCTGTTTGTGCTCAATTTCAAAATCATTATTTTTAATTGATAAATCTTCGTGGGGATTCAAATGGGGTATAATACTCCTGGAATAGATCGCCTCACAATATCATTCGATGGGATTGCCTGCAGCATAAAATAACACATCGCTACACCATTACATGTTGGAAACCTATTTCAGTGTGTAGAAAATATTATACACAATCGTTGTCATTGGTATCCCCAGTGCGTGAGTTCAACTGTTCGCGTTGTGTAAATCACTGCGTTCGTTGCTGGTTCACTTTTCATGGCAACGTTGCCAAGTTGGGGTTTTTTCCCGTTTGCAGTGAACAAATAAGTGAGATTTCGTCGCTTAGGTACAGATAGTGAACCAACAGTTCGTGGTGGTCTACCGAGCATTATACCTTGTCTTTAACTCGTGTGAGCCTGATTCGCGTTTCTTGTCCAACATAGAATATCCCACAAGAGCATTAGAAGATGCAAATAGTTTATATTGGAGACATTAACTGCCATTGAGTTGCCGATCAGAATGAAACACCCAGCGCCATGCCTAGTCTCACCATGGACCTCTCACAACAGCATTTGCTGGTTGTCAGTAGTCCCCTTGTCTTCATGGTAAAACTGAGAAGTATTCATTGGGGACCTCCCGTGACTCCACAATTTAGTTTATACTCTCCCCTGCTACCCATTTTCGCTTAATAGGCTTCTAAAATCTATTTGCATTCTCTTTAATCTTATCGGCTCTCTCGATTTCCTTTCTAAGGGTGTTCCTCGATATATTATACTCCTCCAGGGATAGACTTGATTCAAGCTGCCTATATCAGGATTCATATCTCCTTATAGAATCATAGAAATCATAGAAAGTAGGTGCGAGAGTAGACCACCAGGTCCGTCGAGCCCGCACCGCCATTCACTCATGGCTGAACACTAAACAGACACACTTACCCACAAACAGTAGACACAAGACACAGAACACAAGACACTACCCTCCCCTTTATACCGCTATCACCCCTCTCCACCCCAAGAACCGCGTGATCTCCTGGGGGAGGCAAAAAACCGGATAAAAACCCAGGTCCAATTCGGGAAAAAAATCCGGGAAATTCCTCTCCGACCCCAATCCAGGCGATCGACACTTGTCCAGGAGATCACTCAGGTCTTACTATACTAACCATACCTAGGTCCATATCCCTGCCCTCTCCCCGTAGCCCCTTATCCCCTTGGCAGCTAAAAAACCATCTATTTTTGACTTAAATATATTTAACGTTTCTGCTTCCACTGCTCCCTGGGGCAGTGAATTCCACAAACTAACCACCCTCTGGGTGAAGAAGTTCTTCCTCATCTCAGTTTTAAAAGAGCCCCCCCCTCACTCTGCAACTGTGTCCCCTAGTTCTATCCCCCCCGATCATTGGGAACATCCTCGGTGCATCCACCCGATCAAGGCCCCTCACGATCTTATACGTTTCAATGAGATCGCCTCTCATTCTTCTAAACTCCAGAGAGTAGAGTCCCAGCTTACTTAACCTTTCCTCATATGTCAATCCCCTCATTGCAGGAATTAATCTTGTAAACCTTCGCTGCACTGCCTCCAGGGCTAGTACATCCTTTCTTAAGTATGGACCCCAGAACTGTACACAGTATTCCAAATGTGGTCTCACTAATACCGTGTACAGCTGCAGCAAGACCTCCGTGTTTTTATACTCAATCCCCCTAGCAATAAAGGCCAAAACTCCATTGGCCTTCCTGATTGCTTGCTGCACCTGCATACTGACTTTTAGTGATTCATGTACTAATACACCTTCTTTTGCTTCAGACCCTCAATTCCTCTCATCATTCGGGGATCGATATTCATTTTAGCCTTGTCTTTCACACTAACAGGAATAAGATATACCTTGACCTTTCGCTATCATACTGTTAAAAAACTTTCATCCTCCAGCCACCCATTTGCCCACAAACAAACTGCTCGGATCGACATTTGTAAGTTTGTTTCCAATTCTTTTAAAATTGGGCTTGCCCTGATTTAAAACGTTAACTTAAGGACCAGGCCTGTCCTCATCCATATCTAGTTTAAAAGTAATTGAACTGTGCTTGTTAGTCCCAAGATACTTGCCCACTGATCCAGCCATTCGCCTACCCTGTCTCTTAAGAATATGCCAGACTTTACCCTCTCCCTTGTAGGGCACTACACATTGGCTGAAGAAACTCCCCTGAACATTGTTGGCTAACTTCATCCCGTCTGAGTCCATGGGCCTATGGCAATCGCAGTCCATATTGCAAAAGTTAAAATTCCCGTCCATGACAATCCGATTAGTCTTGAAGCTGTATGTAATAGACAATAGATGATAGACAATAGACAATAGGTGCAGGTTTAGGCCATTCAGCCCTTCGAGCCAGCACCGCCATTCACTGTGATCATGGCTGATCATCCACAATCACTACCCCGTTCATACCTTCTCCCGATATCCCTTGACTGTTATCTTTAAGACCTCTATCTAACTCTCTCTTGAAAACATCCAGTGAATCGACCTCCACTACCTTCTGAGGCAGAGAATTCCACAGATTCACAACTCTCTGGGTGAAAAAGTTGTTGATCTCTCATCATATTTGTTAATCTAATTCCCATGTATATTTGATTGTCTATAATACAATCACAACACCACGATCTTGCCCTGTTTTATTTGTCAACCAGCCTCATGGACAATGCCTCAGTAGTGTCATCTCGGACCTTTGACGTGATGTTATATTAATCAATGAAGCAACTCCCTCTCCGATTGTTCAACCACCTCTATCTCATCTGTAACATCTGTGCTCTAGAATATTAATTCGCCAGTCCTGTCCCTCACTTAGACCGGTTTCTATGAATGCTAAAAGTTCCTTCATGCGCCTAACCAGAATCTCCAGTTGAATGTACCTTCCATAGGTGTAGTCATCTGGGCCACTGGCACTTTTCCTGATCTCCCACATCCCACATTGGGAGGATAGCACGGCTTCGACTGCTATTCCGGCTGCATTCAGAGTAAAACGGTGTTGATGAGACAAGATTTCAATTTATCTTGCCGCCAACGTCCGGCCGCGGTCAAAACCTCAGGATCTACAGCACTTAACCTGGGACCACTCGTAAATGGCCATTGCACTGTGGACTACTACCTTTTATGCCGTGTGAATTGTTGCTGGATTTATCGACGTTTACCAATTACAGTAACAAATGGGATGACAACGTATCTAACATTATTAGTAATTCTACAGATGACAATACAATTGGTAGTTTAGCGGACAGTGAGTAAGGATATCTAGGCTTGGAACAGGATTAAGATTAATTGGGAAGTTGGGCCAAGGAATGGTGAATGGAATGTAACTCTGACATGCAAGATGTGTTGTAATTTGGTTGGTCAGTAAAGTGGAGAGTCCCGGAGAGTTTTTCAGAATAGAGAGGTCTGGGAGTAAAGGTGCATGGTTCCCGGAAAGCGGTGGGTCTTGTGAACGGTGTCGAGCCGGTAGCGTTTGGCACGCTTGTGATCATTGGGAAGTTTGTTGAGTACAAAGGTTGGGACATGTAAATATAGCTGTACATGTTGTTCGTTGGACCGCGCAGAGTATTATGTGAAGTTATGGGTTGCCCAGCAATAGGAAAGATGCCTAAGAAAGGACGCAGAAGACATTCACCAGGATGTTACCTGGACTTCATTGTTTTAGAACTTTTACGTGTTGTGTGTGTATAATTTAGGTATAGTTTGTCATTGTGTGTTTGCCTCTGTGCCTGCGACTCTGTTGCCGGCATGAATTTTCATTGAACCTGTATCACACGGCACTTGCGTTCGTGACAATAAATTCGATTTGACACGCGAGTGTGAAGAGCAGATATTTAAATTCCAGGCGTAATTATTTATTTGATTTCGGATCGATAACCGCTTTGTCGGGGTTTGATCTCTAGTCTCTTTATCAACGGGCTTGGGTGGGTTAATAATTGAGCAGCCGTTTATTCCCCCCCCCCCCCCCCCCCCCCCCCCCCAGGCATGGCCTGTGTCTGTGCTCCATGACCTCAAGCAGCGGGAGGTGAGGCAGTAACCAGGAGACCGGACGGTGTGTATAAAGCACCTGTACCCCGGTCTCACCCGGCACTTCTTTGTTGACGCTTTGGACATTGAGGATACCGTACCATTGTCTACAGATACCGATCATTATGGGAACGTATCCACTACCGATTTACTCCAGCATTTTATATTTATCTTCGGTTTAAACTAGCATCTGCAGTTCCTTCATCCACAACATGTTTTACAGACTTGTTTGGTTTATAATATCAGATTTTAATTTTATATTTCCGTGTTTCAAAAAATCCGGATTCTAAAGGGAAACGCGAGAGGAGGTTGAGGGGGAAGAGGGGGCATTTTGTGTCCAGAATCAAAGTGGGTTCTACCTGGAAAATTGTCGCACTGAGAATAAACACAGAATGATGAGTCATCCAGTGACACAGGCACACAATCAAATATTCAACATCATCTTGTGATCAACAACTATTTCCATCCTCCTATTAGAGTATGATATATGGTCGCAGGCCAGATATTGGATTCTTGTCACTAAGTTGCTATCAATAAACTTCTCCCATGTAAACCTCCATTTTTTTCGCCCTTTGATAACTGTTTGCAGTGAAATTTGGCACATTGGTACTGGCCCTTCACTCAAGAAGAAAAAATACAATTCACCTATTCTCTGGTTACAAAGAGTTGCTTATCTTTTGGATAAGTGAACAGAATGAAAGCGCAACGCTGGTCGGTGATATCATTGATAAAGTTGCTGTGGAACGACCACAATTGTGCAGACAGTTATATTATCATAAAAGGAGCAAAGCTACATTGCAACTTACAATATTGAGCCATTTACCAGGAACTGTGTGATACGTTTTCACCGTTTTCTCCGTAACGTACCCCTTTATATTAGAGGTAATCTCTCCCAAATGTGGGTTTAGGGTATACATTACCAGAGTTCTTTATACAATAGGGAGGTCTGTGCGGACATTCGTATTTCAACATATCTTAACCGGGGAGTGTTCTTAAGGTGAGCAAACAGATGACGACGGCATGAGAATCCCCACAGTGGCAGATGATACCGAGTAGAGGGATTTAATTGCGAAAGAATAATGAATGGAAATCTGATCACACTGGTGGGTGGGGCCTCGGAGTGGTTTCTGCCATGGTGGGTTTTATTTTTTCGGGAATCACCGAATCCATCTCTCGAGCTCATATTGTTTGGCAGATGTCCTTCCATTTTCTTCATTCAGCACCGTATTTCCGAACGTCAGAGGTCTCTCACAGGCAGCTCCCGGCCGCCCAGTCTAGACATAGGTGTTGTAAGCCTTATTGAAGCACTATAGTCACTGATATAAGACACTGTATGAAACAGGACGATTACGCAAACTTGTGCAATCTCGAAAATGTATTGCAGAAACGAAGACAAAGAAAAACATTCTCAGATATGATAATTTTGCATACGAAGTCTGTTACAGCCCCCCAAGCAGTCTCTACTGTTCAGACTCACACGAAAGCTCAAATTGAAACATCATTTCAGCCGGTTCCCGGTTGTTAAAAGGCATGTTCATTAAACTAAACCTGGCGGTCGGGCTTTTACAAACGAATACAGAAACACAGCACTGTAACGATTTTAGCTATTCCCTCCACAGATTCATGTTACATTGAGGAGAGAAGAAAGACATTAAACGGAGCTCCACAATAAAACTGGCTCCGGCACTTTTACACCGATTACAAAATACTGGAGTGGAAATTAAGACCTTTCCTCCAACTGATAAAACTGCTTCGAGTGTAGTGAACGTTCGACCTGACGCAGACCTGCAACAGCCAATGCTTCTCACGTTTGTGAATTGTTTCAGATTGCAAGTTCTCTTCCCTGCTATAGCCATTCAACGTTAGTTGTCAGAGAGAGCACCAAATTGCCAACGGAAATAAGTAAGTGAGAGAGAACACCGAACAACGATTAGGTAAAGCGGCCAGTGAATGATTGAATGAAGGAATAAATGAATGGATAGATAGACAGACAAATGGATAGAAGGTATGTAGCAAATATACTAGAGGAGCTCCTCTAGAATCTTTGGTATGTAGGTAGATGTATAGATGGATATATGGATAACCTGTTCTCGTATGATAGGCTGGTCCAGAAGGGTAGATGAATGAATGAATGAATGAATGAATGAATGAATGAATGAATGAATGAATGAATGAATGAATGAATGAATGAATGAATGAATGAATGAATGAATACGTTTATTGTCATTGCACAATACTGTGCAACGAAATTCCATTACATCTCCTCCGGTTAAAAACAATACAAACACGACAACCATTGACACATATGTACACTTATTAGTAAAAATAAATAGGTGTTTTAAAAGAATTTAAAAGAATTTAAAAGAATTTGGCGGCATTTCTTAGAATTACATTTTGCTTCCCCAGCATTCTCTGTTGGAATTTAGCTCTTTGGATCATATTGGATCAATGAGTACTCAATGGAAGTAGTCATAAGGTTTTAGTAGATTAGGAGATACATTCGCAACCTATCCAATCTCTTCTTGTAGTGCAATACATTTGTGAATCTTTCCCGCCTCCTCCCAAGCTTGATCAATCCAAACCAGGTTCCGATGATCAATATCACAAGAAACATTGGTCTCCTGTCAGGTTTTGCGGGACGGCGACCCTTTTTCCTCCGGAGAACCATTTCCTTCCTCTAGCTTCGCAATTTGCAACTCTTCAATCCATTTGTCTCATACTCTGTCTTTTCATCTCTGGTCTTTGTCCAACCATCTGCCTATCAAAACCCCATTCATCTGCACCCACCGATCACTTGCCAGGCTTTGTCCGACCCCTCCTCTCCTGCAGCTTTCTTACCCCCCCCCCCCCCACCACCACAATCAGTCTGAAAAAGGATCCCAACCCAAAATGTCTCCTAGTCATGTCCTCTAGATATTCTGCCTGATCCAGAGATATTCCAGCATTTGTGTTTTTTAAATAATTCAGGCAAATCTGCACCCTCTAGTAAACACCCACATTCTTTCTAAACGGGGTTACAAAAACTGTATGCAATGCTCCAAATGCGGTCTAACAAAAGTCTTATAAAGATGCATCATGACTTCCTGACAATTATTCTGAATGCCCCACCCAATGAAAGCCTTTGTTATGCTATCTGTTGCCACTTTCAGAGAGTTGGACTTGGACCCCAAGATTCCTTTGTACATCAATGCTGTTATTGGGCTTGCTACTAGTTGTGTACTATTCCCTTACACTATACCTCTTAAATTGCAACATCTCACATCTGGTCAAAAACACGAATAAAGGTAAACAAGAGTACAAGACACAACATGATGAAAATCGAAGACTGAACAAAGACAAACATCAGAACTTAAATAGAAACCTCAATTGGCAACACAATTTTTTTAGTTTAGTTTAGAGATACAACGCAGAAACAGGCCCTTCGTCCCACCTGGTCTGCGCCGTCCAGCGATCCCCACACATTAACGCTATCCCACACACACTAGGGACAATATTTACATTTACCAAGCCTATTAACCTACAAACCTGTATATCTTTGGAGTGTGGGAGGAAATAGAAGATCTCGGACAAAATCCATGCAGGTCACGGGGAGAGCATACAAATTCTGTACAGATGATGATGACACGCAGGTGAAAACACATTTGAACAGCAGTTGAGCTGCTGAGGATCACCTTGCCAGAGATCGATCCTGGCTATGGGTGCTGTCTGTGTGGAGTCTGCACGTTCTCCCTGTGACCATGTGGAATTTCATAAGTGATAGTAGAATTAGTCCATTCGGCCCATCGTCTGCTCCGCCATTAAATAATGGCTGATCTATCTTTCTCTCTTAACCTGATTCTCCTGCCTTCTTCCCATAACCTGTGACACCCGTACCAATCACCATGTGTTGATTTCCCTGGATGATCTGGTTTCCTGCCACATTCCAAAGACGTGCAGGTTTATAGGTTAATACTTTTAAGGATCTTGAATGTGCCGTTGAACCTGGGTGCCAATTTGCGGGTCACAACACGAAGCAGAATATGTTTTCTTGAGAGCCAGACCTCTTGGCCCAGCTGGAACAGGGGAGCAGGGCAGCAGTGACAGTGGGACTAGCGGCGATACTTGGAGGCAGTACGCAGGAGGAGAGACCAAGCCTTTTAGCATGTCCGCTGGCACCGACTGATGAAAATCTGGGCAGAAGGGACCCCCACTTCTTGTTCCTGCTCAGGGAAAAGTGGAGGTTGGAAGTCGTATGGACACTCTAAAGGAAGACATCTGGACGGTGCTGTGAGCATATTCCGCCCAGACCAGGTGTTTGAAGGTAGTCAGGTGGGATGATACAAAGCAGTTCGGCACAGTGGCGCAGTTGCTGTCTCACACTGCAGAGATCCGAGTTCGACCCTGACTATGGGTGCGGTCTGTATGCAGTTTGTAATTTCTACCTGTGACCGCGTGGGCTTCATATGGGTGGTCTGGTTTTCTCCCTAATTACTAAGATGTGCAGGTTTGCGTATAGTCAGATTATAGAAGTGAGAGCGACTGATTGACCAAATGGTGCCAGCACAATAACCTGGCTCTCAACACCAGCAAAACCAAGGAAATGATTGTGGACTTTGGAAGGGGTAGGATGGGGACCCACAGTCCTGTTTATATCAACGGGTTGATGGTGGAAAGGGTCAAGAACTTCAAATTCCTGGGTGTGCATATTTCCAAAGATCTCTCCTGGTCCCAGAACACTGATGTAATCTTAAAGAAAGCACATCAGCGCCTCTACTTCCTGGGAAGATTACGGAGAGTTGGTATGTCAAGGAGGACTCTCTCAAACTTCTACAGGTGCACAGTAGAGAGCATGCTGACCGGATGCATCATGGCTTGGTACGGCAACCTGAGCGTCCAGGAGCGGAAAAGTCTGTAAAAAGTTGTGAACACTGCCCAGTCCATCATCGACTCTGACCTCCCTACCACCGAGGAGGTCTATCGCAGGCGCTGCCTCAAAAAGGCTGCCAGCATCATCAAGGACCCACACCATCCTGGCCACACACTCATCTCTCCGCTGTCATCAGGTGGAAGGTACAGGAGTCTGAAATCTGCAACATCCAGGTTCAGGAACAGCTACTTCCCCACAGCCATCCGGCTATTAAACACAACTTCAAACAAACTATGAACTATAATAGCCTATTGCACTTTATCTGTGTATTTACGTGTGTATATATATATATATTCTATGGTATACGGTCACACTGATCTGATCTAATTTGTATTTATGCCTAAAATATTCTGTCGAGCTGCAGCAAGCAAGAATTTCATTGTCCTATCTGGGAAACATGACAATAAACTGTCTTATCTTGACTTGACTTGACTTGACTTTGTGGGTTAATTGGCTTCTGTAAATTGCCCCTAGTGCATCGGATGTGAAAGCGGGAAAAAATAGAACTAGTGTTCTGGCTGAGCGGCCAGAAGGAAGGATCAGCTGGCCACATCTTGTAGAGGGAAGCCATAGAGCCGGCGAGTGCTCATCTTCCGAGGACCGGAGAAGTGGAAGGAAGATGGAGGGAGCCGGTTGACGGCAGACAGGAGAGGAAGGACTGGTAAGAGAGTGAACTGGGGTCTTAACTTCCAAGCCCTCAAGGACAGCTGTGTGAGGCTCCCAGGGATACAAAGACTGAAGGTGGCCTAGCGAGGAAAGGGATGATGGTTCGCTGGACAATCTGGACAGAAGCAACTGCTGGAGGCCTTGCAGCAGCCTGGGGCTTGCCTGGATTGCATGCAGACTCAGCGGACTATTTCTATGCACTTTGTACTAATCACGGAATGTACTTAGGTAAAGCAATACTTTACTGAACTCTACGCAAAAATAAAATAATTTCACTGTACGTCTGTTCAGGTGATAATATAGAACCATTCAACTAATGAACCTTAGGGTAATCGATGGCCAATATGTACTCAATGGGCCCAAATGCCCATTTCCACACTATATCTCTGAGATAAACTAAATAAAATGGAGCACTTCTTAGGTCCTGGTTGACCAATTTCATCTGGCCATTGGATTGCATGTGGAACCCAGAAGACAGGTTAGCAGAGGCATGTAGAAGGGAACAACATGCCTTCCCAAATTGGAAGTAAAATGAGAAATCCGATCTCCACTCCTTCTCCACAAAGATGTGTTTGTAGGTTACCTGAAATTCTATAATTCAATGTTCACACCACTGGGTTGTAAGCTATCCAAGCAAAATATGAGGTGCTGTTCCTCCAGTTTGCGTGCGGCTTCATTCGGGCAATGAAAGAGGCCCAGGATAGAAAGTCAATGTGGGAATGGGAAGCAGAGTTAAATTTTTAATTCGTAGAACCTGGATGATATGATAAAACAAAATTTCAATGATCAAAGAGAAGGGCTCAGCTTGTGCTGAGGTGGTTTGTTGTCTGGTTGTACTCCAGGTTGTTCCGATCCGCTAAGACGCCAAAGGGGTGCTCAGTTCCCTCCAGCCACTGCCTTTAAAGCCAACTTGACTGCCAGGAGTTTACAATTGTGGGTGGCACAGTGGTGCAGCCTAAGTAGAGTTGCTGCCTTATGCCCCTGTCCCACTTAGGAAACCTGAACGGATGGTTCTTTGTCAGTCTCTCTACCTGCTTCCACTACCTGCAACCTCCGGCAACCACCTGCAACCTCCGGGAACCGCACGGAAACCTTGGGTGGGGCGCAAAGTCTCCAGAGGTTTCCGTTCAGGTTTCCTAAGTGGGACAGGGACATTACAGCACCAGAAACCCAGGCTCAATCCTGACTGCGGCTGCTGTCTGTGCAGATTTTGTATATTGTCTCTGTGACCGCGAGGGTTTTATCCGGGTGCTCCGGTTTCCTCGCCCACTCCAAAGATGTACATGCTTGTAGGCTTTGGTAAAATACTCCTAAGTGTGAAGGATAGTGTTAGTGAACAAGGAAGTCGCTGGTCGACACAAACCCGGTTGGCCGAAGGGCCTGTGTCCACGCTGTATCTCTGAAGTCCAATTGCCTTTATCATAATTCCTCTCAGCTGAATTAAGTCAACAAGAGATGGATCGATTGTAATCACGTATTGGCTTTTTGTTGGCTGGTTAGCATGCAACAAAAGCTTTTCATTGAACCGCGGCACATGTGACAATAAACTAAACTAAGAGAAAAAGCCACATTGGTGAAGCTTATGGTTTTCAGGAGAACTTTGTGAAAGGACAGCTCCCACTCCCACATCCGCGGCATCCATTCCAACAGTGAGGTGAGGGATCAGGGTGAATGAGGATGGGAGCTGAGACAAAACGATTCATTTCTTGGAAGGCTTGTTCTGCCTCTGTGTACTAGCGGAATCAGACAAAGTCAGGTTTAGACAGGGCTTTCAGTGGGCCGCAAAAGAACGAAAGTTTCCAATAAACCGCTAATAAAAAATGGCGAAACCCCAAAAATGTTAAACCTGTTTTATTGCCATGGGAGTTGGCCAATTAACTTCTGCGTGAACCATGGAACGGTCCATCCGAACGGCGCCACTTGAAATAATATCATCTATGTAGGAGACTGTGGAAACATGACATTCACATTTTTCTCACTTCACATCTAACTGGTTATCTGGGAAGCGTTGTAGGACCCGTCATACATGCTGAATATGCACCTGAATGGAGATAGAAAAAAAAATAAAGTTTCATCCAAACTATAATGATATACAGGTGAAAACAGTTAAACATAAGGAACACTAAAGAACACACAGACTATGTCGCCCTCAAGTGGTCAGCAAGGAACCAGCAGGCACTGCGACACATCCACATCCAACACACCAGAGGCAATTTTTTCACAGGCCAATTAACCTACAATCCCGCATGTCTTTGGGATGTGGGAGAAATTAAGAGTACCCAGAGGAAACCCACGTGGTTACAGAGAGAACATGCAAACTACATGCAGACAGCTTCCATGGTCAGGATCGTATTCTGGTCCGAGGCAATTGACAAATGGGTGAAGTAAGTAACAAAGAAGACAAAAGAGTGCCAGATAAGAAAAACATTGAAATATAAAGATAGAGAGAGGGATATAGGTGGATAAAGGTGGAAGGGGGGTGGGTGGGGGAATAGTGGGAGAAATTGTACATCCTAGTCACACGTACATATCCACGTCCTGAGTTCATCTGCCTTACTTTCCCAATAGATTACAGTAGCATATATGCAATTTAATCCAACAGTCCTTCCTCATTCCCTGCCAGGCTACAGCATATTCTGTCAACTGCACTTTCATCATCTTCCATAATGACTTCTCCCCTCCTACCTGCCTCACTCCTGCAATGGATCCCACGCCCCGGCCATTTTAAACCCACCTGTGTTTCACTAGCAAGCCGGCCTGCCATGATATTGATTCCTCTCCAGTTCAGATGCAACTCTCCCTCTTGAGGATGTCATGCAGCTACTCCAAGACACCTTGGAGCACCAAGGAGGCGACACAGCATCCTGGAGTCGTGATTGCTGTCACATAATCCCGTGTGTGCCCCCCCCCCCGCTAATAAGCCTCCTCTCTGTATGGCTCTGCTCGACATTATGTTCTCCACTGTACCTCCGAGCTTGATTGGGTGCCACATACCTGACTGCTACTGCTGCTGACTCTTGACAGGTTATCCTGCTAAAAAGTATCCATAAGGGTCACCTACTCACATGTCTGTTTCCCTAAACTAAACTAAGTGCACCAAATTATCTAATCTACTGTAATTAAGCCTCCCTCCCTCCATCAATGTGCCCCATGGAAATAGCAGTTACAGTGTCACAGTCATGGCATTTATTATGATAAGACAAATTCACCTCTATTCAGCCTCAATTCCCAGTGTTCTGCAAAGCTCCTTTAACATGCAACAGAAAGTGCTTCATTTATTCTGAAAGAGTATTAAAAAATCTCTCATCCTAGGAGAACATTAACTAAAATGTAATGAATAAATTGATTACATAAACTTGCATTTATATATTGAGGCTTGCCTTTAAAACTGGTCTATGATTTTGATCAGTGCATCATTTGTTCCCCTTGGGCTGGTGCCTGGCTCTTGGAAGGTTTCTCCCTTTGAATGGAGAAGAACATGGCTGTATGCGCTGGATGTCTGATGATGCTCTTACTTTGAAGAGCTGGCTTTAGGTTATTCAACTGTGCCAGTAATGGGAAATATAGCCATGAGGCAAGGACGGCCCTGTAGGTGATAGTGAGAGGAGAAATTCTATCATCATGAGAAGAAAGCAGCTCAAACTCCACATTATCTGCGGGATTTGCAGGACCAACTGGTACTGTTGTGCTCTCCCTCGACTGGGACATAACAAGGACACTATTCCAAAACCAACAGCTTACATTGGTTTCTCACAAGCAGCTGACTAAATATTACCATTGTATTTCTTAAACTTTTGGCTTTCAAGACTTTAAAGATACAGCGTGGAAACAGACCCTTCGGCCCACCTTGTCTGCGCCAACCAGCGATCACCCCGCACACAGACTAATGGGGCTGTCCCACTCTATGAGCTAATTCAAGAGTTCTCCCGAGTTGCCCCTGATTCGAACTCGGAGAATTACGGTAATAGCCGCTCGTAGGTACTCGGGGCTCTCGTGGACATTTTTCAACGGTGAAAAATCTTCACAAGTCTTCCCGAGCTTACCGTGTTTCCCGAGTACCTGCCGTTAGCGTTACAAGCCGCTAAGAGACATCCCGAGCTCTGACGTACCCACAATGTACATTCTACGTGCTTACCACAAATTTTTTTTTAAACTCGGGAGTGCTCTTGAATTAGCTCGTACAGGGGGACAGCCCCATAACACGTACTAGTGACAATTTTACAGCTTACGAAGCCGATTAACCTACAAACCTGTATGTTACTGGAGTGTGTGAGGAAACTGGAGCAACCAGGGAAAACCCACATGGGTAGTCACAAGGAGAACGTACAGACAGCACCCACAGTTAGGATCGATTCCAGGTCTCAGGCGCTGTAAAGCAACAACTCTACTGCTGTGCCACTGTGCCACCCCTAAACTAAGCTCAGAAGCTTTAATATTTCTGCCAACTTTAATCTAATTATGATATACTCCTCAATTACAAAAGCAATTCAATGCTATGAAATAATGCACACACAATTGCCTGGTTACAGGAGGTGGTCAAATAATATGTTTTTACAAATCACTGTCACATTCTAGTAACTAAACATATTATTCCGTTGGTGTATTTGGCCATGTCACATACGAATGACTGATTGCACTTGCTTAGTGATGAGAGGTTGAAAACATTGTTTTGCTTTTAATATGTGGAGACTGCTGTTCTATTAAATAGTAAGCTTGTTGCTGACAAGCATTTCATTAGCTGCAATAATTTTTGAGACCCATCTTTTTCTCATTTATTATCCAAATGGGAATAAATGAGGAAGGTATATTTAATGAGGTAGGTCTTGTCATTCGGAGCACTGCAAAAACAAGATCCAAAATACTGAGCACAATTTTAAATATTGCCGAGTGGATTAGAAGGCAGTTGAGGTAAACGTTTTTTCAGCCAAAGAGCAGTTGAGATCTGCAGCTTACTGCCTGAAAGGGTGGGGGAGACAAAATCTTTCACCAGTGCGCTAAAGTGCAGGGCCAAGGAGGTGGCAGGGCTGGCATTTGGTTGCTGTATCTGAAAAATGATGGATTAATTCTACGAACATGATTTCGGGAAAATAATATTCCAGGAAATCTCAAAATTGAGTATCAGGGAGTAACTTTCCCAACCAACATTTGACCCAGTACTTTGGCTTAGAAATCAGATCCCACTACTGCCCACAACCCTCCAGCAGCTTCCTCTGTCCCCATATTCAGAACCCACAATCTGTGCCCATATTCAGAACCCACAATCTTTGCTGATTCAGTACCCACTGCCTGTGCCAACACAGCCCTACTGACTGCCATCCACCCAATTCAATTTCCAATGCTTGTGCTGCATTTGACTCCTGCCACCTGACAGACTGCTGGATATCTGATGCTGGACACCTCCAATATTTCAACAATCCATCGAACCTCCTGAGGCTCTTGAGGAAATGTGGAATGCACCTGACTGGCTGATCCAGCTTTTTGAAATCCAGGATTTCAGGTAGCAGATGAGAGCAAGAAAAAAAGAGTGACAGAGAGAGAAATTAGAGGAGGAGATAGGAGGAGAGGGAATTTAAAGGCAGAGAGAATGAATTGAGAAAAAGAAAGGGAGATTGCCACAGTGCCTGCTGATCCTTCTGCTGACGACTAAGGGTGGCATGGACTGTGTTGTCTTTTGATCAAATATGTTTAAGAGGGGAGAACTGGACCTGACACCATCCCAGCTGTTGTGCTTACTATACCCATGTTGTTCCAGAGTGGTTAGAAACTGCACATCTAAGAGACAACAAAAAAATCTGCTCACATATGTCTTACTCGGAAAAAATGGGTAAATCCAACCAATTACTTACCACATAATCAGAATAGGTTTCAGCAAAGTGTTGGAACGGTGCTTTCCATCATCTCCTGCAGGCAAGTAATATTCTCATCAATGCCCAGTTCGGATTCTTGTGCTATTACATGGCTCGAGAGGTTATCGATTTATCAGTATGGGAATGTGCAAGGCATGATTGGTATGTTTGCATCCACCCTAAATGCTGCTCTGATCCCTGTTACTGGCAAACAGGCCAGGAGGGGTTGAAGAGCAGTACCATGAACAGCATTTGCCTGCAGGAAAACATCAGCACCATGGACATGGTTCCGGACTGAACTGAAGTCACAGCCAGAGGAGATTTCCGCCGCACCTCATCTACCCCGCTCCTTAAAATCAAGGCGGTTCCAGGTATCCCTGGAGAAAGTGGGATGCCTCCCTACTCGCTGTGTTTCCCTTTGCAGATTTGATGCAAGATTGAGCTGCTGGGATATGCCTCAACATACCAGTGCCTCCTCACCTGCCCAGAGACCACTAGGTACTGTTCCCCAACACGGAGTGCAAGACTGAGCTGCTGGGACAAGTCTGAGACCTCTTGGAGCAAGACGAAACAGCATGGGATAAGCCTGAGACTGGCAGCACCTTACTTACCCACAGACGATGAAGGACGTGCATCCACCAAGACCTTCACCTTCTCCTGACTAACCTCCTTCAATATAAATAAAGCTTTTCATGGCGGCACAATGGCGTTATGGTAGAGTTGCTACCTTACCACTCCAGAGACCCGGGCTTGATCTTGACCAAGGATCCTATCTGTACGGAGTTTGTACATTCGACCTGTGACTGTGTGGGTTTTCTCCCAGTGCTCCGGTTTCCTTCCACATTCCAAAGACATGCAGGTTTGTAGGTTAATTGGCTTCTGCAAATTGTCCCTAGTAGGCAGCATGCAAAACTGGGATAATGTAGAACTATTGTGCGGGTGATCGTTGGTTGGCATGGACTCGGTGATTTGAAAGGCCTGTTTCCATACTTTATCTCTAAACTAAAACTGAGTTCAGCCTACCATGAGTGTGTTGTTGCAGCCGCTGTCCATGTGGTGTATTCCCCACCCCACCATCAAGAACAAGAGGACACAGGTTTAATGTGAAGGAGGAAAAATGTAATAGGAACCTGAGCGGCAACATTTTTGTACACAAAGGGTGGTAGGTATATGGAATGAGGTGACAGAGGCAAGTATTTTCACAACATTTAAAAAACCTTTGGACAGGTACATGGAAAGGATAGATTTAGGACATAGAATATCCTACATATCCTTCCTGAATATAATCCTGCATTGAATCAACTGTAATTATTGCCCTATTTCTTCAGACAAGCTCTCTATGCTGCCCTGATCCACTTTCCTTACTCAACTTAATCACCATTCTCCTCTGCAATCTTTATATTTATTTTGTTGTTTTTGATTGTATCTTTTCCTCATTTATTCCACCCACTCCATTAGATCAAAAACCGAACTGCCGTCCCAGTTATTCATTTTGCCAAATACCGGTCCCAGCTCATTTAAATAGAGTTCATTTAAATGAAACAGTTCTCTCTTTCTCCAATACAGGTGCCAGCGCCCCGTGAAGCAAAACCATAAGTGCCTCCCACACTGTTCTGTCAGGATTGCACAGATTGCTGGTGCCAATTTGTACTTATGCCAATTTGTTCATGGCTTAATTTACCAACCAATGCTTATTGCCTGTAAGCTTCTGCATATTAATTTTGCTCTAGCTTCTCAAACATTTGCAACCAAATTTCATTACTGCATGAAGCAAGATAATTGGATCTCTTCCACCTTTATACCCTATGTTCTTCTTCAGATGTCAAGAAATATTCTTAACTCTGACAACCTTTGCAGCTCTCTGTCGCTACTATAGCCGACAGTGTATATCCTGGTATATTCTCTGCCACTAGCACCTTTTTCTATCTGATACCTTGTTCAGGTTGCTTATTCAACTTGCAGTGTTTGCACTCATCTGCAGACTGCAAGCTTCTGTTTAATAAGGGGAAATGTTGAGGCTCATAATGCACTTTATGCTCACATTATGTGGTTGATTCATGGCCAAATCCTTCTGTCTAGAACTACTGCTTATAGATTTTAGCTTCTCCTGGAACAAAATATACAGGACACAAATATACAGCACACCCTCTGCACACCTTCCCATGATGTTTCATAATGTTTCTACTTTGCATTCACAATCAAGAGTGTGCAGTCTAAAAACTCCCACATGTCCCCACATTCTTGCTGGGAATGGGCAAGACTTACATCTAATTTATCGATGGATTGAATAACCAGGAGTTTACAGATGACTTGATTGGTTTAGTAGAAGGATTTTGGATAGAATAAATACCATCAGCTTTTTCATCTTTATCAAACTTTGTTTCATAAATGTATTAGAGTAGTATTAAAGGGAAAATGATTCTCCAGCTAAAGTCTTCAATGTCTATCACCATGAATAGAATATGCAAATCCGGGAGGTTTACCTATGAGATATGCACAGATCGCAGGATGATTGAATAACAAATCGTTCTAGCTGCTCTCTGCATTTTTGCATGATAGGCATTTATCCCTTTGCTTTTCATAATGTCTACAGGTAATGCAATTGTTTGCACGCTAGGAATGGTGTAGTCCCATA
Source organism: Amblyraja radiata (assembly GCF_010909765.2). Classification (NCBI taxonomy): domain Eukaryota; kingdom Metazoa; phylum Chordata; class Chondrichthyes; order Rajiformes; family Rajidae; genus Amblyraja; species Amblyraja radiata. The sequence continues at coordinate 22,662,990 of NC_045982.1, read as the reverse complement.
CTTATGTTTGCAATGAGCCAGAAATTTAATTACGATCAGTTCTGCAAAGTTCCTGACTATGGATGTTAGTCATTGACAAAAAACAAGATCATTTATTCTCTGACACAATTTCTCATCCTGACACAGTGATTTAATAAACAAACTAACAGCTGAACTGTGACACACTTCCCTATTCCACACAATACTGCAAGCTGATCCCGAGGTACTCACAAAGATAATGGGAGTTATCCACGAAATGATCAATGAATTATGGAGTAGTTAAATTTAGTTTAGAGGTAGAGCATGGAAACAGGCCCTTTGGCCCAGAGTCCACTCCAAACATCGATCACCCATTCAAATTAGTTTTATATTATTCCACTTTCTCATTGACTTCCTCACACTGAGGGCAATTTTACAGAGGCCAGTTATCCTAGAAACCCACACATCTTTGGGATGTGATTGGAAACCAGAGCATCCGGAGAAAACCCACGTGGTTACTGGGAGAACGGACATACTTTGACCATACAGAACCTGAGGTTAGAATGAAACCTGGGTGTATGGTGCTGGGAGGGAGTAGCTCTACCAGCTGCGCTTCTATGCCACCAGAAGGTGAACCTCTGGTGACTGACCAAGTCACCCTTCCCCCGAAAGAGTAGCCTTTTGGTGGATAAATCTTACTTTTAAGGTAAAACACCATGAAACACTGATCGCTGAAACTGTAACTTCCTGTTAATCTAGAACTAAGTCTTACACTTCTCACTTCCCCTTCTGGCATAACTATACAACCTTCATGATTTTTCCTTTCTCCTGGTAGGTATCTCCATCAGCTATTTAGTACAATTTTAATGTTATAACACAATTTCGAATTGAATTCCAGGTAGTTATGCACAATTTTAATAGCTACAAACAGTGGAAATCCAGTTTCAATGGAATTACCATTATGTACACGGACAGAACATTTTAGTTGAGAAAATACAAACATCAAACCTTACCCACCTATACTTGTATTGAAACAGGCTTACTTGCTTCTGACATGAAATTCCATGTATAAATCATAGAGTTACAGAGTAGGGAAACATGTGATGCAGTCCATTCTGACCAACATGCCTAATCTAAGCCCCAATATTTGGAAGAAAAAAAAGGTCCATATCCCTAAAAACCTTTCCTATCCATGTGCCTGTCAAAGTGTCTTTAAAATATTGTTATTGTACATGATTCAACTACTTCCTCTGCCTGCTCATTCCATACACTCACCACTCACTGAGTGAAAACATTGTCCCTCAAGTTCCTATGAAATCTTTCCCTCCTAACTTAAACCAATGTCCTCTGGTTATTGATTCCACAACCCTGGATAAAATATGTTGTGCATTCATCCTATCAATTCCCCTCATGATTATGAACACCTCTAAAAGATCAGCCCATAACCACCAAGGAATAAATTCCTAGCTTGGCCAATCTCTCCCTATAGCTCTGGCCTTCGGGTCCTGGCAATATCCTTGTAAATCTTCTCTGCACTCCTTCTAGCTTACTGACATCCTTCCTTTTGCTGCGTGACCAATACTGAATACAATGCTCTAAATGTGGCCTCATCAACGACAACATCCTAACTTTCTATATAGAAACATAGAAAATAGGTGCAGGAGTAGGCCATTCGGCCCTTCGAGCCTGCACCGCCATTCAATATGATCATGGCTGATCATCCAACTCAGTATCCCATACCTGCCTTCTCTCCATACCCCCTGATCCCTTTAGCCACAAGGGCCACATCTAACTCCCTCTTAAATATGTAGGAAGGAACTGCAGATGCTGGTTTAAACTGAAGATAGACACAACACAAAAACCTGGGGTAACTCAGCGGGTCAGGCAGCATAATTTGGAAAAATAAACTAGTGATGTTTCAAATTGATTCTTCAGACTGAGAGTCAGGGGAAAGGAAAATGATGATGATATAGAGAGATATAGAACAAATTAATTAAAGATATGCAAAAAGTAATGACGATCAAGAAAAGGTGGAGCCCAGAATGGTCCATTATTGGCTGTGGGCTAGGTGTTAAAGAGTTACACAGACAGTGACACTCAACAGGATGACATTGAAACTAATATGACGGTTAAGGTAGAGGAGGGACAAATATAGAGGGGATGCAAGGATCACTTGGTTAGAGAAATCAATGTTCCGCTGGGTTGTAAACTGCCCAAGCGAAATGTGAGGTGCTGTTCCTCCAATTTGCATTTCTCACTCTGACAATGGAGGAGGCCCAGGATAGAAAGGTCAGTATGGGAATGGGAGGGGGAGTTACAGCGTTCGGCAACCGGGAGATTTCATCAGAGGTTCATTTGCACAGCAGGATACAAAACATGGATGTGAGACTGATCGAATACCTATTACACATGTAACTTAAGGTAGTCAGTACACATAAGCCGATTTAAATGGGCCAGGAAAGAAAGGTCAGTGTGGGAATGGAAAGGGGAGCTAATGTGTTAGGCAACCAGATCACGTAGACCCATGTCGACTGTGCAAAGGTGTTCAGTGAAACGATCGACCAGTCTGCGCTTGGTCTTGCCAATATATAGGAGTCCACACAGACGATGTGTGGACCTAACAGTGGATACAGATGATAAGGTTGGAATAGGGGCAAGTGAACTTCTGATGAGATTTCCCAGTTGCAACATCTATTGGAATGGCATTGAGTCTTGATAAAGAACTGCATCCAATTCAAGTCAATCAGAAACAATGCAGATATTGTGAGTATATTGACGTGTTCTTTTTTTATGTTCATTAAAAAGTACAAATCAACAGTAATTTATTGTCAGAGCGCAGCAGCAAAGTGTACAGCTGCACAGCACAATACAAAATGTGTGTGTAAGATTGGGCCGAATAGCTATTACACATGTAACTTAAGACAGTCAGCACACATATGCTGATTTAAATGGCAGCAAATGCAGAAAAGACGAACATATGTTGGCCATGCAAAACATAAGCCAAGGCAGTGAATCAAAGCAACTGTTTTATTTCACAGAGGGACTTTTTCAAAGCAAAATGTCACAGTGATGAGTTTAGGAAATATTGAAACTTGTGAAGTCAATCACCATGATCAGTAAGTAGAACTTCCTATGGTTTTGTTTGATTATAATAATCTACAAACAAAGTGGGCCAAGAATGGATCAAAATATTGAAAAATGTGCACAGTATTGACGCTTGAAATTCACGCTTAGCCAGATGATTAAAAAGTATTTAGAAATGTTTCACTGTAGCCGCCCTTGATCCATTCCAGATGTGTTGCTAAGATTACCGTATTAGAATTTAGACAATGGAGTCATCCCATTGAACATGGGTAAGAGTTGAGAAATGGAAATAATCAAGAAGATACAAGGAGATTTAGTGAGCCTTAAAAAAGTTTTAAGAGAATGGACTGGATCAAATAAATGTCAAGATGGAATCCTGAGGCCTTATTCAACTGATGAAATGAGTTGCCAGTTCAACAAACTTATGTGAATTGGGCCACACTGTTGTTCTGTCAGGCGTGTTGAAAAGTTTTCAAAGAGATTACTGCTAAATATTTTCTGATTGTGAGCATGAATCCATTGTCAGAAGTCTGTGTGTTGACCTGGGTTGCATAAAGACCTTGGAAAAGAAAGTCAAAGTTGCAGAGCTATGCCACAATAAAAAGTTTGCAACGTGGCTACTGAGATCTTAACAAAGTATACAAATAGGTTGTAGATACAGGAACTGCAGATGCTGGTTTACAATAAAAGACACAAAGTGCTGGAGTAACTCAATGGATCTGGGAGCACTTTGGACATTCAGACTAATCCCAACTCTAACAATGAAGTGATCATTCCTACCACCTCTGAAGAAAATTCACCACCATCATCATAACCGTGGTCAACATCCCGCCCCAGGCAGACGTTCAGCTAGCAGTGGAGGAGAAACATTTAAAATAAACTGTAAAGTGGATAAATCTATAAAGAATGTGAAGATGTAAATTGATTTTCCTTTTAGGTGTGAATGATGTATAACAAATGCATCCATGCACAGTGTAGTTGGAGAGCTGAATAAACAAGAAGCGCATGCTCCAGAAGCTTTCATGCATCTTCATGAGTTTCAACAGCACTTGTACTGCCGACGGCTATGTATAAGAATATCAACATCACAAATAGAACAAAGAGTGTCAAGCTGACCAAGTCCTGAAGGAAGATAGATACAAAATGCTTGAGTAACTCAACGAGTCAGGCACTATCTCTGGAGAAAAGGAGTAGCTGACGTTTTGGGTTGCAACCCTTTTTCAGACTTCAGATCCGAAACGTCGCCTATGCTGCTTGATTCATTGAATTACTCTTGCATTTTGTGCGTATCTTTGCTTTAAACCAGCATCTGCAGTTCTGTCCTACACAAAGGCATTTACATGCCAATCTAGAATTCTGACAGGTAGAGAAAGAGCGCAAGGACTAAATATGTTTGGCTTTGCCATATCAATCAAATTGGAAGGTAGTGGCAGGAGCAGGGCCGAATTTAGATGAAGAGAGGCCCTAAGCTATTTCACTTGTGAGCCCCCCCCCCCCCCCCCCCTCCCAATCCCCCATGGCTAGAGGACCATGACTACCCGACAGTGTGACACTTTTAGCTCCTACTGTATGTTATCATTAAACAGTTGGTTTTAAAATACATATTGGATTCACTGCGGAGCGGGCGATGCCTTACCTGGAACGCCGTTTGAGCACTGGGAACCCTTTGCCGAGGGCCGCCAGTGTGAATCTCCACCCAGCTCAGCCTGTGGACTTTGGGAGCCGTGGTCTCCGGTAGGAAGTGGCCGAAGTCCAAGCCGCAGAGAATGTTCTCCCATTCCGATGTCAGATGGTGACCCCCAACTTTCATTGTACCAATGGCCATGAGGGTGGGTCCAAGAGGAGGGGGTCCGTTGGAGACGGGAAAAGGTATCATCAATGGGGGCGAGGAATCCTTCCCAAGGAAGAACGGTGTGAGGCGGAGGCGATGGAAGAAGAGCTCCAAATCGTGGCGGGCGCAGAACTCATTGAGGTGGGGACGGAGGGGGACAAAGGTGAGGCCTCTGCTGAGGACAGACCGTTCGGTATCAGAGAGGGGGAGGTCAGGGGGGATGGTGAACACATGGCAGGGATGGGGGCTGGGGCCAGAGGAAGGCAGGTGAGTGGATTGAGGCCAAGGCGATGTCTGGTGGAGGGGTGGTGGGTGGTCAGGGGGTATGAGGACTGTAGTGTGGGTGGGGAAGAGCTGGGTTGAGGGGAATGGGGAAGACCCAGTGAAACAGCCACTGAGATTACCAGGGTTGGGGGGGGGGGGGGGGGGCTAGCACTAGGACCCAGCGCAGTCAAATCCAGGCGAGTGGGAGTCTGCAGTGTGGAAGCTTCAGGCCCGGTGCTGAGTCCAGGCTGCAAGTGAGGCGACGGCTGCTGGAGGGCAGTGGAGTGGCCAGGGTCAGCAGGCAAAGAGTAGGAGGTCCCGGTGGGCGGATGGTCGGTGGGGCGGTGAGGTTCGACGGGTCCGATGAGGCAGCGAGGTGAGTAGGCTCCCCTAGATCTCGAGGCCCTAAGCTTAAGCTTGTCTAGTTTATGCGTAAATCCGGCCCTGGGCAGGAGTGACCATGGCACGATCTTTAAATAGATTAAGTTCTATCTTCACAAACTGACAACTCTTCTGAAATTATACACCACACTTGTTTCTCTTTGTAAATGATGAATGATTCTTTGACAAAATATAGTGACTGCAGGGAAATATTTTTATACGCTGCAGGTTGTTTCCACTTACTTTATGTGGGATTTATAGAGCATATAGAACTTGCAAGAGATGGTAAGCATAAGATTTCATAACATCAATTGATTTCTTTCATGCTAAAACCATTTATTATGGAACTCAAGGCTACTTTATCATTTTGGGAGGCAGATGCATTGTAATCTGTAAGTCATGTGCAGACTGCACTCTGAAAGGACCGGAGGCATAATTGCTGCATGATTAGTCAGTCTATTATTCCTTACTCACGCGCACATTGCCTTGGTTTCTTACTCCAGACTTCCACAGATCCAAATGCTCACAAGAATTTCTTCATATGCTCACGTTTATGTTAGTAATTGTATTAGTCATTACATTCTTACCTCCAGAAATGTACTCCATGTGTATCCTGTTATCACTCTTGCTCAGATAGATTCATTGAGCATGGAAACAGGCCCTTTGGCCCATCATGGTGAACGTCAAACACTCATTTACACAAATTGCATTTTAAAATTCTCTCCACATTCCCATCAACTCGCCCAGATACTTCCATTACCTACACAATAGGGGAAATGTATAGCGACCAAACGACATGCCTTTAGAATGCGAGAAGAAACTGAAGGACCCTTAGGAAATACAGTTGGAAAAAGCTTGCAAATTCCACGCAGATAGAATTGGAGGTCAGGATTGAAAGTGAGGCAACAACCTCAATAGTCACGCTACTGTGTTGCCCCACAGAATTATTTACTTCTTGTCCATTTGTTCCATTTATTAGGAGAGGCTAGAGATGAGATTGCAGGATCCTTGATGAAGATGTTTGCATCTTCTCTAGGCACAGGTAAGGTCCCGGAGGACGGTGACAAACTAATGCTGTTCCTTTATTTAAGAAGGGGAAGTATAGATAATCAAGGGAACTTTAGGCCAGTGAGCCTCATGTCAGTGGTAGGGAGACTATTGGAGAGGATTCTTTGGGATAGGGGTTTTCTCCCATTTGGAATAGAATAGGTTAATTAGGGCCAGTCTTACTAACGTGACCGAGTTTTTTGAGTAGGTGACAAAGGTGATTGACGAGTGTAGGACGGTGAAAGTTGTCTACGGAAATTTTAGTAAGGTTTTTGAAAGGTCCCCCAAGGTTGTTCCGAAAGGTTAAGTTGCACGGAATTAATAATGACTTGATTGTATGGATTTGGAACTGTTTTATTGATAGAAGACACAGGGTTGTGGTGGAAGGACAGTATTCAGGCTGGAGTTTTGTGACCTGTGGAGTTCCACAGGGATCTGTGCTGGGACCTCTGCTATTTGTGATATATATAAATGGATGTAAACATTGGCAGGTTGGTTAGTAAATTTGCAGATGACTCCAAGATTGCTGGGTCATGAACTGTGAGGAAGGCTGTCAAAGTATAAAGCAGGATATAGATCAGGTAGAGAAATGAGCGAAGAAGTGGCAGGTGGAGTTTAATATGGGCAAGTACAGTATGACGTGTTGCACTTGAGGGTAAATGTAAGGGGAATATATACAATTACTGGCATTACCTTTAACAGCAATGATGTACAGAAGGATCTTGGGGTCCAAGTCTACAACTCCCTGAAAGTGGCAACACAAGTAGATAGAGGTCTTAAAGAAGGCATGTGGTATGCTTGCTTTGACTGCAAGATTCATGAAGTCATGATGCAGCTTTATATGACTGGTTAGGCCACATTTGGAGTATTGTATGCAGTTCTGGTCACCCCATTACAGGAACGATGAGGAGGTGTTGGAAATGGTGCATAGCAATGATGCTTGGATTACAGGTATTAGCTGGGAGAGGTTGGATAGACTTGGATTGTTTTCTCTGGAATGCCAGAAGTTGCAGGGATACCGGATAGAAGTATACAATTTTATGAGAGGCATAGATAAGATAGACAGTTAGAACCTTTTTCCCAGGATAGAAAAAACTAGAGGGCATAACTTTAAACTGAGAGGGACGCAGTTTAAAGGAGATGTGTGGTGAAAGTTTTTTACACAGAGAGTTGTAAGTGCCCGGGTGGTGGTTGAAGCACATATGCTAGTAACATTTTTTTTTAAATTGGATATTGAGGGAATGGAGGGATTTGGGTTATGTGCAGGTAGATAAATGATGGTCTTGGAATCTTGTTCAGCAGAGATATTGTGGGCCGATAATCCTGTTCTTGTGCCATGTTTTTTTTCCACGTATCTCTAACCATTACAGCCCATCTATCAGCTCATGCTCCTGCACCTTAGAAAGTGCCACTCAGCGGCATTTGCTTGTAGACATTTCCTTGCATCTAAAGATCAATAAGCTTTGGGTAGATTAAACTGTATGTTTCATTAAATTGATGGCCTCACAGCAGCAATTGATTGTCTTCATGTGTGTTCCTTGGAGTACCATTCAATCAAGGTTAGCACATTGTGAAGTTCTTTCTTTGTGAAGAGTATCTGAATTAAATCACATTTATTCGGGAGCAGACTTTTAATTTTTTTAATAAATCTACAGAATAAGGCCTTGTTGAAACAGAGGCACATGATCTACATGGTAACTGGCCTGAGAAGAGGCTGTAAATATAGAATAAACTTGTACCAGAGGAGTTAGAGAACTGACAAATGGACCTCTCATACTGGGACACCAAAGACAATTCTAAAATTGTTTTAAACATTGGGAACTATATCAAAGAAGTCTCCAAATAATATTAAATTCAATATATAAATTTGTGAATGGCCACTTCAGTGATATTTGCACAAAATAACATTCATTTTATTCCGGCCACAAGGGAAATGGAGACAACTTTCAATCATGTCAGACACAAGAGATTGCAGATGCTGGAATCTGCTGGAAATAAACGGATGCTGAGTTCCGACAAAACTTTATTTCAATCATGCTAAATTGATTTGCTGACAATTAAGAAAGATTACTAATGACAGCATGCTGAAATTCTTGTGATTTGAGTTGATCAAAAATCAACTAAAATCATGTCACGTTATTTTTCCAGTGTATTGTCTAAATTTTTTCCAAATATGGTGCAACCATGAATACCATGTTGACTGATTAAAAAATGGTTAAACATGCCAAAATAATAAGCAGATTTTGTCTAACCGATACTGTCCTGCTTTCATCCAGTTGAATGCAGCATCCCTTAGGCAGGGGGTTAAAAACCCAATAAGAAGTAACCATTTTGTACTCCACTCCAAGGCTGGTAGTAAATGCAGCACAAATAGCTCAATGTCAGTAATGTAGAATGATACTCTTTGGCCTGTTAAAATATGTTCCTTCAAACTGACATATGGACTAACTGTCAAAGGTTATCCATCTGATGGAAATTGCTCTCGGGGAATGATAAAAACAAAATTGGGTCAACACCAGACTTGTTCTTTTTTACTGCCAAGCTTCCTCTCCCAACCAGCCTCTGGAGATGAAGGGGGCATTTGTCCAACTGGAAAGTGGTTGAGAAAGGAAAAGCAATTTAAAAAAAGTTATTAATGGGAGATAAAATGTACTGCATGAAGAAGATCCAATCAAGAGTGCATTAAACAGGCATGGACTTAAGCTTAAAAAGCCATATCTGCACTGGACTATTACCATCAACATTTTGTTTTAGACTGTGAAGATGAGTCCTGGATATGTTGTATTTGGCCACAATGCAATCCAGTGGTATCACTGGAAATCTATAACTGAGTAGAATAATAACCTGCAGGATCTGTTAGGGATTGTTCAGGGATATAAATAAATAACCATTAAATCAAAACAAGAATTAATCTTGAGGAGAATTAGTAGGGAGAGGCTATTCCCTGTACTGTGACAAATGTAAGAGGCATAGAGTGTACAAGTAGCTGAACTAGAGAAAGAAATGGACAAGTGTACAGAGAAGTAAAGTGGGAAAGATATAAGGACCAGTTTGCGCACATGCAAAGAGAAAGATATGGACAAGAAGTGGATAGAGGAATTAGAACAATACAAGGACTGTTAGGGACAAATACTGTTAGGGACAACGATGGTCTTAGAGATAAATGCAGAAGAGCCTAACAGACAGTGCTCGCCAGGTAGCAGTCATATGAATGGCCAAAGAGGTTGGTAAATGTTGGCTCAGGAAGCTGACAAGTTGGAACTTGCCAATAAACAGGAGAAGTTACACACAGCCACTCCAGTCGATACAGCATCTATTGAGGTCAGAAAACATCAGTCCCAGAAACCTGATGACTCCAGACAGTCCTTTACACTGATGACCACTGTACATAAGCCCTTTAACCCTGGGGAGAAGCAGAGCATTCTACATGAGCTGCCCTTACATAGAATTGCTTGTGGGAATGAAGAATTTTGGCACAAGAGAAATGATGACATTCGCCAGATGCACTTCAAAGATATACATCTGTTTGTTGAAGCTAAATGCCAGAAATATGTGAGACATAATTCGCCAGGAGGTGCAGAATGGTACATGATGAATGAGAAATTGTTCAATCTTCATCATCTCCACTCTACAACTAAGAACCTACCAATTCAGTCAATGAGTTGCAGCACATTGACGATGTCATTGGAAGTGTGTCTAAGCAGCTTGCTCTCCAAATCCTCACTGAAACATCCGAGAGGAAGAACTTCACAGTTAAACATCTGCAAGACCAAAGTCATTCAACAAACTACCCCTACCACACAATTCACCAGCCACTGACAATCAAGGTCCATTACTAAAACCTGGTCAATGCGGATCATTTCCCGGATGCCGTATACATCAGTCACCGCCTTTCAGGAAGGGCAGACATTGACAAAGAAATTGACCACTGCCTCCAATGCAACTGCACAGTAAAAGAATTATTAGCAAAAATATCTTTCTAATTGAGGTTGTGAGTCATTCAACTCGAGTTCATTTCTACTTTAATACCTTAGGATATATCTTTAGTTTAGTTTAGTTTAGTGATACAGCGTGAAAACAGACCGTTCGGCCCACTGACATGGAGAAATATATACCTCTTCCGCTACTTTGCTTTGGAATGCAAAGGAGGAGACCATGGGAAAATTATTCCAATCACTGCCTAGTAACATGTCACTTGATGCAGAGTTAAAACAAGCTCAAGCCAGAATTCCCTCAGATGAATAGTGTACAACAGCCGTGAAGAGGGAGATTATGCTGGAGGAGAGAATTATAAATGGGTTTGAGGAAATTAAAACAAAACATGTTCCAGTGGATTTTGTTTAAGTATACACATGACGCTACAGGTATTCATTTTCCTTTTGCCTTTTAAATTAAATAGTCATAGAGTGTGAAAATAAGCCCTTCAGATCAACTTCCCTCTGCCAAACCAACATGCCCCATCGACACATATCTGCCTGCGTTTGGCCCATATCCCTCTGAACCCATCATATCCATATTCCTGTCCAAATGTTTTATAAACGTGTGATACATCCTGCCGCAACTACCTCCTCCAGCAGCTCATACCATAAACCTACCACCCTTTGTGTAAAAAGGTTGCTCTTCAGGTTCTTATTAAATCTTTCCCCCCTCATCTTAAACCTTGAACCTATATCCTCTGGATCTTGATTTCTCTACTCTGGGTGAAAGACTGTGCATTTACCCTATCTATTCCTCTCATGATCGTATACACTATAAGATCACACCTCATTCTTGTGCGCGCCAAGGAATAAAGCCCTAGCCTGCTCAACCTCCCTATAGTTCAGGCCCTTGATTCCTGGCAACATCCTCGTAAATCTTCTCTGCACTCTTTCCGGCTTAACGGCATCTTTCCTATAGCAGGGTGACCAACACTGAGCACAATATTCTAATTGTGGCCCCGCCAATGTCTTGTATAACTATAAACGTACCTCCTACCTTTTATAGTCAATACTCTGAGTGATGAAGGCCAAAGTGCCGAAAGCTTTCTTGACCACCCTATCTATATGAGATGTCACTTTCAAGGAACTATGTACTCACTCTTAGATTCCACTCTACAAAACATCACAGTACCCTGCCATGCACTGTGTAGGTCTTGCCCTGGTTAGACTTCCCAAAGTAAAACGCCTCGCACTTCTCTGTATTAAACTCAATCAAGCATTCCTCAGCTCACGTGCCCAGTCGATCAAGATCCTGCCGCAATTTTCGACAACCATCTTCACTATCTAAAATACCATCCACTTTAGTGTCATCAAATGGTGGCATGTTTCTGCCGTTTGATATTGAGTGTCAATAACAAAAAAAAAGGTGTTTCAGCGGGTTTAGCTTCCACCAAGAGTCAAGAATCAAGAATGTTTTATTGTCATATGTCCCACATAGAATAATGAAATTCTATTGCATTGCAGCCACTAAGTAAAGAGTTAATATATCAGATTTTTCACTTACCCAGACCTAGCTCATTAACTTACCTGTTTTTTGTTCTCATTTTTTAATAGATGGCCTGTAAAAAGCTTTGATGCAAGCAGATTTATCTCCTGTGTTAACTTCTGGAGAACGATAGTCGTTGGCATTGGAAGAATACAGTGGTTAACATATTTGTAACTTTTCCACAGGAGGATTCAGAAATTGTCCAGTTACACAAGGAATAAGTATTATGTGAGGCATGTCAAAGGTAGGGTTCAACCACAATAGGTGCCGGGACTTTTAGTTTTAGTTTTAGTTGCATGGAAGCAGGCCCTTCAGCCCGCCGGGTCCGCGCCGATCAGTGATCACCCATCTTCTTCTTAAGCCCTTTGCTCCTCTAGGGAGCAGAGGCCATTGACAAATGTCCTCCACCTCACTCGGTTTTTGGCAGTTCTTTCGAGATCTCCCCAGTTGAGCCCACTCTCAGACATTTCTGTTTGGCCACCTCTTCTCCAGCTGTTCCTGGGATGACCTCTTTTCCTTTTTCCTTGGGGTTTCCATGATCACCCATACACTTGTTCTATCCTACACACTGGTGACAATTTACACACACCAATTAACCTACAAACCTGCAGGTCTTTGTAATGAAAGGAAACCAAAGTACCCGGTGAAAATCCACGTGGTCACAACTCCGCCCAGACAGCACCCGTAGTCAGGATCAAACCTCTGGCACTGCAAGTCAGCAACTCTACCACTGTGCCGCCCGCACAGTACTGTTCACCTTTTTGCTGTTCACACTTTATGTCAACAAATTAACTTGGGAATCAGGGCGAGATTTTCAAAATCTCCATATATCAGTTAACTGATATTGATGGTTATGGAGCACTGCAGCAAATTAAGATAAACTTTCAGAACCTGTTTATAATTGGCAAAGAAATTACTGCATTGATAAATTTGCAATTTATTTCAGTAGCAAAAATTAAGAGGACACATACCACATGGAAAGTAAAAAAATAATAAATAAGGTGGGCAATTAAAGCCATTCAGAAGCACAAAGTGGTAAAGCACTAAATGAGGTAGCACAAGATAATAAGGCCTCAAGAAAACTACAGGCTATGCATGAGAATGCATTTCACAATTGACAGAATTTTAAAAATGTAGTGAATTTCTGCTGAACATATAGAACCTTTTTAGACCACACCCTGCACTGTTCTAATTGGCATATTATAATGTCATAGAGGCCTGGAGGAGAAGGGTGAAGATTAACCTAAACTGCATTTGATTAATCAGCAATCTTCTCCTGTTTGATTTCATGACTTCGTGGTGACTTCACAACCTTTTGCCTCTCACAACCTGTTGCCTCTCGTAACAAGGAAATCCCTTCTTCAATGTACCTCCATCATTATAACCCACTGTGCATTTCAGATTAATTATAGATTTACCCACGCCTGTTATCTGTTCCAGCTCCAGCCCCTAAAATGTCACCATGAACTTCTGTTTGGAATAATATATTTACTTTCAATCCATCATTCTTCATGCACATTTTCATTACAGGAAACATATTCAAAAGAGTGGGAAGATATCTAAATTAGATAATTCAGACCAGGTCTATCCTGTTCACTGTGATCATGGCCCATTTTAACTCCATTGGCATGTACAATCCCAAGTTTAGAATGTAGGAACAAGGAACTGCAGATGCTGGTTTACACAAAAGAACACAAAGTGCTGGAGTATCTCAGCGGGTCAAAAGAACATGGAGAATTGATATTTGGGGACGGGAGCCTTCTTCAGACTCCATCACCTGTTCATGTTCTCCAGAGATGCTGCCTGACCCATTGAGTTATGCCAGCACTTTGTGTCCTTTACATTTCCATTTAAATGACTTAGAAAACAAGGGATTAGCCATAGGGGATGAGTTATAAAAGGTTGTTATACACGGGACATAGAACAGGCTCTTTGGCCCTCAATGCTGGACATAATGCCAAGACCCATTCTTATCTGCCTGCACATAATCCACATCCCTCCAAACCCTTCATATTTATATGCCTATCCAAAAGTTTCTTAAATGTCACTATCGTATCTGCGTCAACCACCACCACCAGCAGCAAGTTTGAGGCACTCAACACCCTCTATGCCTTTCATAATTGTTTTACTATCAGGACTCTCCGCAACCAGACTCTCCGTATTCCAGAGAAAACAATCCAAGCCTGTATTTAATACCCTCTAATCCAGGCATAATTCTATTTGACCTCCTCTGCACCCTTTTTAAAGCCTTGATATCCTTCCTGTAATGGGGTGAACAGAATTGCACAGCATACTCCAAATATCTAAATTAATCTGAGCCAGGGCTAGGGTAGAGGCCAGCACTCTTACAGTAAGCTATTGGCACCCTTCAGACCACAGCTGGGGCATCAACAGGCAACAATCTGTCACCAATGTATAAAGTGATTTATCAAGTTGCAGATGATTTCGTCAGTAGCATGCATTACTGTATCAGACTTCACAAATCCCAGCTGCAATGACAGAGAACGAGGCAAGACTTCTTCATCATTGCTGATGTCCTGGGTGCTATTGACTGCATGCACAGTCTCATTACGTTGGCACCAGGGAAAAGGGACCATTTGCTTCCACTCTATTAATGTACAATATCCAGAAATATCATCATAAGCACAACATAACCACAGCTGCACCAGTGACTCCTTTACCCTTGCTAAGTCGAGAGCATGAAATACATTTCTGAAAACCTAACAGTGCCTGACTACCAAGCATAGAAATGCCCAGTAGACATCAACTTTATGTTTAATTCAATTAGTGACATTTTTCTGGTACAAACTAAGGGTATAAAAATATAATATACTTCTGGCAAAAGCAATGCCCGTCCTAGGGTAGGATTAAAATATATAGATGCACAAATTATAAAGTGAAATTCTCAGCCTTTCTTTCTTTGCAATGTAATTGGAGCGCAATGATAACAAGTAGTGATGGACCAAGTTGGCGCATTGGAAGGCAATTAACTAACCACCTGAGGGTTGCAAATATCATCATCGTTCATAATAAATGTTTATTGATGTAATACTGCCAAGCAGTCTAGTTGCACATATGATGGCTATAGAGACAAATGTTCATTTCTGCAATATAATACCTGGGGGGGGGGTGGTGGAGTCCAATGATTCTGATCTCTCTAAAAATCTAATTGTGTACACAGTTATACTATTCATTTTTTAGTAACAAAGAATATTACAAATGTTGTAGTGATGTACAAGGGATTTTTTAAGAAACTTACAAACTGATTTCATTAAAGCTTTCCATCTGTCTATCATGTCTACAATGATGCCCATCCCAACATTGAAAGAAGGCACAAGGAACTGCAGATAATTGAATCTTGAATCAAAGTGTTGGAGTAACTGAGCAGGTCAGGCAACACCTTGGAGGGACTGAATAAGCAACTTTTCAGATTGGAACCCTTCTTCAGACAGGTGGGGGGAGAAAGCTGGAAAAGAGGTGGAGGTGGAATAAAGTCTGAAAAGTGAGAGGTGGATAGAGGTGGATGGGTTTTTAATTAATGCATTTTAATGCATTGAGGGATCTTATCAAAAGCCTTACTGAAATCCATGTACACACCATCTACCGCCCTACCTTCATCAATCTCCTTCTTCACCTCCTCAAAAAGCCTCCTAAACATATTGGAAGATAACTTCAAAATAGTTTATCTTTCATCACCTCTCCTGCTCCTTAATAATGACCAGTGCAGTAACATCTGTTATCACATCCTTCATTAGCAAAGGTTCACACGTGAAATGCAATGGTGTGCCAAATATTTTATGATTAATTGGTGTTGCAGGGGTGCTTTATTTTGTAGCCTCCGTAATTGAATTTTTGGTCATTGCAGACATGAACTTTTGTCATTTTGTTTACAGCAACTGTCTGGGTCAGCCTGGTTAATATCTTCGCTCTCTATTTTAATGGTATAGGTCTCCATAGGTTTGCAGGACACTTAAAGATAATGGAAAGTTAATTCGTTTGCAACCTTTGTGGTCATAAATCTTACAAAGTGCTACTTCAATGAGGTGAGTTTCTAAAATGCACCATTTAAGTAGTAAGTTCCAAAGTAAACGTGATATTTATAGTACAGAGAGATAACCCGATACTGGATGTTCATTGATAAAAGTAAAAAAAGAAATAGAAGTTGTTTACCTTGAGATTTGTTAACTCTTGCCATACTGTGAACTCAGGCACATAATTTAGACATCAGTGTAAAACTGAGGGAGTACTGCGTGATTGGAGGTGGCAACTTTTCAGATTCAGATTCAGATTCAACTTGAATTGTCATTGTCAGTGTACAGTACAGAGACATCGAAATGCAGTTAGCATCTCCCTGGAAGAGCGACATAGAATATGATTTCAATAAATAAATCTATTTACATGTATACAGACATAGTGTTTTTCCTGTGGGAGGAGTGTCCGGGGGGTGGGGGGGGGGGTGATTGGCAGTCACCGAGGTACATTGTTGAGTAATGTGACAGCCGCAGGGAAGAAGCTGTTCATGGACCTGCTGGTCTGGCAACGGAGAGACCTGTAGCGCCTCCCGGATGGTAGGAGGGTAAACAGTCCATGGTTGGGGTGAGAGCAGTCCTTGGCGATGCTGAGCGCCCTCCGCAGACAACGCTTGCTTTGGACAGACTCAATGGAGGGGAGCGAGGAACTGGTGATGCGTTGGGCAATTTTCACCACCCTCTGCAGTGCTTTCCGGTCGGAGACAGAGCAGTTGCCATACCATACTGTGATACAGTTGGTAAGGATGCTCTCGATGGTGCAGCGGTAGAAGTTCACCAGGATCTGAGGAGACAGATGGACCTTCTTCAGTCTCCTCAGGAAGAAGAGACGCTGGTGAGCCTTCTTGACCAGAGTTGAGGTATTGTGGGTCCAAGAGAGGTCATCGGAGATGTTGACCCCCAGGAACCTGAAGCTGGAAACACGTTCCACCTCAGTCCCGTTGATGTGGATGGGGGTGTGCGTGCCGCCCCTAGACTTCCTGAAGTCTACAATGAGCTCCTTGGTCTTCTTGGAGTTAAGGGCCAGGTTGTTGTCAGCGCACCATGCTGCTAGGAGCTGGACCTCCTACCTATAGGCTGACTCATCGTTGTTGCTGATGAGGCCAATCACCGTTGTATCATCTGCATACTTGATGATGGTGTTAGTACCATGTACAGGTGTGCAGTCGTAGGTGAAGAGGCAGTAGAGGAGGGGGCTCAGCACCCTGTGGAACGCCGGTGTTCAGGGTGAGGGTGGAAGAGGTGTGCTTGTCTAACCTAACAGACTGGGGTCTGTTGGTTAGAAAGTCCAATATCCAGTTGCAGAGGGAGGGGTCGATGCCCAGGTTACCGAGTTTGGTGATCAGTTTAGAGGGTATAATGGTGTTGAATGCTGAGCTGTAATCGATGAACAGCATTCTTACGTAAGTGTCTCTGTTGTCGAGGTGGGAGAGGGCGGAGTGAAGTGCCGTTGAGATGGCATCCTCCGTACTCCTATTCTTGCGGTAGGCAAACTGATAGGGATCCAATGTGGGGGGTAGGCAGCCTTTGAGGTGTGCCAGGACCAGCCTCTCGAAGCACTTGGTGATGATGGGGGTAAGTACAACTGGGCGGAAGTCGTTGAGGCTTGCCGCAGTGGAGTGTTTTGGCACCGGCACGATGGAGGTGGTTTTAAGGCATGTGGGGACAACTGCTTGGGCAAGTGACAGGTTGAAGATGTCAGTCCAGACGTCTGTCAGTTGCGCAGCACAGGCCCTGAGGACGCGCCCAGGGATGCAGTCAGGGCCAGCAGCCTTACGTGCATTAGTCCTACTCAGTGCCACGTACACGTCGTAGGGGGTGAGTGTGAGGGGTTGGTGATCAGCAGGGAGCACAGCCTTGATGGCTGTCTCTAGATTGCCCCTGTCGAAGCGGCCATAGAAGTGGTTAAGCTCCTCAAGGAAGGAGGCGTCGCTGGATGTGGGGGTGGTGTTGGTGGGTCTATAGTCCATGATGGCCTGGATGCCTTGCCACATGCGTTGGGGGTCGGTGTTGTTGTTGAAGTGCTCCTCAATCCTGAGCTTATGGCAGTGCTTGGCCTTCTTGATGCCCCTCTTCAGGTTAGCCCTGGATGAACTGTAGGCTCGAGCATCGCCTGACCTGAAAGCGGTGTCCTGTGCTTTCAGCAGTAGCCTGACCTCGCTGTTCATCCATGGCTTCTGATTCGGGAATATGGTCACCCGTTTGAGGGAGGTGACACTATTGATGGTGGAGTTTATAAAGTCCAGAACAGAGGATGTGTAGGAATCAATGTCCGTGTGGGAGTCAAGAGTGGCCTGAGCTGCAAACGCCTTCCAGTCAGTGTTTCCAAAACACTGAAAAAAGTGTGGAGTCCGCTTCCTCTGCCCAGACTTTAACTGTCCTCACAGTGGGTTTAACCCTTCTGATGAGTGGGGAGTACTTAGGGAGCAGGAACAATGAGAGGTGATCAGACTGACCAAGGTGGGGGAGGGGGACGGCTTTGTAAGCTTCAGCCATGTTAGTGTAGACTTTGTCCAGTGTCTTGTCTACTCTAGTGGGGAAGGATACATGTTGGTGGAATTTGGGGAGTACAGTCTTCAGGTTGGAGTGATTGAAGTCACCCGCAACAATGAAGGCTGCCTCGGGGTTGTGCATCTGTTGTTTGCTAATGGCAGTATGCAGCTCTTTCATTGCAAGCTTGGCATTAGCATCAGGAGGGATATAGGCTGCAGTCACAACAGTGGAGGTGAACTCTCTGGGTAGATAGAACGGTCTGCATCTAACCAAGAGGAACTCAAGGTTAGCTGAGCAGTGACTCTCGATGATGGTGGAGTCCGTGCACCATGCTTTATTTACATAAATGCACAGACCCCCACCTCTGGTCTTACCGGAGTCTGTTGTCCTGTCCACTCGGAGTAAATGACGCCCCGTTAGCTGGATGGCGCTATCAGGAACGTCGATGTTCAGCCAAGTTTCCGTGAAGATCAGGATGCTGCAGTCTTTGATCCAGTTGTGGGAGGTGATCCTTAGCCGGAGTTCGTCCATTTTGTTTGCCAGTGAGCGCACGTTGGCGAGGAAAAGGCTAGGAATCGCTAGCCTGTGCGGGGCTAGCTCTAACCTGGCCTTTAACCCACCTCTGCGTCCCCGGCGGTGCTTTCGTACGCGTCGCCGTCTGTTGGTGCTTCCGGTCGGCCGAGCTGGCTTGGTGCGCGCTGGTGTTCTGCCGCTCCATTGCTCCGCGTCTCCGTGGCTCCTGTGGGGGTCTCCAGCCCCGCGGCTCCGCTGGCGTTCTCCAGTCCCGCGGCTCCGCTGGCTTTCTCCAGCCCCGCGGCTCCGCTGGCTTTCTCCAGCCCCGCGGCTCTTCTGGCGGTCTCCAGCCCCGCGGCTCCGCTGGCGATCTCCAGCCCCGCGGCTCCGGTGGCTTTCTCCTGCCCCGCGGCTCTGCTGGCGGTCTCCAGCCCCGCGGATCCGCTGGCTTTCTCCAGCCCCGCGGCTCCGCTGGCGGTCTCCAGCCCCGCGGATCTGCTGGCGATCTCCAGCCCCACGGCTCTGCTGGCGGTCTCCAGCCCCACGGCTCTGCTGGCGGTCTCCAGCCCCGCGGCTCCGGTGGCGATCTCCAGCCCCGCGGCTCCGGTGCTCCGTTGCTCTGACGAG
Organism: Amblyraja radiata; assembly: GCF_010909765.2. Taxonomy (NCBI): domain Eukaryota; kingdom Metazoa; phylum Chordata; class Chondrichthyes; order Rajiformes; family Rajidae; genus Amblyraja; species Amblyraja radiata. The sequence continues at coordinate 22,643,301 of NC_045982.1, read as the reverse complement.
CTCAGGAGCAAGACGGAGATCGCCCAGAAAGTTGTTGCAGCCGCAGGAACCGAAGTCCAGAAGTTCCTGTCGGCTGTACGAAATGGATACAAGACTGCTCCGTGTGAGCAGCCTTGAAACAGGTTGGGAAATTGTCGCTATTTTACCCATTCTTGGGAGACACGGGGCGTCGCGATGTGTCCGCGCCGCCACCATTTTAAAGTCAATTTTTGAACTTTTGAACTGATGTGAAGCTCGGGCAACCTTTGGCTGTTTAAGAGACATAATCACACATATTGGTTGAAGGATTGCCTCAAACTATCATGCCAAAAAATACTTTAAATCATTTAAAAGACATTTGGACAGGTACATAGCTAGGATAGATTTAGAAGGATATGGGCCAAATTCAGGCAGGTGGGACTAGCTTAGATGGGCATGTTGGTCAGCGTGGGCAAGTTGGGCTGAAGGTTCTGTCTCCATGCTGTTTGACTATGACTTTGTGTTGGGGGATAACTATGTGAGTCCTCAATCATTTTCAGTATATTCAGTGTTGGGGCAGGTGATGGATTGATCCACAGGTGGATGTTGCCTCAAATCTTCACGTTCCTGGGATTTACTTGAGGACTGCTGTTGACAGGACAGGCTGCTTTACTTCCATGGCAAGGGTATGGCAACGTTAACTACAACTATCAGCAAGGCTTGAGGAACCATTTAAGAACACAAGAAATAGGATTAGGAGTAACCTTGATTTTATCCCGCCAGTCGATAAGATCAAACTGATTTGATTTGGGTCACAAGTCCATTCTAATGTTGCTCCCTGCAATGAGGAAATAATCTGTGATTCATTTATAAACCAATACTATATTCAACAATTTAACCATCAGCAAAAAAAAAAATTTCCCATCTCTGTTTAGAATAAGTGACCTCTTACTGATCCTCAGTAAAATGGTGACACCATGGCTTGCAAAAAAACCCCCACAAAGGGCTGGAGTAACTTAATAGGTCAGGCAACATCTCTGGAGGACATGGATAGGGGATATTTTGCGTCAGGACCCATCTTCAGACTATATTCCGTGTTGTACGTTTCTGTTCCAGATTCTTAAACTGCGACTATCTTTCACATTTACCCAGATAGTGTTGAAGAACGAGTATCTGCTCAATGCATAGATGTTGAACGAATGTGAGATTAAATGGAGGTGGACTGAAATTCAATATGGACAATAAATCAAGGCTGACAACCAATAGCCATTGAATCAATGCTCAACTAATTACTGAAGAACAATGGGTGTTTTATGCTTGAACCATTGATCTTTCTAACAAAACATGAAAAGGTAGTCACAATTACGCAGGCTATCTAAACCACATAATCTGAAATGTTTATATTCATGGATCGCCATCTTATTAACAGCTGGTTATAATGAAGGGAAATGTTTAAGGAGGTGTAGGCATTCATTTACATTTAAAATGTACAAGAAAATACTTCAATAGGCGTGGTTATAAGGATAGAGATTTCAATAGATGCAGTCACAGTGCACATTGTTTGTATTGCTAGCTTTGCTAACAAAATGAGCACAGTATTAAGTGAAGATTAATCTATGATATTGCATTGTCATGATCAATAGAAGACATAAATTTGCATACGTTGCTATTGGGAATGAGTTGAAGTCTGCGATTCATGGACATCACCAGTTGCTGGGTGTCTTCTCAGGTGATGCTCTGTCAGGACTGTATTGCAGCCATCTTTAGCTTATGCTTGTTTTGGGGGCTAGTTCCCTTCAGTTTTCTCTTCAGCATATAAAAGGCATGCTCAATTGGGTTCTGATCGGGTGATTGACATGGTCACTTAAGAATTGGTATGCTGACCTTCATCAGTAAGTGAATCAAGGACAGAAGTTGGGATGTTATAAGACATCTCTATCGTTTCTATAAGACGTTGGAGTATTGCGTATAGTTTTGGTCACTCTGTTGTCGGAGAGATGCCAATAAGCTGTAAAAATAAGATATACAAGGATGTTCGATGACCTGAGTGCCTGAGCTATAGAGAAAGGTTGAACATACTATGACTTTGTTCCCTGGAGTGCAGGAGGCTAATGGCTGGTTTTATGGTAGTGTATAAAATCATGAGGGGAATATAGAGAGTTAATATACAAAGTAGTGGAGTTGAGAATTAGAGGACATAGGTTTAAGTTAAGATGGGAAAGATTTAATAGGAACCTGGGCAACAACCTTTTTCACACATAGTGGAAGGTATATGGAACGAGCTGCCCGATGAAGCAGTTGAGGCAGGTTCAAAACGTTTAAAAGACATTTGGACAGGTACATGCATAGGGAAGGTTTGGAGGGTTAGGGGTAACATGCAAGCAAATGGGATCTACTTAGATGGGGCAACTTGGTTGATATGGACAAGTTGGGTCGAAGGGCTGAAGAAGGGTCTCGACCCGAAATGTCACCATTTCCTTGTCTCCAGAGATGCTGCCTGTCCTGTTAAGTTACTCCAGCATTCTGTGTCTATCTTCAATTTAAACCAGCATCTGCAGTTCTTTCCTACACAGTTAGATCGAAGGGCATGTTTCCATGTGATGTGACCCCATCTCCTCACCATTTCAATTCAAGAAATGTACTGTTCATAAAATGGCAAGTACGGGGCCTAACCTAGACTAACCTGTGGGTTAGTATTAGTTGGGAATACATTTGTGTTTAAATGACAAATAATGCTATAAGCAACATGTCTGTATCACTGACGATAATGCATGGATTTCAAGCCAAACCCACTCCAGCTACTGAGGACAATATTTCTGTCTGGTCGAATCACAATTAGGTAATCTACTTCTATCTATATTTGTTAATGCTAACATGTTGGCCATCCAACTTTATATTAAGCATCTAAGGGACTTTTATCTGAGAAACACTAATAGGAAAGCAATATCAATCTGTATGTTATTTGTGATGTATTGTCGTTATTCAGGGCTATTTTATTTAAGACCACGAAGCATGATTTCACTAACAAATAAATATTCATGATCTAATGACTTGACATTTCAGGCAAGCTGGGATTTCATCAAGCAAACTGGAAGAAAATGGCATTTCATGGTGCCATAAAAATAAATGAAACCATTTATTCCCAGCATTTGTATGGCATTGGGTATATTTCTGCATCCTGATGATATTCCTTTTGGAGAAGGCTGACTGTATACATTCACAGCTGAGGCAATAAGCATGAAGCTTTTCTAAGATCATTGATGATGTTGCCAATTATTCTTCTGTTCTTTTACCTTAATTGTGGGTGGTTATTTGCACAGTCTCATACGCTAGCAGTCTGTAGGATTTGCTGTGACATCTATTTTTTGGAGCCCCGTTAGCACTGAGATAATAGCAACACCTATCATGAATATTTATTAATGTGTATGAAATTATGCTTCATGGTCTGAAGTGAAGTGTCACTGAATAATGTGCAAATTGTCAACAAAGCATCATAAATATAATATTTGAACAGTTTGAGTGCGAGATGAGTCATTTGCCATTTTGAACAATATGCATGGTTGTGTAAATCTGGTAAGATCGGTTGGCATTCATCCATCTGTGAGAGATGATAGTGAGGCGTTGATGTTGTTCTGCTTGGAGAGGGGGATGTTTCACCTGTAGTTGCATTTCCTGCTGTGGCTGACTAAGCCTATTCCTTGGCAGGCTGACCCTCCCACGGCTTCCACAGGTGAAATTCTCTCCGGCTTGGGGAGTGTAATGCTGTTGCCATTGTGGCGTTGGTGACCAGTCTCCAGGATCTTGAACCAAATACTGTCTTGGTGCTTCAACCTCACCTGGAGGTCCTATCTCCACCTCGCCTGATCCTCAGAAGCTGCTTCCCAGTTGTCAGTACCAATATTAACATTTGTCGTATCTCTTTTAACCATATCCTTGAAGCTTAAGCCTTCATCTTGGCCTCCTTGCATTGGCGACCTCCCCGTACAGCACATCTTTGGGGATGCATCCATTTACCATCCCGTGTACATGTCCAAGCCAGCGGAGATGCTTGAGGATCGCATGGATGCTGGGCAAGTTGGTCACGGAGAGGACAGAATCATTGGTGATTTAGTCCTGTCAAGAAACTCCCTGAATGCGACGAAGACAGAGCAAATTAAAATGATTCAGTTTTCGTTCTTGATGTAATGGCATACTTAAAGTTGAGATGCAGAAAATTGACACGGAGATACAAAAAAGGAAAGCATGTGGAATGTTGGTCATCATTACAAAAGAATAAGAGCAGGAAAATGTGTGGAGTGTGGAGGACTCTGCATATTTTGACCCTGTTATTTAGGCAGGGATATATTTGCATTGGAGACAATTTTGAGGTTTCATTTTGGTTGATTTCAGGAATGATTGCATTGACTTGTGAGGAAAGGGTGTCCAGCCTAAGCATACACATTGGAAGAATGTTTACCCTTTGAAAATTATATGATTTCAAAGGATCTTCAAAGGGTAGATCTGAAGATGTTTAGCCTGGGGGTCGAGAAGGCGGATATCTAAAAAAAGTTTTTCGATAAGGTCTTGCCATTTTGGATAGAAGTTAAATGGAGGATTTGTTTTTCATCCTCCTTGAAAACAATCAGCACAGGAGCACCTCAAGGTTATGTGCTCAGCCCCCTGCTCTACTCACTCTATAGTCTATCTATATATATAAATATATGCCTGTGTAGACGGACACAGTTGACCTCACTTTTTTAAATTGTCATAACAAATTGAGGCAAATCAGTATGTTGACGAATTCTCTCTATTAATTTCTACAGGTGTAAGGTAGAGAATATATTTGACAGGTTACATTACGGTCTGCTTCAGCAACTCAAATGCCCAAGAACATAGAAGATTGCAAAATTGGTGAACACTACCCAGTCTATTACCAGTACTAACCTCCCCATCATCGAAAGGATCTATAGGAGACCCTGCTCCATTATGGGACCCACACCACCCAGGCCACATATTCATTTCACTCCTGCCATTGGGAAGAAGGATGAGGATCCTGAAAACTATAACATCCAAGTTCAGGAGCAGCGTCTTCGCAACAATCATCGAACACGATGAACTCCAAATAGGTTTCTGTCTTTGCACTGTATTGTTTGTGTCTATAAAGTGAACCTCCTTTGTTGTTTACTATGGTGTCTACTGAGTACTGTGCTTACAAATTTGCAAATAAGAATTTCATTATTTCATGTCGGGCACGTGTGGCAATAACTTGACTGTTGACTCTATCAGAAACTCAGTCAGAATGACAGAAGGAGATAATATTAGATGGGCTTTTCTGGATAGAATGGCTGCGACCACTTCATTCAACTTTGATGTCGAGACTCAATCATATTTAATTGTCATTTGTATCGGGAACAAAACAATGAAACTCTTATTGCTGCGGATTTACACTCATAACACAACAGCACAACAAATAAATATGAAACAATTAATAATAAACTAAATTCATTATCAGTAATACTTTTAACCAGACTACATCTATGTTCTATAATAGTGCAAATGGAAATACATAGTGCAATGAAAACAAAGTTCATAGTAAATCATTGATATGGTAGGTTATAGTTAGTGTAGTACAATGTTGTTCGAAAGCCTGATGGAACAAAGTTGTTCTTGATCTTAGAGATCATGGTTCTTATGCCCCTGTCCCACTTAGGAAACCTGAACGGAAACCTCTGGAGACTTTGCGCCCCACCCAAGGTTTCTGTGTGGTTCCCGGAGGTTGCAGGTGGTTGCCGGAGGTTGCAGGTAGTGGAAGCAGGTAGGGAGACTGACAAAAACCTCCGGGAACCTCCGGGAACCGCACGGAAACCTTGGGTGGGGCGCAGTCTCCAGAGGTTTCCGTTCATGTTTCCTAAGTGGGACAGGAGCTTTAGGCTCCTGTATCTTCTTCCCATTGGTAGTGGTGAAATGAGAGCATAGCCAGGAAGATGTAAGTTTTTGATGATATTATATTTTTAAAGCTGCGCCTCCTGTAGATCCCTTTGATGGTGGGGCGGTCAATACAAGTGATGGACCAACCTATGGCTATCACAATACAGCTTCCTTCATTCCTGGCATTCAAATGCCGAACCAGGTGTGAGGGAACCAGTCAGCATGCTCTTTACATCTGTGGAAGTTTGATAGAGTATTCAGTGACACTGTATACAATGGTCACAGTAGTAAAACCTCACTCCATTAAGACTGCACCTCAAGGGCCTGTCCCACTGCATGAGGTAATTCAAGAGTTCTCCCGAGTTCTCCCCTGAATCGAGCTTGTGTAATGTACGTAGCAGGTACATAGGGGCTCGTACGAGTAAAAAGTAAAACATTTTTTCATCACAAATATTTTTTTCTCGTGGACATTTTTCAGTGTTGAAAAAACTTCACGAGTTTACCGGATTTCCCGAGTACCTACCGTTACTCGTACGAGCCACTACGCGACATCCACGAGCTCCTACGTACCCGCTACGTACATTACATGAGCTCGAATCAGGGGAGAACTTGGGAGAACTCTTAAATTACCTCGTACAGTGGGACAGGCCCTTCACATTTGTCAACACACTATAGAAATCAAATACTGTATCTGTCACTGAGATGTTGTTTGATAGTAATATATTTGTTGCCATTTCACCGTATTCTTATTTTGAGAAGGCTGCACACAATACTGTGTCATATCGCATAAATTCTGACTAAAAATAATGTCCTTTTTGCAAGATTTTGACTGATATACAGAATCACTGTCCATGTCATGAAGCTTATGGATATCATGCAGTTAAATCAGTGTAGGATATTTTTTATTTCCTGCTTTCGAATGCACTTTTGACCAAGAATGTATGTAACTGTCACTCGGCTGATCATAAAAGCACAATAGGATATATTGTGCCCATATATACAACGGATGTTCTGGGGTGATTAATAAAGAACTGTTTCCCACTCTGCAGTTTGTCATTCAGCAGACAACTAAATCAGTGCATTTGCTTATAAGTTGTACCTCTGAGGTCTGAGCTATTAGTATAAGTGTTGTTTGTGAGCAAATTCAGGACAATGGTCAGGAAGTATTTCAAAAATCTCAAGGGATTATAAGTGTACAAATCTATACTTGAATCAGACTTTTACATAAAGCACATTTATTTTAAGAATGAGAAAGCAGCATCTCCTTATATCAATGTCTGCACATTGCAAAGCACACAAATAATTTAATCTGCAATCAAGGGCAGCACAGTGGTGCACAGTAGAGTTGCTGTCTTACAGCGCCAGAGACCCAGGTTCGATGCTGACTGTGGGTGCCGTCTGTACGGATTTTGTACATTCTTCTTGTGAATGCGTGGGTTTTCTCCGGTTGCTCCGCTTTCCACTCATATTCCAAAGACGTTCAGGTTTGTAGCTTAAATGGCTTCTGTACATTGTCCCTAGTGTGTAGAATATAACTAATGTACAGGTGATTGTTGGTCGGAGCTGACTCGGTGGGCCGAAAGGCCTGTTTCCACGCGGTATCTCTAAATCTAAAATTAAACTAGAGTCACGCAACATAGAAACAGGCCCTTCCGCACTGTCTCTAAACTTGACTAAAATGTATCCAGAAATTTAAAACAAATAAGGAGACCATCTCATATCTCAGATCCATGGTTTTTAAGGTTATGAAATTGGCATGAGAACTTTTTAAACACAGAACACAGAACTTTTTAAACACTTGGCTTTTTCATCCTTTCAGGCAAAAAGGTCCAAATCTCCAGAAATCTAAATGCAAATCTTGACAAAGGGACAGACTTGATTTGATGGTAGAATACAAGCAATTACACTTCACCAATTACAATTAACTCGATGTTAACCAATCTGTAACAATTTTTTATTTTTGTTTCTGATTTCATAAATCACCATACTCCAATCTGAATCAAGATTGGAATTGCCCTGCAAGATGTGATAATGAGGCATCTATTATAATTCTTTGGTTTCATCACTGCTATTATTTTTGACTGCATAATATTGATTCAAAGTGTAATTCAGTTTGTTATTCTGTATCGAAGATAGACACAAAAAGCTGAAGTAACTCAGCGAGACAGGCAGCATCTCTGGAGAGAAGGAATGGGTGACGTTTCGGGTACAACACTGTATCACATGACCTCAATATCACAGTTCAACTGAATGTAGAAAGGCTGATGCCGTGCTGTAATATGTACATAAATATTCTTCTAAAAGGTTAACAGCTTTCTGATGGATCCCACAGGACTTGGTTAAAAAACAAAATGATTTGTTGGATTTTTAATTAGATGAGAATGGTATTTTATTAAAATGTATACCTTCTGCCTAGCATAGCAATTACTCTTTGACGCAGATGGTGTTACCTTTGTTGCTTAATTTTTTATTATGTTAAGAATGACAGAAATTAGCGGCAGAAATTTCTTATATAAAATCTGAAAATATTACAAGTTAGGAAGCATTTGTGGAAAGGGAAACAAGTAATGCTTCCTGTCAAAGACAGTTTGAATTTCATTTTTTTCCTTAAAGTTAATGATAATTTACTTTTCCCAGCAGTAACAGGTATCAAATGTTATAATTTACTCATAGTGTTTATCAATTAATTCCAAATTAAAAGGTATAATATCAATTGGGGCAGAGTGATGACATCTCTTACCCATCGAATACCACACCATCTTTGCTCAACATTGTTGAACTCTTGCAATCTTCTCAATTAAGCAAAGGTTCTGCAACGTGAAATGTTTCCTTTATTTAGATGTATTCAGACTTTTATTTGTGGTTGTCAGTTAAAGTAAAGGATGTATTAACACCCACTCAAACTGCTTCTTTTAATGTTACTGCTCTCCATATTTTTTAGATACCTGCTGGTTTTTGCATTGAGATCCCACCTGGAATTAGAGGCGTCTTGCTCCATTCAGAGATCTGTTTGCAGTGGCCTGACTGAGGGCAGGACTAGTGGTGAGATGGGTTCTGGAATTTGAACTTTTATCCAGATGGGCTAGAAATTAAAGCTGAGGTCATCACATTGCATGAAATAATACAAATCAGGTAGAAATTGTTGTAACCAGATTTACATTGAAGAAGCTTGATATTGTGCAAATGCAAAATAATTGGCATATTTAGGAAGAATTGCTAACATCAAAGTTGCTCACAGCTGGACTAAATATTTGGTAAAAGATGACATAGTGACACAAGGTGATAGTTTTGTCTGAAACTGAGCTGATTTTATCTGTGTCTGTAGTTAAATTGGCGATGCTGCACCCTTCATGGAAGTAAATATTAAAATGTTATCCCAGTGCATTCAGATTCATACCTATGAATATTTTCTGTGCTACAGTAAACTAAACTGTTGTAGTAAAATACTTTTATTTTTCAGATGTCTTTAATGATCAGTCATCTGTTATCTTGAAAAAAATAATTTAATATTGATATTATTACTTGCATTACATGATTTTGGAGGAGTGAGGAGAGGTTATTAGTTGGCACAGTGACGCAGAGGTAGAGTTGTTGCCAGATAGCAGCAGAGACCCTGGTTCAATCCTGACTATGGGTGCTGCCTGTACGGAGTTTGAACCTTCTGCCCATGTTCACGTGGGTTTCCTCCGGGTACTTCGATTTCTTCCCACCCTCCATAGACGTTCAGGTTTGTAGGTTAATTGGCTTCGGTAAAAAATATATACGGTATTGTCCCTAGTGTGTAGGATAGCACTAGTATACAGTGGTGATCATTGGTCGGCGTGGACTTGGTGGGCCGAAGGGCATGTTCCCACCCTGTATCTCTAAAGTCTAAAGTAAAGGTGAAACTGTGTCCGGAGGATAATGCATTTTTGGTTTTATTTTCACACTGCAGAATATGCAAAATATTATTTATTTTCCTCTTCAGAGAATGGTAATATTCTGATGAAGTTGTTGAAAGGATGACGTGACTATCTAGCATGTGTGGGATGTGCTCCTCTGTCCATCCACATAATAAACTCATAATATTGAGTACCTAGTTGCCATCCGAGGAATTGGACACATGTTGCCTACTTACCTTCTCAGTCAGTGAGTGATTCAGGGAATTAAAGCCTCTCCCTTCCCCCCTCCCCCCTCCCTCTCACTGTGGTCCTCCACGCTCTCATCAACCGCGGGTCGCCGCCGCCGCGAGGCTTCACTGCCGCTGAGGCCCCATCGTCGCGAGGCTTCACCGCTGCTGCCGCTGAGGCGTCACCGTTGTCGATGCCCCACTTCACGCTTCCGTGGCACCGACCCAGGCCCCGCAGTCGTGGGCTCCGTCAGCCGCGAGGCTCCGGTCGGGCCTCGACCTGGGCTTCTACGCGGCGGGAGGCATCGAGACAACGGCGCCTCGATAAACGCCTCCAGCAGCGTTCCCAGCCCACAGCCGTGGCCCATCGGGAAACCTCTAGCCCGTCGGGAACCCAGGTAAACCAGCATCTGTAGTTACTTTTTATTACATTTGGAGGACTTTATTTGAAGTAGCTCTTTCTTCCCAATAACCCTTTCTGGCTTAAGCCCTCCCTTCACCACCTCCAGTTTAAATTCCATTTGGAATCTTTTGGAGGACCAAGAAACCAAGAAGAACCAAGAAGCAAGGTTGGGGCTGGGGGTTACGTGGTGATAGTTATCTGAAAAATATGTCCATGAAGTTATAAACTAGTTGATTTGCAAATCACAAAAGCTATGTTCTTTTTGAGTGCAGCATATTTTAAACATTTGTTTGAGATGCGGAAACATTAATTTAACTGTTTCTTTAGTGAACATAACACATCTAACTGTATTGAAGCTTGATGCTCCCAGATCACCAGGTCCTTTATTCTTGTTGCTAAAATATTACAGACCCATATGTATTTAACGGATTGCCTAGGGTGTTTTTTTGTTTAGCTACCTGTCATTAAGCTTTCAAATAATATGTTAACTGCTGTCAAACATGGGTTTCAGTTCACATAATTGACTCAAGGTCAGAACAAGCTCTGAATTGTTCATTCAACCTGAATCTGTGCTGAAATTGATGGCCAGATATTGCATTACATTTAATGTTGTGGCTTTAGCTTAAACCTCTGAAAAATGATATCTAAAACCTAATTCTGCCAATTTAAAATAGCCATTGTTGACATAAATATGAAATATTAAAAAAATAAGAGAAAGATTCCCAAAAGCATCATCACACATAAATTACTTGTGAAAGGGCTGGAAATGGAAATGCAGGTCATTATTTTTAGCAAACATACAGTTGAAAATTGATTTTTTTCATGTATATACAAAGCAAAAAAAAGACATTTCTGCATAGATTTACTCCGTTCAAAAAATTCCCTGGGATCTTTCTGTCGTGAGTCAGAGATGCGCAGGAAAGCTACATTCCTCTATCCTATGCTTCTTGGCAGCGAAGCCTGACCATGATTTCCTTGAGATACCAATGTTTAAGTATTCTTGGGATGACATTATCTTCCTCCAAGGACAAAGATGGCTGGAGGTAAATAAAATGTTTATTTTTATCTATGGCGCTATCTCCAAATTAAACTAGTCCTTCAGCAACTCCTGATCGATCATTTACACCCTTATGACCCAATAATGACAAACGCCACCTTTGCTGCCACCTGTTACATCCTCCAACCCTGACATGATCCCCATCTCCAATCACTGAAAGCTTCTGTCCAGATTGATCAGTGTTATTTGCCCTTTCAATCACTGTGAATGTAATCTATTGAGTATTGTAAGGTTCTTCCATAGCATTATTTAACATGCTGGAAAACTGTTTTGTTTTATTTGTTGGGCAACATGGTTTCCATTATGCGCTCTCCATGCAAGTATGGGTTAGTTAAACAACAGAGTCCACAGCTGTGCTGTCAATGCCCTTTCCTTTGGTTCGATATTCAAATGCAGTTTACATATTATACTGCCACAAAATGAAGGCATCATTGAAGCAGAGACCTGCAAAACAACCCGGTGATGAGGTGTAAGGTTAAGAGAGCTATGAAATTGAGTTGATGGTGGATCACCAAATACGGATACTTCTAGTAGAGATTTTATGAGCCTGTACAAAGTTTTCACTAGATTGGCAAAATGTTGTATGTGTGTGGGTTCACATGTGCATGCATGAGTGTGCATGGCATGGGTCTGCATTTTGGAGTTCTAAAAGTCACTGTAATGACAAAGAAGAAACACTATGAATTTTTACTACAAGAATCTCAATCTCTAACCTCTTTCATTGCTGTCTAGCTCACGTCATCTTGACTTATGTTCCACCCACTGTCACTTGTCACTTTTCACAGAGAAGCAATAGAAACCGTGTTGGTCCCCTCATTAAATTTTGCAGTATTTTCAATGTCATCTGTTGTCACAGTGATAGGTTTAGGCAGAAGAAAACTGTGATGTGACCCAGTTTCATTTAGTTTTTGGGCGTCACAATGCTGAATAGTAGCCGAGGTACACGAGAAGATGCAAACTAGATGTTTCCAGCAGAGGAAGAAGTAAACATTTGAAGAAAAACTTAGAGAACAGTGATTGTTTTGTTAAAGTGGAGGTTAAATATGAAATTTTATGGCAAGGTTTAAATTTATAATTGCATAATTGAGAAGGGATAATAACAGGCAGTTAGCAAAGTTCAAGGGTCATTTCATGCATTGTTCATCTGCACAGCTCCACCTTTGCTCCATGTTTTCGTTTGCAAGAGAAGTTCTAGACCAACATAAAATGAACAATTTAATTTCAGATGATTCTGAGATGTTATTAATTATACTTGCACATGGAAATGCAGATCTGAATTCCAAATGATATTCAAAGGCATCATTGCAAAATGAATGAAATTGAATATTTTTGATTTGTTCGGATGGAGTTCTCACCTTACAAGCCGGTACATTCTCCCATTTCTGAATCCTATCCCTATTTAGAAAATAGTCTATGCCTTTATTCCTGCTACCAAAGTGCATGACCATACACATTGCTACAATATATTCCTTCTGCCACTTCTTTGCCCATTTTCCAAAACTGTCCAAGTCCTTCTACAGACTCTCTGTTTCCTCTACACTATCTGCCTGAAGATGATACCTTTCTTCTTATACACAAGCTTGGCCACAAAGCCTTCAATTCCATCATCCAAATCATTCATCTGCAACATTAAAGTTGCAAAGTGGAACACAACCAGTCACCAGCAGCCAACCAGAAAAAGCCCCCTTTATTTCCACTCTTTGCCTTCTGCTATTCAGTCAATTAATCTATGCTAGGATATTCCCTCTAATACCATGATCGCTCATCTTGTTTGGCAGCCTCACGTGAGGCACGTTATCAAAGGCCTGAAATGCATTTCAGGATCAACTGTGGAGTTGAGGTCATGAACAATCAGTTTTATTTTCTGAACATTGCCAGAATTTATGATGAATCCACCAGTAAGTGATGGCACCAAAGTTGGAGAACATTTCTGGTCATTTTGTCTTGCATATGCGATTGTCAGTCTGAGATGGTGGAGGCAGCAAGAGTGTTGGGATGGAGCTGGCTTTCCTCTGCATAAATCTGGTGAAAAATGCTGCGTGTTTCAATGATGTTGCTTCAGGGGAGCAGGTAGATAAGAAACAGGAAGGGCCAAACATGTCAGGCCAGTTACCTCTCATCAGAACTGAGAAAAGTTAAAGAAATACAATCATGCTCTAAGCTGCAGAGAAGGAGTAAGGGTAAAGAGAACAAATAGAATATCTCTGATGGGGTGGAGATCAATGGAAAATGAATTACATGGATTGGACCATGAGAGAGAGTGAAGAAAGCAGCTAAACTGTGGGGTGCTGTAATTAGAAAAAAAAACACACAATGCTGCAATTATGAGATAAAGAACACTACAATTGCTGTAAATCTGTGATAAATGAGAATGCAGAAAAAACAGCAAGACAGATTGAGTTTATTTTGGATGCAATTGAAGATATTTGTAGTACCTCATTCTTTGCTCTTCATTGTTGCTGAAGGGTCATTGTGTCTTTACATTCAAAGAAAGCAAACTGCAGTTTATTATCTATTCAAGGGCCAGCAGGCAGGACAAGGTCTCCCCAGGGTGCAATGTGCATTGACTATGTGCACATCACATCACAGACACCATTCCACAATTCTTTCTGATACCAACAGCAGAATGGAGTCAACTCTCCCAACATCCATCTAGTTAGGGCCATAGATCATGAATCTTGCAGGACAATGCCCAGATATCTGACAGCAAAAGTGATGCTTCCTGGCAGTACAATAACCCCAATACCCTGAAGCAACAAGCAACAAATGCCCTCAAGCAACAAAGTCTATTTCAGGCAAGCAACAGTCCAGGGGCAAGCAGCCAGGCTTAATGTCAGCAAGACATCCCTGAAGTCCAGCAGGAAACCTATCCATATTATGTGGCAATCCATCAACTTTTGAGCCTGAAGGCAAATAAGCAAGATACGTATGAGTTAACAAAGCTGAGGACATGGCTAATAATTACCATACAAACCACATTTGTACACTGAAAGCCATAATGTCCCATCATATCTAATAGACACACATTTTGATCCTGAGCTGTCGAGGAGGGCTGATGAAGGGAGCAAAAGGGTAGCATCACGAGCCGGCAGCCTCGGCAACAGCTGTTCATCCTTTCGACTTTTTTTTTGTTTTTAGTATGTCTAAAAGTGTGTTTTAGTGTGGGGGGGTGGGGCCGGGAAATGGGGGAAATTGTTTTTTAGTCACTTACCTCGGTGGAATGCGACGTTTCTCCTAGTCGCATTTTCGCCCTCCCTCATGGCCCAACAGCTTGGATTGGTGCGGCCTCGCCCGGAGTCGGGCCCAGAGCTTCAGCAGCTGGTGCAGTGTGGACTTTCCATCATGGAGCCGGGCGAACCCTTGTGGGGGGTCGCCAGAAGAAGTGCTTCGATCGCTGACACGCGGAGCTTCGAGCCGCGGCCGTGGCATGGACTTTCCATCGCGGAGTCTGCGATCCCTTGCCAGGGATCGCTGGAGAAGGGCTCCGACCGCCGGCCTGCGGCCTATAACATCGTGAAGCCCCGGTCTCCGGTAGGAAGCGGCCGATTCAGGACCTCCAAGCCGCGGAGTGTCCATCTGTCTCGACATTGGAGTTTCGAGCATCCCGATGAGAGGGCCTGTACATCGGGCCATCCGCAGCGGCGACTGCGGAGGGTTCATGGCCCCAACCACGGATGAACAACGGAGGTTCCATTGGAATATCAATTCTTTGAAATCCAAATGCTTGGAAAAGGAAAGGAGAGGTAGATCACCCTGGTGGTGAGCTGGGCAAGATGGGTGACAGGATTGCGATTCTAACATTTTCACACACTGCAGGCAAGAAAAATGAATATGATGAAATTGGTTATCAGAATTTTTGTGTCAACCTCAACCAAGGAAAGCAGCAGGCATCATTACAAATGCGAATTGAAATCATAAATTTTGTGTCCCAAGCCTGAACCCCCAAGGTGGCTTTTCATCTTTATTCCTGAAACCCATATTATATTTTTCTAGCTTTCCAACAACTAGCAACATTATTTCAGCAGACTGAGATGAAGGGAATTTCCATCTTCTATTCCACCCTTCCCTGCAGTAATGAGGTTAGAGATCTAATTCCCAAATGACCATCCAGGAAATCTCTGATCTAACCAAGCCCTTGCCTAACTTATGGAGGTATATATTCGCACATGGCGAAGGATTTTTTGGCCCAGGAGCACGATAATAGATTTTTTTTGCTATTGTAATGATAACAAAAACAAATGCGAGGTGTAAAACATTCCATTCATGGGGCTCATTCATTGCCTTGTATTGCGTTTTGACAGCATCTCATTGATCTTTTTACAAAGGAGTCCTGGAATAGAAGCGATTTGCTTGGAATTTCTTGTGATTTATAATGGATTTTGTTACAAATGGCAGCTGGTTCTATGACAATCTGCCAGCTCCAATATATTTTTGTAGTACTTTACGATACAACACTAATGCATTGCATACATTAAATGAATTTTTAAAAATACTAGGTTATTTTGCTATTTTGGACATACTACATGCATTATTTAAAGAATACGAATAAGAATATTTTTGAACACATCTTGTTCATATTTTACAGAATTTCTAAAATCATTCATTAATATTAAGATAAGCTTGCTTTTATATTTATACCTACGTCCAATAGCTAGATATTCAATGCTTAAACGATATGCCCTAAAATTAATTTGTCTTCAATCCCCCTGTTGCACAAAAGGTTTTCCCTTCTCTTCAAGCATAATACAAAATTAAATAGCTTGTAAATAATCCAAATGCATGGAAAAGAGAGAGCGAAGAATAAATCATTGTGGTGGAGATCTGGAACAATGTGAGTGTTGGATTATAACAGAGATTTTCTACAAGTCTGCATTGCAGCGAGGAATAAAATTGCATTTTCAGAAAAATGCCAAAATAACAAATGCTTAAAGTCAAGTCAAATAATTGAATTAATTATGGTGTGAATTTAATAATTATTTAACATGTGATTTTACCTATAGACAATTGAGAGAAATGGGTGATTCTGACAACTATGATAAAAAGCAGCCCATTTGACTGGCCTCAAATGTTAACCTCCTCCACTACTGACAGCAAGGCAGTCTTTACCAGCTAGAAAATACACTGCAGCAGCTCACTCATTCTTCCTTAACAGCAGCTGCCATCTGGAAGAAGAAAGTGAGCAAATATATAGGAACACCACCACCAACAAGTTTACCATGTCGCCCATCAATATGACAGAAAAATATTTCAGTATTTCTCCGTTGTCACATTGCTCGGGTGGCGCCAGCAATGGCTGCCTCGCCAACAGTCTGTCTGCCCCTTCTTCGTTGTTTTTTTAGTATGTGTTAAATGCATGTTTTTAGTGTTCTTCAGCTTGTTGGAGGAGGGGGTTGGAGGAAACTTTTTCTAATCTCTTACCTCGATGGAGATGCGATTTTTTTTTCCGTATCGTATCTCGGTCCGCACTGCGGCCTAACATCAAGGAGTTGCCGGTCTTTGCTGGAGAACGACTTTGAGAGCTCCACCACGGGAGCCTGCGGACTTAACATCTCGGAGCTCGCTATCCCTTTGCCTGGGATCGACGTCTGAACTCCAACCGCTGGAGCCTGTGGACATTAATATTGTGGCGACTTTGGGAACTTCAAGCCGCAGGAGCTTCGACCGCCCCGATGCGTGAGATTCGATCGTCCCTACGTGGGAATTTCGATTGCCCCAATGAGGGAGCTTCGACCGCCGGCTGCGGGAGCTTCGATCGCTCCGACGGATGGTTCGTCTGCCCCGACCACGCGAGAAGGTTAGACTTTACTGCCTTCCATCACAGTGAGGGATGTGGGGAATCTGTTGTGGTGGATGTTTATGTTAACTTTTATGTAGTTGTGTGTCTTGTTGCTTTTTTAGTATGGCTGTATGGTAATTCGCATATCACTGTACCTTAGAATTTCCTTTATTAGAATTTCCTTTATTGTCATTCAGACCTTACGGTCTGAACGAAATTTCGTGCCTGCAGTCATACATACAATAATACAATAATAAACAACACTAAACACAAATTAACATCCACCACAGTGAGTCCTCCAAGCACCTCCTCACTGTGGTGGAGGCAAAAATCTTAGGGCTGCAGTCTCTTCCCTCCTTTTCTCCCTCTGCGCTGAGGCGATACCCCACCGGGCGATGGTACAAATAGTCCCGCGGCTCAATGAAGCTGCCGCCCTCCAGTCCAGCGGACGCAGCCGCTGGCCCGCGGCTGAACCCTGGACTCAGGTCACCGCCGCCAGTACGCCATCCCAGCCACCGGAGCACCGTTCCAGCCCCGAGCCGGATCGCCCTCACGTGAGTGCCGTTCCTCCCTCGAGCTGGTCCGCCCCGACGGAAGCGCCGTTCCTCCCTCGAGCTGGGCCGCCCCGACGGGAGCGCCGTACCTCCCTCGAGCTGGGCCACCCCGACGGGAGCGCCGTACCTCCCTCGAGCTGGGCCGCCATGATGGGAGCGCCGTACCTCCCTCGAGCTGGGCCGCCCCGACGGGAGCGCCGTTCCACCCTCGGGCTGGGCCGCCATGAGGGGAACGCCATACCTCCCTCGAGCTGGGCCGCCCCGACGGGAGCGCCGTTCCACCCTCGGGCTGGGCCGCCATGACGGGAGCGCCGTACCTCCCTCGAGCTGGGCCGCCCCGACGGGAGCGCCGTTCCACCCTCGGGCTGGGCCGCCCCGACGGGAGCGCCACAGCCCCTCATGGGAGAGTCTCAGGCCCGCGCCAGGCCGCCCTCACGGGAGCGTCACAGCCCCTCACGGGAGCGCCATTCCAGCCCCGAGCCGGACCGCCCTCACGGGAGCGAGCCCAGGGCAAGTCCTGACTGGCTCTGCCTCCGGAGTCTCGAGGTCGCCAGCTCCGCCATTAGGCCTCAGCGCAGACCTCAGTACCCATGACAATAAATGACCTTTGAAAACTTTGAAACATCCCTCTCTGTGAGGGAGGTTTAAAATCCAATAGCTGACAAGATAACAGATCCCACTTTACCCTTCATCTGCTGCTGGTCATTCCAGTGTCAATTTGACTGATGCTGATGTTGAGAAGGCCAAACCAAATTGCCAGTCAGAACCAAATGTACACATAAAATTCAGGCAAAAACAAACACCAGCAAATCATGAAGGCACAAGCGACTGCAGATCTTGGAATCCTGAGCAATAAACAAACTGCTGGAGGAACTCAGTGAGTGAACATCTGTGGAAAGGAAATGAGAGACAACTTTTCCTCAATAAATCCTTTGCATTTGCTTTATGCCTGCCGATCATCTACCTGTGCCTCTTACTGTTCTTACACATTGCACCACTGACTGTGATCTCCTGACTGTTGGAAAGATGTTGAACTGCAGAGGAGAATGCCTTTCAGCACGAGTTAAGCCGACCTGGGGAAGTTGACCCAGTTTCATTCTCTGGCTTCCCTCGAAATGGTTTGGTCGGATGGGGGTTGGCTGACAGGTAAGCGGAAGCACACTGGCAGAACATTAAAAAATCATGAATGTTGTCTCCATGTGAAAGAGAGGAAACTGATGCTAGATTGAGGAACTGCCTCACACAAGGGCAGTTAGCTGGACAATCCACTGGCCCTCACCAGCTGCCTCCCCTGCCTCCCCAGGTTGTGGTCATTGACTTCACTGGTCCTTTTTTGCCACCCAGGCTGCCAGGTCCAACAGCTCCCTGGCCGCTGACAGTCCGGGACCATTGGTTCTCCTGGGTCCCACTGCCCCCCCAGCTGCCTCTAGGCAAGGGCTCTTAATAATGACTGCGCGATCTTGTTGCCCTTCCTCCAATGCTAGCCATGCCACTTCCCCTCTACACTCCATTTCTATACCACCTCGTACACTTCTCTCACTGAGCCCCTTTCCTCCCAGCACAGTACCTGCCCTGTGCCCCCCTTCCACCCCTTGCCCTCCTCAGAGGCCTTTGAAAATCAAAACTCAGTGTAGAAGTATGGTTATTATAATACAGTCTGGCGGAGTTGGAATTTTAATTCTGAATCAGGTTGATACTATGAATCTATTTTCCTGTGGAAACCATCATGCCCCAATGGTGTACCAGCCTGTGCAGGCCAACTGGCTGAAGTTTTTGCAGAACATCTTCAACCTCTCATGCTTTAAATGGACATCAATAAGTTGAGATGCCTCAATGTTTACAGATCAGTGGCAGTAACATCCGTGGTGATGAATTGCTTTGAGAGATTGGTTATGATCCATACCAACTGCCTTAGTAAGGATCTGGATCCACTATAATTCGACCACTGTCACAATAGATTAACAGGAGTTGCGATCTCACTGGTTCTCCACTCTGCACTGGGCATTTAAAAATGTATGTCAAGCTGGAGCTCAGATTTCAGTATCATCATCCACGCCAAACTTTTTATCAAACTCAGAGAACTGGGTTTTTGCTCTTCTCTATGCAATTGGATCCTCAATTTTGTCAATGGCAAACCACAATCAATACGAATTGGAAATAACAGTTTCCCTTCGATAACCATCCACACAGGAGTACCTTTTATTTATGTCCTCAGTCCCCAACTCTACTCTCTCTGATTGTGCAGCCAGGCACATCTCCAATGCCACCTATATATTTCACAATAATATCACTGTAGGATGAATAATGAGTAACATTGAGCCAGGATACAGAAGGAAGATTGAAAGTCTGACCGAATGGTTAATTGTTGACATTGGGATGGGAAAGGCAAGGATTCACGATCCTGTCTTGATCATGAACAGCATATTTTTGAAAGCTTTTTTTTCTCTCAAAAAAGGTCATGAAAATATGGAATTTCCTCTTGCAATAGCTTGTATGTTGGCTGTATTAGAGTATGGTTGACAGATTTTCTTTGGGTTAATAGTGTCAAGATATATAGAAAAAGAGATGCAGAACAGCCAAAATAAAAATTAAAAATGGAGCAGAGTCAAAGATCTGTACAGGGTATTGAGCTTCCCAATTTTCAATGTATCCGCTTTGTACACACTAGTTAATATCAGTGCCATTTAAAAGCATCCTTGGCCAGAAAAAGCATTAGATTTGAACTACTAAGATTTTATAACCATTCAGACCAAAGATTTTAATATTAAAATTCCCTTTCGAATTATTTATCTGTATTTATTTGGAAATGTTGTATTCATATGGATATGGCATCAAGCCGTCCTGAGTTTTTCTTTGATTATGCTCCTGTCTGTCCAGAACATTCTTAAAATTCGTTCAGAGATTTGAATGTTTTTTTCCCCAGCCGATTTGTTGAGAAATTTCTCTTGAAACTTGTATTATTTAAAAAAATTGGCTTGACCTATTGCAGAGTAGTCAGAAGGTGGTATAAAAATATAATTTGTCATTTATAATTGGCAATGGATTAAGGGATTGTGCATGCTGAAGTTAGTCAAGCAATCCAAATGCCTTGGAAAATTTCTATTCGTAATTTGTTTATCTGTTCCTTTTCTGAATCTGTTGACAAAATGAAGTTCAAAAGAAGCTGGTAAAGCTGCTGCCTCACAGTGACAGAGACTTGGGTTCAATTCTGACCTTGGAATGCTGTCTGCATGGACAATGCGTGTCCTCCCTGTGACCATGTGGGTTTGCTCCAGGTACGCTGATTTCCTCCCACATCTCAAAGATGTATGGGTTTGTTGGTTAATTGGCCTCTATAAATTGCCCCTAGTGTGAACGGAGTGGATGCAAAAGTGGGATAACTGAGAGTTAGTGTGAAACGGCAATTGATAGTCACAGTGTCATACAGCATGGAAACAGGCCTTCAGCCCAGCTTGCCCATGCTGAACAAGATGCTCCATCTACACTAGATCCACCACTGGGACAGATACACAGATAGGAAAGGGATTTGAGCATTTGGCTCAAATCCCTTTCCTATCTGTGTATCTGTCCCAATGTCTTTTAAATGTTGTTATAGTTTCTGCCTCAACTACCTCCTCCGGCAGCTCATTCTATATACCCACCACCTTCTGTGAGGTAGGTATCTGTCTGGTCGGCATGCACTCGGTGGGCTGAAGGGCCTGTTTCCATGCTGTATCTCACTTTTTCTTAAAAAATTGCCTGAAGCAAGTCAAGTGGCCTGAAATGATTAAATATGCAGGAAGGAACTGCAAATGCTGGTTTAAACCGAAGATGGTCACAGAAAGATGAGTAACTCTGCGGGTCAGGCAGCATCTCTGGAGAAAAGGAATCGATGATGTTTCAGGTCGAGACCCTTTTTCAGTCTGCATAGTTAAATATGCTTCTCAGCAATGGTTGGCAGGCTTCAGGGGAATGGAGACTTCAGGCTTAAAGATGCAATCATCTTGTTGTATGTCACCACCACAGACAGGATGCAACAGCATTCAGTAAAGAATCTCCACATGCTGATTTTTGGCAGAGAA
Organism: Amblyraja radiata; assembly: GCF_010909765.2. NCBI lineage: Eukaryota > Metazoa > Chordata > Chondrichthyes > Rajiformes > Rajidae > Amblyraja > Amblyraja radiata. The sequence goes on along the minus strand of NC_045982.1, from coordinate 22,621,477 downwards.
CCTGAACAAACTTCCTCACAGCCATCAGGCTATTAAACTCAGCTCGACAAAACTCTGAACATTAATAGCCCATTATCTGTTTATTTGCACTTTATCAGTTTATTTATTCATGTGTGTATATATTTATATAATGGTATATGGACACACTGATCTGTTCTGTAGTCATGCCTACTATGTTCTGTTGTGCTGAAGCAAAGCAAGAATTTCATTGTCCTATCAGGAACACATGACAATAAACTCTCTTGAATCTTGAACTGAGTTTTTCATGTTTTTTTTTCATTTGATTGTTTGGGCTGAATAAGTTCAATTATGTCACATTTTGAAAAGGGCAAATATTTTCAAAAGACAGGTTCAAATTTAAAAGAAATACCTTGCATTCACAGACCCACTTATCTGTCTGGTGAGTGTGTAGGGTCTGACAAATAGCAAATCCCTTTACTAGTTGTCACTCTTTTTCGAGGCAAATGAGACTGCTGATTTACACATTGTAAGATTCATCAAATAACATGCAGGCTAAGTCACAAACTGCTGGAGTAACTCAGTGGGTCAGACAGCAATTCTGGAGAACATGGATAGGCGGCTTTTTAGGTCAGGACCCTTCTTTAGACTAAACCTTTCTAACCCTTTTTTATTGAATGCAGTTTAATCCTGTCTTTACCGGTGACATGCAGCGAGGTGATCATGTTTATGTCAGGCAGCATTTCTGGAGAACATGGATAAGTGATGTTTTGAGTAACTCAGTAGATCAGGCAGCAGTTCGACAACATGGATAGGTTACATTTCAGGTTGGGAACCTTCTTCAGTCAGAAGAAGGGTTCCAAACTAATATGTCACCTATCCATGTTCTCCAGAGATGCTTCCGGATCAGCTGAGTTACTTCAACATATTGTGTTTTTTTTTGCAAATCAACATTTGCAGTTCCTTGTATCAACATGCAATCGAAACTGCTTTGGAATTGCTAGATGGGAGATAAATGGAAGTCAGTACACAAGGACTGGTACTGAACAGAAGGAAGCAATTTAGCCCATTAAATCTTCGTTGACAGTTACAAGGAGCAATCCCAGTCCCATTCAATTGGAGAAACAAAGAACTGCAGATGCTAGTTTATACCAAAGATAGACACAAAGTGCTGGAGTAAATCAATGGGTCAGGCAGCATCTCTGGAGAAAATGTTTGGGTGATGTTTTGGGTCAGGATGTTCCAAACCGAAACATCACCCATCCTTTTTCTCCAGAGATGGTGCCTGACCCGCCGAGTTACTCCAGCAGTTTGTGTTTATCACCATTCAACTCAACCTTCCCAAAGGAGTACTTAATAATCCCACAGGATTTTATTTAATTCCATTTGGAAGGTTCCTAGTGGATCTACAGTATATCCATCTAATCAGTCACACAATGCAGTATTTGTGGGTTTTTTCATGCCTTCTCACTTCTTTGCCAATTGCCTTAAGTTGGCAGATTTATTTAAATTCAGGTTTTGTGGGTGCAAAGGGTAGAAATCTTGACAAGGATATTATGTGAGCCATCTGACCTTGGAATCAGATCTAGTGCTACAATGCTCACATTAGATTAGATTAGATAGCCTTTATTAGATTAGATAGCCTACAATGCTCACATACAGAGGCATCTTGCCTAAGAGTGCAAACCTGTGAAAGGAAGCCACCAGAAGTTTCTGTTTATTTTAACATGAAGGGCCAGTGCTGTGAAAAAGTCCTGGTGGGATCCTGAATACACAGTAGAATCAGATAATATGAAGATGGGAATGGAGGAGAGAATTTTGTGTTATACCTGGATCCTGAATCTGGCAGACACAAAATAAAACATCTCGTAGAAAAGTGGTGAGTTCCTTGAACAAATCAGTTCATTCAAGGCCTTAACAGTATGCACTGAAACAACAATCCAGTTAATCCAGCTTGTGTGCCCAAGTCAGAACGGCCAGTATGGGATTTTTGAAGGGTGTTAAAATGTATTCAGCGAAACAGCCATTGGGTCTATGCATGTTCTCATCAATGTGAAGGAGGCCAGATCAAGAACACCAAATACAGAGGATGAAGTTACTGGAGGTGCACATGAACCATTGTCTCAGGTATATAATTCCCTGAAAAGTGGCTTCACAGTAGATAGGGTGGTAGAGAAGGCTTTTTGTACATTGGCTTGCATCAGTCTGGGTATTAAATATAAAAGTTGGGACGTTATGTTACAATTGTACAAGACATGCTATGTGGACTTTCAAAAATACTTTGACAAGGTCCCACACAAGAGATTAGTGTGCAAAATTTGAGCACATGGAATTGGGTGTAGGGTATTGACATGGATAGAGAACTGGTCGGCAGACAGGCCTTTAGAAGGATGAGAGGGATTCGCATTGAAATATATAAGATTGTTAAGGGCTTGGACACACTAGAGGCAGGAAACATGTTCCCGATGTTGGGGGAGTCCAGAACCAGGGGCCACAGTTTAAGAATAAGGAGTAAACCATTTAGAACGGAGACGAGGAAACACTTTTTCTCACAGAGAGTTGTGAGTCTGTGGAATTCTCTGCCTCAGAGGGCGGTCGAGGCAGGTTCTCTGGATGCTTTCAAGAGAGAGCTAGATAGGGCTCTTAAAAATAGCAGAGTCAGGGGATATGGGGAGAAGGCAGGAATGGGGTACTGATTGGGGATGATCAGCCATGATCACATTGAATGGCGGTGCTGGCTCAAAGGGCCGAATGGCTTACTCCTGCACCTATTGTCTATTGTCTATTGAAGCAAAGAGTAGGAATTAACGGGTCCTTTTCAGAATGCAGGCAGTGACTAGTGGGGTGCCGCAAGGCTCGGTGCTGGGATCCCAGTTGTTTACAATATATATTAACAATTTAGACGAGGGAATTAAATGTAACATCTCCAAGTTTGCGGATGACACAAAGCAGGGCGGCAGTGTGATCTGCAAGGAGGATGCTATGAGGCTGCAGATTGAATTGGATAAGTTGGGTGAGTGGGCAGAAGCATCGCAGATACAGTATAATGTGGATAAATGTGAGATTATCCACTTTGGTGACAAGAACAGGAAGGCAGATTATTATCTGAATGGTGTCGAATTAGGAGAAGTGGAGGTACAACGAGACCTGGGTGTGCTTGTACATCAGTCACTGAAAGTAAGCATGCAGGTACAGCAGGCAGTGAAGAAAGCCAATGGCATGTTGGCCTTCATTGCGAGAGGATTTGGGTTTAGGAGCAATGAGGTCCTACTGCAGTTGTACAGGGCCCTGGTGAGACCGCACTTGGAGTATTGTGTGCAGTTTTGGTCTCCTAATTTGTGGAAGGACATTATTGTTATTGAGGGAGCGCAGCATAAGTTCACCAGGTCAATTCCCGGGATGGTGGGTCTGATGTATGATGAAATCCTGATCACTGCAGCTGTGTGGCAGAAGCTGTACTAGCTGTACCACTCGGCCTCCCAAGTTGTACGTAGACAGTCTCCAACTGTCTGAAATAAATTATCCCATCACCAGTATAGAATAATTGTAACCTTTTTTTATTATGTGGTACATGCATTTGAATGCATACCAAAATTATTGATTATTTATTAACATATAGAAAATAACGGAATTCAGTAAAAATCCATTGTTTTTTTTCAAACATATAACTGTTTGAAGAGTCTCGACCCGAAACGTCACCTTTTCCTTTTCTCCAGAGATGCTGTCTGACCCGTTGAGTTACGCCAGCTCTTTGTGTCTATCTTCAGTTTAAACCAGCATCTGCAGTTCCTTCCTACACATACTGGAAGATGCCATTCAATATCCCAGTTAGAAGCTGCAGCATTGGTGATATAGTTGGTTTGCAGGTAAGAGATTAGTAGGATATCCCTTTTAAAGTGACTAAGAAGGAACTGCAGATGCTGGAAAATCGAAGGTACACAAAAATGCTGGAGAAACTCAGCGGGTGCAGCAGCATCTATGGAGCGAAGGAAATAGGCAACGTTTCGGGCCAAAACCCTTCTTCAGACTGATGGGGGGGGGGGGGGAGGGGGCGGGGAAGGGGGGGGGGGGGGGAGGGGGGTGGAGAAAAGAAAGGAAAAAGGAGGAGGAGGAGCCCGAGGGCTGAGGGAGAGATAGGAAGGGGAGGAGACAGCAAGGGCTAACAAAATTGGGAGAATTCAATGTTCATGCATTAAAGTGACCACTGGTTAATGTGATCGTCAATTGGAAGAATTGCTCAATGTAATTCAGCAGCCTATTCATCATCAAAGAAGCTTATTTTTTCTTCTCGAATCCTGTGGGGGGTATAATCAGTCTGGATGCTTAGCAGCCCCAGATCACATGAGCACAATGACCAGTTTAATTTAAAGTCTTGTTTTGTTGGTTCGAGCTTGCACACAGTTAACACCCTGGGGGGTAATTGAGAGCGTAAATGGATTTAAATATTTAATTAATTTCCTGCTCCTACCTCTGTGGATTTTGTTGTTCATTAGGATGTTCACAGTGAGCGGAAGCAATTTTTTTCTTTTAAAATGGTCTCATCTGGGGAGAGTATTTACAACAGGATTCCCAAAAGGAAATGTCACATATTTCAGCATTTCAAAAGATGCTTCTTTGTCTGCATAATGCAATGTGAAAAATATACCCATTTGAATGAGATTTAATGAATTAAATTGAGCTGATCAATTTAATGCAGTTATTTTTTTAAATGAATATCATTAGAGTAAACAAAAGAGGGTGTGAGATTAAAAAATCGTGAATTGTTCACAATGTAACATCACAAAATTGGTCAGCAAACTCGTGAGAGCAGGAGACTGAGGGATAATTTAATTGTATCTTGAAATTTTGCACCATTGATCAGATGACTCAAACTCCATTATAGTTTCATTTTTCAAATTGTTCTCCAACTCTTTCCCTAACCTTTCGGCAATTCCATATTTAAAACGTCTGCTATTGATGTAAGGCTGAAGCATTGCTTATATATGTTACAGTTGATTACACATGTAACTCTAAGGGTGGTGAACTCTCTGTTCTTATGCATTACGATCAGCCTGTATCCGAGTTATCCGCACCTCCCCTGGTGGCCAGTTGGGCATTTCATGCTCAGCTGCATCAATTCCCATCTATCCAGATGCAGTCAAAAGAGTCAAGAGTGTTTAAATGTCATATGCACCAGGAACAGAACATAATTGTTTGCTACAGCATTACAAGCACATTACCACAAGGACAAAACAAATATATAAACAATAATACAAAAACAATCAGGTGACCAAACCATAACAGTGCAAACCAAAGTGCGTAGTAGATCGGGGGCATTGAGTATAAGAGTCAGGAAATCATGTTGCAGCTTTATGGGAATTGTTCTAGTCTGCATTTGGAGTTGTGTGTGCAAATTCCGTCATCGGGAAGGATGTGGAGACTTTGGAGAGAGTGCAGAAGAGTTTTACCAGACTGCTGCCTGGATAAGAACTTTGTTTAGTTTAGAATTATAGCATGGGATGTGGGAGGAATTCAGAGCACTCGGACTACACCCATGAGGCCACAGGGAGAGCGTGTGGACTCCACACAGGCAGCACCTGTCAAAATCAAATTTGTTCTCTGGCGCTGTGGGGCAGCAGCTCTATCAACTGCACCACCATGTGGCAGTGGTATTAGATAGAAGGAGAAGTTGGACAAACTTGAATTATTTTCTCTGGAGTGTCGGAAGCTGAAAGGAGACCCGATAGATGTTTATAACATTTTGAGAAGCATAGATCGGGCATACATAGATCGGGCATACAGTCATAACATTTCCCACAGTGGAAGTTTCAAAGAAAAGGAGTCAAGGCTTCAAGGCAAGAGGAGCAAAGTTTAAAGATGTCCTATGAGGATGTACTAAGTATAAATAGATATAAACAGATATGAAGCTACAACAAGACTTCCTGACTCGAATGCTCAATACTCTGACTGATGAAAACATACCGCATGTCTGCTTCAGCACTCTATCTAGATGTGTTGCAACTTACAGGGAGCTATAGATTTGAACTTGATGGTTGATGGGAAGAAGCTGCTTTTGAACTTTGTCATGTTTCTCAAGCACTTGTATCTTCTAACCGATAGTAGCAACGAGATGAGAACACGAAGAGGGTGGTATGAGTTTTTAAAATCATGTGGGGCAGTTGTAGCCAGAGACAAGATGTCAAGTATCCCAAAAGGCTCTGGCAGGATGCTGCTAGCTAGTGCGAGACAGAGAAACATACTGGGACGATGAACATAAAGTAGCATGGTGGGAAAGGTCACCTGGTCAACACCTGGTGTGTGTATAGCTGAAGATAACTTCATGGCTTTGTAGTGTTGCCTTGATAAGACAAGGTGTCTAGGAATTACCCATTTGTAAAGAGACTATACAAGAAAAATATGAACACGCAACATAATTGAGAACTCTCACTTGCCTGATAAGGAAAGAAGAATATTCCGTTATGAATGACAACTTGAAATGATTGACTTCAGAGTCAGACTTTGTTGCTTTTGTCTCAACATATGCCATATTTCATTTATCCTTCATCACTTTGCTTTCACATCCATATTAACCGCTCACCTCACAACACCTCAATCTTAAAATTCTCAGCACTGTGTTTAATGCCTTGTCTGGTCTTTCATCTATGATGCCCTAGAACTTCATAACCTGCATGTTCTCTGCTCTGATTTAATTCTAACCTCTTTGCACTCCTTTCTTCAGCACTCCATCATTTGTGGGTTGTCTTTGGCTGTCTGAATCCTAAATTCTGGAATTATCCCTCTGAACCTATAGCCACTTTTCCTAAAATTTACCTGCAGTATATTTAAAATTTTTCAGTTCAGATCTATTTGATCTTATACCCATCACTTTGTAAATCTTAATAGTTGAGAACAATTTAAATAAACCAGACAATATATTTTAAAAGAAAGGGAAATGAGAGATATCTCTTATTTCTTTTTCCTCAGACTCTCAGACTGAAGAAGGGTCACGACCCGAAATGTCAGCAATTCCTTTTCTCCAGAGATGCTGACTGAACCACTGAGTTACTCCAGCTTTTTGTGTCTGTCGTCGGTTTAAACCAGAATCTGCAGTTCCTTCCTACATATATTTTAGAACATCCCTGTGTTTCCTGCATATTCGTCTGTACACTGCTGCAGAAATTAACAAACAATGGGATACAAAAAACAAACTAGAGCTCTAAAAGAATGGAATTCGGTTAGTAGTATCTCACACTCATGTAAACACAATTGTCTTTGAAGGCCCTGACAGAGTTTATCTTTTGTCCATCATGAAAGCAGATCTTCTGGTCATTACCATATTGTTGCTTGTGAAAGCTTTCTGTGCACAATTAGCTGCATCAAAATTGTGGTTACACTTATCTGTGCTTTGTTGGATGTAAAGCTCTTGGGGATTTCTTGGGGTCATGCTAGGCTCTACATAAATTCAAACCTTTTTTGAGTATTGTTGCCATGCAACGTTAAGATTCATATGGTCCTTCTATTAATTGTCGATTTACATTTTTATACAGAATTATGTCAAATACAATCAGCAAGATGGTATTCATAATGCATTACCAATTACTTGAATCGACTTGAACTCATTGGTTTCCAAGGCTCGAAATATACAAGGCAGCTGTAAATTTACATTAATTGCAGAAATTGCAGCTTTTACTGCCAGTACTGTGGAGTCTGCTAATCAAACCACTTTGTCTTAGCCTTGCTTACCGAGTGGATGGACCAAGCATGTTTGCTTTGACTTTTAACAGACCAAATTCTTTTAATTATTTATTAGATCAGATTCAGAGGTAGCTTAAAATAAATTTGATGAGATCCTTATATTGAGGTGATTTAACACAAGGACCTTTTGTACATGGTTTCACATTAACCTTCACCAGATTTGATTATTTGTGTGCCTGGGGAAAGTCAACTAAAGTCTTCATCCAATAAAGGTCATGTTTCTAATCATTTCAGATAAGGATGTCAAAATATACTACTGATGTGCTCACATTCTAACCGAACACCGTGATGTGTATTTTTGATACCAGTGGATGTCTCAGTTATATTTTATGATGTACAATCATCCTTATTCCGGGATGGCATCTTAGATTATAAAATAACCAAATAATACCTTCTAAAACAATGTGTGACCTTTTAACATGCTGTTTTGAATTATTTTCCATCAAAGTGAAATTGGAAGAGCACTATATTGGATTAGGGCGGCACAGTGGCGCAGCTGTAGAGTTGCTGCCTCACAGTGGTTCGATCGTGACTTTGGGTGCTGTTTATATGGAGTTTGTACGTTCCTCCCACATTCCAAAGACATGCAGGTTTGTAGGTAATTGGCTTCTGTAAATTGTCCCTAGTATGTAGGATAGATGATTGCTGGTCGGCACAGACTAGATGGGCCGGTTTCCACATGCTCTATCTCTAAACTAAGCACTACTAGATATGAGATAAATGATATAATTAACATCAACCATGAAAACAATTTTCTAAAATGGCCAAAAACGAATGAAAAATTTGGTAAGTTAATGAAAGCATACAAGAGAACTGACTCACAGAATTGTTATGGCAGAGAAGACATGCATCAAGTCAGCATCATGTCAGCGTCAGCTTCTAGTAGAACAATGCTGTCCATCAGTCCATTCCCATTATTTAATAGTGGATATTGAAGAAGAGTTCTGATTCAATAATTGAGTAGAGAGATATTAGCAAGGCAATAGTGAGGGGAAATTAACTAGGGTAAGTAAATCCCATTTAGGCCTAAACCTAGATTTGTAATTATAATTGGTCACATTTTTGTCAAATTTTGACACGGGTGTTAAGCTTCTTTTTGAATCTAATTTATTTACAATTTACTTTGAGCTTTCGCACTGTTATAATGATATCTATTTTACTAAAAGTCTGATCTTGACCACTTCCTGTTCTGTATATTGATTTTAGAGAAAACGCTGCCACTTATGGCTGTGATTTTTGGCCATCTTACTCAGTGTCCCTCTCCGCTGTGCAGGACAAGAGGATTTTCCCATCAATGAAAAATAAAAGTTATTAGTGTTTTAAAAATGTTGTGATTCTCTCTCCTGAAGGACACACCCCTTCCGGAGGGACTATAAAACCTGGAAGTGTTGAGTGCCTCATTCAGTCTCTGCAAGATGGGGGCGCGAGAGGGTCACGTCTCTCAGTCTGAGCTGTGAGGAACACTGAACACATGTCTACTAAACTGTGTGGTTTTACTGACCTGATGACCTGTCCAAGAGGAATGGGTTGCACCTGAACTGGAGGGGCACCAATATCCTTGCAGGGACGTTTGCTTGTGTTTCTCGTGAGGGTTTAAACTGGAATGCCAGGAGGATGGGAACCAGAGCAGCAGGTCAGCAAATGGAGGGGCTGATGAGAAAGTGGAGGTTATGATAAGGAAGTCTCAAAGGAAGGACAGGCTTCAAAGGAGAAGTTAATGAATATGGGGATAATGAAAGGGCTGAATAAGTATGTTTACTTCAATGCAAGGAGTAATATGCATAATGCTGATGAACAGAGCCTGGATCACTGCCTCAACCTCCTCCCCCGGCAGTACATTGCAGGCACATCTGCTCTGTGTAAAAAAAACTTGCCTCACACATCCCCTTCAAACTTTGCCTCTCTCACCTTAAAGCTATAATTCTCACTATGGGTGCTGTGTGTATGGATCCTGACTACAGGTGATATCTCTACCGAGTTTGTATGTTCTCCATGTGACCGCATTGGTTTTCTCCAGGTGCTCTGGTTTCCTCCCACATTTCAAATGTAGGAGGTTTGCTGGGTAATTGGCTTCTGTAAATTGTCCCTGGTGATTAGGATAGAACTAGTGTACATGTGTTTGCTGTTCAGTGTGTACTCGGTGTGCCGAAGGGTTTGTTTCCACACTGTATCTCTAAACCTAAAACTAACAGCTCTCTTGTAACAACCAAATGCTCTCTTGTATTTGATTTTTCCATCCTGGGAGAAAGCTTCTGAGTGTCTACCCAATCTATGTCTCTCATTATTTTACATATCTCGTCAGTTCTTGCCACAACTTCCGGTGAAAACAATCCAAGTCTGTCCAATCTCTCCCTTGAGCTAATACCCCCAATCCAAGCATCAGTCTGATAAACCTCCTCTGCTCCCTTTCCAAATCCTCCATATCCTTCCTGTAATGGCATGACCAGAACTACAGCAGCATTCCAAATCTGGCCTAACCAAAGTCTCATAAAGCTACATCATGACTACCTTCAGGTAGAAGGTACAGGAGCCTGAAGACTGCAATGACCAGGTTCAGGAATAGCTACTTCCCCACAGCCATCAGGCTATTAAACTTGGCTCGGACAAAACTCTGAACATTAATAGCCCATTATCTGTTTATTTGCACTTTATCAGTTTATTTATTCATGTGTGTATATATTTATATAAAGGTATATGGACACACTGATCTGTTCTGTAGTCATGCCTACTATGTTCTGTTGTGCTGAAGCAAAGCAAGAATCTCATTGTCCTATCAGGGACACATGACAATAAACTCTCTTGAATCTTGAAGCTTGACTTCCTGACTCTTATACTCAATGCGCTGAAGCAAGCAAACCAAATGCTTTCAATATTATTCATTACTCATGTTACCACTCTCATGGAGTTATGGACTTTGCCCCAAAATCTCTCGTACATCAATGCTGTTAAGGGTCATGTCACTAATCGTATATTTTACTCTTCCTTTCGACCTCAACAAATGCAACATCTTATAATTGCCTGTATTAAACTTTCTCTGCCCATTTCTGTTGCTGATCTATATCCCGCTATATACTTTGACAGCCTTCTTCACAGTCTGTGTTCCTAGCAATCTTGGTATAATCTGCAGTCATTTTATTATATCACAAACAGAAGAGGTCCCAGCACAGATCCCTGCAGAACTCTATTGGTGATAGACCTCCAGGCTGAATATTGTCTTTTCACCACAACACTGTCTTCTATCAGTAAGCCAGTTCTGAATCCTTATGCCCACGTCACTGTTAATCCTGAGCATTTTAATCTTCTGGATCAGCCTTACCAAGCGGAATATTTAAAAGTATTCCAAATTAATGTGATTAATTAACCACTAATGGCAATCTCAGCCAGATATATTGGCCCTGATCTGTTGCTGACCATTGAATTATCTAAATTCACCAGCCGCTGGTTAGCCATGGCTTCTTCCAGTCTGGGATGACACATTCCTCTGGGTGGCTGGCTCCCAGTTGATCAACAATGAGAGCCAATGAGGTGCACCGTCCCTTCCTTAACTACCAAGAAACCTCAGTTGCACTTTAAAACCATTGTTCCAATATGCATTGCTCAGTGATGCACCAATCAATACTGTGCTGCTTAGCTCCAATAACCTGACTTTAATCCTGACCTTGGATGCTGTCTATGTAGAGTCGATGTGTTTTCACTGTGATTGTGAGAGATTCCTTCAGGTTTTTCCAGCTTCCTGTCACGTTCCAAATATATGCCCGTTAACTGCAGCTGACCTCCCAATGTTGATTGGTGGCTGGTGAGAGAGGATCACCAAAAAGGAAATAAGTGTGGAAATGGGATCAACGCAATTACTCTGAGAGTCAACATCAACCAGAGGAACCAAATTCCCGCCTCCAACATCTGAAGAAATGTTGTTTGTTTAGTGAAAATATTAAAAATCACAAACACACAAATTCATTATAATTGAAATGAATGACTACTTACTGTTTTCATCAAAATAATCTCAGTGGATCTGTTAGAAATCAGAGGAGGGATGTCTTACCCTAATAGGCTCCAGGGGAACTGCTCCAGAGCAGGACAGGAGTCCTGGGCCAGGCAATTAAATTGAGCAGAAACCATCCTTCAGCCTGCTTATGGGTTTTTGCTCTAGGTTGTTGAAATCCAGCAGGTCTGGGTTCAGCTGCTGACGTTTACACGGAAGTCTATTATAATTTCAAACTCTGTCGTTCTTGCTGCTCAACTGCCTATTTTAAAATCGTGTCTCCTGTCTTGAATAATCCCTGACAATAATCTGACCAGATGTCCTAATTCAACAGCCATTGGAAAGTAACAGAAAATGTCTGGCATGCTCAGCAGGGCAAGCAACATCTTCGGAGAGAGAAGTAGAGTTAACATTTCAAAAGTCACAACAAATGCAGCAACATTGTCCTGAAATGTTAATGCTACTTCTCATAACACAGATCTTTTCCACACAGGCAACAATGAATCAGTTTAAATTGGATGGGGTTTGCAATTACAATTTCTTTCTTTCATTTGCTTCAGTCTCACACTTGTCTGCTCAAAAGCTAGCACATTTCTGGATTTTTTACCATTTGGAATTGTAGGCTAGGGCAGCACAGAAGGGTGCCATTCACCCTGCCGTGCCTGTGCCAGCACTTTGATTGAGTTGTCCAATTTAGTTCCCCATCTTACTTTCTCCCCAGAAGGTCTGCAAATCAGTTCAAGTATGTGTTCAATTGCCTTTGGCAAGTTCCCAAATGTTTTCCACACTTTTCAGGTGCTGCCATACAAATCTTCACAATTCTCTGAGCGCAAAAAAAAAAATCTAATTTCCCACCTCCTTGCCATACCAATTAATTTAGACCTGTGACCTCTGCTTACTCATCCACTTGCCAGGAGAAACAGTTTCCCCTCACTTCCTCCGTTACTTCATTATGTTGAACACCTCATCAAAACTTCTCTGCTCCATTCAAGTCAAGAGTCAAGTCAAGAGAGTTTTATTGTCATGTGTCCCAGATAGGACAATGAAATTCTTACTTGCTGCAGCACAACAGAATAAGTAAACATAATACAGGCTGGGTGATAAAAGTTCAGTGTGTCTATAGACCATAGACCATATAGACACAATAACTAACAGATAAAGTGCAATAGTAATCATAGACTTATTATTCAGAGCTTATTTGATGTTGTGTTTAATAGCCTGATGGCTGTGGGGAAGAAACTGTTCCTGAACCTGGATGCTACAGATTTCACGCTCCTGTACTTTCTTCCCGATGGCACGGAGAGATGAGTGTGTGACCAGGATGGTGTGAGTCTTTGATGATGTTGGCAGCCTTTTTGAGGCAGCGACTGCAATAAATCCCTTCAATGGTGGGAGGTCAGAGCCGGTGATGGATTGGGCAATGGTCACAACTTTCTGCGTTCTTTTCTGCTCCTGGATGTTCAAGTTGCCGTACCAGGCCACGATGCAGCCAGTCAGTATACTCTCTACTGTGTACCTGTAGAAGTTCGAGAGAGTCCTCCTTGATATACCGACTCTCCGTAATCTTCTCGTGAAGTAGAGACGCTGATGTGCCTTCTTTATAATTGCAGCGGTATGCTGGGACCAGAAAAGATCTTCGGAAATATGCATGCCCAGGAATTGGATTTCTTGAGGTCGAAAGGAAGAGTAAAATATATGATTAGTGACATGACCCACATCGTTGATATAAACTCAGCTATTCGAAGGACCTTAAATGTTCTCTATACTCTCTCTGGGGCTATGCTATCCTGCAAAAACAACCCAGAAGTTGAGGGACAATAAATCACGTAAAGATTTTGCAAAACTTCTTTCCTTTTGAGATCACCACCCATATTTATAAAGTATTATACATTTGTGCCTATAAATTCAATTGCATGGTTTTCAGTATTTATGAACTAAACAAGAATCTTTTTCTGGAGTGTAACTTGGTAATGATCCATTCTGAGTCAGTCTTTCTCATTCGATAATTTATACAAAATTCCAACCCATGCCTATGATTCCCACAATCCATCCGCTGACCCACCCAATGAGAAACCCAGTTTATCATCCCTTCAACAAACACTGATCTTCCTATTCATAATAATCTTTTTCTTATTGTTTTTTGTTTCCTTTCTTAAATTCAGTTTCTTAATTTCCCTTTGTTTTTCATACAGTATAAGTATCCGATTTCTTCTTGTATTCAACAAATGCCATTTGTCACAGTTCTTTTATTCTATTTTGTCCCAACCTCTCTTTCTTCATTCACTCAAGTAACACCAGTATTGAGTTCCCCATCATTTCATATTCTTATAATATATAACATAAAATGAAGCCATTCAGCCCATTATGCCAGCTCCCAATGCATCCTCTTAAGTCCCATTGCCTCACACACTTCACTGTCCACGGGTTCCCAACATGGGGAAAATTTACCGCCAGGGTTAAATTTGTTGATTCTGGAACTTAAAATAATAATGTTAAAAACAGTATTGTAAAATTTCCCCTTTGTCGGCTGCTTTGTTATGGTAGAAGTGTAAACTCAAATTACTGAACAAAACAGGGTGGGGGTAAATTTACTTTTGAAAAGTTGCCAGGGGTAAACGGGACGAAAAAGTGTTGGGAACCCCTGGCTTTGTTTCTCTCACATGCCCATCAGCACTTCCCTGATTCTCCTACATCCACCTGCACAAGAAACAATTAACCTACCAATCAGCACATCCATTGCATGTGGAAGGAAACCAGAACTCTGGGGGTGAACCCTTGTGGTCACAGGGAGATTTAGCAAAATCCCAGAACCCCTAGGCCATTGGGAGCTATGAGATAACAGCACAATCTGCTGCCATCATTTGGCATAATATTTATAAGCAAGTTCAATTGGTAATTCAAATATCACTGTACCTTAATTGGTGCATGTGACAATGAATATGAACTTGAACTTGAATTAGAATTCCATGAAAAAAATCTGTCGCCAGAAATAGGAGGCATCATGTCTGTGGCTCTTGGTGATGCATGTGTTATTAAGTGGGTTCGACATTTGGTTCGTAGGAATAGGTTTATCTGAAAGAAAGTATATGTTACAAAGGTTATGAATGACTGTTGTTACTGTGAGATTATTTGTCATTTAACGATGGTGTCATGTGGTTAACTCCAATCTATGGTACTAATTCCAGAGAGGTGATCTGTGAAAAGCTCTTAACCTACTAATCAGCATATCTATCATTTATACAAATTTCCAACCCATCCCGATGATTCCCACAATCTATCCGCTGCCCCGCCCAATGAGAAACTCAGTTAATCATCCTTTTAACAAACACTGATCTTCCTTTATCAGTGTATCAGAATAAACTACACATGCATTGTCTAAATCCTTTGTGCTCCACATATTTACTTATACACCCCAAAATGAACTTCGCTAAAGGTTAAGAACCCAATGAAACGTACACTTAACAAAACTTATTCCCAATCCTCAGACTTGAGAAACAAGCAGAGAATGCCGGAAATTCTGCACAGGTCAGGCAGCATCTGTGGAAAGAGAACTAGAATCCATAAACAAGATAGGTGGCGGCTCGGAAATTAGCTTTGGGTTTCCGACCTAGTAGCAAGAAAATCAATTTGAACAAGAAGTTAAAAATTTTGTAAATTCCCATAAATCATTTTCTGAAAATGTAGATGCGGGAAAATACATTTGATCCTCTCCCCCTACCAACCCTCACGGTCCCTCAGATCCACATCAGCCGGTCTCCTCGCCATCCACAAGTCCAACCTCCGCAGCTTTGGGGACAGAGCCTTCTCCAGGGCAGCTCCCAGGCTCTGGAACTCCCTCCCCCAACTGATTCGCAATTCCGTGTCCCTCACCATCTTCCAGTCCCGCCTCAAGACCCATCTCTTCACCTCTGCCTATCCTTAGCCCCACGTCCCCCTCCCTTTTCATCTATGCTTGAATTGCCTCATATTGTGTTTTGAATTGAATTCTGTCTTTAATTTGTGTACTAGTCATGTCTCTACTATTTATTTCATTCCGCTTACATGTTTTTCCTCTACTTGCTAAATTTTTGTAAGGTGTCCTTGAGACTCTTGAAAGGCGCCCATAAATAACATTTATTATTATTATGATGATGATGATGATGATGATGATTATTATTATTATTATTATTATTATTATTATTATTATTATTATTATTATTATTATTATTATTATTATTATTATTATTATTATTATTATTATTATTATTATTATTATTATTATGTAAGGGGCTTACACAATTAAGAACTAAATTTTAGATTTTATTTTTAAGATCTGCATGCTGTATTATCATGTAAACCAATACTGGAAAGTAAAAGCCAATTCTTGAGCACAGAATGAATTTTTAGATTGCAGTTACCATTGTAATATAAAAACAATAACATGAGCAGCATCTTCGCAGCAATATCTCACAAAGAGCAATGAAATGTATAACTGCACAATCAGCTTTAGTGAAGTTAATGAAAGGTCCATTATCATCTGTTGGTAAGTATCATGGATGAATTTCAGTTTCCCTTCGAGCGAGTTTCACTTTTCTCCATTGATTATTAAATATAAAGTGCAAATAAATCAAGTGTGGAAACTATAGCAATCCATGCATTACATTTTTAATATGATACCTTTATATTAGGAAGACACGGGAGAAAAGGAAATGCTAAATAACCTTAGATTAGTAAAGTGAGAGTTTGAATTCTTCAAAATTAAATTTCAGTATTTCAGCAAGATGGCAAGATGTTCTCTAATTATTGGCATGTTGGTCTGACAGGATTAGAAAGGATATCAATTTATTATCCAATTGGTAACAGCAGAGAGAAATACATCAGAAAAGTACCACAGCTGGCAACTTCTCACAGCAGGAGTATTCTTAGCTTTTAATTCAAATGATCATGTTCATGATCTCCTCCAGAGCCTTAGGACTGGATATTAAGTGCAGCAATGAAATAACGTTCGAGTGCTGTAGGATCCTTGCTTTTTTTGCCTTTGCAGAGATAAAAAGACCAAGTGGAACTACTTGAAAATAAGTAGGAAAGAAGTGAGGTGTTCTTCCAATGTCTGGCCTTCATTTATTCTTCCTCAATATTCAAAACTAGCCTGGAAATCCGCTCACACACAGCTACGTATTTCACGGTGACACAATTGCTGATAAACTGTGGACTGAGCAAAATGTGTTAACAAGCATTTGCAAGGCATTTTGCACCTGGCATATTTTTAAAACGATACATTCATTAAATGATATTTCCTCTGCTGTGCACCTTTTGCAGTTTACCAGGAACAATAGTGTATGTTGATTAGCGAGTGCCTGCCATTGGATTCTCCCGAGACTATTGTTCTTCTGTAGTGTGACTGAATGATGCTTTACTAAAAAATATCTTGATTGGCATGGGCAAGTTGGGCCGAAGGGCCTGTTTCTATGCTGTATGACTGTGACTAATTGACTTAATCTCCTTTAAGAGTACTTGAGCCATTCATGAAAGATCTTATTCTTGTTGCAATGATGTTTGATTTTTTCAGCCTACAAAACAGCACAGATGTTTGTACTATAGTGTATTTATGCAACATGTGTAAAACTAAACAACACTTATGGTGGAATAGAGCACATTTTATCTTCCTTGCTATTAATTTGATGGAGCAATATATTTTGATATACAGTAGGTTAATATGTAGGGTTACATTAATGTTGCCTTTCTATTAAGTTATGCTGACAAAACATCCAACCAAAATATCTCATCTGAAGTCCTTTCAGAAACTAGCAGCTGAAAGATTGATATGTGCAGCAGGGATATAAACATGTTTCTAAAATAACAACACATGCCAATCAAGAAATAATTGATATTTAATTAACAAAGATAGTGCTTAGCACATATATTAAGAGTTTCATGATGCACTGAGGGCCATGTGGTATGAGGTGGATTACTCTTCCTTCACCATTTAGAATTTTTTTCAGGCTTATTTTATATCATTGCATCATAGACATTCTGAGTAGATTTCAATGAATCTATCCGGAATGCTTCAGTTTTTAGAAATGTTCCTCTATCTAATGTGGCAATATTTTGAGACGTCACCCGCCCGGTCAGCCTCTGGTATGCCTGTAGTAACGGTCACTATAGCAGATGTAAGATCAGCCTTCCTGACAGTGAATCAGCGGATAGCAATTGGCTCAGGTGGAGTCGCCAGCCGCATCCACAGGATCCGCACAGTCCAGCTGGCACAGACTTATTTAATCTCTCGCTCCTTCATTCTGAGGTTTGCACCTGTTTTTAAGAAGGCAACTATCATCCTGCTGACAAAGAAAAGTGAGGTAGTGTGCCTTAGTAATTACCAACCAGTGGCTCTGAAATCCACCATCATTATCTCCAGCCTCCCAGATAGCTTGACCCACTACAGTTTGCCGACCATTGCAACAGAACCATGAGACTGTACAAATTCAATGATCATAGATTTACTCTCTAACAAAAATCCAATTTCATCAACTGATGCAAAATAACTTTTCTCATTTAAGTTTAATACTTAGACTACAGATGTTTGTACTGCAGTGTGTTTAGGGAACATGTGTAAAAATAAACAACACTTACTGGTGGATAGAGTACATCTTATCTTTCTTGCTATTAAGTTGATCATATTTTGGTCACATTTAATAATTCCAATTTAATTTTTGCACATTATTTTCTAATTTGTCCAAATCTATCAATTAATTGACACTCAAATCTTTGTTATAATGTCCTAATCATAGAATCAGGTCCCACAGAATCATCACATCTATTCAAACCATTCAGTATTTCTTTACATTAATTACATGCTCTGTAGCCTACTGTATAACTTGGCACATGTAAGTGTTCGTCGAGACACTACGTAAATGTTGTTAGCGTAGCTGCTTCTACCATTCCCTAGGGCACGGTGTTCCAGATTCCAGCAACATCCTTTGAGGAAAGAAATTTTCCTCTAGTTTCTGAGCACCAGTATTTCCAAATCATTCTCCTGCCTAGTTAGGGTCAGGATGCAATTGGAAAACTGAAGCTGCTGAGTGAATATTGCATTAAAATAAAAATAGCTCCATGTAATAGAAATTCTGGGTACCATAATGGGTACCACAAACTGCCAACAATCATTTCCTTCACTTGTCCTCTGCAGAACACCATTTGGCACGGCATGGTGGTGCAGTGGCTGAGTTGCTGCCTTAAGGGCCAGTCCCACGAGCATGCGACTGCATGCGGCAAGCGCGACCAAACCGGAAGCGGGGGCCGCGCGGAAGTCGAGTGATCCCCGTACAGGGCCTGTCCCACCAGCATGCGATTGCATGCGGCGAGCGCGACCAAGCCGGATGCGGGGGGCGCGCGGAGGTCGAGTGATCCCGTACGAGTTGACGTGAAGTTTGAGCGAAGTCAAGACGCTGCGTACGGCATAGAGAAGGTGCGTATGGCGTAGTGGCGGTGCGTACGCCCGTCGAGGCTATGCGTACGGCTTCAATGCGGCTGCGGACCGGCAGGCTGTTGCCGTGCGGAATTTTTGAACAGTGTCATTTTTTCGGAGCCGTGCGCGATGTCGGGACCAGCTCCGCTCAACTCCATATGGCTCCGGCGATCGAAGTGGGACCGGCCCTGCGAGGCCGTACGGCTCAAGCGACCATGTTAGGCCACGCTCGTGGGACAGGCCCTTAACAGCGTCAAAGACCCGGGTTCAACCCTGACTACGGGTGCTGTCTGTACATTCTCCCTGTGAATTTTCTGTGGGTGCCCCGGATTCCTCCCACACTCCAAAGACACATAGGTTTGTAGGTTAATTGGCGTCTGTAAATTACAAGTTGCCCCTAGTGTGTAGGATAGTGTTAATGTATGAGGTGATTGTTGGTCAGCGCGGACACAGTTGGCCGAAGGGCCTATTTCTAGCAATGTTACAAAATTTTGAGATTTTAAAAATCAAGTCTGTAATTTATCCCATCAGATAAAGCATAAAAATAAGTTTAATTTGACACCTAATTCACTTTCATATCTCAAGTATTTAAAAAGTTATGGCCATCTTCATACTGGGAAATGAGCATCTTGTTCCCTATTGATTTTCTATGGACATAACAAAAAAGCTGTGATCGTGGACAGTCAAAAGCCCATAACTTTCTTAAACATTAAGAGAACTGAATGAAATTTTCAGTTATCATAGATTGAAGCATTCTGAAACAAATATAAAATTATCTTACTTGGATGACCTGAAATTAAAGCATATAATTAGTTAGTTACCTAATTGTAGCTAATTTCAGACTTCAATTACTAGATCTAAACATCTATCCATTTCTTAATAAATGATTAACATTTTTAAATAGCCTAAATGTCCAAATAATATTCACAAATAATTCACAATAAAACATGATTTTTAAATCTCATTTACATTAATTTATAGACCAAATGGAAGGAATTTAGTGTTCAATTGCTGTAAATTAAAGTCCATTTAAAATCAGCTTTCCAGTGGGTCCCTGTGGAACGCGCTGGGTTAGAACGTTCACATTACGGTAGATTTGTGCCCCAAATGCCGAGAAAAATACTGCGGGATATAATGGGCCCAAAATGAGCTACTCGCAATATTAAACTTTGTATAAAGGGATCTTTAGAAGCCCTTTTTAATGTAAAAATATACAGCCTACCTTCTGCTATTTGCTTTATGAGACCCTGCGGTTGCTGGTGTTCGCGGGTTTAGAGGTTGATTTTTAAACTACTATAACTATTATACGAGGCCTTTAAATCTAATAATAGCTTTTGCGACGGGGTCTTCCAGCGATTTTTCGTTAATAATTAACTAGGCTGAACATCTTCGATTTGAACAGCCTAGAGAAAATCGCGTTTTAAACCCGCCCCCCTCTAAACGGCGCCAAAATCGCGCACACCCGCAGCGGCAGATTTTCAGCGACGCTTCAGGTAGGCTTTGCAACATACCTACTATTTCTAGGTTGAATCTCTAAAGTTTAAAGCCTAAAAAAATGATCAAAGGGCCCGGGATTAAGGCTCAGCATGTATTCAGCATTGATATTACAATTTGATTTGCCTTGCAATGGTGTGAAGGATTAATGGTCACAAGTCTGATTATTCTGTAACTGCAAAGAGAATGGGGGGCATGGGAAGCAGGGCTGGCATTGATTGGAGTCAGTTGGTGCATTGATGAGTGGGTGAAACAGGGACCACCAGACACAATGTTTGGGGAATAAGGAATCCCAGATAAATAGTGTTATAGTTGGAATTCCAGAGAATGTTGTGATTGTAGGCTGGGTAGTTTGAGTGGTCAGGGCTTGGTGGATTTCAAGATTGGGATGTCAGATGTAAAATTGGGAATGGAAGGGATGTAATAGATATATTGAGAATGGGGAATTGAGAAGGTGCAATGACTGAAATATCAAGGTAAGTAACTAGCCTTCCTGGAAAGTTGGGGACTAGATTATCCTGGTAGTGTCTAACAATGGGTACTCCTCCCCCAAATCCAGATTTCGAGACTTCAATTCAGTTTCTCCAACCCCTCAGATATAAAAAATGATGGTATCTGCCCCTGACTCTCAGCATCACAACCTGATGGACCCCCATTATTCCCAATCCTTTTCCAATGTCCTTCACCTCTCCTTGCCTCGCCACCCACCCAAATGTCCGTCACAGCATAGGTTCAATTTGATATGTGGCCAATGATTCACCGATTCCAGCCATTGAAGTGACAGAAGGCTGCAATTTTTAATGCTGAACATGCCTTATCATTTGTACACAAGAGTAATGGGGAATAACTTTATCAATAGGGGAAGAGTGATTCAAATCCATAACTGTCTGATTTAATTTTCAAAGTGGCATGTTAATACATTTCATTCCAGAAATTATATGATTTCCAACTGGATAAAACTGAATAAAAATCATATTTGTTTGAATTTTTCAGCAATTACCAGTATGTGTACTTTTCAAATAGTTTATATGAAAATAATTTACAATTAATATTTTTGCAAAGCTTTTTCTTTGTCATAATTTTTAATTCAGA
Source organism: Amblyraja radiata (assembly GCF_010909765.2). Lineage (NCBI taxonomy): Eukaryota > Metazoa > Chordata > Chondrichthyes > Rajiformes > Rajidae > Amblyraja > Amblyraja radiata. Next base: position 22,599,773 of record NC_045982.1, on the reverse strand, counting down.
TTTTTTTTTTGCATCCATTTTGCTCAGCAGTTTTATTTTTTAAATCCTGAGTTTAAGGCATATTCTTTAATTGATTGTAACAGTTTTCTTTAACTTGCTTTCGACAGTTACTGCATATCAATGATGTACCTAAATGAGGAAGTAAATGTAAATGTTTGCCTTCAACTCTGTTTATACACTCATACCTCCTAAAGCTTCGTTGACTCTAATTAAAAGGAATGCTTTTCATCCCTGTTATTTACACTGCCCCTATTCCACAAGAAATGTAATGCAACAAGGTATTAAAGGCTATACTTCTCAATGGATGTTATGAATAATGGAAAACATTGTGTAAGCAGCTAAACAAAACCTAATTATAAAATGATAATAGACTTCTCATGTTACTTCATCTTCATTAAATGTTGTGGGAAACCAGCTTGTTAGTAACCAATAAAAAAGTGTTAGGGCTATCTTAAGAAAATTTGGTGCTTTGGAGTGTTGCATAGGAGAAGGACAAGGAGGACAAATTCAGCCAATGCTTGGGGCTGAGCAAATGCTATTTTGTAAAGAAAGATTGATTGTACTTAGAGACATAGAGTCTTACAATGTGGAACAAGACTTTTCGGCCCAACTTGCCCATACCAACCAAGATGCCCCATTTACACTGCCTTAATTGGGCCCATATCCTAAATTTATCCTATTCATGCACCTCTCGATAACTTCTTCTTCTTCTTGCAATGGCGTGCACAGCCTAAAGTTGTAGGACAACTTGTTCTATTTGATCTTATTTGATTGTGCATACCAGGTTGATTGCATTCGTCGAAACAGGGCGGACCACGTGAAGGTTCCAATCTCCAACCCCACATCTCGATATGATACGATATGATACAATAAAACTTTATTCATCCCCGGAGGGAAATTGGTCTGCTGACAGTCAAAACACATAAGGTACACAATAACTAGAAATTAAAGAAAAAGACAAGTGACTGTTGGCTGGCTGTCGTGTGCACAACGCCTTCACCGGAACAAATGAACAAACAAACAAACAAACACAGACTAAAGCGGCTGTCCCACTGTGGTGACCTAATTGGCGAGTTTAGGAGAGTTTGAAAAAAATGTCATGTTGAAGACCTCCTTCGACTATGTAGAGGATATCCTTTGACCTCTTTCGACTATGTTGAAGACTAGCTTGGAAAATTGGACACCAAATAGTGGAGAGGGACGACTTCCTTCGATCTCCTTCTACCTCCCTTCGACTATGTTGAAGACTATCTACGACTACCTTTGACTACCTTCGATTACCTTTGACTACCCTCGATTACCCATGAATAACATGCCGACCTACTACGACCTACTTCGACTAAATCTACGAGTAAATAAAGTATCGATTTTTCCATGGCGACCTTTTTTTACTCGCGGGCATTTTTCAACATGTTTAAAAATATGCCACACCCTAGCTGAGGCCTCGAGTACGCAGGGACTACTCTCGAACATGAAGGAGAGTTACAAAGAGCTCCTAGGACCTCGTGTCGACCATGCTGCGAGTATGAGTCGAGGGCAAACTTGCCAGAACTCACGGATTAGGTCGCCGCAGTGGGACAGCCCCTTTATCCCCATGGTAGAGGATTCATGGTAGAGGTAGAGGTGCCCCCCCACCCCCCACACCAGGTCCCTCTTTGTTCTCCCACTGTCCCCCCACTGTCCCCCCACGCTGGGTCCTCCATTGTTCTTCATGGGGGTCCACCCACGCCAGGTCCCCATTGTCTTTCCCTCCCCCCTCACGCTCACCATGAGGCCCCACCAACACCGAGGCCCCGTTGCCACTGAGGCACCCACTGCCGCCGTTGAGTCTCTCGCTGCCGCCGCCGAGGCTCCCATCGCTGCCGCATTCCAGACAGACCTCACCGCCTGGCTTCCCTACAGTCCCCTGGAAGGCCTGAGTGACGAGTCGGGCCTACTGGGGCGCATTCCGGTCTTCAGTCGTCATTCTCCACATCTCTCCAAATATCTTTTAAATGTTGAGTATACTCCCAAAAATCTGAATATCCCCTTTTCATTTCCTAGCTCCACCTATAAATCCTCAATGGATGAACCATCAGTAATGCCATCTTGAACTACTGCCTTGATATTCTCCTTAATCAATAGAGTTACATCCCCATCCTCTTTTACCCCCACTTCTATCTCTTCTGCAGCATCTGTGCCCTGGAACGTTAAACTGCCAGTCCTGTCCCACTCTTAGCCAGGTTTATGTAATTTCCGTATATATCATTCTAACAAAGATTTGGAGATGATTTGGGTAGGATAAGAAATATGATAAATATCTGAATACTGTCTCCAAGATGCCTACTTCTAGTTTTAGTGACATTTCAGGGAATGGTAGGATGTTGTAATGAGAGACTGGATAAAGAGGGGAAGTTGAACACAATAAAAGCAATGGTACACAAAAATGCTGGAGAAACTCAGCGGGTGCAGCAGCATCTATGGAGCAAAGGAAATAGGCAATGTTTCAGGCCGAAACCCTTCTTCAGATTGATAGGGGGTGGCGGGGAGAAGGAAGGAAAAAGGGGGAGGAGGAGCCCGAGGGCTGAGGAAGGGGAGGAGACAGCAAGGGCTAACAAAATTGGGAGAATTCAATGTTCATGCCCGCAGGATGCAGACTCCCCAAGCTGCTGTTCCTCCAATTTCCGGTGTTGCTCACTCTGGCAATGGAGGCGACCCAGGACAGAGAGGTCGAATGGGAGGGGGAGTTGAAGTGCTGAGCCACCGGGAGGTCAGGTAGGTTCTTGCGGACCGAGCGGAGGTGTTCGGCGAAACGATCGCCCAACCTCCGCTTGGTCTCACCGATGTAGATCAGCTGACATCTAGAGCAGCGGATGCAATAGATGAGGTTGGAGGAGATACAGGTGAACCTCTGTCACACCTGGAACGACTGCTTGGGTCCTTGAATGGAGTCGAGGGGGGAGGTAAAGGGACAGGTGTTGCATTTCTTGCGGTTGCAACGGAAAGTGCCCGGGGAGGGGGTGGTACGGGAGGGAAGGGAACAAGGACAAGGATAAAAGCAATTGCAGAAAGTAGATTTGCCAACTAATTATTATAGTGAGGTTGTGTTCCTCAGAAGTAGCCATCAATTAAGGCTCAACTCTGGGCTGCGAGGACTCTGGGTTGATTCCTTTTTCCTGCTCGATCCAGTTTACTTACTTTATTGACCCCCAACTTTTACCAAGTTGATCCTTCCGATTACTACTTTTCTTCGAAACTTCAATCTTTATCCTATCCAGCTTCCAATCTCTCCTTGCCTAGCAATTGAAATTCCCTTTTATATGGTGTGTTAATGGGTACTGCCTTTATCATTAACACGCGATCAGGGGACCCGAAAAAAAAAGAATTGAGAACATTTGCTTTTAAAACATCACTTGGGTCATTTTCGCCTTGACTGCTGTGGTAATATGAAACATGCACAGTTCTTGATGAAATCTGCCTGCGGGGACTTCAGTTACAGCATCTTTGTCATGAGGAATCATGAAAGTAGTCTCAGTTAAAGAACTTTCTCCATGGCAACTACAGCACGAGGATTTTAATAGTTGCCATGGAAATGAGGGAAAGCATGGGAGAGAGGAACATGTGCCTCAGTGTGTGTGGACCGATCACCATCTCTCCACGATCATCAGTGCAGATAAAGTCCCATGCTGTAAGTGGCTCCCAGCTATTGTCAGGCACGAGTTCATCATTCTCCAGAGTGCACAGCATGCCTCCCTGTTGCGAATGGCTACAATGTGGAATGTGAGATTCGGTAATGCAGTGTGAAATATGCACAGCATTATATTCAGATAGATGGATGCAGGCACCTGACCCAGTGAGGATCATTTTAATTCGCATCTGCTTCTCATCGCTGCAGGTTTAATCCTTATTTTTTGGGTAGTTGAAACAAAATTCAGAGTCTGGATGCAATAATAAGGAACTGCAGTGCTGGTTAAGACACAAAATGCTGGAGTAACAGCAGGTGAGGCAGCAACTCTGGAGAAAATGGAACTATGTCGTCTCGGATCAGAACCCTTCTTCAGACATAGTCTGCATGTTCTGCTCCAATTTCTACTGATAATGCTAGCAGGTGCAAATTGATGTGATTTGTGGGCTCAATTTTCTTTGAATGGTATTCCACCAACTACAATATTGAACTCAGTCACTTCCGGAAACTGGCAGCAGCCTAATCTTCCAAAAGTGTTGACTCTTAACTCAGGTGTGGATTAAATTATTCCTCTGAAATAATTGAATAATGCACACTTTGAAGTGTTGAGTTTTAACCAAAAGAAATTTGAATTAGCCATTTAAAATCTGCAGCAAAACCTTTATCGTATAGCTTCCAATAAAATCAATGGAAAATAGGAATATGTTTAAATGAGAGTATTTCTTTATCAGAGCAATCATAATGCACAGAGATAATGATTTATTCTAGTCAAAGGTGTCTTATTCTTATTTTCATGCACTGATTTGTTTTTGTTATTTCTTTGTCATTTATACTGTAACAGAGATCCTTTTTTGCATATCCACAGCAAAAGCGATCTGAGAGAGCACTTATCATTGCTGTTATGCCATGAAAATGTCAGTGTTAAAAACAAGGCCATTTTAAGTATTCCCTGAGCTCTTGGCACCTTTTTTGTATAATGTCTCTAGAAATGTATCGCCTTTTACACCCTCTCAAATTATTACACTGTATCCTAAAATCAATTGGTGTTTTCAAGAATATTTCAGGGCACAAGGCATTGACTCCAATGATTCAGACAATGTTCGGGTAGATCACTTTCTATTTTCTCTATTGATATGTAATAAATCTGTTAGATAAAATTATGAAACAAAGAAAATGTGTATATTTATTGTCACTTTTACTTCCATTTTCTCTTTTTAGCTTGGCTGCCAGCCTGCCACTTTTTGTTGGATGTAGCACATGCTTTATTTACACTTTGTATTGAATGTAGCACATGAATGCCTCGTGGACCTTATTCTAAAATCAGCCTGAAGCCAAGGAATTCAACACAGTTAAAAGAAGAAAGGATGAAATGAATCATTTTTCTTACAATGATTTTGTTACTTTTATTTAAACTCCTGAAGCCCTCCCATGATATTCCAAATCTTTATTTATTCTGGACTGTGTGTTAGGCAAACTAGCTTTGTATAAACTTATTTTTAAACATTCTATTCATCTAAAGTCTGGTTTGGGCTTTTTGCCTCAGAAATAGTGGATGTTTAATGATTTTCAACTACTCCAGGGCTACTGCATTAATGGAGCAATGGTTTTGTTATCAAGAAACACTGACCAATATAGCATTAGAAAAGCAAATATGAAAAATATTTTTCCGTCTTTAGTTAGGTATACTCACTTGAATGTTTTTTTTTCCCACACTAAATGTTAATGTAACTTAAACTTCTGAGGAGTGTAATGGACAAGTAACTTTGTCTTCATAAGGGTACTTACCATCCCACAGGTCATGAAGTGGATTTATCACCAAACCCAATTTGAGGAAAATAGAGACACAGGAGATTGCAGATGCTTGAATCTGGAGCAACAAAAAAGATAGTCCTTGTCTTTCACCCTACCAGCCTTTGGACCCTGCCCATCATTCTTTGACTTTTCCACCAGCTATAACATTCTACCATCACCAGTCATATTTTACCCTCCCCATCCCTTTCTGCTTTTCACAGGAGCACTCTTTCCATGAATTCCTGATTTGCTCATTCTCCACCTCCTGCAACCTCCTGCACTTTCCCCTGCAACCAGAGGAGTTGTTACACCTTTCCCTATACCACTTCATTCACCACCATCCAGGAATCTAAGCAGCCCTTTTAGGCGCGGCATGGATTCACTTACAGTTTCTCGAATCAACTTTGTTCCATTTAATGCTCTCGCTGTGGTCTCCACTGCATCGGTGAACCAATTGTAAGCAAGGTGATTGCTTTGTTGAGCACTAGCACTCTGTCCACCATGGTTATCTGGAACTTCTGGTTGTTAACCATTTTAAATACTCTTCCCATTCCCACATCAACCTCAGACTCCTCCACTGCCAAGGCAAGGCCAAGCATCAATTGGAGATATAGCAACTGATATCCTGACTGGCTAGGCTACCATCTGACAGCATGAACATTGAATTGTCCAATTTCAGGTAACCTGTACCTCCTAAGTCCCTTTCTTTCTTCTTTTGATCTCCGAAGACCCTTCCTGTATAACCCACCTCCAATTTATTTCCACTTCCCCACTCAATTTATTTCCACTTCCCCACTGCATTTGCTAATCACCCACACATTCCTGTAATTGGGTTCCCTCTCCCGTATTCCCATCTTCCCAACATATGACACTTGTTTGGTTTCCTGCTTCAGCTTATAATGAGATTCCTTCATTTGCCGCTCGCTGTTACCTCTGATTATCACCACCCAGTCTCTGTCACTATTTACACCCTTCCCTCACTCACTTGACATCTAACAATAACCCCACCTTACCTGACCGACTTGTTATTTGCCAGATTTTGACCAGCCCTCTCCTGTAGCTCTTGATACAAGCTACTTCACCTCTATTCTTTCTGTCCATGATAAAGGTTCTGAATGGAAATGTTGACAGTTCCTTTCCCTCCACAAATGCTGCTCAACTCACTGTGTTCCTCCAACAGATTGTTTGTTTGATTTTCAGGAAGTATTATCTCGGCTTGTACACACTAGAATTTAGAAGATTGAGGGGGATCTTATAGAAATTTACAAAATTCTTTAGGGGTTGGACAGGCTAGATGCAGGAAGATTATTCCCAATGTTGGGGAAGTCCAGAACTAGGGGTCACAGTTTAAGGATAAGGGGGAAGTCTTAGGACCGAGATGAGAAAATCATTTTTTACACAGAGAGTGGTGAATCTGTGGAATTCTCTGCCACAGAAGGTAGTTGAGGCCAGTTCATTGGCTATATTTAAGAAGGAGTTAGATGTGGCCCTTGTGGCTAAAGGGATCAGGGGGGTATGGAGAGAAGGCAGGGATGGGATACTGAGTTGGATGATCAGCCATGATCATATTGAATGGCGGTGCAGGCTCGAAAGGCCGAATGGCCTACTCCTGCACCTATTTTCTATGTTTCTATCTCATTTGAGACTCTGATATTCCTGCTTACGTACAGTGATGTCAAAAAGGCATTTATACAAAGTTCCACCTAAAACATTTTAAGATACAATTTGAGGTTTGACCTTAGAAATTGACACGAAATTGATAGGAATTTCTAAGACCATGCACAATGAAGTCATACTAATGGTATCATACAATCACTTCTTTCCTCTTTGATTGTGGCTTTGAGTCTGGTCTTTGATGCCTAGTTTCGAATATTTCTCAAAGATTGTTTTGCTCTGGCATAACTGATGTCATAGAATCATAAAGTCATAGTCATAAAACATGCACACAGACTCTTTGGCCCAACTCATCCATGCCGAAATGGATGTCCCATTTAAGTTAGTCCTATTTGCCTACAAGATAAAAGGCCAACTTTGATGGTATTAGACAGAGACTTTTAGGTCAGTCTGAGAGCATTGACTGACTTTCAGGTCAGTTTGAGGGCATTGCATTTAGATCACTTTTGATTTGTCTTTTAAAAAACTAATTTTCACTTGATACTGTGCTCATTTTTGTTAGCAAAAGCTAGCAATACAAACAATGTGCACTGTGACTGCATCTATTGAAATCTCTATCCTTATAACCATGCCTATTGAAGTATTTTCTTGTACATTTCAAATGCCAATGAATGCCTACACCGCCTTAAACATTTCCCTTCATTATAACCAGCTGTCAATAAGATGGTGATCCATGAACATTAACATTCCAGATTATGTGGTTTAGATAGCCTGCGCAATTGTGACTATCTTTTCGTATTTTTTTTAAGAAAGATCAATAGTTGAAGCATAAAACACCCATCGTTCTTCAGTAATTAGATGAACATTGATTCAATGGCTATTGGTCGACAGCCTTGATTTATTGTCCATATTGAATTTCAGTCCAACTCCATTTAATCTCGCATTCGTTCAACATCTATGAATTGAGCAGATACTTGTTCTTCACCACTATCTGGGTAAATGTGAAAAACTTTGATCAATATGCATTTTACTAAGCTTATACAATATGGATTATAACGGAGCAGACCTGCATGTTCATTCAAGTCAATTGATTTCAATTCTTTCTTGATGAAAGGTTTTCACAAAAAAGACCCACCAAGACTAAAATTATTAGCTGTATTTTGATTAGTATCACATAGCATATTTGGGACAAAAAAAGCTGTGATCAATGAAGAAGGACTAACAGAAATCAATCCTGCTTTAAACAAATGCCAAGACTGCCAATAAAATCTTTACGAAGTGTGGAGCCTGTGTAATTTTGATGTGTATAAGTTACTGGGGACAGATCTTAAGCAGGAAAACTGCTGATCTACTCAGATTAGTGAGCTCTTAAGCACTTAACAGGATGAAAATTGAACTCCATAGTGCAGCCTTCCACTTTCATAATATCCAAACCTCCAGATACCTGCATTGTGCTTGTAAACTCTCATCAGATCGCAAAGGTTTGTGTTCTTCGCTATCTCCCCTCTACTCCATCAGTACGAAAAAAGGTCCCAACTCGAAACGTCATCTGTCCATTTCCCTCTCCAGATGCTACCTGACCCACTTTGATGTGTACTCAAGATTCCTGAATTTGCAGTTTCCAGATTTCTTTGTTCTGAAGCTGTGAATTGTGCCTGGTGAGGCTACATCTGGATCAATTGACAAGTGCAGCAAGAGAGCTGCAGCCCTGGGGCTGGAGAGAAGCAGAATATTTGAAATATAGTTCACTATGATCACTGGGGCAGGGTGAGAGTCAGTCCAGCAAAATGCTATCTACTATCAGCCCCATTAACATCTTATTTGTCAATGCAATCTATTGTTTGACTCCATTTTGCTAAAATTTCTGAGAGATTACACTGGTAAATCAGATTATACACCCTAAAACAGGTCAAACCCATTGATTTTCATGTGGATAGAAGGCCTGTGGCTGAAAGGCCAAGGAAATTTTATTTTTATTTTTATTTTGTTTAAGTTGAAATGTTTTAATTATTTAAAAAATTTCCATTGATTTTTAGGCTGCATACTTATTTTCTAAACATGTTATTTACTTTCTTAATATTTTTGAGTGTCCCTGAATGTGTGAGAAATTTATATAGTATTTTAGGCCAACCAGAAGTAGGGCATTAGACTTTTCTTAATGGACAAACAAGAACTTTTTGTTAAAATATGGTCTCCATTCATTAATTATTTGAAGGGATAAATTGGCCCCGCACAAAAACCCAACTGAAGCTTGAACTCAGGATTAGATGAAAAGTTATACTTTATAATCTACGAACCTATCTCCAATGACATATTATTAGTAATTCATTCCACATTATTTTTCTTTTTTGACATTTGTAATTTTTTTTCCCTTTCCCTCTCTTTCTATCTTTATAAAAAAAAAACTAGAAGCAGAATCAATCCACAATTGAAAATTTTAATAATGTATGATTGATGTACATGGGGTATGATTTTTGCTATAATATGTAACTATACTTTACCATAATATGTCTGCTTCTAATAAAATATTAAGAAAAAAAAAAGTAGGGCATTGTTGACTTTCGAACCTTCCCAGGGTGTTTTGTGGGTTGGGTATTTTTGTGATGTTGTTAGAGATCATACATTTTTTGTAGGCAGAACACGCAAAGGCATAACAGTGCACGAGGAAGTTCTGATCGGCTAAACTGCATTTATTTTAATTAATGAAGCCTGATAGATAACGCAAATGAGCTCAGAGCATGGATGGGTAGATGGGATTGTTTTAAAAATAATGATAGAAAACGACTTTGTCCACAAATTAAAGTACAATATTACCAAGGCAAATTTTGATGGCATTATCTGAACTTGCAAAGTTTTTTAGAGCGAGGCTGTTAGGAGGGTGGGCGGCTTTTAAAACTCAGATAGAGAGAGTCCAGAACTAAAATGTTCCTGTTAAAGTGAATGGGCAAGGCTGGGAAATCTAGGAAACCTTGGTTAACAAGGAATATTGATGCTCTAGTCAGAAAAGTGGAGACATTGTCAGGCAGAGACAGCTGGAATGAAGCGGATCCCTTGACAAGTATTAATGAATGAATGAATGAATGAATGAAAACTTTATGAAAACTTTATTGTCATTCAGATATACACCTAGACACAGTGCACCTTGAACGAAGTTTCGTTTCATTTGACTCTCCAATCAGGTAAATAGTAAAAGTAAAAAGTGCTAGGTGCGTCCATAAAAATGCCTCATGTGCATGGTTCTGTAAAATAAATATATATAAAAAGTTTTTAAAAAGTGTCGATATTTAAAAAGTTCTAGCCTCGGTTTTGTTGATTGTTCAGTAATCTTATGGCCTGGGGGATGAAGCTGTTGCAGAACCTGGTTGTCCCGCTCTTCATGCTGCGGTACCTCCTCCCAGAGTTAAGCAGTATAAACAGTCCAAATTGTGGGTGTGTGGGGGCTCTGGTAATGCCTTAGCTCTAATCAGACAGTGCTTGTACCCCATGCCCATGATGGAAGGAAGAGAAGTCCCAATTATTTTTTCCGCTGTCCTCACCACTCTCTGAAGGCACTTCCAGTCCGCAGCTGTACAGCTGCCGCACCACGTAGAGATGCAGCTGGTCATGACCGACTCAATTGTGCTTCTGTAGAAAGTGGCGAGGATGGGAGGGTGGAGGTGTAAACTTCTCAACCTGCGGAGGAAGTACAACCGCTGCTGTGCCCGTTTTGCCAGAGATGTAATGTTTGTGGACCAGTTTAAGGTGTCCGTTATATGCACCCCCAGGAACTTGATCCTTTTCACCTGCTCCACTGCTGAGTTGTTGATGCAAAGTGGAGTGTGACTGGGCTGAATTTTCCTTCTGAAATCGACGACAATCTCCTTGGTTTTGTTCACATTTAGGAGAAGGTTGTTCCTGCTGCACCAGCTCACGAGCTGTTCCACCTCCTCTCTATATGCCTGGTCGTCGTTATTGCGGATGAGGCCCACTACTGTTGTGTCATCTGCGTATTTGATGATATGGTTAGTAGTGGACCTGGCGACACAGTCATGTGTCATCAATGTGAAGAGCAGCGGACTCAGGACAGCCCTGAGGGGATCCGGTGCTCAGTGTGATGACCGAGGAGGTGTTCTTCCCCACCCGCACAGACTGGGGTCTTTCAGAAAGGAAATCCAGGATCCAGTTGCATAGTATGGTATTGAAACCTAGGGGTGCCAGTTTGCTCACCAGATGCTGGGGGATTATCGTGTTAAATGCTGAGCTGAAATCAACAAACAGCATCCGCACGTGGGTGTTCCTCTCCTCCAGGTGTTGTAGGCTCAGGTGGACTACAGAGGAAATAGCATCCTCTGTGGAGCGGTTCGGGCGATAAGCAAACTGGAACGGGTCAAAACTGGAGGGGAGTTTAGAGACCATGTGCTGCTTAATAAGCCTCTCAAAGCACTTCATTATTATTGGTGTGAGTGCTACGGGGCAGTAATCATTCAGGCAGGTTATTGTAGACTTTTTGGGAACTGGTATGATGGTGGCTGTCTTGAAACATGATGGAACAATGGCCTGGTTCAGGGAGATGTTAAAAATGTCTGTCAGAACCAGAGCCAGCTGGTCGGCACATCCCCTAAGCAGACGCCCCGGTATGTTATCCGGTCCGGCTGCCTTTCGCTGGTCAATACCCTCCAGGATTTTGCGGACTTCAGCAGTTTCAAAAGACAGTGTCTGTTCTCCTGGTTGAGGCTATAATTTCCTCATTGTAGTGGTGTTCAGTGCCTCAAACCTGCCAAAATGATTATTTAGTTCATTTAGAAAGTCTGTGTCATCCTTACAAGACATCTGAGGGGCCTTGTAGTTTGTTATGGCCCGGATGCCTTCCCACATGTTCCTGGTGTTGGTATCATCCTGGAAGAAACCCTGGATTTTCTGTCCGTGGGCGCGCTTTGCTTTCCTAATTTCGCGGTTAAGGTTGGCTCTCGCATTTCGTGCTTTCAGCATGGCACGCACCTCTGCAGTAATCCAAGGTTTGTGGTTGGCCCGGGTTGTTCCTGATGACAGTGACGTCCTCCATGCACTTCTGTATGTATCCCGACACAGACATGGCATACTCATCCACATTGATGTTTTGGTTGTAAGTGGCTGCTGTCCTGAACATGTCCCAGTCCGTGCACTCAAAGCAGTCCTGGAGTGCTTCTGTAGCTCCCTCAGACCAGACTCTAACCTGCTTTACAGTGGGTTTCTCTCTGATCAGAAGGGGCTTATAGGCTGGGATGAGCATTACAGAGAGGTGGTCAGAGGAGCCGAGGTGAGGCCGGGGTACTGCTCTGAAAGCCTGCTTGATGTTACTGTAGACCCGGTCCAGCGTATTCTCTCCACGTGTAGCAAAGTCCACATATTGATGGAAATGAGGGAGGACAGTCTTCATGTTGGCCTGGTTAAAGTCCCCAGCAACAATGACAACGCCCTCTGGATGATTTCTTTGCAGCTCACTGATGGAACGGTAGAGAATACGCAGAGCCTCCTTAGTGTTGGCTGCGGGGGGGATGTATACAGCAGTAATGCTAACCACAGTAAACTCCCGTGGCAGATAGAATGGCCTGCATTTCACAGTCAAAAACTCTATGTCCGGAGAGCAGTGGCTGGAAACAGCAGTAGCATTATTACACCAGCTGTTGTTTGTGTAGATGCACACACCCCCACCCCGGGATTTACCAGTCAAAACAGTGTCCCTGTCGAGCCGGAAAGTTGTTAGCCCCCCTAAGCTAACAGCCGCATCAGGTACAGATGAGTTTAGCCATGTCTCTGTCAGAACTATAGCGCAGCAGTCTCTCACCTCCCTTTTTATTGTGAGATCCAGATGTAGATAGTCCATTTTATTTTGCAGAGAGCGGACATTCGACAGGAGAACGGATGGGAGCGGTGTCCTCCACGGGTTAGCCTTTAGCCTCGCCGTTAGCCCCCCTCGACAGCCCCGCTTCTGTCTTCTGTAGCGCCGCCTCCGTGTTCTTCTGTAGCGGCCAGTGTTTGTGAAGGATGTAAGCTTACACTTAAGGACTGTTTAAAAGTACACAAAGGAATCTTTGATATGAAAGGCAGTATTCTTACTAAATTGACAGGTCAGCTCAAAGGGAAAATCTTATTTCATATCATTGAAGGCAGGGCTGCCAACTCTCACGCTTTGAGCGTGAGTCACTCATTTCAGCCAATTCTCACGCCCTCACGCTGAAGACAGAATTATCACGCTGTCTTCAGTCCCTGCACAGCAAGGGTCCTATAGCGGAGCTATACGATCTTTGCTGCACAGTTTGTCTCTTTGCGCCACGACAGCGATCTGCACGGTCTGGGGAAGCACGTCGGTTGCCGGCTGTGAGCGCTGCGCTGCCGGCCGCCGCTGCAGCCTTGCTCCCTCCCTCCCTAGCTCCTGCCCTTCAACTCACAGCCAGCGCCGCCAATCCACGCTACACCGTGCCCGCCGGGGAGAGAGAGGGAGGGGGAAAAGTGAGAGGGAAGAAAAAAGGGAGGGATGGAGGCAAAGAGAGACAAGGGGCGGGAATGTAGAAAGGGGATGAAGGAAGGAAAGGGGAAAGGGAAGAAAGAGGGAGGTAGCGGAAAGAGGGTGGGAGGGGGGAGAAAGAGGGGATGGCGGCAGGAGGGAGGCAGGGGAGGATGGAGGGAGGGAGGGGGAAGGAAAGGTGTGTGTGTGTGTGCTTGTGTGTCTGTCTCCCTGTGTGTGTATGTGTTCCCCCCCATGTGTGTGTCTCCTTGTGTGTGTGTGTGTGTGTGTCTCCCTGTGTGTGTGTCTTTCTCCCTATGTGCCTGTGTGTCTCCCTGTGTGTGTGTCTACCTGTGTGTGTGTGTCTCCCTGTGTGTGTGTGTCTCCCTGCTTGCGTGTCTCCCTGTGTGTGTGTGTCTCCCTGCTTGTGTGTCTGTGTGTCTCCTTGTGTGTAGATGTCTCCTTGTGTGTGTGTGTATCTCCCTGCTTGTGTGTGTCTCCCTGTATGTGTGTCTGTGTGTCTCCCTGTGCGTGTGTCTGTGTGTCTCCCTGTGCGTGTGTCTGTGTGTCTCCCTGTGCGTGTGTGTCTCCCTGTGTGTGTGTGTCTCCCTGTGTGTGTGTGTCTCCCCGTGTGTGTGTCTGTCTCCCTGTGTGTGTGTGTGTGTCTCCCTGTGTGTGTGTGTGTGTGTCCCTGTGTGTGTGTGTGTGTCTTTCTCCCTATGTGTGTGTGTCTCCCTGTGTGTGTCTCCCTGTGTGTGTGTGTCTCCCTGCTTGTGTGTCTGTCTGTCTCCCTGTGTGTGTGTGTGTGTGTGGCTGTCTCCGTGTGTGTGTGTGTGTCTCCCTGTGTGTGTGTGTGTGTCTGTCTGTCTCCCCATTTGTGTGTGTCTGTCTCCCTGTGTTTGCGTGTGTGTGTGCGTGTGTGTGTGTGTGTGTGTGTGTGTGTGTGTGTCTGTCTCCCTGTGTGTGCGTGTGTCTGTCTGTCTCCCTGTGTGTGTGTGTGTGTGTGTCTGTCTCCCTGTGTGTGTGTGTGTGTGTGTGTGTGTGTGTGTGTGTGTGTGTGTGTGTGTGTGTGTGTGTGTGTGTGTGTGTGTGTGTGTGTGTGTGTCTTTGTGTATGTGTCTTCCTGTGTGTCTGTTCTCACGTCCTGGCCTTAGACAGGGCTGCCAACTCTCACGCCTTGAGCGTGAGAGTCACACATTTCAGCCAATTCTCACGCTGATGACAGAATTCTCATGCTGTCTTCAGTCCCTGCACAGTTTGTCTCTTTTGCGCCACATCAGAGCGATCTGTGTGGTCTGTGGAAGAGCGTCAGTTGGCGGCTGTGAGTGACGTCGCATCTCTTCTCTTTTCTTCTTTCTTGGTTGGATGTGCAGCCGCTGGCAACATGAAGCAGCCGGAGATAGAACTAACCAGGTGAATTGGTTGTAAAACATGGGGGGGACCACAATGAGGCCAAACATCTAGGACAGGGTTCGGCAACCTACGGCACACGGGCTGAATCCGGCCAATAACCCGAAAAACCGCGTTTTTTTTAAATTCGTTTTCGCAGGGTCGGGGCAGGCGAGCCGACCTGAGAACTGCAGCCAGTCCCTGGGACGCGAGCTGATCTGGGAACAACAGCCAGTCCTTGGGCACGCAGAATGCCAACTTGATCATTATGGACAAATTGGGCCAACCATGTACATGTTGTATAACTCTGACTCTATGCAGATCTGAATGGGCTTACAATTACCATTTAAGCAAAATTGCCCCTACTTTCCCCATTTTGATTCTTGAGATTAGAAACATAGAAACATAGAAAATAGGTGCAGGAGTAGGCCATTCGGCCCTTCGAGCCTGCACCGCCATTCAATATGATCATGGCTGATCATCCAACTCAGTATCCCATCCCTGCCTTCTCTCCATACCTTTAGCCACAAGGGCCACATCTAACTCCCTCTTAAATATAGCCAATGAACTGGCCTCAACTACCTTCTGTGGCAGAGAATTCCACAGATTCACCACTCTCTGTGTAAAAAATGATTTTCTCATCTCGGTCCTAAAAGACTTCCCTCTTATCCTTAAACTGTGACCCCTACTTCTGGACTTCCCCAACATCGGGAATAATCTTCCTGCATCTAGCCTGTCCAATCCCTTAAGAATTTTGTAAGTTTCTATAAGATCCCCCCTCAATCTTCTAAATCTAGCGAGTACAAACCGAGTCTATCCAGTCTTTCTTCATATGAAAGTCCTGACATCCCAGGAATCAGTCTGGTGAACCTTCTCTGTACTCCCTCTATGGCAAGAATGTCTTTCCTCAGATTAGGAGACCAAAACTGCACGCAATACTCCAGGTGTGGTCTCACCAAGACCCTGTACAACTGCAGTAGAACCTCCCTGCTCCTATACTCAAATCCTTTTGCTATGAATGCTAACATACAATTTGCTTTCTTCACTGCCTGCTGCACCTGCATGCCTACTTTCAATGACTGGTGTACCATGACACCCAGGTCTCGTTGCATCTCCCCTTTCCCTAATCGGCCACCATTCAGATAATAGTCTACTTTCCTGTTTTTGCCACCAAAGTGGATAACCTCACATTATACTGCATCTGCCATGCATTTGCCCACTCACCCAACCTATCCAAGTCACCTTGCGGCCTCCTAGCATCCTCTTCACAGCTAACTCTGTCCCCCAGCTTTGTGTCATCCGCAAACTTGGAGATGTTGCATTCAATTCCCTCATCCAGATCATTAATATATATTGTAAATAGCTTGGGTCCCAGCACTGAGCCTTGCGGTACCCCACTAGTCACTGCCTGCCATTCTGAAAAGGACCCGTTTACTCCTACTCTTTG
This sequence comes from Amblyraja radiata, assembly GCF_010909765.2. NCBI lineage: Eukaryota > Metazoa > Chordata > Chondrichthyes > Rajiformes > Rajidae > Amblyraja > Amblyraja radiata. Next base: position 22,583,405 of record NC_045982.1, on the reverse strand, counting down.
CTTCCTGTCTGCCAGCCAGTTCTCTATCCACATCAATACTGAACCCCCAATGCCGTGTGCTTTAAGTTTGCAAACTAATCTCTTATGTGGGACCTTGTCAAAAGCCTTCTGAAAGTCCAGATATAACACATCCACTGGTTCTCCCTTATCCACTCTACTAGTTACATCCTCGAAAAATTCTATAAGATTTGTGAGACATGATTTATCTTTCATAAATCCATGCTGACTTTGTCCAATGAATTCACCACTTTCCAAATGTGCTGCTATCCCATCTTTAATAACTGACTCTAGAATTTTCCCCACCACCGATGTTAGACTAACTGGTCTGTAATTCCCTGTTTTCTCTCTCCCTCCCTTTTTAAAAAGTGGGGTTACATTAGCTACCCTCCAGTCCTCAGGAACTACTCCAGAATCTAAAGAGTTTTGAAAATTATCACTAATGCATCCACTATTTCTGCGGCTACTTCCTTAAGTACTCTGGGATGCAACTTATCAGGCCCTGGGGATTTATCGCCCTTTAATCCATTCAATTTACCTAACACCACTTCCCGGCTAACCTGGACTTCACTCAGTTCCTCCATCTCATTTAACCCCCGGTCCCTTGCTATTTCCGGTAGATTATTTATGTCTTCCTTAGTGAAGACAGAACTAAAGTAGTTATTCATTTGGTCTGCCATGTCCTTGTACCCCATGATCAATTCGCCTGTTTCTGACTGCAAGGGACCTACATTTGTTTTAACTAATCTTTTCCTCTTCACATATCTATAAAAACCTTTGCAGTCAGTTTTTATGTTCCCTGTCAGTTTTCTTTCATAATCTATTTCCCCTTTCCTAATTAAACCTTTTGTCCTCCTCTGCTGGACTCTGAATTTCTCCCAGTCCTCTGGTAGTTAATATCCCTTTGCTCTGTTAACAGCATTAAAGTACTTATGAGGTAGAGTCAGGAAAGGGAACGTGTTAATTCGTTTTAGTTTGCTTTAATTTGTTAGTTGATTGTTGACTGCCATAATTTCTGAAATGGTCTTAAAGTAACAACTGTTATAAAGCAATAATAAGTGATTTTTGTCCAAACAATTGGAACTGGCATAAAATGTTTGCATTATTAGCATGGCTGCCAACTCTCACACATTGAGCGTGAGACTCACGCATTTCACAAAATTCTCATGCTCTCACGCTGATCACAAAATTTCTCACCCTCAAAAATCTGCGGGTGCTGAAATTTTAAAATAAAGCAAAAATTGTTTTAAAGTTGAGTAAAAACCATGAGGGGAATATCAGGTGAATGTATAGTCTTTTTCCCAGGATATGTGATTCAAGCACTAGAGGGGATTAGTTTAAAGCAGGGCTGTCAAACTACTGGCCTGCAGGATGATTTTGGGGGGAAAAAAAGTAGTTTAGTTTCTCCCTGGCAGATGGTGTGATAGGTGAGACATGACGGCTGTGGTCCCAGCACCAACCCCCCTCCCCCTTCCCCCCTGAGACACGGCACACACCTCCCACCATTACCTCTGGCGGCTCTATGCCCGCCGGCCGCTCTGTCCACACCCCATGGAGTTTTAACCCCGGCCAGGAGCGGACCGGGTGAGTGGGGGCGTTGGTGCCGCCTCCGGAGCCTACTATGGGAGGGGGAACACCCCCTCCCACACCCTCCCCGCCTCGGTTGCTACGCTCCCTCGCAATTTCTCACCCTCAACTCTCACCCAATGTTGGCAGCCCTGTTTTTCGTGTCTTCCCTCACAGTGGAAAATGCTGATTCTGCTGTAGGGGGATGTTCATGTTAAATTCTACAGTGTGTTGTGTCTTTTCTCTTTTTTATTTTATACGGATGTATGGAAACCTAATTTCTTCTCTGTAAAGCACTTTGGTTTCAACACGGGTTGATTTAAATGTGCTATATAGATAAAATTTACTTACCTACTTAACTAATTTTTTCCTCTTCACATACCTAAAGACGCTTTTACTATCCTCCTTTATATTCTTGGCTAGCGTACCTTTGTACCTCATCTTTTCTCCCCGTATTGCCTTTTTAGTTATCTTCTGTTGCTCTTTAAACATTACCCAATCCTCTTGCTTCCCGCTCATCTTTGCTACGTTGTACTTCTTCTCATTTATTTTTATACTGGCCCTGACGCCCCTTGTCTGCCATGGTCACCCCTTACTCCCCTTGGAATCTTTCTTCCTCCTAGGAATGAACTGATCCTGCACCTTCTGTATTATTCCTAGAAATACCTGCCATTTTTGTTCCACTGTCATCCCTGCTAGGGTATCTTTCCAGTCAACTTTGGCCAACTCCTCCCACATGGCCCCATAGTTTCCTTTCTTCAACTGTAACACTGACACCTCCGATCTACCCTTCTCCCTCTCCAATTGTAGATTAAACCTGACCATATTATGGTCACTGCCTCCTAATGGCTCCTTAACCTCAAATTCCTTTATCAAATCCGGTTCATTACATAACACTAAATCCTGAATTGCCTTCTCCCTGGTAGGCTCCAGTACAAGCTGTTCTAAGAGTCAATCACAAAGGCACTCTACAAAGTCCCTTTCTTGGGGTCCAGTACCAACCTGATTTTCCCAGTCTACCTGCATGGTGAAATCTCCCATAACGACCACAGCATTACCTTTGCTACATGCCAATTTTAACTCCTGATTCAACTTGCACCCTATGTCCAGGCTACTGTTTGGGGGCCTGTAGATAAGTCCCACTAGGGTATTTTTACGTATTCACGTCCCCCCTCGCACCGCTCGCAATTACTCTTTTATCCCTTCTCAAATTTTCCTTCACATTAATTCGAGAATCTTTTGTAATTTTTCCTGTAGTCACTTCCCCTTTTGATCCAGTTTGATAAGTGCTACCTGAACCACCCGACAATTAAATATTTACCTTGGGTTATTCTTGAAGTTGAATCACAAGATCAAGTGTTGTCAGATATCTGAGGCTTACAGAGTGCATGGTACTACTAAAAGGAAAGCAGTCTTTTCAATGAAAGTTGCTCCCAATGGGAACTAATGATAGAGTTAAAGGGATACACAATAAGGAAGAAGGGCACTGAGGAATAGTACCACTGATCATCAGCCAATCATTTACACACGAACCCCATCTTTTATTCTCCCCACATTCCTATTAACTTCCCCAGTTCCACCCATTCACCCATCAACCAAATAAACTAAGACACACACAAAAAAACTGTAGTAACTCATCGGATCAGACAGTGTCTCTGGAGAAAAGGAATAGATGACCTTTCAGGTCGAGACCCTTCTACAGATCCGAAGCATCACTATTCCTTCTCTCCAGAGATGCTGTCTGACCCACTGAGTTACTCCAGCTTTTTGTGTCTATCTTTGGCTTAAACCAGCATCAACAGTTCCTCCTGCAGAACCAACTAACCTATCAAGCTCTACATCTTTACCGGACAGGGGTAATGTGGAGCACTGGGAGGAAACCCATGAAGTTACAAACTCCACAGAGACTGTATCAGAGGTCAGGACTGAAGCCACTTTGCTGGGTCAGTGAGGCAGCAGCTTTCTACCAGCTGCACTACAGTGCTGTTCATGATTTTACAATATTATAATGTTTAAAATAAAAAAAATATTTATAGTTTGTAGTGTAACCTTTTCACACAAAGGGAGGTAGGTGAATAGAACGAGTTGCCGGAGGAGGTAAGTTGAGGCGGGTGCTATCACAACAAATAAGAAACATTTAGACAGGTTCATGTATAGGACAAGTTTAGAGGGCAGATGGGACCAGTGCAGATGCGGCATGTTTGCCGGTGTGGGCAGGTTGGGCCGAAGTAGCCATTTCTCCGCTGCAAGACTCGATGACTCTAGTTATAAGGCACTTTCCCTTTCACAGAAATAGTTATGGCTAAAGAAATGCTCTGAAATATTAACTTTTTGTGTAGGAATGTTCAAAAATGGCAATGAGAGAAAAAACAGGTAATGTCTTCCAGAATTAGGCAGGACATCAGGGAGAATGTCCCCAATCATACTCATTTTTAAATTCCAACAAAAATCCTACAAAACGTAGACTACTCATTAGCTATTGAAAGCTGAACCTTCTCGCAAAATGTAACAATGAGTTTACCGCCCGCAACTCTGCTGGTAGCTGCCAATGAAACTAATTAACCTTTGATTAAATCCTTGAAACCTGATTCCAATTAAATAGTTATTCAAATTTTCTAATAAAAGTTAAAATGGCCACACCCATCTGATGATGCAACTTTTTTCTTTAATCGTGAAGCTTTTATTTCGTAATCCAAAAAATCTTGACATTTTTAAGTGTTACCTCGTTCTTTCAATTGTCCAGGCGAACCTTTCTGTGTTTTCAGTACAAACATACTGAAAGACAAGTGAACTTTATCAAGTTTCCACTCGATTCAGTTGCAGCATTCTTGCCTTTGATTAGGAAGAGTTGGTTGATGCTCCCAGTATTGTCGTGCAATACTGAGAGTGCTGCATTATGGCGATCACAATGAGAGATGTGAAAGATTTTGGTTTGCCCCCTTATCAAACAAACAGTAATTCTACTCAGTAGCTAGGGTAATATTCCCTACCTGCTTCCACTACCTGCGACCTCCTGCAACCTCCGGGAACCGCACGGAAATCTTGGGTGGTGCGCAAAGTCTCCAGAGGTTTCCGTTCAGGTTTCCTAAGTGGGACAGGGGCATTACTCCAGCACTTTGTCCTTTTGTGTATTAACCAGTATCCACAGTTCTTTGTTTCTACAATCAATGGCATGACTGCCTTGACAGCATTGATGTACAGAGGGATCTTGTGGTCCAAGTCTATAACATGCAAGTGGCATCGCAAGGGGTCCGTGTAGTAAATGAAGACATATGGTATGCTTGTTTTCATAGGTCAGGGCATTGAGTATCTTCCTCGTTCTTATGGCGTGCACAGCCCAAAGTTGTTAGAAAACTTGTTATGTTGGATCTTCTGTTTGTGCACGCCAGGTGCATTGCATTCATCGAAACAGGGTGGACCTCGTGAAGGTTGCAATCTCCTACCCCAGGCATTGGGTATAAGAGTCCGGAAGTCATGATGCAGCTTTATAGGACTTTGGTTATGCTGCATTTGGAGTAAAACTCAAAAAGCTGGAGTAACTCAGCAGGTCAGGCAGCATCTCTGGGGAAAAGCAATACACAACATTTTGTGTTGATCATTCTTCAGACTCATTTCTCATTTACAGTGTTGCCTGCAGTTCTGGTTGTCCCATTCCAAGAAGGATTTGGAGGCTTTGGGAAGGGTGGAGAGGCGGTTTACCAGAATAATGCCTGGATTAGAGGGTATTAGCTACAGGGAAAGGTTGGACACTTAGATTGTTTTCTCTTGAAAGTCAGGGGATGCGGGGTGACTGGTTAGAAGTAAATAAAATTATGTGAGAGACACAGATGAGGTAGACAGTCCAAACCTACTTCACTGGGTGAAAATAATAAATAAGATAATTTTTAGCATTAAGGTCATAAGCGATAAGAGTAGAATTAGGCCATTCAGCCCATCAAGTCTATTCCGTCATTCAATCATGGCTGATCTATCTCTCCCATCTTTAAGGTGATAGGGGTAAAGTTTAAAGGAGATGTGTGGGAGCACCTGGAGCTTGCTGGGGGTGCAGGCCGGTACAATTGTGCAAGTAAGAGACTTGTAGATGAGCATTTGGTTATACAGTAATTGGAGGGATATGAATTATGTGCAGGTAGATAAGGGTATGTCTTGACATCATGTTCGGCATGGACGGTGGGCTGAAGAGCCAGGTCCTGTGCTGTAGTGTTCTTTGTTCTATGTAATCAATGCCTTGCCAGCAAAACCATATATTTAATAAGTTAGTAGGGCAATAATTAAAAGACTGAAATGAAGTGCAACGCCCACAACTTGCTTGAAACTTATCTGTACCAAGATTACATCAATTGTGGAGAGTCAAGTTCCAACTGATTACCAGTTAGTTAGTTTAGTTTATTGTCTTGTGTAAAGCTTTTGTTACGTGGAAACTCATCAGCGGAAAGACAATACATGATTACAATCGAGCCATCCTCAGTGTACAGATGCATGTTAAAGGGAATAATGTGAATAATCTTTAGTGCAAGATAAGGTCCGATTAAAGACAGTCCAAGAATCTCCAATGAGGTAGATAGTATCTCAGGACTGCTCTCTAATTGTTGGTAGGATTGTTCAATTGCCTGATAACAGCTGGAAATAAACTGTCTCAATCTAGAGGTGTGTGTTTACAAACTTCTATACCTCTTGCCTGATGGGAGAGGGGCGGAGTGGCTGGGGTGTGACATCCTTAATGCTGGTGGCCAGCATACTTGTGCTACCATAGAAGTGCAGTGGGTCAAGGTACAGCTAAATACCATTGGTAGCCACTATGCTGGAGACATTATGGCAGTGACATTATGGCAGTAAACAAGTAACACAATTTCAGGTCATCTTTTGGAGGCGATTTTCACTCAGATATAAATACAGGTAATAAAACAATAAAAACGAATTGTAACTTTTAATAAAATCTTTGTCAAACAAAATAATTTCCAAAAGTGCAGTTCTAAATTGTACCCTAATGGTAACATAACTAACATGAAAGTAATAGATAAATTATATTCTAATGTACTCAGTGCTTTCCTCAAATCTGCAGCACCACTTTAAATGTACAAATGCATTCCCAAACAGAGATATAATCTCTCAATATAATCTCTCGTTGACATCCTAACTCTCAAGGAACAGAGTTAAATAACGTTGCTTAACACCTCAAAAATATACGTAATTTTGCATTTAGAACTTTTATATAACTGTTTTATATAACACATAGGGCTCATGTTGTCGACCTCCCCGTGGTGAGCCCTGTCAACTGAGCTCAGTCGCCGCAGCTTGGCGCCAACCAGGAGCATGCGCACTTTTCAGGGCGGGCATCTACAGGTGTCGAACCGGATGGCATCACCCTGCTGCAGCTGAATGCGGAAAACCTCACCAAGGCCAAGACCACCATCATTGAACATTGCTACAGAATCACAAATACATTGCAATCCTGCTCCAAGAATCTAACAAAAGTGATCGCTCCCATCTGAAGGTCCCTGGTTATACCCGTGCGGCCTTCACCAAGAGCGACACCCACGGGATTGCCACTTTTGTAAGGAACACAGCAAAATGGAAAGCGATTGCAGTGTTCCCTCCTGACTCCGACGTGGAATTGGCAGCAACGCAAGTCGAAGGTGTCATGGTCATCAATGTATACAAGCCAACTTCTACCAAGCTCCACAAAGACTCCATCTCCACCTTTGGTTCACCCTGCATCTATGCCGGAGACTTTAACTGCCACAGTACCACCTGGGGCTACCGTTCAACTAACTCAGATGGCGCTGCACTAGAAGACTGGGCCTCAGCTACTGCCGTTCAACTCCTGTATGACCCAAAACAACTGGACAGCTTCCACTCTGGTAGGTGGAACACCACTACCAACATTGACTTGCATTTTTCAAACCTGAATGGACCATCCCCACACCGTATCATCCTGGATCACTTCCCGAAATCACAACATCGCCCATCTCTGATTATCCCGGACAACCCCATCGAGCTTCTCCCAAACAACCCTGCGAAGAGGTGGAATTTCTGCAAGGCCAGGTAGGACCAGTTCACATGTCTGGTGGACTTCTGGATCGACAGCCTTCCCACCCCCACCTCCACCAATCTGGACAAAACCTATTCAGTCTTCTGCAAACTCCTCATCAGGGCAGCGAAGAGTCCCATTCCTCGCGGCTATCATTGCCGGTACTTCCCCACATGGGACGAAGAGTGTGACGCATGCTACAACGCATTCCTGGACGCTGAACCTGGCGAAGAGGCTGCCTCCAAGGCTATGGAACTGACAATCCGCCTTGACAAGAAGCGCAGAGAGTGGTGGGAAGAGACAGTCCAAGGAATCGACTTCACACACTCCTGTAGGGTGGCTTGGAAGAACTTCAATCGCCTCACTGGTCGAAGTACCCGCCCAAAGCATTGCCCTGTCACGGCCAACTCCATCGCCCACCAGCTCCTGGCCAACAGCCACTTCAAAGACGCGGACAAGAATCATACTCGTTCTGTCAAACAGGAAACCACTAATCTTTGGAAAGCTCCAGGCGCTGATGGGCTCCTGTCAGCAGCCTTTTCCTCTGCTGAACTCTCCTGTCATCACTCAATTGAAATGCGGAAAAGCCCAGAGTCCTGATAACATCCCCCAGAATTCCTGAAACACTGCGGTCCTAAATGCCAGGTCTGGCTCCGTGAGTTCTAGTCCTCTTGTTTCATTGGTCAGTCCATTCTGAAGATCTGGTGGAAAGCCACCGTCATTGCGCTACCAAAATCAAAGAAGCGTGTGTACGACCCAAGGAAACAGCAGCGCATCTCACTCCTCTGTGTCCCGTACAAGCTCCTCGAACGGCTTCTCCTGGCCCGGCTTGATCCAATAGTCGACCCCCAACTACCCGCTAAACAAGCCGGATTTTGTTGTGTATAAATGTATATAACCGTTTTATATAACACATAGGGCTCATGTTGTCGTCCTCCCCGTGGTGAACCCTGTCAACTGACCTCAGTCAGGCAAACAACAACAAAGAGAGACAGCAGCAGTAATGACAATGAACGACAAGAGCTTGCAGCCCTAATGCCACCTCAGTCGCCGCAGTTCAGCGCCAACCAGGAGCGTGCGCCCTTTTTAGGGTGGGCATCTACAGATGTCAAACCAATGGCATCACCCTGCTGCAGCTGAATGCGGAAAACCTCACCAAGGCCAAGACCACCATCATTGAACATCTGCTACAGACCCACAAAGTCATTGCAATCCTGCTCCAAGAGACTCACAAAAGTGATAGCTCCCATCTGAAGATCCCTGGTTATACCCGTGCGGCCTACACCAAGAGCGACACTTTTGGTAGGAACACAGCAAAATGGAAAGTGATAGCAGTTTCCCCTCCTGACTGCGACGTGGAATGGGCAACAACGCAAGTCGAAGGTGTCACGGTCATCAATGTATACAAGCCAACTTCTACCAGGCTCCACAAAGACTCCATCTCCACCTTTGGTTCGCCCTGCATCTGCACCAAAGATTTTAACTGCCGCAGCACCACCTGGAGCTACCGTTCAACTAACTCAGATGGCGCTGCACTACAGTGGCTTGCAAAAGTTTTCATACCTCTTGAACTTTTCCACATTTTGTCACGTTACAACCACAAACGTAAATGTATTTTATTGGGATTTTATGTGATAGACCAACACGAAGTGGTGCATAATTGTGAAGTGGAAGGAAAATGTTACATGGTTTTCAAATTTTTTTACAAATAAAAAACTGAAAAGTGTGACGTGCAAAAGTATTCAGCCCACTTTACTCTGATACCCCTAAATAAAATCCAGTGCAACCAATTGCCTTCAGAAGTCACCTAATTAGTAAATAGAGTCCACTTGTGTGTAATCTAATCTCAGTATAAATACAGCTGTTCTGTGAAGGCCTCAGAGGTTTGTTAGAGAACATTAGTGAACAAACAGCATCATAAAGCCCAAGAAACAGCATCATAAAGCCCAAGAAACACACCAGGCAGGTCAGGGATAAAGTTGTGGAGAAGTTTAAAGCAGGGTTAGGTTATAAAAAAATATCCCAAGCTTTGAACATCTCACGGAGCACTGTTCAATCCATCATCCGAAAATGGAAAGAGTATGTCACAACTGCAAACCTACCAAGACATGGCCGTCCACCTAAACTGACAGGCCGGGCAAGAAGAGCATTGATCAGAGAAGCAGCCAAGAGGCCCATGGTAACTCTGGAGGAGCTGCAGTGTTCCACAGCTCGGGTGGGAGAATCTGTCCACAGGACAACTATTAGTCGTGCACTCCACAAATCGGGCCTTTATGGAAGAGTGGCAAGAAGAAAGCCATTGTTGAAAAAAAGCCATAAGAAGTCCCGTTTGCAGTTTGCCACAAGCCATGTGGGGGACACAGCAAACATGTGGAGGAAGGTGCTCTGGTCAGATGAGACCAAAATTGAAGTTTTTGGCCTAAATGCAAAACGCTATGTGTGGCGGAAAACTAACACTGCACATCACCCTGAACACACCATCCCCACTGTGAAACATGGTGGTGGCAGCATCATGCTGTGGGGATGCTTTTCTTCAGCAGGGGCAGGGAAGCTGGTCAGAGTTGATGGGAAGATGGATGGAGCCAATACAGGGCAATCTTGGAAGAAAACCTGTTAGAGTCTGCAAAAGACTTGTGACTGGGGCGGAGGTTCACCTTCCAGCAGGACAACGACCCTAAACATACAGCCAGAGCTACAATGGAATGGTTTAGATCAAAGCATATTCATGTGTTAGAATGGCCCAGTCAAAGTCCAGACCTAAATCCAATAGAGAATCTCTGGCAAGACTTGAAAATTGCTGTTCACAGACGCTCTCCATCCAATCTGACTGAGCTTGAGCTATTTTGCAAACAAGAATGGGCAAAAATTTCAGTCTCTAGATGTGCAAAGCTGGTAGAGACATACCCCAAAGACTTGCAGCTGTAATTGCAGTGAAAGGTGGTTCTACAAAGTATTGACTCAGGGGACTGAATACTTTTGCACGCCACACTTTTCAGTTTTTTATTTGTAAAAAAATTTGAAAACCATGTATCATTTTCCTTCCACTTCACAATTATGCACCACTTTGTGTAGGTCTATCACATAAAATCCCAATAAAATACATTTACGTTTGTGGTTGTAACGTGACAACATGTGGAAAAGTTCAAGGGGTATGAAAACTTTTGCAAGCCACTGTAGAAGACTAGGCCTCTGCTACTGCCGTTCAAATCCTGTACGACCCAAAACAACCGGACAGCTTCCACTCTGGCAGGTGGAACACCACTACCAACATTGACTTGGCTTTTGCAAACCTGTATGGACCATCCTCGCACCATATCATCCTGGATCATTTCCCGAAATCACAACATCGTCCATCTCTGATTATCTCGGACAACCCCATCAAGCCGGTCCCAACCAACCCTGCGAAGAGGTGGAATTTCCGCAAGGCCAGGTGGGACCAGTTGACAAGTCTGGTGGACTTCTGGATCCACAGCCTTCCCACCCCCACCTATCTGGACAAAGCCTACTCAGCCTTCTGCAAACTCCTCATCAGGGCTGCGAAGAGTTCCATTCCTCGCAGCTATCATTGCCGGCACATCCCCACATGGGACGAAGAGTGTGACGCATGCTACGACGCATTCCTGTACGCTGAACCTGGCGAAGAGGCTGCCTCCAAGGCTACGGAAATGACAATCCGCCTCGACAAGAAGCGCAGAGAGCGGTGGTAAGAGACCTGATAACATCCCCCAGAATTCCTGAAACACTGCGGTCCCAAATGCCAGGTCTGGCTCCGTGAGTTCTACTCCTCTTGCCTCATTAGTCAGTCCATTCCGAAGATCTGGCGGAAAGCCACCGTCATTGCGCTACCAAAACCAAACAAGCGTGTGTACGACCCAAGGAACCATCGAGCCATCTCACTTCTCTGTGTCCCGTACAAGCTTTTGTACGGGACTCTGCACTACCCACCAATTGGTCAAGCTGACCAACAACATCGAAAACAGTTTGGAAAAGGTTTGCAAGGCAGGCGTCACACTGGTGGACCTCAATGCCGCCTACGATACAGTGTGACACCAGGGCCTGAGCTTGAAGCTCCTCCGCACCATTCCTGACCGCCATTTAGTGCGGTTCCTTGCCAACATCCTGGCCAACTGCAGTATTGTTCTCAAGTCCAGCGACGGGCAATCTAGCCGACTGCAACGCCTAAGAAACGGAGTCCCCCAAGGCTCGGTACTGGCTCCCATGCTCTTCAATCTCTTTATCAGCGATCTGCCACGCAGGACCTCGGGCCAGTATGGATACGGAGATGACCTGGCCCCACTGCATTCGGACAGGAGTTGGTCAAACATGGAGGATGTGCTTTCAGTGGATATGGAACTTTTCAAGGGCTGCCTTAAGACCTGGAGACTAAAACTGAGCGTGGCAAAAACCACCACGACGGCCTTTCACCTGAACAACAAGGAATCTCAACGCCAGCTAACCGTCACCCTCAATGGGTCACCCCTGCCCTATAACCCATTTCCTCCATACCTTGGGTTGAAACTAGATCTGCAGCTGACCTACAAGCAACTCCTTGAAGCTCTCCGTGCTAAAGTCTCGGCGCGGAACAACCTCCTGCATTGCTTGGCTGGATCGTCATGGGGCGCCTGGACATGTACTCTCGGAACCAGTGCTCTTGCACTCGTGTAGAGGGCCGCTGAGTACACCGCCCCAGCATGATGCAGCTGCACTCATACTAGCAAGCTAGACGCCATCCTCAACGACACCATGCGGATCATCACCGGCTGCCTACGTCCTACTCCGGATCTTCTGCCGGTGCTCGCAGTTATCGCACCCGCCAAGCTTCGCAGAGAGTACTTCACCCACAGGCTGGTGTGCAAGGCCCCATTGGACACCAAACATCCTTTGCACTACCTCGCCCAGGACTCACAGCAACTGGGACCTCAACGCCTGTCATCTTGTCGTCCCTTCTCCCGTCACGCAGCCATCCTCTGTGGCTCCGGTTTCAACACACTAGGAGCTTGGAGAACCAGCTGGAAACAGACTTCCCGACCGCCTCAATTCACTGTTGCACCGAACACCACAGCCCCACCTGGCTCGGACATGCCCTGCAAAGAGTGGGTGGCCCTGAACTGGCTCCGTGCAGGGTTCGGCCGGTTCAACACCAACATGCATCGCTGGGGGCTGCGTTCATACATTTCATACATTAACAATACAATATTCATTTATACACCTGTGGTTAGTGTTCAACTCATTAACAGCTTTGATAAATACATTGGTGTCATTCCCATCTGTGGTGCGTCCAAAAAGTCTCGCCAGGCACATGTAAACAAGCAAATGTGGTGTCACAAAGTACGCCAAGACCAAGTAGCGTGACCTGGTCCGGGAAGTCTTCATTGTCGAGCAGTAAAGAAATGCTTAAAGAAGCGCTTCACTCGACTCTTCGCCTGCAAAACAGAAACAGAGATCAATAGCTAACTAACATCAACCTAATACAGGTGTCAGAATTCATGTGGAGAATGCAGAAAAATGGGGTTACAAAGGAGAGATAGATCAGCCATGATTCAATCAAGGAGTTGACCTGATGGGCCAAACTGCCTAATTCTTATTCTATCACTTATGAACCTCAACTAATCAGTTCTTTCAGAATTAAACTAATTAGTAAAGTACCATGGTACAGATGTGAAGATTTGTATTTACTTATCATGTTATAAAGATCCACATTATAATGTACGAATGGGTGGTAGCGGCTTCAATTCAATGGTCCAATGAATGCACTATTCTATGAGCAAACAAGCAATTTAGATTCCTTGGTGAACTATTGGTCATGATTTTAAACATTCCTCTATCGCAGTCAATCAGAAAGTGACAGTGCTTCCATGATTAGTCTTGGATTCCTTGGTGATGGGTGACGTATCCATTCTAACACTACAGCATGATGAAAGTGGGGAATGATGAATCTTCATCAGCTTTTTTCTCTTGCTCTCTGTATTCCTGGAAAGGTGTCTCTACATTTAAGATCTTCTTTTGGTTAAGATGAGATAACCAAATTTATTGCATTTATTTCGAGATTTGGCTTACACCTTGGCTTGTGTTCACTGCGCTCTTTCATACAGAAACAGAGAGATTAGAGATATGCATTTGAAAACCGATTTGTGTGAGTGCGACATGAGAATAATTCAAACACCTCATGTCTCCCAGGAGAGGAGGAGTTGCTGGGTGAGGGGAGGGGCACCACGTGCAGACCTCGAGGCTGGACAAAGAAACCAGGCCAGGTTTTCTGTGTTGTCTGCCTGAATCACCCACTCTAAACCGATGTACTATGTATCCTATTTATTAGTTAGTAAGTAATGGAAGCAGGTTTTCCAGAGTTGCCCAATTCACTGGGGTGGGGGTGGGGGGCAAGATAGAGTGTAAAATGTCAGGAAATTAGATTACAACTAGAAAACGAAGAATTGATTGGCAATACACACCTTCCGTGCCACCACCACCTGTTCACTGGGGTCTATCTCCAAAGCCTCCTCACATTCCTCGATTGATTCCAAACTAATGGTATACTTCCTGCGCGCTGGTCTGACAAGAAGAGGTCCATGTCTGGAAAGAAAACAGCAGTATAAACGGTAACACAGTAACCCCACCTTCTCAATGAAATGTATAGATACCAAGGGCTGGGAAGAACACACGGCTTTCAAGGAATCTTCTCCAAGGACTTTGAAGCAGCTGCTTTCTGCAGTGTGAATTTCTCTACAAGTGGTTTGACGGAGCCGAACTGGAAAGACCATTTCTTGAATTGGAGGAAGCAAGGGTATAGAAACTAGCAAAAATGCCAGGGGAAGAGGAGGAGAAATTATTTTTCACTCATCAAACTATGACCTAGGTTATATTCCCTAAAAAAGTGGGAAAAAAATACACAATAATAATATATATTTAAAAAAAAAACAATTCAAGGGCGCATGTCAAAGAGGAAAGGGGGGAGCATTAAATGGATAAATTGTTCAGTGCTATTACAAGCAGAATTCTGTAATTCCACCCATATTGTGTACACATGGTTCTTCAGATTCTATCAAGTAACAGTGGGGGCAGAATTGCTGCCTTACAGCGCCTGAGACCCAGGTTCAATCCTGACTGTAGGTGCTGTTTGTGTGGAGTTTGCAACTTCTCCCTGTTACTGCGTAGGTTTCCTCCGGGTATTCTGGTTTCCTCCCACATCCCAAAGAAATGAGGGTTGGTAGGCTATTTTGATTTGTTAAAATTGTAATTTGTCCCTAGTGTGTAGGATTGCGCTAGTGTACAGGATGACTGCTGGTCGGCGCAGACTCAGTAGGAAGAAGGGCCTGTTTCCACGCTGTATCTCTAAAGTCTAAAGTAACTAACGTGTGTCTTTTAACTACCTTGGAAGAATAAGATGTCGTTAGTGCGTCCAAGGACTAATGACATCTTATTTTTCCAAGGTTGCTAAAAGTGATGGGCGAAATGGATGTGCCATTTTATTACCATGTTAGCAAACAAGCACCTACATTCAACTCAGTGACTCAATTCAACTACAAGCAATGCTTCCTCTGCAGAACCTCTCCTTAGTTCATCATCTCAAGTTAACCAGTTTGTGAAACAGAGACAACTGGCTTTTCTTTGGATTTGGATCCAGCAGTTGTTTGACTAATATACACTTCAAAATTTGCACTGTGCGTTCTGCTGCTCCATTTGAAGCGGAATGGTATGGAGCGACTCTCGTGTGTTTTACACCATTCCCTTTCATGAATTACGCAAACTCTTCTGAACAGAATTGAGGTCCGTTATCAGACACAATTTCCTCTGGAAATCCATAGGACGCAAACAATCCTCGCAAAATGTCTATCGTTTTGCTGGATGTCGTTTTGTTCATTGGAAACACCTCTATCCACTTGGAGTGACTATCAATCACAATGAACAATTGTTGTCCATCTAACTCTGCACCAGGCCACCATAGATAGCTTCGAGCTAGACTCTTTGAGACACATTCCCAAATGCTGATCAGGAGGATCTCCTAGCAATTTTACTCCGTATCTTTCAGGGATTACAACTCTCGCTCCCCACATGGCACACGCTTGGTCTACTGAGAGTTCATTCCTACGTACAAAAAATGGGTTCAGTTCTGCCTCTGAATCTGGCAATTTGTTTGGCCATCCATTTGTAACATATTCCTGCACTCTTGACAAAAGTCTGTCAGTGCGAGTAGCCTTCCGAATGTCCCCTGAAGTGATAGTTAACTCCTCTACATGAGAGAAATAAAACACGTTCTCTCTGTTTGGGGTAACCTCCGATTCCAAAGGTAATCTAGATATGGCGTCAGCATTGCTGATACTGGTATGCAGTCAATATCAATGCCCATCTTTGCATTCTGTCTGCTGCCAGAGTTGGTATGTGTGCTTTTGGATTTAGGATCACTGTCAGCGACTGGTGATCTGTCTCGATTACAAACCTTCTACCATACAAGTATTTGTGAAACCTTCCAAATGCCAAAAATTAATGCAAGATCCTCTCGCTCTATTTGTAACTGAGTGTACTCGACGCAAAGGCTATAGGCCTCTCCTCTCCATTTACTAGCACATGAGAGACAGCACCAACACCGTATGGTGAAGCATCACATGCTAACTTCATTGGATTGTTTACATCGTAAACATAGAAACATAGAAAATAGGTGCAGTAGGCCATTCGAGCCTGCACCGCCATTCGATATGGTCATGGCTGATCATCCGTATCTAAGTATCCCATCCCTCTCCATACCTTTAGCCACAAGGGCCACATCTAACTCCCTCTTAACTCCCTAGTAACTGGCTACAACTACCTTCTGTGGCAGAGAATTCCACAGATTCACCACTCTCTGTGCAAAAAATTATTTTCTCATCTCGGTCCTAAAAGACTTCCCTCTTATCCTTAAACTGTGACCCCTAGTTCTGGACTTACCCAACATCGGGAATAAACTTCCTGCATCTAGCCTGTCCAACCCCTTAAGAATTTTGTAAGTTTCTATAAGATCCCCCCTCAATCTTCTAAATTCTAGCGTGTACAAGCCGAGTCTATCCAGTCTTTCTTCATATGAAAGTCCTGCCATCCCATGAATCAGTCTGGTAATGAACAAGTATTGTACTCTCTACCAACTGAGCTTTACATGACTTGAAAGCTTGGTCACATTCACGTGTCCACTTCCATGGTACATCTTTTCTCTAAATCTCGCTCAAGGGATGTAAACAGGTGGACAGACATGGCACGAACTTCCCACAATAATGCACATCCAAAAAAGGATCGTATCTCAGATATGTTTCTGGGAGTGCCCGTTTTCTTGATCGCATCAACTTTACCCTTGGTGGGGTGTAGACTATCCTTGTCTATCTTATGACCCAAGTACTCCACCGAGTTCTGAAGGAACTCACACTTTTGTGCCTTCACTCTTACACTGTGTGTCTCAAGGCGTTTGAGTACCACTTCCAACCTTTCATCATGTGCCTGCCTGCCAGGGGCTGAGATGAGGATGTCATCCAAGTAACGCACCACATCTTCAATTCCGTCTAGAATTTGTGTCATAAACCCTTGAAAAATCCCTGGGGCTGATGATATGCCAAATTGGAGCCTATTGAACTGAAACAATCCCAAATGCGTGTTGATAGTCAGCTTGGATTTAGATTCTCCCTAAACTAAACTAATCTAAAACAAACCAAATGAAAGCCGTTCAGCCATTCAAAACTGAATGAGCTCTTCCTTTAACCAGACGGATTCTCCTTCGTCAAGGAATTGAATAATTTGTGGCTCTACGACACCACCTTACGAAAATTGACTGCCGTGTTTGCTACCATCATCGACACTTCAAACGTTGTTTGCTGGCCAAAGCATCAAGGGATAATCCCATTTGATTGTATGGCACAATAGAAATGCAACTGATATCCCAGTCCAAGTAGAACCAAACCTTAGCTCAGCCAATTCATTCTTGCAGGAGGACGGATCTTGCTCTGTGCGCTCCTGCTGTGTTGCTTGCTGAAGGGTTTCCAGTTCTTCCTTTTCCTGCAAAATGAAAATAGTGCTCAATCTTTATACACACATGAATGCAAAACACGATTACAACATATCTTTGCTGTGTCCATCTTGGAATCTTTTAAATTAAAAAATAAATAAAAACACAAATATTTAGTCATCATATGCATCCTGAGGAACAAGTCCCATCAATGAGCAATGTCATGGCTTCATCATTAGTACCTTGAGATTTAGTATCCTGCTCAATTTATTCATTGATGCAAGGGCTTGTTTCCGTGCGTCATTAGTAAATGAAAGTGCTCTTTTAAATAGTACCTTCTAAGATTTGTGCTTAAAAAACATTGATTTCTACCTTGAGCCATGATTGAATGGTGGGGTAGACTTGAGGGGCCGAATGACCTAATTCTACTATTCCTTATGACCGTATAATATTAATAGGTAAAATTACCCAAACTAGATTAAAAAGTCTGGAAACACTCTGTTGCTTCCCCAACCACACTAGTTAATTCAGTAGACTTTCTCCATGTCCAAGGTGTGTGGTATTGTAGCGATGTTACAATACTTACCTTCAGCGGCGCTGCAGTTCTGCTACTGGCCGTGTGCTCGAATTTGTCGCCTTGGGGGGGGTGGGGGGGGGGGGGCGTGAGATTAAAATGCCGTTTTTGCCTGCCTGTCGGAGTCGAACTTCCTCAGGCTGTTAAGTTGCTACAGAAAAATTGTTCCAACTTCCGTTCTCTGAAGTTTTTATTTAGAAATCGGGGGCTAATTTAATCCCTGGAGTAAAATATAAAGCTCCTTATAACACCGTCGACGCTTACAACGGGACGGATCTCACGTAGGGCACAAAACAAATTGTAAGTCGTCTATTTTACATATAAACTTGTTTCTTAGGATGACTTTAATCAAAATTTCCTTGGCGAAAATGTGATTTTGGCTCCATACGAACCGGCAGTGTTTTTCCTGGCAATATGGGGTTCAAATTCACTGCAATCGCAACGTTCCAATCGATCGCGTTCCACAAAAACCCACTCGCAAGATGATTAAAATGGCTATTAATTTACGGGAATTAAACATTAAATTCCTTCCATTTGGCTTATAAATTCATGACAATGAGATTTAAAAATCATGTTATATTGTGAATTCTTGTGTTATTTGGTCACTTAGGCTATTTAAAAATGTTAACCTTTTCTTAAGAAATGGATAGATGCTTGGATCTAGTAATTGAATTTTGTAATTAGCTACAATTAGGTGACTAACTAATTATATGCTTTAATTTTAGGTCATCAAAGTAAAATGTTTCATATTTGTTTCAGAATGCTTCAATCTACAATAACTGAAAATTTCATTCAGTTCTCTTAATTTTTAAGAATGATACAGGCTTTTGACTGTCCTCGATCACAGCTTTTGAGTTAAATCAATTGAAAAGCAATAGGGACCAACATGCTAATTTCAGTATGAAAATGGCCATAACTTTTTTAATACTGAATATATGAAAATGAACTAGGTGTCAAATTAAAATTATTTTTATGCTTTATCTGATGGGATAAATTGCAGACTTCATTTTTTCAATCTCAAAATGTTGTTACATTGCTAGTTATGGCCTACAGAAACCATCTGGTGTGGAAGCAAATAGCACCCCTCAGATGCAAGCATCAAGCCAAAAGGTAAGGATGATAATAGAAAAGAGCAAAATAAAAACTTACTTAAATGACCCATTAAAAAATAAATCTGAATAAGCAACATAAAATGCAATGTAATATTAAATATCAGGATACTTGAGACTATTGAATCTGTGCAGAATGCGCACACTTGGAATTAAGATTGTATGTGGATAAATTAAATGCATCACAAATTCTCCCAACCTGGGAAGTTGCTCCCTTGGTAACCATTTCTAATTTTTCCTGCATTTCGTGTTGTTGATCTTCATATTGCTCCAATATTGCTTGAAGATTCTCTGTAAGAAAACACGTATCACCATTTAAATAAAGAGAACGAGGAAGTGTCCTGACCCAAAACGTCACCCATTCTTTCTCCCCACAGATGCTGCCTGTCCCGCTGACCGATTCCAGGTTTATGTGTCTATCTTTGGTTTAAACCAGCAACTGCAGTTCCTTCTTACACAAGAGAATGAAGGATCTCTAACCAAATAACCCTTCCATTCTCTCTCTCTCTCCCCGTCTCTTCCCCACCCTAGTCCTCTTGCTAATTTCACCATTTGTATTCCTTCATTATCACCTCATCCCCAGCCAACAATGGAACATTGTCAGCTCCAACCTACCTGAGTCATCGATGCAGGCTCTGCTTTATTCTGTACATCCCCATACCTCTAATTTCCCCCTCCCTTTCTGATGAAGGGTCTTGATCCGAAACATCACCTATTCTTTTCTCCAGAGATGCTGCCTGACCCGCTGACTCCAGCATTTTGTGTCTCTTCGGTGTAAACCAGCATCCACTGTTCCTTCTTACCCAATTAAAGTCATACTATACACACACCATTTTGTGCCTCGACGTGTCGCAGCCAGTTCACTTTCTGGTGTAACTGTTCATTCTCCTCTTCAAAGTCTTCTGCTACATCTTTGAGCTCCAGCAGCAGCTTCTGAGAAGGTACAAGCTGGGTAGAAATACGTTTAGTGTCAATTAAAGCCAAGGGATTTCTAGTGGTCTGTGAAATAGTCACCATTCAAATTCTAGATTAAATATTTTGCTTTATGACTCTAAGGCAGGTAAGACTAGTGTAGATGGGGCATGTTGGGCAATGTGGGCAAGTTGGACTGAAGGCCCTGTTTCTGAGCAGTATGACTCTCTAAATAATTTTAGCATGCATTATACTTTTAATGTGTCACTGCCGACAGCTCCATTCTACCACCACTATTTTATGATTGAATTTTCCTGCAGGCGCACATCTATCCCATGTCACTTACTCTTCAGAAAGGGGTTCTACACAGAATGGAATGAGCAGTGAAATGTAGGGAAGCAATCCTTCATACAGTTGAGCCCAGATTAAAAATCTACAATGTACATAACTAACTGTGTGTAAAAAAAAAATTTGGTTCCTACAATCCTTCAACAACTCACGGTATATCATACCATCAATTTTCCTTTTTTGATAAGATGAAGTCATTTCATTCCAGGTAAATGGCAAACAGATTAATATTCAGTTAATCGTCACCAGGTGCAAGGGATTTTTATTTGGGGTACCTGTACATTGTCCAGCTCCTCTTGAATCTGTTCGATTTTCAACATGTACAAAGCTTCCATTGACATGAACATGTCCTCTGATCTTCCCGCCTCTTGCTTCATAAGCCTCACTTGTTCTTTTAGAAAGAGAAAGGAAAAAACACCCATAATTATCTGATATTTGTTGCAAAAAAAAGCAATTGTTTCCACAGCAGTTAATGGCAATCAGTGAAAATCATATGTTCTACTAAATACCAGCATTTGAAATCATCAAATATCCTTGAAATGCTACAATTCAGTAAGCTTGAAGATTTGTAAGGCAAAATGGTAATTCCATTTACATATTTACCCAATGATAAATTCCTTGACTATCACTAATGAGAAAAGATTAGAAGCTTGAAAAAAGCTCCACAGAAAATGTGCACCCTCAACATTTTGGAAATTAAGGTATAAAGTTACTTAATCCCAAAACAAACAAAATTATCATTCTCCACTGGCTCCATTAAAACCCTTATTTATTTTAAATTACTCCAAATAAATATCCTCTTCTGCAGCTGAATATAGTCTCTCTACCTTGTCCCTGGTTTCACCCTCTCTTCCGTAAACTGTCATGCAAACACAGCTCAAGACTCACAGAGATAAAACATTCATGGAGTTAATGAAGTGTCCTGGTTGCTCTGTGGTCTTCTCATTAAAAGCTATTTGTAATTAAAATACGTTGATGTAGCAAGGGCATTGTGAATGGTAAAATGTCTTCAAATTATTTTATTTAGAGATACAGCATGGAAACAGGCCCTTCGACCCACCATGTCTGTGCCAACCAATGATCCTCGCACACTAACACTATCCTGCACACACTAGGGATAATTTACCATTAACCCAAGTCAATTAACCTACAAACCTGTACGTCTTTGGAGTGTGAGGATACCGGAGCACCTGGACGAAAACCCACAGGGAGAACATACAAACTCTGTACAGACAAGCACCACAGTCAGGATCAAACCCAGGTCTCTGGCGCTGAAAAGCAGCAACTCCACCGCTGCGCCACCAGGCCACCCTTCACGATGTCATGTTTTAACTATCAGCATCCTCTCAAAATTAAAATTCAGTGATAGCGATGTTTAAAGGATTCAAGAAGAGAATGTTTTTAAAAGCATCTGTACGAATCTGTCCAAATGACCACTGTGTGTTCCTGTCAGCCATTTGGCAGACTCTCACAAATGCTTCTCATAGAATTCTTTTCTTGAATCCTTTAAACATTACTATCTTCTGATCAAGGAATCTGACCAGAATTCCCGAGTGAAAAAAACATAGATTACATGCTACTTTTCCTGATCACTGAATGTACCAACCCATTTACCAACCAATGAAGTATATTTTTAAGTGTGATCAGTGATAAAATATAGGAATTACAGCAACCAATTTGCATACACAAAATCTCATGAGGTTACAGGGACGAGATAATTACACGGCAAAACAAAAACGAAGTGATCTTTTGTCACAAAATCCACTCCATTGCTCTAATGCTAGAATATTTTAAGGTAAACCTACTCCCTACCACGAGCCGACAGATGTACAAATCTGCGGTAGGAACGTTTATGGCCAAAAATATTAACAGGTCAACTTTAATTTGACCTGTAATTACCTTCCAGTTCTTTAATCTTCCGTTCGGTGAAATAATTTAATGAACCAATTGCTTGGTCTGTAAATGGTGCACAGAACTTGGCATGAGGTCTTAAAAGTTGGAGATCTTTATGAAGTTCTAAACAGCACTGATCTTTTTGTGATGTTTCTTGGGCATGTTTCTCCCTGATTTTACGGAGCTGAGCGCTGTGTTTTGTTTTGACAATTTTTAAATATCCCTTGTGATTTTTCGTCAGATCTCTGACCTTGGTTCGCATGGTGTGCTTTTCTGCCAAAAGCTTCTCCTTGCCACTTTCATTTTCGATCTCAACCTTTCTTAAATCTTCAACCAACTCCTAAAAAATTAAAAATAGGCAAATTAAACTAAAGAGACTTTTGGAACCCTAATGGGCCTGTTCCACTTGAGCGACTTGTCAGGCAACTGTCAAAAGTTCCCGGCAGTCACCTGAAAAACCGGCAACTGGAACGGCGACTGTCAGAGTGGAACATGCGCGCACACACGAACACGAACACGAACACGAACACACACACACACGAACACACGAACACACGCACGAACACACACACACACACACCCGCCACCTCACACAGACACTCACACACACACACACACACACACACACACACACACACACACACACACACACACACACACACACACACACACACACACACACACACCTTCCTTCACCAGCCCATTATGCAGGCGGGAGACAGGGCAAACGGGGGAGGCACTGTCTGAGTGAAATTCACATGATGCAAAGCCAAGGTGATAGACACACCGCGATGAACAGGAGGGTTGGCACTGTAATTAAGACGGCTAAAGCACAGATTCACCATCCTCTGACTAAAGAAACTCCTCATCTCCTTCCCAAAGGAACATCCTTTAATTCTGTGGCTATGACCTCTAGTCCTAGACTCTCCCACTAGTGGATGGGAAAATGAAGAACGATATAATCAATAGTGACACTGTTGCATTATAATCAAGAGTTCATGTGTTGTTGGCATCTTAAATATCAGATCTCTTTGGATCTTGGTCACGGCTGAAAAAAAATTGGTGGCGCAGATCAGCAATGCCAACAACCTGTCATAACCAGAATGACAATGTTGCAAGGCTCCACATAAACTGAGATTCTGCACTATAACAGATCATAAAAGGGTTAATGAACTGATTTAGAAAAAAAGAATGGGGAGATTCATATAAAAGAAAATCTTCTAATTTTTTCATATTTACAGATTTATTTCCAAGAGGCTCCCTGCTATTTTTATTTCACTGCCAGTTACAACAGGATTCCTTAGCTGGTTGCAGAGATCTTTCCCTGTAATTGAGATTCACACAGCAGCAAATAATGATGTCCTTACCACTAGCTCCTGATTCTTCTCATCGAGCTTTATCTGCAGCACATCCACATGTTGAGTCGTTTCCAGCAGTGCCTCTTCCTTTTCACGAAGTTCTTCCTTCAAGTCATCCAGAAACTGAGGAAGTTAACAAGTGATTAATACCTCCTAACAGTGATAAAAACTGGGCAACATAGAATGGAAATCACACATGCGCAACATTTGTAATTCAAGTGCATCAATAGTTAGGTCCTCAATTCCACCTTGGCATTAAGACATTAAATTAAAATTATCATTAATGAAATCACGGGATGAAATCATTAATTTGCATTCAATGGTTTAATGGTCCTTTATTGTCACGTGTACTGAGGTACAGTGAAATTTGATTTACCACACAGTCATACCAAAAAAGCAACAAGACACAAAACTACATAAAGATTAAACATAAACAGCCACCAGTGAGAATCCCTAGGGCACCCAGGATAACCGGAGACCCACAGCCATCAGTTCAATGTCCGGGCCACACACACGCTACTTCACCGACCGCTGTCCTCTCTCTGCAGTCCCTGTCCGCCCAAAGTCAGAAAGCCGTCCACACTCGCACCAGACTCCAGGATGACTGCACTCACGGCAATTCCTCCGACTCCCCACCAGGGCAGGCAGCTCGTCCATCGTGTTTTTCGGCGACCACATATTCCCCATTGTGATGGAAGGCGAATAACTTTTACCATCTTCCTCCTTTTCTCCCACGGTCGGGGCAATCGAAACACCCGTAGTCGGGGCGATCGAAGATCCCAAAGTCGGCGATCAAATCTCCTGCAGTTGGAGCTGCCGATGTTGATCCCTAACAAAGCTACCTCCAGCTCCACTGGCGCTGCAAGTGCTGCAAGGCAGCAACTCTACCGCTGCGCCAGCATGCCACCCAACACAGTGCCTCCTCACCCAACCTCTCAAAATTTTTCAGAAACTTATATTCTTTAATAGCGTACTCGATACATGTGACAATTAAATAAACTAAAATCCCATCTGCATCATTTCCTGTACAATTTTCTGACAGAAAACATTTAGTCAGAACCTCAACTGTTCCCACCCTTGCTTCCTTTAACTGGCTGGGAAACATTTCTGCCGGACCTGATGATCTGTCCACCTTCAGAGATGCCAACTTCACTAAATTAATGCAGTAATCCAGACATGGCTGCAACTGCACTGTAAATTTAGCAAACCTCACAGCCTATATTTGAAATCATCCCCAAAATGATTCAGCGGCAAAACAAACTCTTTCATGGTCAAGGTCCGAGGAATCATTACTGGATTTAAACAGAACACAATGACTTCCTCAGAGTGTCTAAAATTTGTTTGCAGCCAACGTTGCTTATAAGGAACCTTTATTGTTCAATTAACTTTGGAATGTCGTAAACCATGCAACTAATTTGAAAATAGCAAATATGTGATAATGTACTAATGTGGTGGATTATCTACTTGAAGGATGGTACTTTTGGGGTAAAGACTGGAAAAGTCACCCTGGAAAACACATTTCTTTCTCTAAAATATGCCAAAATAAAATATTTCACATCCACCTGAGACACCAAACACGATTTAATTCAACATTTTATTTGAAAGTTGGCACTTCAGGTGCAGCATTCTCTCCGTATTGTACTGGAAGCATCAGGCGTGACTTTCTGCTTAAATCATTTGAGTAGGACTTTTAAATAACATTTTGTAGTCTATTTTGAAATACAACCTTCTAAACCAAGTGTGAAGGCATCCTTTCAATTTCCTTGAAAAGATCCGACACACGACGTGAAACGGTTTAACAATAGTCTTTGCTTCAGAAAATAAGAGGCATTGTTAATTGTTATTGTTAAAAAGAAAACTTGCAATATTATGGACTGAATTTTCAGGCTTTCAAGTGAAATCTAACTGCAGAAATGCAAACACAAAGTACACTGATCACTGTAATAGCTCACTCAGTGAGGGTAACAAATATTCAACTGGAATTGGTGTTACCTTAAGCTGTTGATCCCTCACGTGAAGCTGCGTCTCCTTGTCCTGAATGTTGTCTTTCAGCTGTGCTACTAGCTGCTCATGTTGAGCCAGCTGCTCAGTTAAATTAGCCACCGTATACTTACCTGTAGCCCTGTGGCAGCACAGTGCCTGCAGAATGATTGGTCACCATTAATAACTGCATCATAGTGAATCAGACTTCAGAGAAAACAGTATTGAAATATTCAGTGACTTGAGAAGTGCATTAATGAGGAATGCATGGAAGCCAATGCATTTTTTTTTATTGCAAGGCCACTGCTGCAAAATTCAGTCACTCTGGAGACCCAACATCGGATTGGCCTCGTGTATTTTAACAAGCTCAAAGGCTCTCCCACAATGAATTCACATATTGAGGGGGAAAAATAAGATAGACAGGCACAATGTGCTGGATTAACTCAGCAGGTCAGGTAGTATCTGTGGAATAAAAGGATGGTTGATGTTTCGGGTCAGGACCCTTTTTCAAATTTGTCGTGGTCTTTTCTTGCTTCCATATCCACCCCCTACAATCAGTCTAAAGAAGGGTCCCAACCTGAAACTTGACCCATCCTTTTTCACCCAAGCCACTGAGTCAGTTTAGTTTAGTTCCGTTTAGATTAGAGATACACCACTTTGGCCCACCCAGTCCACACCAACCTGCCAGCCCTGTGTATTAACACTATCCTACACACTAGGGACAATTTACAATTATACCTAGCCAATTAACCTACAAACCAGTGCATATTTGGAGTGTGGGAGGCCACCCCAGATGCCGGAGAAAATCCATGCAGGTCACGGGGAGAACGTGCAAACTCTGTACAGACAAGCACCTGTAGTCAGGATCGAACCCAGTTCCCTGGCACTGTTAAGGGAGCAACTCTACCGCTGCACCACCATTACTCCAACAGTGTGTCCATTTTTGATATAAACCAGCATCTGCATTTCTTTGTATCTGGGATGCAAGTCTGATTTGCTAGTAATACTGGGAAAAGGGGAAGTGTCCTGGAGAGCCGCACACGCGAGGTGGGAGTGACCCTAGGAGCCACGCGGGCCCAATCCACCAACCGAACAACCGTGTCGCCGACCGGAACGTGGCTAGGCTCACCCCACAGGCCTCACAGGCGACCGAGGTGAAGCTGGATGGCAAGGTCTGCCTGGGCTGAGGGAGTCTCAGCAGCGGCGGTGATGGAAGCCTCAGCAGCAACGGGAGCTTCGGCGGTGACGGGAGCCTCACGATCGAACGGCAATCAGCATTCAATGAGAGTGGGGGGGAGGAGAAGACAATGGGGACCGGGCGTGGGGGGACTGCCGTGAAGAACAATGGGGATCCAGCGATGGGGGACTGTCGTGTGGGGCGGTGGTAGAACAATGTGGGTCCCGGTGTGGGGTAGTACTCTACTTTTATAATTCTCCACCCAGGGGATAAGCCTGCGCTTGTTTGTTTGTTTGTTCGTTCGTTCCGTTTAAGGCATTGTGCACATGGCAGCCAGCCAACAGTCGCATGTCTTTTTCTTTTTATTTGCACTTTTAATTTCAAGTTTTCGTGCACCTTGTGTGTTGGGACTGTTGGCAAACCAATTTCCCTCCGGGGATGAAGAAAGTTTTATTGTATCGTATCGTAAGTGAAAACCAAGGGTCAATTCAGGCTTCAGTGAGGGCCAATAGCTCTCTGATGACTGTGGGTGAGTAGTGATACGTTGGAGCAGAGGAGTTTAGAATTGGTGGTCAATGCCGCCCACAAGGTAAGGTGTTATGATGAGCAGCTGACTCCTAGTACCAGGAGCTTGGGTCCTGCTCAGACCAATCCCCTTTATCTTGGAACAAACAGGATGCCCATCTTTTCTGGGGTTGCTTTTACATTAGTGGCCCACCATTGCTCATCACTGCACAGGACAGGAAGAAAATCATGAATGTCATAAACGTCCCACGTTTACTTAGAGGAGAATGTATTTTTTCAAGTCGTGAACCACTCACATTACACAAATAAACATTTCTCGGCCTCAATATGCACAACCCATCTAAAAAAAATTAGTCATGCCAATAACAAATAATGTCTATAAAACATGAGAAATTCAATTTGAAACGGCTAACATTAACCAGAGGCAAAATATAACAGACAAATTAAGTTAAGCACAGGAAAAGCATTTTCATGAACTATTTTTGCAATTGAAATCATAATCAAGTGATTGTAGTCCACACATTATTTTATACAAGGAAAAACAAAATTCCAAAATATATCATGAATACAAATACAAATTTTGTAAATGCAAATGCAACAACAGGAAATTACAAAAATACTTACTCCCGCCGATGGAAGGGGCTTTTCATTTGCACAAATGCACCTCCACATGCTTTTTATTTTAATGTGACTGCAAAATAACCAAAATAATAATTAAATAGAATTGGTACAGAGCAGAAATTAGTTTAACCAGGCATCATCCGTGGCACGGACATTGTGGGCCAAAGGGCCTGTTCCTGTGCTGTACTGTACTGTTCTATGGTCTATGAGCTTGAGTTTACGTTTAGTTTGTTGTTACGTGTACCGAGGTACAGTGTAAAGCTTTTGTTGCGTGCTGACCAGTCAGCAGAAGGACAATACACGTTTGCAATCGACCCATTTACAGCGCAAGGTAACCCCAGCAAAGTCTGATCAAGGATAGTCCAAGGGTCATCAAAGCGGTAGATAATAGTTCAGTAATGGTGCGAATGATGAGATTAGCAAATGCCAGAGGGGTCCAATTGATGAAAGTGACACCAATGCAAAGCAGATCAGTGGCAGATAATAAAGAGACATTAAAGTGAATGGAGAGGAGGAATTTCTTTAATCAGAGTGTGGTGAATCTGTCTAATTCATTGCCACAGATGGATGTGAAGGCCAAGTCAATGGATATTTTATGGCGGAGATTGATAGAGTTTTGATTAGAGCGGGTGTCAGGGGTAATGGGGGAGAAGGCAACAAGTATGAAGGCAGCTGGGCTCTAAAATTCAGGTAGTTCCAATGTGTTAAATGATCATACATCTAAATTCCTTACAACCAATAAGCAGAGCAGGATTAAGGGCTCAAAGATGCCCCAATAATGCTCAATAATGGGGAGTTGCAATAATGGACAAATTATGATGCAATGCCATACACAAAATATTTCTGTGAGAGTGGATACGTGGAACTTGGGACCTCAATTGTTTTGGAAGCAGGGTCAAATTTCACTTGACTTTTGGTCATTGAACATGTACATGGTTTCACTTTGATGACGTTCTCGCAGGATATGTGTCTATAAACTGACTCAATAGCAAATCCTGCTCTATTCTCAAAGTAACTAAAACTCAAAACAAAGCAATCAATGGAATTTGCACTCATAAAATGAGCAGCACAATGGCGCAGCCGGTAGAGCTATTACCTCACAGCACCAGAGACCTTGGTTCCATACGGACATTGGGTTCTGTGGAGTTTGAGTGACTGTGTGGGTTTCCTCCGGGTGTTCCAGTTTCCTCCCACACCAAAACACAGGCAGCTTTTTAGGTTACTGTAAATGGCCTGCTTAAAATTGCCACTAATGTGTAGGGAGTGTTTGAAAAAGGGGAATAACATAGTGTAGCGACACCCGGTGGTGACTCTGGGTAATAGAACCCTCGTGATTGACTGGAGGAGTCACTGAGCGCGGGTGTTCTATTGGCAGTTTTTTTGCTGTAACTGTCAGTAACTGTCAGTCTAGCGCCCACACTTGTGGATCCACATTGTAAATGTGGTTGTCTTATCCACTCTCGTTGGCTCGTTGTTTCGTTAAAATAAAACAATTCAAACCAACTTACCGTCTCCGATTCGCCAAAATAGCCTGTTTTGGGACATAAGTTAATAAAAGATGCTTGACAATAAAACACTCTTGAACCAGTATGAATGTCGAGACCAACTGGCACCTGAGCAAGGCGATCCTTTGTGTGCTGGTCTGCATCTGCGTGCAGACTGTAAGAGGTCTGCTGACATCCATTACAATCTCTGCAGCCATCAGGCTATTAAACAATACAATCTCCAAATAAGATCTGAACTACATCGACTTCAGAGCAGTGGTTTTGTTTTTTTTTGCACTATTATTGTTTGTTGGCTAATTTTATGTTTGTGTACATATGCAAATGTATGTGAGAGAGAGAGAGGGAGAGAGAGGGCGAGAGGGGGGGAGAAGGGGAGAGGGGGAGAGAGGGGGGGGAGAGGGGGAGGGAGAGAGAGAGAGAGAGAGGGGGGAGGGGGGGAGAGGGGGGGGGGAGAAGGGGGGGAGAGAGAGAGAGAGAGAGATACGCACACACTAATCAACATTAACTAACACTAAGAAATTAATATTGAATTGCTAAACTTGCTATTGTGTTGTACTGCTTACAGCTGCAAGAACGTGTAGTAATCAATAAAGGGCTATAGGCCTATTGCAAGTTTATGTACAGGGACACATCTATCCATGCACTGTATACTTGTATTTATACTTATGCATTTCAAATATGAGAGAGAGAGAGAGAGAGAGATAGAGATATGGAACAAGCTGGCAGAGGAGTTTGTTGAGGCTGGGACTATCCCAATGTTTAAGAACCAGTTAGACAGGTACATGGATAGGACAGGTTTGAAGGGATATGGGCTAAATGCAGGCAGGTGGGACTAGTGTAACTGGGACATGTTGGCTGCTGGAGGGGGGGGGGGGGGGGGGGGGGGGTTAGATGCCCTCGGCTGCCTGTAACTAAATAGCAAGCCCACTCCACTGCACTACAAGTTCAAAAGACCCATGCCGACCAAATTTTACTCGCGGAAAAATTGCTAAATATTGCTAACATGCTAAAAAAAAATCCGCGACCTAGCACAGGCCACGAGTGTTCGGGAACATCCCCCGAGCATGAAGGAGAGTTCCAGCGACCTCATAGGATCTCCTAGGGCCATGTGTCGACCATGCTGTGAGTTTAAAGGTCGAAGACACTCTTCTAAACTCGCAGATTAGGTCGCCCAAGTGAGACCAGCATCTGCAGTTCTTTCTTACACATAGAACAGTAGAGCATAGGAAGAGGCATCTCCATCCACAATGTCCATGCTAACCGTGATGCCAAGTTAAACTAATCTCATCTGCCTGCACATGATCCATATAATTAAATTCCTTGCATTTCCATGCAGCGTAAATGCCATTAATGTATCTGACTCCATCACCACCCCTGGCAGTGCAATCCGGATACTCCCCATTGTCTGCGTAAAAAAATCGCCTCACACATCTCCTTTAAATTTTACCCCACTGACCTGAAAGCTGTGCACTTTAGTTTATGACATTTCTATCCTTGCAAAAAGGATCTGACATCTTCTTGAATCTATTAGACTCCTGAATCAGTCATCTCTTCCACACCCCGGTTCCGGAGGTACTGCTACATAATCTTACCGTTAAGTGTACCTCATTCCATTATTCTACTTTAATATTCTTTGGCAAATATGATAATAATAATAATAATAATAATAATACATTTTATTTGTGGGCGCCTTTCAAAAGTCTCAAGGACACCTTACAGAATTTAACAAGAGTAAAAAACATATAATCGGAGTAAAATAAATAATAAAGGAGTCACCAATACACAAATTAAAGACAGAATTCGATCCAAAGACAAAAAAAATCAAAAACACAATGTGAAGAGAGAGCAACGGCAGCTAAACCGTGCCAGCGTACACTCTCCCTTCCGACAGCCATCTTGGACACAAACTAAAATAATCACTTACACACAAAAATCATCCCTCCACAATGGTTACCACTGTGGGGGAAGGCACAATGTCCAGTCCCCATCCCCAGTTCTCCCAAAGTCAGGCCTATTGAGGCCTCCGCTATTGCCTCTACGGAGGCCCGATGTTCCTGGCCGTTCTCGCCGGGTGCTGTTGCCCCGGCGTCGGGAGAGTCCTCTAAGTGGCTGGGCCTCCTGGAACGGCCGCTTCCTTACCGGAGACTGCGGCTTCCGAAGCCGACAAGGCCGCGCCGGTTTGGTGCTCCCAGGCTCCCGATGTTGAAGTCGGCGCCGCCCGCTCCGCTCCGCAGACCCGCAGCCCGGAGGTGTTGAACTCGGCGGTCACAGCTCACCGGAGCTCCAGTGCGTCGATCCAGCGCGGCGACCCAGGCAAGGCATCGCCCGCTCCGCTCCGCGATAGCGCTCCAGCGCTGTGCCGCCACCGAAGCCGAGGTGCTGGGCAGTCCCCGCCAGGAAACGGCGCTCCACGCCCGCTGGTAGGCCACGAGGACGGGTCGACGGGGCAGCCCGGAGAAAAAACTGCCTCACCGACCAGGTAGGGACCTAGAAATATAGTTACCCCCTTCCCCCCACATTAAAAAGTCTATTTCTCCACAAACAAAACACAGGACTCACTAGAACTACAAAAAAAAGTGAATTAAACGGACGGCTGCTGGTTAGCAGCCGTTCCCCAAGATGGCTCCTCCTCCTCATTAAATGGTGTTTAATGGGCTTTTAGATAGGCATATGGATCTGCACGGAATGGATCATGTGCAGGCTGAGGAGATAAGTTTAACTTGGTAGTGTTCGGCATGGTCTATTGGTCGAAGGTCCTGTTACTGTGCTGCACTGTTCTATGTTCTAAATATTGCTGTACAAAGCTATGATGTAGGCAGTTTCCAGAGGCCTAGTGTGTCCAATAATAGAAGCTAAAGTATTGTGTATCATATGTACAGTGTTATATTTGTGTATTGTGACAGTGACCATTCCCTTGGATGTTGCTCTGAGCCCTTTCACTGGCTGACAGGCCAGAAGAGGCCAATCCTCAAGATCATTGGTAATAGCTGGGTCCAATTAACTGATATTGGTTGGCCATAGTGACGGAAATCGCTATCAAAATATGGAGGGGACCGGGGTACAGAATTTCTTGGCGGCCGCGCGCGCATGCGCACACTCGTACACACACGCGAGGCTTCGGAGGCTTCAGCCGTG
Organism: Amblyraja radiata; assembly: GCF_010909765.2. Classification (NCBI taxonomy): domain Eukaryota; kingdom Metazoa; phylum Chordata; class Chondrichthyes; order Rajiformes; family Rajidae; genus Amblyraja; species Amblyraja radiata. Next base: position 22,550,713 of record NC_045982.1, on the reverse strand, counting down.
GGCCCTGTGAACGGTAATTTCAGCACAATCCAGCGCTAAATGCAGCTCAACTCTGCCTGTCTCGCCGGATTAACCTACAGCCCTGCCTGGACTGACGGCAGTCCGGAGCCGTGGAGCTAGCGCTGCTTCTCCGCGCTGGCTGTAAACCTGGGCCATAATTCCCTTAAGTCCAGGCCGGGGTGTAGGTTAACCTGGCAGGACAGACCGAGTTGAGCTGGGTTTAGCGCTACTTCTCTGCACTGGCTGTGGGCCTGGGGGCACCGCGCCCGTCTAACTCCCAACGTCTCTGGCCACCCCCGGGCGGGGACGGGGATGGTCCAGTAGCAGTTCGGCAGCGATTGCAGCGCTGGAGAGCTAGCCGGGATCGATCCTGACTGCAGATGAGGCGCAGGTCTATGTCCAGGGCTGCCGTTGTGACCAAAGATCTTGGTTGTGACCCTATGACCTGGACTCGTCTCCCTCCTCAAATCACCGCGCTCTATCCTCAGTCCCACACCCCTACTTCTGCCTCTGACCTACGCCTCCCTCCTCCAATCATCACGCTGAATCATATTGTCCTGTCCCCATTGCCTGCTGACCGACGTCTCTCTTGTCCAATCGGCGCCCTGGATCAGCAGTCCCACCCCCACTGTCTCGCGGAAAGCACCGGGTTTTAAAATCCGGATTACAAACAATGGTGCGGGGATCGTCTCCCACCTCTCAAAACAGGTGGGGGACATGTCCCCCCTGCCACCACCCCCCCCCACCCCCCGGGATTTCCGCCACTGGTTGGCCACTTGAATCTTGTCAACCTACTCCCAATAAAAACGCGGCATTGAGGAATAGAGAAAGAGCCTCCCTGTTATATGTTTCCCGTTGCAGGTTTGAAGACTGAGCTACTGTGATAAACATGAGGCCACCACGCCTCTGTGTGGTCAACACTAGACTGCTGGGAAACGAGTCCAAGTCAGCCAGTGTCTCCACCTGAGGCTAAGACTGAGCGGCTGGGGCAAGTTTGAGATACCAGGACCTCTTCCCATCCACAGATAATTAGGGACTGTGCCCACACACACCCACAGAGGCAAAGACTGGCCACCAGGAGAATCCAGAGTCTGCCAGCATTGCCTCTTCAAGTCCAAAGCTGAGCCGCGAGGAAGTAACCTGTACCATTATCCTCTCGTCTTGAGGCAGGGGTGAACTGCAACTTGAGATTCTCATGACTCTTTGAAGACCAGGACTGAGCTGCTGGAACAAGCCTGAGATTACCAGCACCATTGCATGTGTGTCCTGGTGAGGGACAGCACCCCCATGTGGTCCTGGACTTTTTTACCATTATAAATGAGTTCACCCCACTGCGAGTGTTGTTGTGGTCACTGTCAAACCCGGTGTCACCCCAGTGCCGTAATATGCAAGTGAATGATGGGGTTACACCCCATTCTCATGCTGGAAAGGATGAAGTTGCTCCAGTCTTTGCATAAAGCAGGGTGGCATTGCATGGTGGCTTTCTGTCAATATTTACAGACCCTGTGCCTTTCCCTGTAGACTGTTTCATTACAGTCCTGACCTGAAACCTCTGAAACAAAAATAATTTATGACTTTGCCCTCTGTGCTCCAATGGCATTGGTGCAGAGTATGGGAAAGAAGTGTTTGCCCTGCATGTTTCCACCCGCTCCCATTGGTGACACAACGTGTACCTCTAAGCTAAAGTTTATATCACCTGAGTTGGTGTCTGACTGCTTAATAGTGTAACCACATGCCCTGGGATGGTTCAGGTCCTATCTGGCAGACAGAACCATGCGTGTAAGCCTTGCTGGCTTTGAATCCTCCTCCACTCCCTTGGTATATGGGGTTCCACAGGGCTCAATTTTAGGGCCCCTGCTCTTCTCTTTATACCTACTTCCTCTGGGCTCAATTTTAAGAAGGCATGGCATCTCCTTTCACTTTTATGCAGATGATAGCCAGCTATATATGCCACTCAGGAAAGAAGACGACTATTCTATAAAATCACTTCTGTCTTGTCTTGAGGACATTAAATCCTGGATGGCCTTAAACTTTCTGGAACTTAATGAAGAGAAGACAGAGGTGATTTTGTTTGGCCCCAATGGCTGCCGTGAACCTCCCTTTGTTGACTTGGGTCCACTGGCATTGTCTGTAAAGCCAACCGTTTTGAACCTGGGTTTTAGGATGGACGGTGATTTTAAACTAGATAAACAAATAGGCGCGGTGGTTAAGTCCAGCTTCTTTCACCTAAGGAAGCTGGCAAAGGTGAAGCCCATTCTCGAGCGGCAGCATTTTGAAACAGTAATCCATGCCTTTATTACATCTAGGCTGGATTACTGTAACGCACTCTACTCTGGAGTCGCACGAGCTTCATTGGCTCGTCTCCAGCTTGTTCAAAATGCTGCCGCTCGCCTTTTGACCGGAACTCGAAAGAGGGAGCACATTACGCCAATTTTGGCCTCCCTTCACTGGCTCCCAGTGCACTTTCGAGTTCATTTCAAAATTCTTTTATTTGTTTTTAAATAGTTGAATGGGCTCGCCCCGCCTTACCTCTCTGAGCTGCTCCACCTATATGCTCCTGCCCGGTGCCTCAGGTCAGCTGATCAGCTGCTCCTTGAGGTACCAAGGTCTAAGCGGAAGCTCAGAGGGGATAGAGCCTTTTCTGTTGCTGCTCCGGCACTCTGGAACACCTTGCCGCTGCACATCAGACAGGCCCCCTCACTGTCCATCTTCAAATCCTCCCTAAAAACACATTTTTATTCTTTGGCTTTCGACACTGGCTGAGGCATTGCTCCTGTTCTTAGTGCTTTTAATGTCTTTTAATTTTTAGTGTGTTTTTTATAGTCCTTCGTTTTACGGTTTTTTAATGGTTTTTAATGGTTTGTAATAGCTTTTTGTCCATGAGTTCTCATGTACAGCACTTTGTGGCAACTGCAGTTGTTTAAAGTGCTTTATAAATAAAGTTATTATTATTATTATTATATTTCTTTCTTTTTCTTACTATTTGGGCAGATTTATAGCTCCAGGTTTTCTGAAAGTTTTGAGACTGTATTTGTAGAATGGGAAGGGAAGTATTTAATTTAAAGTGTGTGCCACCACCATCTGCAGCTTGTTGAGGCGATGTGATTGCAGGCTGAGTGAAAGCAAGATGTGCGAAGGAGAATTGTGTCCGGAGAATATTGATGGTTTCTCAGGGACCTGACAATTATAGTTCCATTCAAAATGAGCATCACCTCCTCCTTCGGATAAGATCATACCCCTCTACTTGTCCCTCTAGTGTATATATTTTATCATTGTGCGCGGCCATGAACTGCAAGACAATCGGTGATTGACTTTATTGTTTGAGTTCCAAGATGAAATAATAAAGTGAGATTTCGGCAGTGCACATGAACACTTGACGTCCTAATTTAGGTGAGATTATTCTTTGGTTGATGGACTTGTAGTCCATTAAGAGGTATCAGTGGCTGTTATTAGGCTCAAGCATCTGAGACATGCATTCACCAGCTTGACTCTGCGTGGGATCATTGGATTTCTTGTGTCAATATTTCTAGATCCTTGGACTTAACTGTAACATCTATGCTACCGATGTTTCTTTCCACTGCCTGGATCTGGAAACTTCCTGTACATTAACAAACACGGGAGTTCTTCTTTCACTAAGACTTTCCATGCGCAAAAAACTGGAGCTTGTTTTGTTGCGTATATATTGCCATTGATAGCCTGCTTGTATTTGCCCAAATCTCAATGTATGTATTGAAACTGAGGAGCTCCTGCAGATTATAACAGAAGAAGATAAAATTATTGTTCCTTCTTATAGATATTTGATCTTTTCCAATTATTATTAGTTTCCTTTTGCTCAGAGCATTCATATAAATAACACTTTAACTCTAGGCCTCGTAGTATGCAGGGCAAGTATCCTTATGAAGACAACACATCTGACTGTTGGAACAGGCTGGCATCCTTCAGTGGCTCAATAGTGATGTAGCCTCAGTGAATCCTCTTGGTATGAAGTGACAATCAATTTGCCCTGATATAATTACAATCTAGTTCACTGTTCTTGGTATATAGACAATAGGTGCAGGTGTAGGCCATTAGGCCATTAGGCCCTTCGAACCAGCACCGCCATTCACAGTGATCATGGCTGATCATCCACAATCAGTACCCCATTCCTGCCTTCTCCCCATATCCCTTGACTTCGCTATCTTTAAGAGCTCAATCTAACTCTCTCGTGAAAGCATCCAGAGAATTGTCCTCCACTGCCTTCTGAGGCAGAGAATTCCACAGATTCACAACTCTCTGGGTGAAAAAGACGTTTTCCCTCAGAGGGCGGTGGAGGCCGGTTCTCTGGACACGTTCAGGAGAGAGCTAGATAGGGCTCTTAAAGATAGTTAGTGGAGTCATGGGATATGGGGAGAAGGCAGGAACAGGGTACTGATTGGGGCTGATCAGCCATGATCACATTGAATGGCGGTGCTGGCTCGAAGGGCCAAATGGCCTACTCTTGCACCTATTGTCTATTGTCTATTGTCACCCAGCTTTGTGTCATCTGCAAATTTGCTAATGTTACTTTAAAACCCTTCATCTAAATCATTAATGTATATTGTAAATAACTTGCTCCCCATAATAAATTCACCTGTTTCTGTCTTCAAGGGGCCAACTTTGGTCTTAACTATTTTTTTCTTCTTCACATACCTACAGAAGCTTTTTCCTACCCTCCTTTATATTCTTGGCTAGCTTGCCTTCGTACCTCATCTTTTCTCCCCATGTTGCCTTTTTAGTTATCTTTAAAAGTTCCCCAATCCACCCGCTCATCTTTGCTATGTTATACTCCTCTTTTATCTTTATACTGTCCTTGACTTCCCTTGTCAGCCATGGTTGCCTCTTACTCCCCTTAGAATCTTTCTTCCTCTTCGGAATGAACTAATCCTGCACCTTCTATATTATTCCCAGAAATACCTGCCTTTGTTGTTCCATTGTCATCCCTGCTAGGGTCTCTTTCCAGTCAACTTTGGCCAGCTCCTCCATCATGGCTCCATAGTCCCCTTTGCTCAATTGTAATACTGACACTTCTGATTTTCCCTTCTCCCTCTCAAATTGTAGATTAAAACCCATCATATTATGGTTACTACCTCCTAATGGCTCCTTTACCTCGAGTTCCCTTATCAAATTCAGTTCATTAAACAACACTATATCCAGAATTGCCTTCTCCCTGATAGGCTCCAGTACAAGCTGCTCCAAGAATCCATCTCGGAGGCACTCCTCAAAATCCCTTTCTTGGGATCCAGTACCAACCTGATTTTCCCAGTCTACCTGCATGTTGAAATCACCAATAACCACCGTAACATTACCTTTGCGATATGCTAATTTTAACTCTTGATTGAACTTGCACCCTATATCCAGGCTACTATTTGGAGGCCTGTAGATAACTCCCATTAGGGTCTTTTAACCTTTACAATTCCTCAGCACTATCCATACTGACACTACATCTCCTGATTCTTTGTCACCCTTCACATGGGACTGAATTCCTTACCAACAGAGCTACCCCACCCCCTCTGCCCACCAGTCTGTCTTTTCGATAGGACGTATACCACTGAATATTCAGTTCCCAGCCCTGGTCCTCTTGCAGCCATATCTCTGTAATTCCTACAACATCATACTTGCCAATTTCTTACTGAGCCTCAAGCACATCCACTTTATTTCTTATACTTTGTGCATTCATATAATCCATTACTCACTTTTAATCCATTACTCACCTCACCTTTCACATTGATTCTTATTACTCTGCTATCCCTTTGTGAGCTTTCTGCCCCGTTAATTCTGGTGTCTTTCTTAACTTTTTCTATACTCTCTTTCCCTATAACTTCATTCTTGTATATCTTTGAATCATGAGCCCTTGCTCTTCACCTGGATGGATTTAATCAAAGCCTCATGCTGAACGTTGAAAGTGATGGCCTAGTGGCCAGTGTTGGAACATAGAAGACAATGTTCATGCAGAACATAAGGTCATAAGGAATAGTAGAATTAGGCCATTCAGCCCGTCAAGTCTACTCCGCCATTGAATCATGGCTGATCTATCTCTCCCTCCTACTCATTCTCTTGCATTCTCCCCATAACCTCTCACACCGGTACCAAGCATGAATCTATCTATCTCTGCCTTAAAAATATCAATTGACATGGTCTCCACAGCCTTCTGTGGCAAAGAATTCAACAGATGCATCTGCCTCTGACTAAAGAAAATTCTCCTCATCTTCTTCCCAAAAGAACGTACTTTAATTAGACCTCTAGGTTATGACCCCTAGACTCTCCCGCTAGTGGAAACATCCTCTCCACATCCACTCTATCCAAACATTTCATTATTCAGTGCGTTTCAATGAGGTCCCCCCTCCTTCTTCTAAACTACAGCAAGTGCAGGCCCAGTTCTGACAAACGCTCATCATAGGTTAACCTACTCATTCCTGGGGTCAGTCTTGTAAACCTCCTCTGGATCCGCTCCAGAGCCAGCACACCCTTCTTCAGATATGGTGCCCAAAATTGATCACAATATACCAAATTATGCCAAGTTCACCTAATCTCCTCTGCCGACGTAATCCACATCCCTCCATTCCCTATATATCCATGTGCCTAACCAAAAGCTTTAGAAATGCCAGTATGTGTCTCTGCTTTCTCTGCCACCCCATAGCAGGATGTTCCAGATATTCACCACTGTCAGTGTAAAGACGTTCTCCTGCACATCTCCTTTAAACTTTGCCATCTCACCATAAAGCATTTTACAAGAGGTACACAATTTAACATTTCATTTAACATGCTCTCTTTATAATCGATGGCAGATTTGAAATGGGGGAGAGTAACAAGTGCAACATTAATCATTCTGCTATCATTCATAACATTTGCTATTTTTCTTTAACCTTAACAATAAAAATGTACCAAATGATAGTGTATAGTTGGATAACACTGGAGCACATTCACTTGACAGTTTGCCAATTTTTTTTTTTAGGTAAATGAGTACAATTAATCAATAATTGATTTACAGGAATACATTAAGAACTGTACATTAATGTAGGCTATTTAAAATGCTCAAGAGCAAGATTCTGGTTCTGAACTCCTGGGTCTGATCCATTATCTCCATTATAACATGAATTGCATATGCAGGATGAATAATTACTGAACACAGAATAAGACAACAATTCGCTCTTAAAGTTATATGGTAGTCATCATTATGAAGTTTATCAAATCTACCGATTCAACGTCTCAGCAACCCCAATAAGGAAGAATTCAATCTTTGACCCACTTCATGATGCAAGTGGATCGCAGTTTAAGAATGTATGTGCAGGCATATTTTAGAAACAAGAAAAGATAATTTAAAAATAATATGTTCTTACCATTCTCAGTTATGTACTCCTCAATATTTACCTCAAATGCAATCCCCATATGAGAAAACAAACCAAGCTTTGAAAAGGGAACTTTTATCAGCTTTCTTTTTTATGAAAATTGTGCATTCAAGTAATTTTAATATGGGTGGAAACATGCAAATGGAGCAGAGGCTTTCATGGGAAACTCATCTCAGCTCATCTGTTATTTCTCCAGCATCAGTTACGTTGTTCATGATATTACAAGTTTTGCATCTCACCAGGGTAAGTTGGAGATGTTAGATACTCCTGCTGTATATTTAAAAAAAACGTAGCACATCCTCTGGGTCCCACAATGAGATGTCAATTAGATTCTTCATTTCAGCATCAATATTTTCTCCAAGGCATCTGACAGTATCAGTTTTCAATACTTGGGCTGAACAAATCCTATCAGTGGATGTACCATCACTAAGCTTTTTTTTATACAAAGCACACCAAAGCACAAGTTGCAAGTTACAATCTTAGATTCACGTAAATATAGAACATGGAAACTGTCCCATTTGTTCCACTGAGTCCACACCAATCATCAACCATTCATTTTTACACCAATCCTACCTAACCCATCTTATTCTCCCCACATTCTCATCAAGCCCTCAAATTATACCACACATCTACACAACTTACAGTGGCCAATATATCTACCAAACTGTGTGTCTTATGTGGCAGGAAACTGAGGTACCTGGGGAAACTTTGTATTCACAGGGAGAACATGCAAACCTGACACGGGCAGCACCAGAAGTCAAGATCAAACCTGGGCTATGAGCTTTGTGCTGCCCTGTATCCTACTTATTGCAGTGAAGAGGGGCCACTTGTGACATGGCACATGGCCATGTGGGTGGGAGGGTTTGCCTTCACATACAGAAGATTATTCTTACATTATTTTCCCATGTTTCCTTTCACCTCAAAGTAGTGCAGCTGTTAATGCCTCTTAATGCAGCTGTTCTGTGACAGCCCTCACAGGCCAGTAGCCCTAAAACATAGCAATTGGGAAGAAGGCTTCTGACCCTAAACATCACTTAACCATGTTCTTCAGATATACTGCCTGACCCGCTTAATTTTGTGTCTATCTTTAGTATAAACCAGCATCTACAGTTCCTTGTTATTATATATAGCAACTTGGAGCTTCTAAAGCAGTTATTGTCAATACCTTTACATGTCTTGTTTTTAACCATGACCCCAGTATTGAACATTATTATACCTTGATTTTTTATGTATTGTTGGAATTTTTGCAATATTATGCATGGGATCCGATTGGTATTAGCAAATACTCAGCAATTATTTAGAATAAAAACAGTGAGATCCCGCTTCTAGGAATAGCAATCTAATCAATTATATCGTTCTCAATAAAATGTAAAAGGTAAGGAAGATCATTAAACAATCCTGAGCAAAATAGGAACTGATATTCGATGATAAGGCCATGAATGCCATTTGGCATATTTAAAAAATAGTTCTGAAGTGCAGAAAATTAATCATGCAAAATTTTACAAACAAGGTTTGTATTTTCCGTTTCAAAGTACCTTTGTGGAGTGAATCTAATTATGTCAAATGCCTATTGTTTTCTGTATTGAATGTGAAAACATATCCACAATTATTTCCCTATGTTGCCCTGACCATATATTAAGAACCTAAAAAAAAGGTTTACATTTTGCATTTCAGTCACAAAAAGAAGGCAACCCCCTTCCATTCTGAAGTAAACTGACAATGCTTGCAATCTTCGTGGTTATGTATATCTCCTTCCCAATGTCAATTCATGTCAGGCTTCAACTGTCTTATCTATGATGCTCAGCATGAGTGACCTCCTTAAGCAGGTAAAGCAATCAATGATATTATAGAATTCACATTAACAGTAAATTAGGAAGTATAAGCTCCTGTTTGTGCAATTTAAAAAAACATTTCACTAGGTGAAATTATGATTATGATGTTTACATGAAATTAATGTACAAACCATAATATAATAAACTTGAGAGTATACAATTAAAATAATTTTAATGATTTTAAAGCAATGTATTTTGAAATGCATCCTGGACTCAAACATATAAAGTTTGTATTCCAGAGCCACAGGGTGTGTCGAACAACAATTATAGTTTTACAAATCAACTTGAACATAATACAATATTTTCAGGTTTATACAAACAGAATTGTTAGAAAAATAATTGAAACTTCATTTGTTTAGTTATCATCATCATTTTGATGGGTGTGCTGCAATTTCAGAATCCATAAATTATTATCAACAACAAGACATATGACCTCTGGTCTCATGTTCACCTTCACCTCACTCCATCTTCCTCTCTCATGTATATTTTCACAGCTAATGTCCATCATACTTGTAAGGGGAAATATACAATTAATAGCAAGACCCTTATCAGCATTGACGTACGGGGGGATCTTGAGGTCCAAGTCAATAACTCCCTGAAAGTGGCAACTTTTTGTAGATAGTAGATAGAGTGGTAAATAATGCTCACGGTATTCTTGCCTTCATTGCTCAGGGCATAAGAGTCAAGAGATCATGTCCTTTGATATGACTTTGCTGCATTTGGAGTAATGTGTGCAGTTCTGGTTGCTTCAGGAAGGATGTGGAGGCTTTATGGAGGTTTGCTAGAAGGATGCCTGGCTAAGTGTTATTGGCAACAAGAAGATAATGGACAGACATGAATTGTTTTCCCTGGAACACAGGAGGTTGGGGTCAGATTTGATAGAGGTATATAAAATTATGAGAGGGATTAATTTGATAATCAAACTTTTTACGAGGATGGAAATATCAAATACTAGAGAACATAACTTTAAGGTGAAAGGGGCAAAATTGAAAGGATATGTATGAGTTTTACGTAGTGGATGATGAGTGCCTGGAATGTACTGCCAGGGGTGGTAGTGGATGCAGACACAATAGTAACATTTAAGATACTTTTAGATAGGCACATGGATATGCAGGGAATGGAGCGAAATAGATTAAGTACAAACACATAAGAGTTGGTCTTGGCATCATGTTCAACTCTGTCATTGTGGACCAAAGGGCCTGTTCCCATTCCCTTCCTTTTTCTTACTCTATTCTATATTTGTTCTTTATGTAAAGATCTTTACCTTCAATCCCTCATAGAATAGCAAAAGCTTTACTGTGAGCATCACCTCTGATCCTTCTAAATACCAATCAATGAATCTCAGTTGTACTCAATCTTGCATTAAATGGTAACCTATTTATCACAAAAATTAAATGAGTGAATATATATTGTACAAACTCAAAAGTATATCCATCTTAGTTCAGAAACTAAGAATGAAGCTTCACAGAAACTCAATGTGTGATCGGACCAAACTTTTAACAAATGGAGCCGCTCCCTGTATCCTGGTGGCAAAGAACACCGACAATAGCTTCTAAATTCCACTCTGACCAGATCACCCTGTATCTTCCATTTTGCTTCATTCTGTATGTTCCCCTTTGCTGCACTCTATAACCTCCCTTTTACTTGCACTCCGTGAGGCGTGGTGGCGTATGCAGTGACGCGTGGTAACGCGTGGCGCCCCAGGATTTTGGAATGCTCAAATTTCTTGTGTGTCATCTGCGTGATGTGTCCCTTGCACATGCTGACCTACTGATGGCGTATATGCTGACGTACTGACAGTGTATGTGTAGTACGTAGTGACGCATGGTTACGCACGGTGACGCACGAACATTGCCTATGCTAATTTATTATGTTTCACCGTGCTTCTACGTGCGTAACCATGCGCCGTCCGTACGACGTCAGCATACCACATGCGCGTCATTTGAGCGTCGCACCACGTGACCACCCGGGTATAAAGCGCTTGTAGTTTAAAAACATTTTCACTGGGAAAATCCTTGCCAAGGAGATAGGACTAAGTACGAACGACATCGCAAATGGCTCCCAAAACCACTTGGCGCGCGACTGTCGTAGTGCTAGACGATTTTCGAGCAACAGTCACCCGTCAGTCACTACTGGCCTGTCGCGTAAATGACACGCAAATGACGCCCAAGTGGGACAGGCCCTTACCTATGGAGTTTGTGCATTCTCTCTGTGACTGCATGGGTTTTCTCCGGATGCTCTGGTTTCCTCCCACATTCCAACAATTTGCAGGTCTGTAGGTTAATTGGCTTCTGTAAATTGTCCCGAGTGTGTAGTATAGAAATAGGGTATGTGTGATCGCTGGTCAGCACAGACTCTGTGAACCGAAAGGCCCGTTTCCACACTGTATCTCTGAACTAAACTAAACCAAACTATGCATTCCCAAACCCTTGTGAGATTGCAGACCCCTTCTTTTGCTTCTTGGAACTCACTTTGTTCTTTATCTAACTGCTTTCCTATTCACAATTCAAAGCCTTCTCATCGATCAAGATTTTGGTACCTTTTCAAGTTTTCCCCATAAGGCTGGAAACCTTTTCTTGCTTCTCTGTCATTGACCTTGAAAGGGTTTTCTATAAATAAAAACCCAGTCAAAAGTAGTTAGTTGTTAACTTTATCCTTTTTTTATGCAGTTCACATCATAATCTTTGTGACTAACTATTGAATTCCCCTAAACCCCTCCCACACAATATTTATACTTAAATCATATGTATTAAACAAAATACAAAAGCACTGATGTCTTGATTGGTGCAAACCGATTCTCTACTTTTATGGTCAAAGTGTTTGTAATTACAAACATTGGTGTTAAAATAGATTTTAACCAGAGGGGGACAGTAATTTTTTTGTAATACTTTCATAACCGCTAAGAGAACAAACAACCTAAAATGTTGTCAGAGGAAGACACAAAGTGCTGAAGTAACTCAGCGAGACAGGCAACATCTTTGAAGAAGGGTCGCAACTAAATTGTCACCTATCCATGATCTCTAGAGATGTTGCCTGACCTGCTGAGTTACACCAGCTCTTTGCGTCATTGTTTGTAAACCAGCATCTTCAGTTCCTTTTTTCTCCAATGTTGCCAGAGGCTTATACCGAGAAACAGTACACTGTCGTCCAGAGTTTTGCAACCTATTGAATGTTAACTGAAAACCAATCATGAAATATGATTGTCACAGGTGGGTAAACATTGTAACTGCTATTCAATCAGCAGAAATTCATGACCAATGTCATTGTAGCAAAACTGAATTTCACAAAGGGTGCAAGCCTGACACATTGCAGTAGGTCTTCACTAGATTGCCGCTTATTAAAAATCAATCAATGACAAACGAAGACACAAAGTGCTGGAGTAACTCAATGGGTCAAGCGGCATCCCTAGAGAAAAAGAATGGGTGATGCTTTGGGTCTGGAACCTTCTTCAGACTCAATGACAAAGGAATTAAAAAGTCTATATTCACACCCTTAAAAGTTTATATTCACACCATGCTCTGAATTTAATGTAATGGGGAGAAATATAATTGCTTGTCCTCAATCAGCATAAATATTCAGGAAGTCACATTTCCAAAGGTACTGCATTTGCCCAGTCCAGTGCTGTCAACTATGAGTGAGCCATCATTACTTCATTCTTTGCCTGAAGGATAAGGATCACACTAAGCTAGGCTAATACTTGCTTGTGGTAAATCTTAGAACAATTATAATAATTCTACTAAAGCTAAAGGAACTACAAACCGCTTGTATGGAGGAATATTAAAAGTGGCCTCGGGTGACTTTAATAATATCTTGCATCCCAGTGCCAGCTGGCTGTTGAACACAAACAAAGCCCTCTGAAGAACTGTGCAAACTAAGTCAGAGTGACAAATGGCAGAGCTCAGTAGAAGGCAAGAAGGAAGAAAAATTAACAATAATAAAAAAATGACAAGCAAGTAGAAAGGACATCATTCATTTCAAGCAGGTCATTCAATGGCAGACACCCAGGTTCAATCCTGACCTTGGTTGCCCTCTGTGTGGAGTTATAGAACAGTAAGAAGACCCAGAGAATGAGAGATAGGTGGAAGAAACTGAAGAGCGGCAGGAGAAAGACGAAGAAGAAGTCTACAATGGTAATGTTGCTGCTCAGTATCTGTAGCCTCAGTCCCTACATAAGCAGAAGAAAAAGCAATATTGGTGACACAAGAAACTGCAGTTGCTGGAATGTTGATCACAACACAAACTGCTAGAAGAATTCCGAGATGCCTGCAAGATCAAAGCTCCCAGGGCCTCTCCAGGGTCCAACTGTTACTATTAACTTCTCTTAGTGGCGGCGCGGCTCTGGCTGCAGCGGCTCTCCGGCAGTCCTGTTTGTTTTGTGTTTTTTGGGTTGTTTATTTTCGTTTTGGTTAGTCTAGTTTTGGTTTTTAGTTTGTGTTTTGGGGGGGGGGGGGGGTTGAAACGGGGCTTGCTGTCTCTCCCTGCGGGGGAATGCGACTTTTTTGTCGTATTCCCCTTCTCTGCCTCCGTCTGCGCTGAGGCCTAATGGCGGAGCTGGCGACCTCGAGGCTCAGGAGGCAGAGCCCGCCAGGACTCGCACTGAGCTCGCTCCCGTGAGGACGGCCCGGCTCGGGGCTGGAACAGGGCTTTCGTGAGGGGCTGTGACGGCCGGCCCGAGGAAGGAACGGTGCTCCCGTCGGAGTAGCCGAGCTCGGGGAGGTACGGCGTTCCCAGCCCGAGGGAGGAGCGGCGCCCGGTCGGGGCGGCCCAGCCTGAGGGAGGAGCGGCGCCCAGTCGGGGCGGCCCAGCCTGAGGGAGGAGCGGTGCCCGGTCGGGGCGGCCTGGCGCGAGGGAGGATCGGCGCCCGGTCGGGGCGGCCTGGCGCGAGGGAGGAGCGGTGCCCGGTCGGGGCGGCCTGGCGCGAGGGAGGAGCGGTGCCCGGTCGGGGCGGCCTGGCCCGAGGGAGGAGCGGCGGCCTGGCGCGAGGCTGAGACGGTGGCAGTACTCACGTGAGGGCGATCCGGCTCGGGGCTGGAACGATGCTCCGGGGGCTGGGACGGCAGTTCTGGTGGCGGTGGCCTGAGACCGGGGGTTCGGCCGCGGGCCAGCGGCTGCGTTAGCAGGTCTGGTGAGCGGCAGCTTCGACTACCCCGGGCCGCGGTGTTTGAGCCGCGAGGACAGGTTTTAACATCGCCCGGGGGGTATCGCCTCAGCGCAGAAGGAGAAGAGGAGGGAAGAGACTGCAGCCCTTAGACTTTTGCCTCCATCACAGTGAGGAGATGTTGGGTGGACTCACTGTGGTGGATGTTAATATGTGTTTATTGTTGTTTTTTATTGTATTGTATTATATGTATGACTGCTTAAATCTCGTTCAGACTTCGGTCTGGATGACAATAAAAGGCTATTCTATTCTATTCTATTCTATTCTAACTTGGAAAGACACAAAATGCTGGAGTATCTCAGCAGGTCAGGCATCATCTCGGGAGAACAATGGATGGGTGATGTTTCGGGTCAGGTTCCTTCTTCAGACTCAACATGACAGCTAATGTTTCGGTTTGAGACCCTTCTTTAGACAATAAACTTACTACCCTCAGTTTGGGGAGTCTAAACAACGCGTAAAAATACTTCACGTAAAAATCTGATTATTCAGGTCTGTCTGCATGGAATATAACGCATAAATGATTCCATATAACCATATAACAATTACAGCACGGAAACAGGCCATCTCGGCCCTACAAGTCCGTGCCGAACAACTTTTTTCCCTTAGTCCCACCTGCCTGCACTCATACCATAACCCTCCATTCCCCTCTCATCCATATGCCTATCCAATTTATTTTTAAATGATACCAACGAACCTGCCGCCACCACTTCCACTGGAAGCTCATTCCACACCGCTACCACTCTCTGAGTAAAGAAGTTCCCCCTCATGTTACCCCTAAACTTCTGTCCCTTAATTCTGAAGTCATGTCCTCTTGTTTGAATCTTCCCTATTCTCAAAGGGAAAAGCTTGATCACATCAACTCTGTCTATCCCTCTCATCATTTTAAAGACCTCTATCAAGTCCCCCCTTAACCTTCTGCGCTCCAGAGAATAAAGACCTAACTTATTCAACCTATCTCTGTAACTTAGTTGTTGAAACCCAGGCAACATTCTAGTAAATCTCCTCTGTACTCTCTCTATTTTGTTGACATCCTTCCTATAATTGGGCGACCAAAATTGCACACCATACTCCAGATTTGGTCTCACCAATGCCTTGTACAATTTTAACATTACATCCCAGCTTCTATACTCAATGCTTTGATTTATAAAGGCTAGCATACCAAAAGCTTTCTTTACCACCCTATCTATATGAGATTCCACCTTCAAGGAACTATGCACGGTTATTCCCAGATCCCTCTGTTCAACTGTATTCTTCAATTCCCTATCATTTATCATGTACGTCCTATTTTAATTTGTCCTGCCGTGTAACACCTCACATTTATCAGCATTAAACTCCATCTGCCATCTTTCAGCCCATTTTTCCAAATGGCCTAAATCACTCTGTAGACTTTGGAAATCCTCTTCATTATCCACAACACCCCCTATCTTGGTATCATCTGCATACTTACTAATCCAATTTACCACCCCTTCATCCAGATCATTGATGTACATGACAAACAACAAAGGACCCAACACAGATCCCTGAGGCACCCCACTAGTCACCTGCCTCCAACCCGACAAACAGCCATCCACCATTACCCTCTGGCTTCTCCCATTCAGCCACTGCTGAATCCATCTTGCTATTCAAAGGTTATTTCAAAGGTTATTTATTGGTCACATACACCTAGGTGTAGTGAAATGCTTCTTGCCAATGCAGCACATAAAGAATGAATACAGACATAACATTAATAAGAGATTTAAACATAAAGAACATCCCCCCACAATGGCTCCCACCATGAGGGAAGGCACAAAGTCCAGTCCCCAACCCCAGTTCACCCATAGTCGAGCCAATTGAGGCCTCCACAGTTGCCTCTATGGAGGCCCGATGTTCCTGGCCGTTCTCGCCGGGTGATGGGGCTCCGGCGTCGGGAGAATCCTCACAGCGGCTTGGGAACCCTGGAACGGCCGCTTCCGTACTGGAGGCCGCGGCTTCCAAAGCCAACAAGGCCGCACCGGTTGGAGCTCCACTACTGGCGATCTCGTCGCGAGATCCCAGGCTCCCGGTGTACAGTTCGGCGCCGCCGCCCGCAGCTGGCCGCTCCTCAGACCCGCAGCTCCGCGATGTTGTTCCCGGCGGTCTCAGCTCACCGGAGTTTCAGCGCGGCGACCCAGGCAAGGCATCGCCCGCTCCACGATAGCGCTCCAGCGCTGTGCCGCCACCGAAGCCGTGGTACTGGGAGGTCCCCGACAGGAAACGCCACTCCAGGCCCGCTGGTAGGCCGCGAGGACGGGTCGAAACTGCAGCCCGGAAAAAGCTGCCTCTCCGACCAGGTAGGGACCCTGAAAGGTAGTTTCCCCCCTCCCCCCCCCCCCCCCCACCCCCACATAAAAAAGTCTAGAACTCCAGAAACAAAAACACTTTAACTAACTAAAAATAAAAAAAAGATGAAAAGACAGACAGCTGCTGGCTGGGCAGCCGCGCACAGGTCAGCGCCCCCTGTTGGTTTCATGTTGATGCTCTGGCACCGACCGTGCAAGAGCTGGCTGCTCTTGAAAAGGAGGCGCAGTCGTCTTTCTTACAGTTTGGCTTTCTTCCCAACCAATTGTTCAAGCGCTTTTGATTGCAACATGCGCCTTAATTTAGTTCAACAAAGAAACTGACAAGTTCCTGCATTTATACCCAACAGTTTAACCTTCTTAACCAACCTTCCATGAGGAACATTGTCAAAGGCCTTACTAAAGTCCATATAGACAACATCCACTGCTTTACCCTCGTCAATTTCCCTAGTAACCGCTTCAAAAAATTCAAGAAGATTAGTCAAACATGACCTTCCAGGCACAAATCCATGTTGACTGTTCCTAATCAGACCCTGTTTATCCAGATGCTTATATATATTATCTCTAAGTATCTTTTCCATTAATTTGCCCACCACTGAAGTCAAACTAACAGGTCTATAATTGCTAGGTTTACTCTTAGAACCCTTTTTAAACAATGGAACAACATGCGCAGTACGCCAATCCTCGGGGACTATTCCCGTTTCTAATGACATTTGCAATATTTCTGTCATAGCCCCGGCTATTTCTACACTAACTTCCCTCAATGTCCTAGGGAATATCCTGTCAGGACCTGGAGACTTATCCACTTTTATATTTTTCAAAAGTGTCAGTACTTCTTTTACTTTGAAACTCATAGTATCCATAACTACTCTACTCGTTTCCCTTACCTCACATAATTCAATATCCTTCTCCATGGTGAATACCGAAGAAAATAAATTGTTCAATATCTCCCCCATCTCTTTTGGCTCTGCAAATAGCTGCCCACTCTGTTTCTCCAATGGACCAATTTTATCCCTCGTTATCCTTTTGCTATTAATATAGCTGTAGAAACCCTTTGGATTTACTTTCACCTTACTTGCCAAAAAAACCTCATATCTTCTTTTAGCTTTTCTAATTTCTTTCTTAAGATTCTTTTTACATTCCTTATACTCCACAAGCACCTCATTTACTTCATGCTGCCTATAATTATTGTAGATCTCCCTCTTTTGCCGAACAAGATGTCCAATTTCCCTTGAAAACCAGGGCTCTTTCCAATTTTTACTGTTTCCTTTCAACCGAACAGGAACATAAAGATTCTGTACTCTTAAAATTTCCCCTTTAAATGTCCACCATTTCTCTTCTACATCTTTCCCATAAAACAAAATGTCCCAGTCCACTCCTTTTAAATCATCTCGCATCTCATCAAAGTTAGCCTTTCTCCAATCAAAAATCTCAACCCTAGGTCCAGTTCTGACCTTCTCCATAATTATATTGAAACTAATGGTATTGTGATCACTGGACCCAAAGTGCTCCCCAACGCATACCTCCGCCACCTGTCCCGTCTCATTTCCTAACAGGAGGTCCAGCACTGCCCCTCCTCTAGTAGGTACCTCTATGTATTGCTGCAAAAAACTATCCTGCACACATTTTACAAACTCCAAACCATCCAGCCCATTTACAGAATGTGTTTCCCAGTCTATGTGTGGAAAGTTGAAATCTCCCACAATCACTACCTTGTGCTTACTACTAATATCTGCTATCTCCTTACATATTTGCTCTTCCAATTCTCGTTCCCCATTTGGCGGTCTATAATACACCCCTATAAGTGTTGCTACACCTTTCCCACTTCTCAGTTCCACCCAAATAGCCTCCCTAGATGAGCCCTCCAATCTATCCTGCCAAAGCACTGCTGTAATATCTTCCCTGACTAGCAATGCAACACCTCCACCTCTTGCCCCTCCAATTCTATCACACCTGAAGCAACGAAATCCTGGAATATTTAGTTTCCAATCACAGCCCTCCTGCAACCATGTTTCACTGATCGCCACAACATCATACTTCCAGGTGTCTATCCAGACTCTAAGCTCATCCACCTTTCTTACAATGCTCCTAGCATTAAAATATGCACATTTAAGAAACCCCCCGACTCTTCTCTGTTTATTTCCTTTTTTTTCTTTCTCCTCTTGTGTCCGAGTGCTTCCCTTTTCTGCTTCCTGCCTCCCATTCTGTCTACTAGCTTTCTCTATTTGAGTCCCTCGCCCCAACCATTCTAGTTTAAAGTCTCCCCAGTGAACTTTGCAAATTTCCCCGCCAGGATATTGGTCCCCCTCGGGTTCAAGTGCAACCCATCCTTTCTGTACAGGTCCCACCTTCCCCAAAAGAAGTCCCAATGATCCAGAAACTTGAATCCCTGCCCTCTGCACCAGTCTTTCAGCCACGCATTTATCCTCCACCTCGCTCCATTCCTACTCTCACTGTCGCGTGGTACCGGAAGTGGCGGCGCTGTGTTACAGCTGCGGCTCGCCTGCAGTCTGTCTGTTTTTACTTTTTTTGTTTGTTTTTTTTGTCTAGTTTAGTAATTTTTTTGGTTATTAGGTGGTGTTATGTGTGTGGGGGGAGGGTGAAACAGAGCTTTCTGTCTCTCCCTTCGGGGGAATGCGACTTTTTGTCGTATCCCCCTTCTCTTCCCCCGTCTGCGCTGAGGCCTAATGGCGGAGCTGGCGGCCTCCAACCTGCGACCGACCTCGAGGGTCCGGAGGTAGAGCCAGCCAGGACTCACCAACGCGAGGCTGGCCGTCTTCGAGCTGTGGCGACGTCCGGGTAGCGGCACGACTCGGCGCTCCGGTGAGGGCGGACGGCGCGGGGCTGAGACACTCTCGTGTGAGCGGCACGGCTACTGGCTGGAAGGCGCTCCCGTGTGAGCAGCCCGGTGCGGGGCTGAGACGCTGCCGTGCAGGCGGACCGGCTCCCGGCTGGAAGGTGCTCCCGTGGGGGCAGCCCGGTGCGGGGCTGAGACGCTGCCTTGTGGGCGGCCCGGTGCGGAGCGGAGACGGTGCTACGGCGGCTGAGGCGGCGTTCTGGCGGCGGCGACCTGGATCCGGGGCTCGGCCGCGGGCCAGTGGAGGACAATGTCGGGAGCTCGCAGGGCACAGGCTGGTGCCTGTTTTCCGGAGCACCCGTTGCAACAGCTGCGTCCGCTGGACTGGAGGGCGGCAGCTTCGACCACCCCCCAGGCCGCGGAGTTTGAACCGTGGGACTGACTTACCATCGCCCGGTGGGGTATCGCCTCGGCGCAGAGGGAGAAGAGGAAGGAAGAGACAGTAACTCTAAGACTTTTGCCTCCATCACAGTGAGGAGGTGTTTGGTGAACTCACTGTGGTGGATGTTAATTTGTGTTTATTGTGTTCTGTTATTATTACATGTATGGCTGCAGGCAACAGCATTTCGTAAAGACCGAAAGGTCTGAATGACAAATAAAGGATTCAATTCAATACAGGCAGTAATCCTGAGATTGTTACCTTTTTGGTCCTTTTCCTTAACTCTCCTCCCAACTCCCTAAATCCTCCCTTCAGGACCTCTTCACTTTTTTTACCTATGTCATTTGTACCAATATGTACCACGACCTCAGGCTCCTCTCCCTCTGATTTCAGGATACCTTGGATGCGTTGAGACACGTCCGAGACCTTGACACCAGGGAGGCAGACCACCATCCTGGTCTCCCGACTGCGTCCACAGAAACGCCTATCCGACCCCCTAACAATAGAGTCCCCAATTACAATTGCCCTCTTCTTTTTTCCCTATTTTTCGGAGCAACAGGGCCGGTCTCTGTGCTGGAGGCCCGTCCGCTGTTGCTACCCCCAGGTAGGCTGGTAACCCCATCCGTACTCAAACAGGAGTACTTATTTGCAAGGTGTACCGACATTGGACTACTCCCTCATTCCTGCCTCTGCCCCTTGCCCTTCCTTAGCGTGACCCACATGTCTCTCTCCCGTGGTTTTGGAGTGACCACCTCCCTATAACTCCCCTCTCTGACCTCGTCACTCTCCCTGACCAGACAGAGGTCATCGAGCTGCTGCTCCAGGAACCTAATACGGTCCCTTAGAAGCCCCATCTCTCTGCACCTGGTGCAGATGTGGACGTCTGGAGGGCCATCCGACACCATGACCTCCCACATCTGACATCCAGAACAGTACACTGCTCTGACTGTCATTCTCTCGCCTTACCCTGGATCCGATACCAGTATAATACAATAGAAATTGCTGGGAGAAATCAGCAGGTACCTGACACAAACAGCTGCTCCCTCTTGCCCTTTAAACTGCACCTTTATTATATAAACAAAAAGCACTGTACCTTTACTAAAGCACTGTACCCTTAGCTCACTGTACCTTTACTAAAGCACTGTACCTTTAACCAGAAAGCAGAAATGCTAACCTGAGGTTGCACCCAATCAGCTGCTTCCTCTAGTCTGCTTCCGCCAATCAGCGGCTTCCACCAGAACCCTCCCTATGGAGTGTGGAACGTTACGGGTTTTGGTAAAAGCCCTGACCCTCCTCCACTGTCTCCAACGGTCCCGGGCCTCTGTAAAATAAAGCCCCGCGCCCGATTTAAGTACTCACCGCCCTGACCCTCCTCCACTGTCTCCAACGGTCCCGGGCCTCTGTGAAAACAAGCCCCGCGCCCGATTTAAGTACTCACCGCCCTGACCCTCCTCCACTGTCTCCAACGGTCCTGGGCCTCTGTCACATTCAGACCCTGATCCCATTAATAATTGGCTTTCAACCAAATATTTATATTTGTGGTATTTCCTGAATGAACTAAATGCCCTGCTTCAACTACATATTTGGGAGAATGTCTTCTCTGGAGATGAAAATAATGGTGCACAGAGATTATCATGAATTGCTTGTGAGGATACATTTCTTTCCACGTTGCTCTATCGAGAAGATAGAGGGGACTTTTTGGAGGCTCTTTTTATAGTGGGCTTGGTGTGTGTCCTAGCCACACTCCACCCCACGACGTAGGGCACCCTCCAGGCATGTAACATATTGACCAGGCTTTGCATTGAATGATTGTAGGCAGTGTCTCCATCTTACCTACAGCGTCTATCTTCTCTGTGGTAACCAGCAGAGGTGCTGTGCATGTCAAGGAGAGTAAAATGTAGAAGTTTCTTGTCATCTTTAAATGTATCGCAGCAAACTTTTGGCAGCTGTAGTAAGTTCATTAAAGCCCCATCAGAAACCATTCAAGTCATATTTAGTACTTATTTCTGATGTAAACCACCCTTATGCCATTTCGCACTGAATGTTAGGCAATTTTGCAGCTTTTGCAGAGGACCTGATTTGGCATTTGTGTTCAATGCAGCAATGTATTCTTCACCAAAATTATGCACAATAAACTTTTTAAGCATTGGTTTCAAAATGTATTGCCAAAAACTATCGTGAACACGTTCACAGAATTAATCTTTTAAACCACTTTGGCTGCTTTGATCTGCTTAGTCTATTTGAAGTTAAAGTCCATTGTGATTGATTTGTTATCTTTGCTTCAAGCTTCTCTCTGTTAAGAACAAAGAGCATAAGAAATAGAAACAGAGGTTGTCCTACTCAGCAATTTAATAATCTCATTGCCATTCTTTTACCTCCCAATGCTTTTTAGCCCTATCCCTATATCTATTGATTCTATTACAATTAAAAAATTCTATCAAAATCTGTCTGGAAAATACTAAGATGCGGAGTCACATTAGGTCTCTTGGAGAGTGAATTGAATTTCACTATCCGCCAGCAGGGTGTCTCTGCCAGTGGTGTCACTCCCTATGACCACTAAATGCATGCCTCAACAGGCAAATGTTTCTGCTCCTTCCAATCCCAATATATCAACCCCTTATTTTGAGAATGGAAACGTCCAACACTAGAGGGCATAGCTAGAAGGTGAGAAGGGGAAAGTTTAATGGAGATATGTGGGGCAAGGTTATTGCACAGAGGGTGATGGGGGCCAGGAGCACATTTCCAGGGGTGGTGGTGGAGGCTGATACGATGGTGGGATTAAAGAGGCTTTAGATAGACACGTGGAAATGCAGAGAATAGAGGGATATGGATCATGTGCAGGCAGATGAGATCAGGTGTGTCGGAAGGAATTACTAGTTTACACAGAAGATAGACACAAAATGCTGGAGTAACTCAGCATCAGCTATTCCTTTGCTCCGAGATGTTGCCTGACCTGCTCAGTTCCTCCAGCATTTTCTACCTATCTTCAGTTGAGATCAGTTCATCTACACATCATGTTGTGGGCTGAAAGGCCTATTGCTGTGCTACACCGTTCTATGTTTTATGACAGTCAGCAAAGGACTCTTTATCCCTGGCTCCCTTGATTAATTCTGTCTCAAATTGCTTTGTTGGCAAAAGTGAGCCAGTAAGCCTCTGCAAATTGTGTTTTCTTTCTGTCCCTTGTTATCTCTTTCCTCCTCCTACAATGGGTCAATTTTCTGTAGTTCCAGGGCAAATTTATCCCTCACTAATATCTACATTATTTATTGTTTGGCTGCATTCCTTTCTTTTCATTTCTTTGTCCTTTCAAAATAGCAAGAACCTTGGAATATTTCATTTCAACCTTGCCACCGAAATAGCTGTTAATACAATTAGAGTCAAATGGGTTTAACCTATCATTTTGTCTATTTAGTTATGAATGCTTTCTGCATTTGTATGTGCGGCTTTTAATTTTGGCTTTTTACCTTTTTTCCTTGAAATGACTTTGTTTACTGATGCGCTATTACCACCATAGTTATTTCATTCAAAATAGTCTACCTAGATGTTGGCAGTGAAGTCTGCTGAAACAGCACAATAATTATTAACGTTGTCAAGTTTCATTTCAGTATGGCCTCTGATCTGCTATACTGACTGGGAACCCATATTCTGACTTTGAATAACTTGTTACTTTTTCATCTACTATATTCAGTGTAAGTTACAAGTTTGTAATGAACAAGAACTGTGCACCTGTTCCAAGTCAAACATAGTTTGAGAAGGTCAAAAGTAAAGAGAAATATAACCACAGCCTGGGAATTATGGTGATTGAAATGGAAGGAACCTTCACAACGGACTCACTGGCTGAAAGTTAAAGCCATAGCCTCAGTTTCTTTGATTCACACACAGGCACCTAGATGATCTAGAGTGTTTGAAGGCGCTGGCTTGTACTCATTGGAGTTTAGACGGATGAGGAGGGACCTCATTGCAAGTTACAGAATAGTGAAAGGCCTGGATACAGTGAATGTGGAGAGGATGTTTCCACTGGTAGGATAGTCCAGGACCAGTGACCAGAGCCTCAGAATAAAAGAGCGTACCTTTAGAAAGGAGGTGAGGAGAAATTTATTTTGTCAGAGGGTGATGAATCTGTGGAATTCATTGCCACAGACGGCTGTGGGGACGTCAATGGATATTTTTAAGGCGGAGATCAGCCATGACTGAATGGTGGAGGAGACTTGATAGGCCAAATGGCCTCATTTTGATTCTAGAACTTATGAATAAGTTGAGAGAAATGAAATTGCCTAATTGAAATAAGAAAAACCAAAGGTGTATATTATCTCATTATCTTTGACCTTGAAGATTTCCTCGGCCATCGGAAGGCTGAGTAATGAGGAAAAATCAGATTTGGAATTAAGTATGAATCTTTACAGATGCATACAAATTGAATATAAAAAGTTTACTTTATTTTTTTGATGACCCACGCCTGTACACATTGGAAGTGAATGGATAATTCTCTGCAAGCGGGTAAAACTAATGAGGAAGATTGAACAAAATAAGTAAAAACATATCAAGTATGTTCAGTAACCTGACCAAGTAACATTTTCAAAATTAATCAAACAATTGAAATGCAAGATCCTAACCAAGAATTGCAGTTGAATTACGGTAATTAACATGCCATAAGGCCACATAAGCAGCTACATCTGTTCTTTGAAAGTACCTTCTCCGTTGTGTTACTCATGCTGCTACCAGGACAATTCTGACAAACAGCTCAAATTGTTTGAGACACTGTTCAAACTGCTTGATCTGTCAATTGATGGATTCATTGATCACCTTGCAAGGAGTGTGGGAAGATACAGGAAAAGAGACAAAAGGCAACAGGATTTTCTATTTCAGATCAGATTCACATGAATGATTTCTGCATATGCCACACATTATTTAATCATTAAACTGCGGTCAATAAAAGTATCTTGTGCGATGCAATGTGCGATATTCCATCAAAATTAACAAATGAACTGCAGTCGCTGAACAAATGTCATTAATGAGTGTGAATGTAATGACTAAACATTTTGATCGAACCTTCTCATAACCAGGGATAAATTAATCAATTTTTGAAAATGTTCCATATTTGCATACTGAGGTAAAGATTTTGTGAAATAAAGCATTTAAAACATTTTTTGTTTCTCTCTTCCACCCTGTCTCTCTTTCCATTCTGTCTCTTTTTTTAAAATCATTCATGAACCAAAGGACAACCCTATTTTATTGTTTTTGCTTTAGAACAATTGATTTTAGTCCTTATTTGGTATAACAAAGTAATTGACTGAGAATGTAGGTGTAGCCTTAAGGCTTCTCCTTTCACGTGATGGACCGTATGACGTCTTCAGGCAAGGTTAGAGGCAGCAGGGTCCGTTTTCTAATAAATACCTTGTGATGTATGCGGCAGTCCTGGTGAGCTCATGCTTCCCGGACCTGGAATATCTGATTGGGAAATTACCATCCCGGCTACCTGCCGACGGAATTCACCTCAGATATCTTGACAACAATCCACATCCCTCCCCATGCTGACATCAAGCTTGCCCTGAATGAAGTGTACTCTGCTATGAGACAAAACACCCTGAAGCCCTGATCATTATCGCCAGAGACTCCAATCAAGCCAACCTCAGTGGCATACTACCAAAGTACTATCAGCATGCATCTTGTCCCACCAGGAGCCAGAACACCCTCGACCACTGCTACATATCCATCAAAAATAGTTACTGCTCCATTCCTCAACCACATTTTGGGAAATCTGATCACCTAGCTGTGCTTCTACTCCCTACCAGCAAACAAAAACTGAATCAAGAAGAACATTCTGGTCCAAAAAGTTGCTCAAAGCTGGTCAGTGGACACGAATTACATCCTACCCAACTGCTTTGAGACAAGAGTCAGGTCAAGAGTGTTTTATTGCCATACTTCCCAGATAGAACAATGAAATTCTTACTTGCAGCAGCACAACAGAAGATGTAAACATAGTACACTGTAAACAATATAATAAACGAGAGAAATAAAAGTTCAGTGTGTACATACTCATAAATACACATATATAGATCATATATATGTGCGTATATATGTATGTACATACAC
Source organism: Amblyraja radiata (assembly GCF_010909765.2). Classification (NCBI taxonomy): domain Eukaryota; kingdom Metazoa; phylum Chordata; class Chondrichthyes; order Rajiformes; family Rajidae; genus Amblyraja; species Amblyraja radiata. The sequence goes on along the minus strand of NC_045982.1, from coordinate 22,524,715 downwards.
ACGCACACGCACACATATGCACACACGAAAATCAAACGATAGTGCAATAATAACAATAATAGTCTATGTAGTTCTGAACTTACTGTATTTGAGATTGTAGTGGTTAATAGCTGAATGGCTGTCGGGAAGAAGCTGTTCCTGAACATGGACGTTATAGTTTTCAGGCTCCTGTACCTTCGTCCCAATGGCAGGGGTGAAATGAGTGTGTGGCCAAGGTGGTGTGGGTTTCTGAGTATGCTGGCTGTCATTTTGAGGCAACGACTCCGGTAAATCCCTTCGACGGTGGGGAGGTCAGAGCCGGTAATGGACTGGGCAGTGTTCACAACTTTTTGCAGTATTCTTCGCTCCTGGGCATTCAAGTTGCCGCAACCAGGTTGTGAGGCAACCAGTCATTATGCTCTCTACTGTACACCTGTAGAAGTTCAAGAGAATCCTCTCTGACATACAAAATCTCCATAAATTTCTCAGGAAGTAGTCAGTGGACTGATCTATATTCAAGGATTCTACAGCCAACATATATGGGTTCACCACCACTATGACTGACTTCATCAGCAACTGCATAGAGGAGTACATGCCAACAAAGACAATGAGTGTTCCCCAACCAGAAACCATGCATGAACCGTGAGGTACATTCACAGGTGAAGGCCAGGTCCATTGCATGCAAATCAAATGATCCTGACTGGCACAACAAAGCTTGCTATGATCTTTGCAAACACATCGAGAATGCCAAGAGACAATATCAGGACAAACTTGTCCCAGTATAATCATTTGGACACCTGCAGACTATGGCAAGGTCTGAATACTATAAGTGGCTGCAAAGCAAAGTCAGGCAACATCACTGGTGATAGTGTGCTCTACCTGATGAATTGTATTTGTATGTATTGTATGCTCGCTTTGAGCAGAAGGCCAACGGGACGAAGACATCTATCCCATTAGACTCAAGAGTGCCTCTTCCCAGGGTCATTGTTGTAGAAGTTAGATTGGCCTTCCTGAGGTTGAACCCACGGGAAGCAACTGACCCGGACTGAGTCCCTGGCCACGTTGTTAGGAACTGTGCCGACAAGCTAGCGGGAGTTTTCATGGATAACTTCATTTCCTCCTTACACCGCTCTGACGTATCCACCTGCTTGAAGATGTCCACTATTGTCCCGGTGCTGAAGAAAAGCGAGATCACATGCCCTAACAATGACTGTCCAGTGGCCTTGACATCCACGTTCATGAATTGCTTCGAGAGACTGGTTATGGAATGCACTAAATCCAGTCAACCAAGCAACCTTGACCCGCTGCAGTTCACCCGCCACCACAACAGGTCTATGGCTGATGCTTTCTCACTGGTCCTACACTCATCCCTGGAACATCTGGATAAGAGACACACCCATGTCAGACATAATTATAGAATACAGCTCTCTTTTCAATACAGGTGCACAACCTTTTATCCGAAATTCCAAATAACGAAAAGCTCCGAATTCGGTCCTTGAAGAAAGGTCCTTGAAGACGTTCACCGAGGGCGGCCCGCAGAGGTGACAGCGGAACCTCCGGTCGGTCCTCGAAGAAAGGGGAATTAAATCCCCATTCATAAAAGAGAAGGTGAGGGTATATTGCGCGGGAGGGTTAATAATTGACAATCTGCTGCTGCCTGCCCGCTGAGTTAAAAAGTTCCCATGGTAGACTCATGATACACAGTGTATCGTGAGTCTACCGTGGGAACGTTTTAACTCAGCGGGCAGGCAGCATCAGATTGTCGCTTCCTTCAGTTTCACCCCACCTACACCCCTCTGCTTCCCGGCCATGTGTGTGACGCCTTCCCTCCCCTCTCCAGCTCCCTGCGCGGGGGCTTTGCACTGTCTTCACGTCGGCGATGCCAGCAGGTCAGTGCCAGTCACTGGAGACGTCAGGACCAACGGGACACCGACCCCCAGGCCCACTGCAAGCACGGAGATCCCAGAGACCCACAGCCAGCAGCAACTCTAGCCCAGCCCCGTTCCAACTCCAGAGGAACCCGGGTTGCGGATGAGGGGCGCAGCTCGGGCTGTGGGCGAACTGCCACTTGTCGCCGTAGCGGCCCATCGGGGAGCGGGTTCCTGTTGGTCCTGACGTCTCCGGCCACCCCCCTGGACAGGAGCTGAGACTGGGAACTGTACCGCCCTTGCCCCCTCCCTCTGCAACTGCAAACAACCCCACTCTCCTGCTCACCTGCAAGGGCGGTACAGTTCCCAGTCTCAGCTCCTTTACAGGGGGGTGGCCGGAGACGTCAGGACCGCCAGAATCCGCTCCCCGATGGGCCGCTACGGCGACAAGTGGCAGTTCGCCCACAGCCCGAGCTGCGCCCCCTCATCGGGACACCGACCCCCAGGCCCACTGCAAGCATGGAGATCCCAGATCAGCAACTCCAGCCCAGCCCCGCTCCAACTCCAGAGGAACACGCTCCCCGTAGGGGCAGAAGCTGATGGTGTGCAAGGTACGTCTTGTTCTTGTGGTGGCGGATGAGGGGGCGCAGCTCGGGCTGTGGGCGAACTGCCACTTGTCGCCGTAGCGGCCCATCAGGGAGCGGGTTCCTCTGGAGTTGGAGGGGGAGGGGGGTATTGTGCTGTTTGATCGCCCCCTGCTATCCCAGGGACAGGGAGACACAGCGTCTTTTGAGAATGGTGGGCAATCACTTCCAAAGTTCTGCCCACACAGTCAGTACACCTCTCCTACACTTGTCTCCCACACTAAGATCATCTCGCAGATAATGATCCCAGCCTAACCCTCCCTATTCTCTCCTATTCTGCAAGAAAAAACTAAATTGAACTCAAACTCATGATCGAGTAACTGCCGGGATCGAGGCGCAAACTCGCGACCTTGCGGACATGAGCCGAGCACTCTACCACTGAGCCAGCCGTTAAAATCTACGCTAAAAATCTTCCATTCCGAAAGCCGAAAAATTCCGAATTACGAAAAATGTCTGGTCCCAAGGCTTTTGGATAAAAGGTTGTGCACCTGTACTATTATCCCATCCAAGCTCATCTCCAAACTCATGGAAATGGGAGTCAGCCCTCACCTCTGAAACTAGATCCTCAACTTCCTGACCAACAGATGACAGTCAGAGGGATTTGGTGACAAATCATCCTCCATAATAATCCTCCACACTGGTGCCCCACCAGGGTGCATGCTCAGTCTCCTTCTTTACTCTTTGTACATCCACGACTCCAGCCAAACACAAATCCAACTCCATTTCCAAATTTACAGTCGACACCACTGTAGTGGGCCAGATATCAAATAATTACAGGTACACAAAAATGCTGGAGAAACTCAGCGGGTGCAGCAGCATCTATGGAGCGAAGGAAAAAGGCCCGAAACGTTGCCTATTTCCTTTGCTCCATAGATGCTGCTGCACCCGCTGAATTTCTCCAGCATTTTTGTGTACCTTCGATTTTCCAGCATCTGCAGTTCCTTCTTAAACATCAAATAATTACAAGATGGAGTACAGGAAGGAGAATGCTAAGACAACCTTCTCCACAACCTCTCTAACCTTCTCCACAACTTCTGTCATTATTTAAATCAATCTTAAATATGATTATTATGTTTGGGTAATGCACAGAATTACTGCAGGAGATCTACCTTAATACACTGGGTTTGTATTCATGCATTATCCCCTTTTTTGACAATGTGCCTCTCACTCCCTTTCCACCCTTGTGCACTCTCCTCCCTGCCTCCCTTTCTCAGCCTTCTGGAGCCTGTTTCACTGTGTAATTACAGTCATATTGAAAGGTTATCTCTCTCCTATTTCGGACATTTTGTATTTTCGCCTTGCTCTACTCGTGCGCAATGCATAAATGAGCTGAACGTTGCATGATAATTTGCATTAAATTTAGTTGAGTCAAAGTTGGTTCACATAAGCCCACAGTGTTTTTCAGAAGAGAGACAAATTTTGTCATTCCAGCTGCCAGAGGTTTGTTTTCTCCGCTCGAACCTTCAATGGGTTCAAATAATTTTAATGGTTTTGTAAATTCCTTTTTGTTGCACAATTGTGATCAAATGGCTTATAAAAGCAAGATTCCAGGCCAACAAAGGTGAGTAGCTACATCAGTTACTTTAATACTTTGATAGGTTGTTTTCTTTCTCCTGTTCACATACTAAGTAGACTTATTGAAGGTTGATTTACAAAGCAAATATAAACAGTTCTCTCCATAATTTCTAATGCTATAGAACCCCTCTGCTCCTTATCTTTAACTTTATATACATTATAATAAAAATAGCACTCTATGGAATTTGAAATTGATTCGCTCTTAAAAAAAATGTTTTTTACCTCAAAAGTTAATTACTTGTTTTTGCTCATTACGAGTTTTTCTGTTACTTTTTCCCATTCAATAAATCTGATGTTGTAGCTGGTGCACGACTGCAATTTCAATCCAGAAACATAGCAGAACAACGAAAGATGTGCTGATGATTCCATCCATTATATCAAATTGTACACCCAAGCTCTTAGAAATATTGATTAAACAATTTGGACAAAACGGTACTGTATGGATATACGTATATGAAGGCAATAAATCTTAGCCTCATTAAGAATAAAATCATTGACATTGGCTGAGTTTGGTATTCTTCTGACTTGGAGCTTGCAACGATAATATTAATGTCTATATGCACTTAAAGTCAGCTGAAAATAGTAGCACAATACAGTTCTGGCCTTGAACAAAATACAAAACGCTGGAGGAAATTAGGTCATGCATCTGGGGAGGGAATGGAGAAGCAATGTTTCAGATCAGGACTTTCTTCAGACTGATTGGAGTACGGGGGGGAGATAAATTTGCAAAAGAGGGGAGCGGTAAGGTTGGGCAACACCCTAACAGGTGATAGGTGGATACAAGTGAGTGGGAGGGGTTTGATTAGCAGATGATGGAGTAAGTGGCAGGCTAGAGGTGAAAAGGAGATAAAAGGATGTCAGATAAGCGGAGGAGAGAAGGAGTGAAATATAAAGCCAGAGGGAAGATGGTGGGTGTAACAGGACAAGGAGAGGGGGAGAGAGTGGAAAAAAAGGGAAATGGTGAACTCTGTGATGGCATTTAAATATGTGAAAGAGTGGAAATGAGTAGCATGACGGGGGCAGGGGAAATGGTGGGAGAATAGTGTGCACACCGGGATGAGGATGTGGGAATTGGAAAGAAAGGGGAGGGGGGCTATTATATGAAGCTGCATTTCTCTTCAAAATGTCACCTGACCATTCCCTACCCAGATGTTACCTGGCCCGTTGAGTGCCTCTGTTACTTTCCGTTTGCTCAAGATTCTACCATTTGCAGTCTCTGTGTCTCCCTGTGATAGTGTAATCTGCATTCAGATGCAAAGTTTCTTTCTCGTGATTTGGATATGTGCTTTCATGAGCGATCTACCAATAGAATTCATCAGCAGCCAGAAAGCACTCTTGCAACTTAAGGTCAGGTATGTATCAGTCCTCAAAAAACCCTTAACAACTTCTCATTCAACTCCTCCCACTTCCTCTAAATCCAAGGCGTAGCTATGGGCACTCGCATGGGCCCCAGATATGCCTTCCTCTTTGTAGGGTATGTCGAACAATCACTGTTGCAGGGGTACACTGGCCCTATCCCCGAATTCTACCTCCACTATGTTGACGACTGCATCGGTGCTACCTCCTGCACCCATGCAGAACTCACTGACTTCATCAACTTCATGACTAATTTCCACCCTGCACTCATATTCACTTGGACCATCTCCGACATCTCCCTAGCATTTCTAGATCTCACCGTCTCCATCACAGGAGACAGACTATTGACTGACATCTATTACAAAATCATTGACTCCCATAGCTATCTAGACGATACTTCTTCCCACCCTGCTTCCTGTAAAGAGTCTATCCCCTGCTCCCAATTCCACCGTCTATGCCACATCTGCGCCCAGGATGAGGTTTTCCATACCAGATCATCGGAGATATCCTTATTCTTTAGGGAATGGTGGTGCTCCCCTTACATTGTAGATGAGGCTCTCACTAGGGTCTCCTCGATATCCCCAGCTCCACTCTTGCTCCCCCTCCCCCCATTAATAACAAGGACAGAGTCCCCCTTGTCCTCACCTTCCATCCCTTCAGCTGTCACATGCAGCATATAATCCTCCAACATTTTCGCCACTTCCAACGGGATCCCACTACTGTTCACATCTTCCCATCTCCACCCCTTTCTCCTTTCCGCAGAGACCGTTCCCTCCGCAACTCCCTGGTCAACTCGTCCCTTCCCACCTAAACAACCCCCTCCCCAGGTACTTTCCTCTGCAACCGCAAAAGATGCAACACCTATCCCTTTACCTACCCCCTCGACTCCTCCCAAGGACCCCAACAGTCTTTTCAGGTGAGGCGGAGGTTCACTTGCGCCTCCTCCAACCTCATCTACTGTGTCTGCTGTTCCAGGTGTGAACTCCTGTATATCGTTGGAACCAAGCGCAGGCTTGGCGATCATTTCGCTGACCACCTCCGCTCAGTCCGCCTTAACCTACCTGATCTCCTGGTTGCTCAGCACTTTAACTCCCCCTCCCAATCTGACCTTTCTGTTCTAGGCCTCCTCCATTATCAGAGTGAGGCCCAGCGCTAATTGGATGAAAGGCACCTCATATTTTGCTTGAGTAGCTTACACCCAACGGTATGAACATTGACTTCTCTAACTTCAAATAGCCCTTGCTTGCCCTCTCTCTCCATCCCTTCCCCCATTACCAGTTCTCTCACCAGTCTTACTGTCTCTGATTACATTCTCTCTCTGTCGCGCCTACTCCACTGACATCACTCTGAAGAAGGGTCTCGACCCGAAATGTTACCCATTCCTTCTCTCCTCAGATGCTGCCTGTCCCGCTAGTTACTCCAGCATTATGTGTCAACCTTTAATAAGAAAATATGTTTAATATTCATACATTTTTCAAATTAAAACATCTTGTTTAATAACTTTGCTAGTCAGTGCTGACAATGTCATTTGTGCATTGACATTTTTAAATCTTAGAGTATTCTATTTCAAAACTACTGTTGAAAGATTCTATCCCTGAATAAAAGATGTGAAGCTCAGGTTAAGAAATCATCCTTGAAATTTTCTTTGCATGCGCTAGTTGCAGGACAAAAAAAACCCTTTTCGTCCATTAATGCCCTGCTGGCTCTTGTAGAAAAGGAACCCACTTAGTATCATTCTTCTATCCACTCCAACTAGAACTGCATGTTCTTTCCTTTCTGACACATATCAAACCTGCTTCTGCATGTCACATGTGTTCTGTCAGAAACCCAGACAATTGCTTTCCAGGCCTTAAACACTTGTTGAGAAAAATACATTTTCTTCATGTCGCTTTTCGTTCTGTTGCCACTCATATTCATTCTAATACCTAATTCTTGACCTACCTCAGTCATTTGAAACAATTTCTTTCGATCCATTCTTTTTCTATACCATTCACGGTTTTAAATTCTGCTCTCAGATCTGCCTGCAGCCTTTTGTTCCCAGCAGTACAATCCCAGGTTCCGTTATTCATCTGTAAAATGCAATATCATCATACCTGAAATCATTCTGATGAATCTTTTCTGGATACTCTCACATCTTTCCCACAGTATGATGCCCAAAGCAGAACACAATAATTTAATTGTGGGCAAACCTTCATTAAGAGTTGCAGTGCCACAGAGGTGGAGTTGCTGCCATACAGCACCAGAGACTTTGGTTCGATCCTGATTGTGGGTGCTGTTTGTGCAAAGTTTGTACCTCCTTCCTGTGACCGCGTGGGTTTCCTCTGGGTGCTCCGGTTTCCTCCCATGTTCCAAACACGTGCTGTTTTGTAGGTTAATTGGCTTCTGTAAATTAGCCCAAGTGCGTAGGATAGAACTAGTGCACAGGTGATCACTGGTCGGCGTTGAATTGGTGAGACCCGTTTCAACACTGTATCTAAACTAGAGTCATACAGCATGGAAACAGGCCCAACTGAGTCAATCAATCACCCATTCACATTGGTTCTATAGTAGCCCATTTTCTCATCCACTTCCTACATATTAGGGAACATTTACGGAGGGCCAATTAACCTACAAACCTACACATCTATGAGATGTGGGAGGAAACCAGAGCACTCAGAGGAAACCCACTCAATCACAGGGAGTACGTGCAAACTCGCACACACAGAACGTGGGGTCAGGATTGAAACTGGGTTTCTGGTGCTGGTAAATAGCAGCCATAACCAGCTGCACCGCTGTCCCACCCCTCTAAGATTCATCATGATGTTATTACTCTTATATTCAATGTGGCTGTAGTTCGGACCTTGTTTTTTAAACTATTTTCCAAGTTGCAGGCTCCATTGACACCAAATTATAGCTTTGGTACATCTCTGGAATCTACTTGGCACTTACTTGTGAATTTAGACCAGGTCTCTCTATCAACTCACACCCGGTTATGGGAGCCAATAACCCAAGATCATGTTCATGAATTTTTCAAGTTCTGGTAGCCTGTGCCCTATCTCTCTCTCCTTCTGATCTAACCACATCCTCTCATGCACACCTTTCTTTCCACTCCCCCTCCACCCCCATCACCTGGTTCATTTTGCCTTCTCAACCTTATCCTTCTGGCCATAGTACTTAGAGATACAGCTTGGAAACAGGTCCTTCGGCACACCAAGTCCACGCTGACCCATTCACACGAGTTCTATGTTATCCCACTTTCTCATCCACTCCTCACACACTAGGAACAATTTACAGAGACTGTTTAACCTACAAACCTGCATGGCTTTGTGATGTGGGAGGAAACTGGATCACTCGGAGGAAACCCACAAGGGCACACGCAGAACGTGCAAATTCCAAACAAACAGTACCTGAGGTGAGGATCAGACCAGAGTGGCAGTAGCTCTATCAGCTGTAACAGCTTATCACAAATAAGAACTGCTGAAAAAGATTAACAAAAAGGTGTACTTTAATATTCGTGCCGCACATAGTCTTTTGCTCACGGTTCCAGTATTGTGTGTCCCACTTGTCGTTTCCTGTCATCAAATTCTTGCATAAATTTGGAAGACTATTTCAACACATTTTTTAATATGTACCTGAATGTGCGGCATAAATATTAAAGCACACCTTTCTTGTTTATCTTTTTCAGCGGTTATTATCCGTTTGCTCATTTTCACTCAATTGTCCAAATCATCACAGTGATAATAATATTGTCCATGTTTCCACTGATCTCTACTTCATGATTGAATCTGCAGGAATACTTGAGAGTTAAATTACTTTTCTGATTTCACTCTCTCCTTGGTGGAACCATTTTTTTCTGTTTTAAATTTGTACCATCCCGATGATATTTATAATCCATTTAAAAAAAATTCTGAAAGAGTGCAGATATTAAAATGAAGTAGCCTTTTATAACAGTAAGGAGAATGTTTCTACCTTTTGTATTAATGGGCCTGTCCTGCTTACGCGACTTTTTTGGCGACTGCCAGCACCCGCCATAGGTCGTTGCAGGTCGCCGAAAATCTTCAACATGTTGAAAATCCAGCGGCGACCAAAACAAGGAACAACTCTTTGGGCGACTACTCATGACCATACAGGCTTCACCTCGTGACATGTCGCTGGGGTGTCTCCTGTATGGTCGTGAGTGGTCTCCTTCATCCCACATTCCAGACATGCAGGTTTGTAAGTAAATTGATGTCTGTAAATTACCCCCAGTGTGTAGGATCAAAAGTGGGATAACATAGATCGAATGAACAGATGATCGAAGGTCGGTTTGGACTTGGTGGGTAGAAGAGCCTGTTTCCACGCTGTACCTCTAATCTAAAAGTAAAAATTGTGTCTGAGGCATTTTATTCAACTCAGCTAAAGGAATAAACTTGGAACGTGTCTGATGCGTTAGGGAAAAATAATTATCACCAAAATTGATTGAGTATTTGGGCAGACAACATTACCATAGTACAATAACACAATATTACAAGGAAGAAGTACCTGGAATGGGAAATCAGGCCTCTTAAGCCTGCCCTGCTAACATAGTCAACATGATCTATCCCAGGCCTCAACTCTGCTGATAGATCCCCAGAGATCTCGATCCAACAATCTTCTAATATTGTATCTACCGCTATTTTGAAATGTTCTAGTAATCTAGCCTCCACAACTCTGCAGAAGAAATGCTTACATACCTCAGTTTTTACAATGACCATTCGCTTGAAACTATGACCCATTCAAGAATCGACCATTGGTGCAAACATCTTGTTGTCCACTTAGGATCTTATATTTAGTTTAGTTTAAATAAACAGTGCGGAAACAGGCCCTTTGGCCCCGCGCCGACCAGCAAGCCCCGCATGCTAACACTATCCTACACACACTAGGGACAATGTTACCAAGCCAATTAACTTACAAACCTGTATGTCTTTGGAGTGTGGGGGGAAACCTGAGCTCCCGGAGAAAACTCACGGTAGGTCACAGGGAGAACGTACTGTACAAACTCCCTACAGACAGCACTCATTGTCAGGATCGAACCCGTGTCTTTGGCACTGAAAGGCAGCAACACTACTACTGTGCCACCCATATATGTTTCAGTAAGACCATTCCACAATCTATTGTCCAAAAAATAGAGGCTCAGCCTAGTTAATCTCACTTGATAGTACAAACCTCTCACCGCTAGGAATTAGCCGGGTGAAGCTTCTCTGTTCGTAACGTCTGAACTCAAAGTAGTTGCTAGTTGAAATATTAATAACAGGATGGTAAGATAGACGGCTGTTTCTATCCATCTCTAACTGAGTGTTATGATATACTGACACAAAGTTGGCAACACTTTGCACTTTTTCTTTTGGTATATTGGGTCAATTTGTTACTTTTGCTTGGGGCAACTCCTGTTTCACACTAAAGCAAGCTGTCGTAGAAATACAAATTATACCAGAAAGATATGCCTTTGGCTCATTGTATATCCACTTCCCTTTGGAAATTGTTCATTTGGCCTGAGGACGCTTGAAGCTCCCATTAAAGATAGTGTAAAACTGTAATTACGCGTCTGGTGATAATAACATATTTTCTGGGGGCAGGAGATTAAAAGTAGCTATGTGGGGATATATTGTACATTTGAACTATTATCAATACATGTGTAAATAATAGGCACATTGGCAAACAAAACTGTTTTTAATTTCATAAGGACGCTTAAGGAATGCAACTTGTCCATGGTGCACACATTCCCAGGATTTCTGTGGAGGGTATGCTGCTGTTTTATATGCAGCTTTCTACGACTTTGGTGAGGCCACATTCGGAATATTGTGTGCACTTCATGCCACCTTATTATAGGAAGGATGTGGAGGCTTTGTGGAGGGTGCAAAAGAGGTACACCAGAACGTGGCCAAAATTAGAGTGTAGTAGCTATAAAGAAAGGTGATTGGATCCAGATTGTTTTCTCTGAATTGCTAAAGGTTGTGGGAGACCTGGTAACATTGTATACAATTATGAGAGGCATAGATAGGGTAGAGAGTCAGAACCGTTTTCCCAGGGTAAAAATGCCAGACCAGATGGCATATCTTTAAGTTGAAAAGAGATAACCGGGACAGGTTTTTACACAGAGAGTGGTGGGTGCCTGGAATGCGCTGCCAGGGATGTTGCGGAAGGTAGATATGATAATTGCATTATGAAGGCATTTAGATACCCACAAGGATATGTAGGGATATGGATTATGTGAGGCAGAAGAAATTAGTTTGACGTGCCATCATGTTCGGCACAGACATTAAAGGCAGAAGGGCCTGTTCCAGTGATGAACTTTTCTATGTTCTATGCAGTCACTGCAGATTCCAAACAAATTCTTCGGAAGTGTGTGGCCAATTGGGGGTAATGAGTGCCATGCTTCAAGTGAAAATTCAAAGGAAAATTATTAAACACATAATACCTTACCAGTTACTTATAATACTTTACTATTGGCAATGTATACCAGAAGACTATGAGCAAATATTGTAGCATGCAAAAATTAACTACAATCTTGATCTGGATAGACCTCAATCTGCCTCTTTTGTCCTATAATTATTAATCCAAGGGCAATTATCATAATCTTTGTCTGCAGTGATCTGCAGTTGCCTACATAGGAATAATTATACCAAAACATTTTACCATTCTAAGTAAGCAAATCAACTCATATTTGATGCTGTTGTGATTGTGGTTTATTAATTAAAGTACAAAATGAAAGTACTATGTTGCCACTGTCTCTGAGATGTGTTGATTTATCTTTGTGTATAGTATCAATATGACCTTTATGAATTTTAGAAAATATGAATTTCCACATCTTGCAAAGATCACTTTCACTTCTACTTATTGATTATTCAATCTACAGCTATCAATTCTTCACATATCTGATTTTCATTGATATGTGAAAAATGATGCTATTTCTACCTAGAGTAGATGTTTTTCCACTATCATTTCAGTTAGAGGCCTTAATGCCCCATTTTCATCTCAATTTTACTTTGATTCAATTATATATTTCATGCCAGAGTGAATTCCAATGTGTGCCCACATTACCATCAATTCTTGTTCAGCTGCCCCCTTTGATTCAGAGTTATAATCACTTGATATTATATTCAGGCAGAGAAAAACATGTTCTACAATATGCTGGATCAATGTGTGAAAGGAAAAGAAGCAGCGTTTGGTGGGAGAGAATGGTGGTGGATCTCAACCCGAAACATCACCTATTCCTTCTCTCCAGAGATGCTGCCTGTCCCGCTGCGTTACTCCAGCTTTATGTGTCTACCCTCACATCATGCTGGCTAGTGACCTTCTCCGTGATCCTGCAAATTTATGTCACTCTGTTACGAAAGAGACATCTTTTTCAAATTCTGATCAGGCCTGTTTGTTGGAGGATGTTTCAATTTGTATATCACCAATCCATGTGGTGCATTTGAGTGTTCAAGAACACTGCCACATCATTACCATCGTTGAAATAATCACTTGACACCCCAACTCTCCTGGTACCTTGTCTCCCTCAAAAATGTTATTATTGCCATGAGAGAATTTTTTCTGCAAGTTCCCCAGGAATATCCACAGAGGCAGAGTACTGCACATGCTGGAAATCTGATATCAGCATGGACACTGGCATGAGACAGATTACTCAGGAGGAAGGAGAGTATTGGTTCTTGGAATGATTTTCTCATGTACATTCACACAGTGTTTTCTCTTTGATAGAAGGTTTGGTTTAAATGTAGCTTGTTGAATGATACTTTGCTTTCATTTACTATTGATTTTAATGTTTTATTTTCTTCAGGATTGCCTTCAGCATTAAATATGACTAAATCGATGGCTAAAAAAGGGAGTTTAGAATCGAACTGCAATAATCTTTCTTTTCCAGCCATTTAATGTTGTGCACAGCAATTAAAGCTAGAAACAGAAATAGATTATCTGAACTGTATTTAATAGCAACATATCAAAACAAAATGATCAGGAAATGTAATAACTGGGAAATTATTATTAGGAATGTTGGATAAATCAATGTCTATAGAGCAGGCCAATACCGTATCTCCACAAGTAATGAGATTCAATCTCAACGTTCGGTTGAGATTGAATTATACCACTATATCCTAAAGAGAGCACAATGACAGCCTCATGTAAACATGTAATGCCGCAGGATCTCCCAATACAGACAATATCTTGTTTAAATTAATAACAGGCAAGGGGTATAAGCAAGCTTATTCACATTATAATCATTGCATTGTAGAATGCTGGGAAGCCTGTCAACAATTGGAAGAGCAGCAAAACTAAGTAATGTTGGTGTGGAGACTGCAAGGTGTTTTGAGGAGTGACATACAGTAGTTGCAGAGAGATGCAAAATGAAATTATTCATTGATAAGATCAATGTTTTCTCCCTTCATCATTTTAGATGAGTGGATATTACAGATAGAATATTGGATACCTCCTATTGGTGATCTGGAACTGATATGAAGGTACCATCTGGAAAATGCTAATTGCTGCATTGGAAAATTTCAGTAGACTTTAGACTTTCGATATATAGGATGGAAATAGGCCGTTCGGCCCACCGTGTCTGAACTGACCAGTAATCACCACAAACACTTGCACTATCCACATACCAATGACAATTTACCTTTTTTTTTTAACCTAAGCCAATTATCCTACAAATCTGTACGGAATGTGGAAGAAAACCAGTGCACCCGGAGAAAACCTATAAGGTCACAGGGGAAATGTAAAACTCTGTACAGACCGCACCCATAGTCAGGATCAAACTGGGATATCTGGCGCTATAAGGCAGCAACTCTCCCTTTTCCCCACTGTGCTGCCCTTCAGTTGATGAGATGTGTTCATCACTTGAAATGTGACTGACAGCAGACAGTTCCATAGGGAATTACTATCCACAGCAATCCCGCCGTTTCAGAACACATGCAGTTGTGTATTTCTCCGGTGAAATTTGGTGATCTGAAACATGCTGAATATCACGATTTGGCACATCTGAATTTCATCCATGCCACTGGACTCACTATTAAGCCCAGTGATAGTGGATGTGAATGAACATTTAAAGATCTGGAAATGATGGCCGAGCTTTTGGACACTGTTGTTTGTTTCAGTGCCATGGTATCTAGAAAGGGTCAGTAGGTGAAAAAATGGTAGCTGCAGGATTGATTGAGCAAGAAGCTGAAATGTATTGTGCTGGGAGTAGCTTACAGTCATTGTTGACAAGCCACTCCCATACCACTTTGATTAATACCAGTACTTTGGAAAGTGCTCTTGCGTAACTCAAATATACTTTCCTTCACATCCAGATCTGCGTTGTACAGAACCAACACCCTGAACTCCATCATCTGTCCACACTCCCCCTACTGGGGTGAAATGAATGGTGGTAGCATAAAGGGCCTGTCCCACCAGCATGCGATTGCATGCGTCTATCGTGACCACACGTGGTGGCTTGAGGCATACGGCCTCGCGGGGCCGGTCCCACTTCCAACCGCGGAGCCGTCTGGAGTTGTGCGGGGCTGGTCCCGACATCATAATCACCAATCAGCTGGGCAGGAGGCGGGCCGACTGAATTTGGACGTCGCACGGCGTCGGGCGGTTATGGCATCACGCAACGGCACGCTGGGCGGTGACGTCATCGCGCAACGCCACGCGCTAGGCGTACGCCGTCAAGATGCTGCGTATGGCGTCGAGACGCTGCGTATGGTGTCGAGACGCTGCATAGTCCCGTCGAGGCGCTGCGTACGGCCTCAATGCGGCTGCGGGCCGACAGGCCGTTGCCGCGTGGAATTTTTGAACAGTGTCCGTTTTTCGGAGCCCCGCGCGATGTCGCGACCAGCCCTGCACAACTCCATACGGCTCCGGCGATCGAAGTGGGACCGGCCCCGCGAGGCCGTACGGCTCAAGCGACCACGTTAGATCGCGCTCGCCGCATGCAGTTGCATGCTGGTGGGACAGGCCCTTAAGATTGTCAGTTTACCTGGCCCTTTTGAGGTTGTTGTGTTAGTCCAGCCAGTGAACCACTGCCACTTCTGGGCACTAATGACAATCTTTTTCCATTCCCCCTGTGCTCCTCATCAAATGTTTTCCCTGCTTCATCCGCTAACCTCAGATGCCCTCTGTCACCTGAGGTCTGACCCAGTACATTTCTGCTGAGACCCCAAATCAAATGCCTTCTTCCCAAGCAGGCGATCCCTGTTACTCCAATGACTACACCTGATGCACCACATTGGACTCCAGTCCACTGACTCCATAAAACTGCTATTCTACTCAAGCCCTCGCCTCTTCTCCCATTCAACTTAGAACATAAAAACTGCCTTTTGCGTCATTCTGAATTACTGCAAAACTATCCCAAATTACAATGATGGGTCCACAACTTGATCACTTATGCTCTTTGTACATTATGCAAATGATGCAAGATGCAATTAAATATAATGCGGTCATGAATGAAATTATTTCAGATTCGAACTGAGTATGGAAATATAAAGAATTCAAGTTAAAATGCCAAACACTGTTATGCTAATAGTTGAAAAACATAGACATATAAAGCTGTCAATTCCCATGAAAGTACATACTATTAAACTGAAGTTAAAGATACTTTACATTAGTCTTCACTTCCAATAACCATTGTCCAAATACTGCAGAGAAAAATGTGTTGTATTGGCTTCACTATAAGCCACTACAAATATGATAGGAGGTAATTTAATGTGCTTAAATTTGTTGGTACCACAGCACTAATGCATAAAGAAATGTTGAGATTGGTTTGGGGGTTATTTGCATGCCAGTGTTTCACATATTCAATGGTTAATTAACATCTTAGAAGGTTCTCAACAATTGGACAATGCCTCATTTGATCCATTATTTTAAATCAAAGGAATTTGCAATTAATGGCACATCAGTTTGGCATCAGTTGGATTACACCAAGTGTAATTTATTTTCACTAGAAGACTTGGTGATTATCTGTGATTCACATAATAGCTTTTAGAAACCAGCTTTTCTTTCTAATCTATTTAAGTACTTTTGAACTATCCAACAGTCAATCAGTAAAGGTATCAAAAGGACAGCCGTTTCTATATTGCGAGAAGTCTGATCTTGACCACTTCCTGTTCTGTATATTGATTTTATAAAAAAAAGCTGCCACTTACGGATGTGATTTTTGGCCATCTTACTCAGAGTCCCCCTCCGCTGTGCAGGACAATAGGATTTTTCCCATCGATGAAAAATAAAAGAGTTTAAAAAATGTTGAGATTCTCTCTCCTGAAGGTCATGCCCCTTCAAGAGGGACTATAAAACCCAGAAGTCTTCAGTGCCTCAGTCAGTCTCTGCAAGATGGAGGAGTGAGAGGGTCACGTCTCTCAGTCTGAGCTGTGAATAACACTGAACACATGTCTACTAAACTGTGAGTGTGGATTTACTGACCTTGAGAGCCCTTAATGTGGTTTGAAAATGAAAATGTGGTTGGTTTGAATTAAAGCACTGCAAATGGCTGTTGGTGGTGGTTGGTTTGAAGTGAAGCACTGCAAATGGCTGTTGGTGGTGGTTGGTTTGAAGTGAATGACTGCAAATGGTTGTTGATGGTGGTTGGTTTGAAGTGAAGCACTGCAAATGGCTGTTGGTGGTGGTTGGTTTGAGATGAAGCACTGCAAATGGCTGTTGGTGGTGGTTGGTTTGAAGTGAAGCACTGCAAATGGCTGTTGTTGGTGGAAACTTGACAACTTCCTGTTTGGACTGTATAATTGATTTTAAATAAAACACTACCACTTACGGCTGTGGTTTTTGGCCATTTTACTCAGTCCCCTTCCTCTCATCAGGTGCAGAGGATTCTTCCCATCAATGAAAAATAAAAGTGTTATTAGTGTTTAAAGAATGTTGAGAATCTCTCTCCTGTCAATCACGCCATGAAGGCCACGCCCCTTCCGGTGGGAGGGGGGAGGGATTATAAAACCCGAAAGTGTGGGTGTGGTTCAGTCTCTGCAAGATGGGGGAGGGAGAGGTCATGACTGTCTGAGTTGTGAATCAATTGAACGCACTGAATGTCTACTGAACTGTGAGTGTGGTGTCTATGTGGTGTTTTGTGTGGTTTTATGGTGGTTTCACCCTGCTTGAAATGGTATGAAACTGCATTTGAATTTGGTGGCCTTGCACCCTGCATGAAATGGAATGAAACTGCACTTGAATTTGGTGGCCTTGCACCCTGTTTAAAGTGGTACGTAACTGCACTTGAATTTGGTGGCCTTGCACCCTGCTTGAAATGGCATGAAACTGCATTTGAATTTGGTGGCCTTGCAGCCTGCTTGAAGTGGTAAGAAACTGCACTTGAATTTGGTAGCTTGCACCATGCTTGAAATGGTAGGAAACTGCATTTGAATTTGGTGGCCTTGCACCCTGCTTGAAATGGAATTTCAAGGAATAGCCGTGAGTCAACTGCCAGCCCACCAGCCATGAGTGAACTGCCAGCACATCAGGCTTGAGTGACTGAGCTGCCACCCCAAGAATCCATTTGGCCCACAATGTCCATACTAGCCCTCTGGAAATCTGTCCCTTCAGCCCACAACACCCATACCAGTGCTCCAGTGTGAACATGGGACCCAACTAGTAACTAGTAATAATTAAATCCCATGGAAATACACATCCATGATTATTCTCCTGAAATTACACATCAATGTTAATCAGATTGGTCATTGTATTTATGCTGAACCAGTTATTTGGTTATTTAGATTGGACATGCTAGAAGAAGGAAATATGTTCCTGATGTTCGGGGAGTCCAGAAACAGGGGCCACAGTTTAAGAATAAGGGGCAGGCCATTTAGAACGGAGATGAGAAAAAACGTTTTCATCCAGAGTTGTGAATCTGTGGAATTCTCTGCCTCAGAAGGCAGTTGAGGCCAATTCGCTGGACGCTTTCAAGAGAGAGTTAGATAGAGCTCTTAAAGATAGCAGAGTCAAGGGACATGGGGAGAAGGCAGGAATGGGTTACTGATTGTGGATGATCAGCCATGATCACAGTGAATGGTGGTGCTGGCTCGAAGGGCCGAATGACCTACTCCTGCGCCTATTGTATATTGTCTATTGTCTATTATTGTGGGAAAAAACAGCAGTGTCCTTTAATATTTCCATCTGCGTAGTAATACTGAACTCTGCCTCTGCTCCAAATCGTTTGTGACTAAAATCCTTACTCACAATCTTCATTGCCTTCAGATTTCTTTATATCAATGTACTCCCTTACCCTATGTTTTGTAAATTTGATGTGGTCTTAAGCTCTGACTAATTTTACTTTCCCGCGGATCTATTTACTCAATATCCAATTATCATCAGGTAGATAGTAGGTACTATGTAGGGAGTGTTTTAAGTGCCATAAAAAAAAAATCATCATTGTTTTCATATCCCTCCAGTCCCATCTTCTGTAGCCTGATAACCCCTCTAATCTGCTCTCATTCAAGAGACTGAAATGGGTTTAACATGATAGACACAGCATGGATGCGGGAGAGTTTAAAACAAGTGGAAAAATCTTGGATAAGGACCAAAATAAATTTCTTAATTCAGATGGACGTAATTATTTAAGAATTCTCTGACTCAAGAAATTCACAGTCTATGGCAAATAGCAAGAGTACAGACAGAATTAGTCTTAATATTGTATCACATTGCAGGATGGAGAGATTATATGACCGATTCATACTTCTATTTTGTACGTTTTTTTTTCAGTTGAGATATGGAGGATGCAATCAACCCAGGTGTAAATATCAACAAATACTTTTCCTGGACCACCCTTATTGAAGTAATGACCAAGAAAGCACACCAACGCCTCTACTTCCTAAGAAGGCTTAGGAAGTTTGGCATGTCCCCAACAACCCTCACCAACTAACCACCCTACAAATGTACCATTGAAAGCATTTTATTGGGTCACTGCTTGGTTTGGGGAAAGCTCCATCCAAGACCGCAAGAAATTGCAGCGAATTGTGGATGCAGCCCAGACCATCACACAAACCAACCTCCCTTCCATTGACGGTAGCCAAAAAAGCTGGGAAAACTCAGTGGGTGAAGCAGCATCTATGGAGTGAAGGAATAGGCGACGTTTCGGGTTGAGACCCTTCTTCAGATTGATGTCGGGTGGGGGCGGGATAAAGAAAGGCAGAGGCGGAGACAGTTGGCTATGGGAGAGCTGGGAAGGGGAGGCGAAGGAAGGAGAAAGCAAGGACCACCTGAAATTGGAGATGTCAATGTTCATACTGAGGTGTAAACTACCCAAGCAAAATATGAGGTGCTGTTCCTCCAATTTGCAGTGGGCCTCACTCTGACCATGGAGGAGGCCCAGGTCAGAAAGGTCGGATTTGGAATGGGAGGGGGAGTTGAAGTGCTAAGCCACCGGGAGATCAGGTTGG
Source organism: Amblyraja radiata (assembly GCF_010909765.2). Taxonomy (NCBI): domain Eukaryota; kingdom Metazoa; phylum Chordata; class Chondrichthyes; order Rajiformes; family Rajidae; genus Amblyraja; species Amblyraja radiata. The sequence goes on along the minus strand of NC_045982.1, from coordinate 22,504,939 downwards.
TTATTGCGAACTGAGTGGAGGTGTTGGGCGAAGCGATTGCCAAGTCTGCGCTTGGTCTCACCAATGTAGAGATGTTGACGCCTGGAACAGCGGATGCAGTAGATGAGGTTGGATGAGGTGCAGGTGAACCTCTGCCTCACCTGGAAAGACTGCTTGGGTCCTTGGATGGAGTCAAGGGGGGCGGTAAAGCGACAAGTGTAGCATTTCCTGTGGTTGCAAGGGAAAGTACCATGGGAGGGGGTGATTTGGGTAGGAAGGGACAAATTGACCAGGTAGTTATGGAGGGAATGTTCCCTGTGGAAAGCAGAAAGGGGAAGAGATGGGAGGATATGGCCAGTGGTGGGATCCCGCTGGAGGTGGTGACAATGTCGGAGGATTATATGTTGTATGCGACGGCTGGTAGGGTGGAAGGTGAAGACAAGGGGGACTCTGGCCTTGTTATGAGTAGGGGGATGGGGATTTGCCAGGGGTAAAAGGAACGAAAAAAGTTGGGAACCCCTGCCTTAGGGTGACACAATGGCGCAGCGGTAGATTGCTGCCTCACAATGCTAGAGACCCCGTTTGATCCCAACGAAGGTTCCTGTCTGTGTGGAGTTTGTATGTTCTCACTGGGGCCATGTGTGTTTTCTCTGGTTTTCTCCCACATTCCATAGGTGTGTGGTTTTATAGGTAAATTGCCGGCTGTGTAGCACATGGAACTAGTATATGGGTGATCAACGGTCAGTGTGGACTCAGTTGGCGAAAGGCTTGTTTCCACGCTGCATCTCTAAACTACACTAAACTTTTCATACTATCTTCCAGCTTCTCACCTGCCTCAGTCTGGCAATGTATCCTTTAGCCCTGCCAATCTACTTTACACGCACCAGCAGTGTAGCACTAGCAAACCTGCCTGCCAGTATATTGATTCCCCTCCAGTTTAGGTGCAATGCATCTCTCTTGTACGGGTCACCTCTGCCCCAGAAATGATCCCAATGCTCCGTAAATCTGAATCCTTGCCCCCTGCACCAACTCCTCAGACATGCATTTAACTGTCCTATCTTCCTGTTCCAACCCTCACTAGCAGGTGGCACTAGGAATAATTGTGGAAGAAGAAGAATGGAATAAACAATGTAGTATTTTATTCATTTCCAAGTAGATCGTTAGAGTTGGGATTGCAAAAATAGTTATGATGGTATGGTCATGAATGTAAATACTGTTAGACATGCGTGATATTTTTAATCAGGCTCGCAAGTACAATCTTTCTATTTTGCTTTCAAGGAAAGATTCTGAAAATTATGTGAACATGAACTAACCAAATACAAACAGCAGTTGGTGATTCAGCACTTCAAACATAGTCTGCCATTCAATAAAGTCCTGACTTATCTTCCACCTTCACAAGCTGGCCCCATATACTTTCAAAGATTTGACACACTAAAGAAATCAATCTCCTCTTGAATAACATGAATTACTGAATATTTACAGCCCTCTATGATGGAGAATTACAATGAATGACAACTCTCGAGTGAAGACATTTCTCATCTCAGTCCCCAAAGGTCAACACTTCACTGTGAGACTTTGGTCTCTAGTTCAAAGCTGCCTACCCGAAGGAACAAGCATCCCACCAACTATCCTGTCCCCATCTCCTCCTCGAACAGAGGCCTCGATCAACAATTGTCTTTACAGTATATCCTTTGATAGACACAAAGTGCTGGAGTAACTCAGCTGATCAGGCAGGAAAAGGATGGATGATGTTTCAGGTTGGGACCCTTCTTCGGACTGAATGGACGGGGGGGGGGGGGGGGGGGGGGGGGGGGGGGGAGGGGGGATGAGGGGGGTGGGGGCGGGGAGAAAGAGGAAGTGCTGAAGGTGGGAAAATACCAGCATCAATCAGTATATTTTGATTCCTATCCTATATCCTATCCTAGATTCCTATCCAGTATCCTATTATGGTAAAGTTATGCCCTTTGATTCCCTCATTTTCTCCAGATTAAAAGTGTAGCTATGGCAACCGTCTGCTTGTTGGATACAGTACGTGGAACAATCCTCGTCCCAGGCCTCCTCTTCCTCCAATACATTGATGACATCATTGGTGCTGTATCCTGCACCCATGCAAAACTTGAAAATGTCATCATTTTTGCAGCCGATTTTCACCCAGTTCTTTCATTTACATGGCCCATCTCTGACGCATCTATTTTCTTTCTGGTTCTCCATCACAGAGGATAGTCCAGCCAGCATCATAATTTATGAGTCTACAGACTCTCACAGCTTGTCTAAACATCCTCTCGACCTGCCTCCTGAATGGACTCCATTCTATTTTCTCCAATTTCTTCATGTCCATCATATTTCTTCCAATGATAAAGCCTTGCCCTGAAGAATTCTCCTTTCAACATTGTAAACATTGCTTACTTTTTGCCAGTGTGAATGAAAATCCTTTAAAATTTACCCTGCTCACCTTAAAGTTATGCCCTCTGGCATTTGATTTTTCCATACTGGAAAAAGGTTCTGACTGTCTACCATATCTATGCCTCTCAAAATTTTATATACTCCGACAGGAGATACTCCTCGCAACTTCCGGCGATCCAGAGAAAATAATGCAAGTCCATCCAACCTCTCCCTGAAGATAAAACCCCCTATTCCAGTCATTATTATGGTAAACGTTTTGTACACCTTATCCATTGTCTCCACATCTTTCCTGTAGTGGGGTGACCAGAACTACACGCATTGTGGACCGGAAGCCCGCGACTAGTGCTGTGCCTCAAGGATCAGGACTGGCCCTTTCCTGTTTGTGGTTTATATCAATTGGACGAGAATGTACCAGGCATGGTTTGTAAGTTTGCAGATGATATGAAAGTGTATGGCATCAGAGATAACGAAGATTGTTACAAAAAATTGCAGCAGGATCATGATTAGTTGGGCAGGTGGGCTGAGGGATTAATAATGGAATTTAACGCAGATAAGTGCCAGGTGTTGCATTTTGGGAAGTTAATCTAGGGCACGACATTCACAGTGAATGGCAAGGCTCTGGAGAGTATTGTAGATCAGAGGAATGTAGAAGTGCATGTACATAGTTCATGGAAAGTGGTGTGGCAGGTAGATAGGTTGGTCAAGAAGGTATTCGGCTCATTGGCCTTCATCTGTCAGAGAATTGTATAGAAGTTTAGATCTTTTACACATTTACAGTTTTGTGCACAGTTTTGGTCACCCTGTTATAGGAAAGATGGTGTTAAGTTGTTAAGCTGAGAAGATTTACCAAGATGTTGCGAGGAGCTGAGGGCCCTCAGTTTCCTATTAAAACTTCCCCACCTCACCTTAAACCTATATCCTCTGATTCTTGATTATCTTGCTCTGGGTAAAAGACTGTGCATTGACCCTATCCAATCCCCTCATGATCTTATTCACCTCTACAATATCACCCTTCATCCCACTACACACCTAGCCTGTCTAAACTCTCTTTATAGCTCAGGCCCTTGAATCCTGGCAACACCCTCAGAAATCTTCACTATACCCTTTCCAGCTCAACATCTTTCCAATAACAGGGTGAGCAAAACTGAACACAATACTCCAAATGGGGCCTCACCAATGTCTTGTCCAACTGTAATATAACCTCCCAACTTCTGTACTCAATACTTTAACTGATGAAGGTCAATCTGAAAGCCTTTTTGACCAACATATCTTTCTGTGACGCCACTTTCAAGGAACTCTGTACCTGCACTCCTAGATCCCTCTGTTCTACAACACTCCCCAGAGCCCTGCCATTCACTATCTACATAACCTTTTGCAGAATGGTGAATCGCAAGTTAATAAGGATTTGAATGCAGGGGGCCAAGGCCGAGACTCTAATGGAAACTGGTCATTAGTTGGAATCTGTGGGTGGTAACTATTCTTAAGCAGCTGAGGTGCGACCTGTTAGAAGATGATTAAATTATGAGAGATGTTTTAAGGTGGATAGTCTAGGTATGTTGCAAAACTTACTATCAGCGGCACTGCAGTTCTGTCACTGCCCGTGTGCGCAACTTTGGCGCCTTTGAGAGGGGAGCGGGTTTAAAACGCTGTTTCCTCCAGGCTGTTGAAATCGATGTTGTTCAGCCTGTTTAGTTGCTGACGAAAAATCGCTGCGACATTAGTTCTCTGCAGTTATTTTTAAATTAAGTTGGATAATTCAATTGCTATAGTAAATTCAAAATCATCTTCTAAAGCCGTGAACGCCGACAACGGGACGGATCTCACATAGGGGACAAGGCAAGGTAGGCTGTTTATTTTAACATTAAAAAGTGCTTCTTAAGATCCCTTTAATCAAAATTTTAAGTTGCGAGAAGGTGACTTGGAGCCCGCCCGAACCGGCAGTATTTTTCATGCCGACATGGGGTTCAAATTCACTGCAACTGCAACGTTCCAAATGATCGCGTTCCAGAAAAACCCACTCGCAAGATGATTTAAATTGCCATTAATTTGCAGGTATTAAACACTAAATTCCTTCCATTTGGCCTATAAATCCATGACAATGAGATTTAAAATTCATGTTATATTGTGAATTCTTGTGTGTATGTTATTTGGACACTTAGGCTATTTAAAAATGTTGATCTTTTCTTAAGAAATGGATAGATGTTTAGATCTAGTAATTGAATTATGTAATTAGCTACAATTGGGTAACTAACTAATTATATGCTTTAATTACATGTCATCCAAGTAAGATTGTTTTATATGTGTTTCAGAATGCTTCAATCTATAATAACTGAAAATTTCTTAATTTTTAATAAAGTTATGGGCTTTTGATTGTCCTCGATCACAGCTTTTGTGTTAAGTCAATGGAAAAGCAATAGGGAACAAGATGCTAATTTCCGAGTATGAAAATGACCATTACTTTTTTAATACTGAAGATATGAAAGTGAATTAGGTGTCAAATTAAACTTCTTTTTATGGTTTATCTGATGGGATAAATTGCAGACTTGATTTTTTAAATCTCAAAATTTTGTAACATTGCTAGATAGTCAAAGACTTTTTCATAGTGTGGAAAAGTCAAATACTAGAGGTCAAAGGTTTAAGTTGAGAGGGGGAAGTTTAAGGAAGATTTGTGAGACAGGTTTCCAGCAGAGAGTGGTGGTTGCCTGGAATGTGCTGCCAGGGGTGGTGGTAGAAGCAGATATAATATGATATATCTACATTTAGAGGCGTTTACAGTATAAGGTAATTAGATAGACCCATGAACATGTAGGGAATAGGGCAATATAGATCATGTGCCGGCAGATGGAATTAGTTTAAATCGGCATCATGTTTGGCGCAGACATAATGGGCCAGATGGCCTGTTCCTGTGATGTATTGTTTTATGTTCTAGGGCCAGTTCTGACAATAACAGAAAGAAAAAGCAGGAATCTAAAATTAGAGAAGTAAGTATTGAGTTCTATTGGCTGCAGCGTGGCCAGATGAAAAATTAGATATTGTTCCTCAAGCTAATGTGAAGCCACGTTGTAACAATGCAAGAAGTCACAGATAGAAGTCAGAATAGGGGTGCGATGGTGAATTGAAAAGGCAGGCAAACAGAAGCTCAAGATCACACACACAGACTCACCCCAGGTGCTCCACAAAACAACCACACGATCTGCGATTGGTTTCTCTAGTGTAGAGGAGGCCATTTTGTGAACACCGAACATACGACACAAGATTGGACGAAGCACAATTGAATTGCAGCTTATTTGAAACGTCTGCGATACATTTGGTCTGAGCTAATCAAATGAAATGGTGCGGTTGGAACAAAAATTGTTTGATAGAACTCATCTTGTAATGTCACTTTGTTCAGGAATAATTACTGTAAGATATTGAATCTTCTGCAGTAAAAGATCAGTTCAGACATGGTAGAACTTGTTGGCTTCATGTCAACCAAATGCTCTCACACGGTCTGGCTGGATTAAAGACGACGCAACGTGAGAATACTTCCTGGCCTTTTTGCAATAGAAACATAGAAGCATAGAAAATAGGTGCAGGAGGAGGCCATTTCGCCCTTTGAGCCAGCACCGCCATTCATTGTGATCATGGCTGATCATCCACAATCAGTAACCCGTGCCTGCCTTCTCCCCATATCCCTTGATTCCAGTTGCCCCTAGATCTCTTTCTAACTCTCTTTTAAATTCATCCAGTCAATTGGCCTCCTACTGCCTTCTGTGGCAGAGAATTCCACAAATTCACAACTCTCTGGCTGAAAATGTTTTTTCTTATCTCAGTTTTAAATGGACTCCCCTTTATTCTTAGACCCTGGCCCCTGGTTGTGGACTCCCACAACATTGGGAACATTTTTCCTGCATCTAGCTTGTCCAGTCCTTTTATAATTTTATATGTTTCTATAAGATCCCCTCATCCTTCTAGAGTCAGTGAATACAAGCCCAGTCTTTTCAATCTTTCCTCATATGACAGTCCCGCCATCCAGAGGATTAACCTCGTGAACGTTCGCTGCACTCCTTCAAAAGCAAGGATGTCCTTCCTCAAATTAGAAATCTCCTCTGGTAATCCATTTTCTGGATTTCTGTTATTGTGCATATCATAAAATCTCTATCTGTTCAATAAAGTTGCAGCTAACATCCATTTAGCAAGGCTTATAGGTAATTTCAAAACTTAACACAACTTCAGTCATGTCCAGGGAATCAGTTTCATAATTTCACTACTACTTTTGTGATGTGCTTTAAGCACTTTACTGCTGCAATAATCATATATTTTCCAGTGAAGAATATAGAAAAAGAGTATAATTCCTCGTTCATTATTAAACAATAAAATGGCTCCAGCCACTATCTCTATGGAGTCTGTGCTTACTTTAGTTTCTCGCTTTCTTATAACATTGTTTCAGAATTTCCTATGAGGTTGATTTATATTATTCCCATCAATCTCCTCTGCTTTTAACAATTTCTTGATTGGTCTTTGCTGCTACCTGGAATTCTCAACTCTCATGTTCTTTACTGTATTCGCCAACATTACAAGTCTCTTCTTTATGGTTTAATACTAAAATTATTCTCCTGAGTTAACCATGAATGGACCACTTGTCTCGTGCATTTTTAATTTCTCATTGAGAATTTTCTAAATATTTCTTTAACCATTCGCCATATTTTATCTATTTAAAAACATTTGAACCGAATTTCCCAAAACTACAATTGCTATTTCCCTCTTCATAGCCACCTAATTGGCTTAATTTAAGTACAAGGCGTTTGGTTTCCTACTGATCAGTGTCTCTTATGACCTAATCATTACTTGAATGTAAAACATAGAAGATTTTGCTTCAGTTAAATGACAAAATATACATAATTAGCATCAGGAAATCCATACATTCACTATGGTGCTTGCATGATGCTGCTGCTTCAAAGAATTGTTTTGAAGTGCAAAATTAGGCTATTTGACCAACAGACCTGTTTCAGCATGCATGATGATCATGTATGTCCCTGGCCCCTCTTTATCTGAGTCTATCACCAATTTCTTCCATTCCTTTTTGTCTTGTGTGCTTGTCTAGCTTATTTTAAATGTAATCGTGCCACGTGATTTAATTCTCTCTCTCTCTCTCTCTCTCCCCACTTCTCTCCAACCTTCCAGAGAAAAGGAAGAAAAACAAGGCGAGATCTCAAAGAGAACAAAAGAAGGACGTAAAAGACCCAGAGAAACGGAAGCAAAGAACCGAAGGAAGAGCCCTTCTTCTGCACCTTCTCTTCTCTCTCCCTCTATCTCTCCCCTGATCTCTCTCTCCCCCTCTCTCTCTCCCTCGGATCCGCCCCTCCTCACCCCCCCCTCCCTCCCTCACTCTCACCTGACTCACCCCTATTTCTCCTCCTCTCCCCCACTTCTTTTCTTCCACCGCAATCCAGTCACATGGTCAGGGTCCTTTACCACTCCCAAGGCCCAGTATGTTTCCTCCTCGATGTAGACTATTTAAATACCATTTAAGGAAACCTTCATGTACTGATAGATATAAACACACCGCAGGTGGACAAAAGTGCTGGAGAAACTCAGCGGGTGCAGCAGCATCTATGGAGCAAAGGAAATAGGCAACGTTTCGGGCCGAAACCCTTCGTTTCGGCCCGAAAAGCTTCCAGCATCTGCAGTTCCTTCTTAAACACACCACACACAGTTCTCTTTGCACTAGAGTACAGCATTTGTGCCTACTCAGATGTCTTAATATCATTTTTATAATTTGGAATCCAGAACTGTTCATAGTAACTTCCAGTGTGGTTGATCTGGGTTGTATAATAGCAATTTTTTTTAATGTCTTTCCTTTTCAATTCTGTTTTAGTGGCCTTCTTAAACTCTGTTGTTACCATTAGTGATATGCATTAGTGAATCCCCAATTTCTTCTCATCTTCTCCCCAAGGTTGAAATACAAATATATATTTTTCAAAGAAATAAGAAGTTTATGAACCCTGACTTTGCAATTCCATTGATGGTGAAATTGTCAGCTCTTGTCATCAATTCCACTTTGGGTGCCCGGAGGTACATTGTTAATTTGGTCATCCAGAAGATGAAGTTATGTCCCTGTCCCACTTAGGAAACCTGAACGGAAACCTCTGGAGACTTTGCGCCCCACCCAAGGTTTCTGTGCGGTTCACGGAGGTTGCAGGTGGTTGCCGGAGGTTGCAGGTAGTGGAAGCAGGTAGGGAGACTGACAAAAACCTCCAGGAACCTCCGGGAACCGCTCGGAAACCTTGGGTGGGGCGCAAAGTCTCCAGAAGTTTCCGTTCAGGTTTCCTAAGTAGGACAGGGGCATTAGCATTACTCTGGCCAACCACAGGGTATTCTTGCCGTAGAAACAACTCAATTTGTTAAAGACAATCGAGTTTTGTTTTAGAGATACAGCATGGAAACAGGCCCTTCGGCCCACAGAGTCCATGCTGACCATCGATCACACATTCACACTACTTCTACGTTATGTCACCTTCACATCCATTCCCAACACATTAGGAGCAATTTACAGAGGTTAAGTAACCTAAATATCTACACGTCTTTGGGATGGGGGACCACCCAGATGAAGCCCACACGATCACAGAGAAAATGTGCAAACTCCACACAGACAGCACCCAAACAATGAATCTGGGTCTCCGATGCTGTGATGCAGCAGCTCTTCCAGCTATGCTTCTGTGCCAATTTCAAATGGTGTAACTGTCATATAAACGATGGCAAACTATGTCCCTGACCTGAGAGAAAGTAACATGGATGGATTATCCTCTCATAATAGCATTTTCAAATTCAATAGTCTTGAACATCATAAATAATAATTGTATTTTTTATTTTAGTTTTAATTTAGTTTAGTTTAATTTAGGGATACAGTTGTAAAAAGACCTTTTAGCCCACCAACTCTGTGTTGACCAACGATCATCCATACACTGGTTCTATCCCTCACTATAGCCACACTTTACAGAAGCCAATTAAGCTACAAACCTGTACGTCCTTGGGATGTGAGAAGAAACCGGAGCACCCAGACAAAACACACATGGGGGAACGTACAAACTCCGTAAAGACAGCACCAGAATTGAGCCCGGGTTTTAAGCGCTGTGAGGCAGCAACTCTACCGCTGTTCCACTATGTCGCCCTGTTATGATACTTTGTTTTCTTCTTTATCTTCACTTATCTTGCCTTCACTTATTGTAAAATGTTTAAAATGTTAAACTATTACTGAATACCACAGACCAGACATGGACCTAATTAGAAATCACTTCAACAAAGGGAAGACTCAAGGTGTGCTAATGATTCTACAAGGACAGCAGTAAATATATACCACTGACCAAAACATCAGGCCTTTACCTCGCATTGAAATAATATTCCAAATAATTTGCATACTTATCAGTCACTTTATTAGTACCTCACGGAATTTTATCACAGACTCCCATCTGCATTAATTACAGAAATTTGGTATTATCCACACATTGATGCTTCCAATTCCCAATATTGAATGACTTTGGTAGCTAGTGAATGACAATGGTCACAGCACCGATCCTTGTTGAACAATGCTTCCCATTATTTGCCATTCTGATTCGGTTCCTTTAGTCCGACTGCTTTTTCCGCAATTTAGATCTTTCTCTCCTTGCAAAACCAGGAAAGATTTATTTGATTAAACTGTATTCATGAATATTCATTTTGAATCTGGGTTTGAAGGGCAGATTCACCCATCAATACTCTTTCCTGCCTGTTTCAAGGATGTTGTTTCCATGTTTTAAACACAGAAGCAGCAAAGTCCCAAATAATATTTTACTTCCTGTCATGTAATTTCTTGATTAAAGATTTCATTATCGAAAGAACACAAATGTCATAGTTATTCATGATGTTGATTCTGTGTGATCGGTGTTGAGTCATATTCAGGACATACATATGTTCTTGCAGCAAAGCTATTTTTTATATTTCTACCTGAGATAATGACAAAGGAAATTATTTCTAGCTTGTAGATCGATTACAGCAATGAATGGATGTTTGTATCTACCAATCTGAGGACAAATATTCCAAAATATGTACCTTGCTTTGTTAAGTTTGGTCCCATCTTGAATTGTTGTGTATGATCAAAGCAAATTATTTGTACATCCCAAGAAACCATTTGAATAAGAAATCAAATAAAATTAAATCAATCAATTTTGGCAGGTCATTGTAAAAAATAAAAAAATAAACCAGAATTTGAACTCAACTCTTATTTCTGATAACATTGGAAGACATGATATTTGGAGATTGTAAGAGTTAATTGTCTGGAATTAGGTTTAGGTTTAGCGTTATTATTGTCACATGTACTGAGGTACAATTAAGAGCTTTAAGAACATAGAAGATAGAACATACATGTTTTACGTGCAATGCAATCAAATCGGATAATAATAATATACAGAAATAAAATCAAGCCAAACTCAAGTACATTAGGGAGAGTGAAGGAATGATAGAGTGCAGAATATAGTTCTCTGCATTGTAAATATTGTTCCAGAGACAATGTCCACAATGTGGTTGGCAGGAGAATCAGGCTGTACTCTACCTTATGGAAGGGCTGTTCGGAAGCCAGAAACCGCAGCGGTGGCGCAGCGGTAGAGTTGCTGCCTTACAGCACTTGCAGCGCCGGAGACCCGGGTTCAATTCCGACTACAGGTGCTGTCTGTACGGAGTTTGTACATTCTCCCCGTGACCGCATGGGTTTTCTCTGAGATCTTCGGTTTCCTCCCACACACCAAAGACGTACAGCTTTGTAGGTTAATTGGCTAGGTGTAAGTGTAAATTGTCCCTAGTGTGTGTAGGATAGCGTTAATGTGCGGGGATTGCTGGTCAGTGTGGACTAGGTGGGCTGAAGGGCCTGTTTCCGTGCTGTATCTCTAAACTAAACTAAACTAAAGTGAAGAAATTGCTCCTCAGTCAGGTGGTACATGTATTCAAGCTTCTGTATCTTCTGCCCGGTGGGAGCAGGGAGAAGACGGAATGTGGGTTAGAAGGGTGAGAAAGGTCTTTGTTGGCTGCTTTCCTGAGGCAATGCGTAGTGCAGATGGGTTAGGGTTAGGATGGAAGTCTGGTCTGCGCGAAGGACTCGGCTGTATCCACAACTTTCTGCAATTTCTTATGGTCTGTGGCAGAGCTGTTTCAAACCAACCCAAAAGTATGCCTTCTATGGTGCATCTGTAGACATTTGTGAGAGTCACTGGATACATGCTGAATTTCCTCAGGCTCTTGTGGGAGTAGAGACGTTGGCGTGCCTCCTTGGCTGTCGCTTCAAAGTAGTTGGTCCCAACAGATTGTTGGTAATATTTGTGCCAAGGAACTTGAAGCTCTAAACCATTTCCACTTTGGCACCATTAATGCTGATTGGGGCATGTACTCCGCCACGCTTCCTGGTCGATAAGTAGTTCTTTCATCTTACTGACGTTGAGGGAGAGATTGTTGTCCTGCCACCATGTTACTAAGTTCTTTATCCTCTTCTTGTACTCTATTTTGTCATTGTTTATGATCCAGCCCATCACAGTGGTTTCACCTGCAAACTCGTACATGGAGTTGGAGCTGAATGTGGCAGGACAGTCAAGTATGGAGTATGAGAACACATCCTTACAGGGCATTGGTATTGAGAATCATTCAGAAGAATGTGTTGTCACGTTTCCTCACTGATTGTGGTTTGCGGATCAGAAAGTCGAGGGCTTAGTGGCAGAGTGAAGAGCAAGGCAGGTGGGTGATGGAAGCTGAGATGATGAGAGAAATTGAGGCTCTGTTCAGGAAGCCACCAGGTGGTGCCAGCAATGGCTGCCTCACCAACAGTCTGTCTATCCTTTCCTTCTTTGTGTCTGTTTTGTATGTGTTAAATGGTTGTTTTTTTAGTGTTCTTTAGCTTGTTTTATGTGAGGGGTGGGGCGAGTTGGGGAAAACTTTTTCTAATCTCTTACCTCGACGGAGATGCAATTATTTCCGTATATCGTATCTCCTTCCGCACAGCGGCCTAACATCATGGAGTTGGCGGCCTTTGCTGGAGGTCAACCGGGAGCTACATCGCAAGAGCCTGCGGGACTATGACATCGTGGAGCTCGCAATCCCTGCTGGGGGTCGACTTTGGGGCTCCAACCGTGGGAGCCTGCGGGACTGTAACATCGCGGAGCTCGCAGTCTCTGGTTAGAAACCGACATTCGGGGACTCCACACCGCAGGAGTTTCGACCGCCCTGACGCCGGAGTTTCTATCGGCCCGATGCGGGAGTTTCGACCGCCCTGACGCCGGAGTTTCTATCGCTCCGATGCGGGAGTTTCGATTGCCCCGACGTGGGAGTTTCGATTGCCCCAACGCGGGAGTTTCGATTGCCCCGACGCGGGAGTTTCAATCGCCCTGACGCGGGAGTTTCGATTGCCCCAACGCGGGAGTTTCAATCGCCCTGACGCGGGAGTTTCAATTGCCCCAACGCGGGAGTTTCAATCGCCCTGACGCGGGAGTTTCAATCGCCCTGACGCGGTTGTTTCAAACGCCCCAACGCGGGAGTTTCGATTGCCCCGACGCGGGAGTTTCAATTGCCCCGACGCGGGAGCTTCGACCGCTGGCTGTGGGGGCTTCAATCCCCCCGACTGCAGATGGTTCGACTGCCCCAACCGTGGGAGAATAAAGAGGAAGGAGACTAGACTTTATTGCCTTCCATCACAGTGAGGAATGTGGGGAATCCGCTGTGGTGGATGTTTATGCTAACTTTTATGTAATTATGTGTCTTGTTGCTTTTATTTTAGTATGGCTGTATGGTAATTTGAATTTCACTGTACCTTAATTGGTACATGTGATAATAAACTGATCTTGAAGCCTTGATGAAAAAGAATGCATGGGACAGGAATAGGCAGCTGGGTTCAATTGTATCCCTGGATGAGTTTCGGGTACTGAGGAGCATACTTAAGAATGAAATCAAGAGGGCATAAATGGGGTCGGAGATAACTCTGACAAATAATATTATGGAAAAACTAAGAGGTTATATAAGTCCATTAAGGGAAAGAGGGTACCTTGAGAGAGAATACGGCCCCTCAGCAACCCGTCATCTGTGTGGAGCCGCAGGAGGTCCGCTAGGCCTTCAATGTGTATTTCTCTTCTTTATGTACCATGGCAAAAGACATGAAATCTGGCAGACTTGGGACAGTCAGTATTACTGTCGAGGAGGTGTGAATGTCCTAAGGCGTACAAAGTCAGACTACCTCCCGACCCTGATCAGATATATCCAAGGACACTGTGGGAAGCTAGAGAAGAAATTGCTGGCACACTGGCTGAGATATATGAATCATCATTAGATACGGGTGAGGTGCCAGAAGACTGGAGGGTGACTAATGTTCTGCCTCTATTTCAGAAAAGAGCTGCAAGAAAATCCCTGGGAACTATGGACAAGTGAGCCTAACGTCAGTGGTAGGCAGGTTACTGAATAGTTTTCTGAGGTATAAGATATATGTGCATTTCGATAGACAGAGGCTGATTAGGAATTGACAGCATGGATTTGTTCATGGAAGATCATGTCTCACAACTCTCATTGAGTGTTTTGAAGATGCAACTAAAAAGGTTGATGAAGGCAGAGCTGTGGACGTCTATATGGATTTCAGCAAGACATTTGATGACATAAGGGCCTGTCCCACTTAGGCGTCATTTGCGAGTCACGCAGGTGGCGCGCGAGGATTTTGAGAATCCCAAAATCCTGGTGCACTGCGCGCTACCACGCGTTATCGCCTCACCACACGCCATGTGCGTCGTCGTGCAAATACAGGCCCTATAGAACAGTACAGCAGAGGACTAAGCCCTTCAGCCTACAATGTTTGTGCCGAACATGATGCCAAGTTAAACTGATCTCATGAGCCTACACATGATCCATATCCCTTCATTCCCTGCTCTTCCTTGTGCCGATCTAAAAGACTCTTAAATGCCACTATTGCATCTGCCTCCACCACCACCCCTTGCAATGCGTTCCATGCCTCCACAACCCCCCTGAGTAAAAATACTTTCCCCGCACACCTCCATTAAACTTTACTCCTCTCACCTTATAGCTATGCCCTCTAGTGTTGGACATATTCACCCTGGGATAAAGGTTCAGACTGTCTACCATATCCATGCCTCTAATAATTTTATACCCTTCTATCAAGTCGCCCCTCCACCTCTGATGATCCAGAGAAAACAAATCAAAGTTTATACAACTTCTCCCTGTAGCTGAAACCCTCTAATCCAGGCAACATTCTGAGAAACCTCCTCTGCATACGGTTCCATATGGGGCTGCTTTGGAAAGGTTAGATTGCATGGGTTCTAAGAGGAGCTAGCCAACTGGATCGAAAATTGGCTTCGTGGAAGGAAGCAGAGGGTGATGGTGGAAGGGTGTTTTTCAGAGTGGAGGCCTGTGACTAGTGGTGTTCCTCAGGGTTCGATGCTGGGCCCATTGCTGTTTGTTATTTACGTCAATGATTTGGATGAGAATGTACAAGGAAGGATTAGAAAGTTTGCAGATGAAATGACATTGGGTGGTATTGTAGATAGCTAACAAAGATTATGGAAGGATATTAATCAGTTGGGTAAGTGGGCTGAGTAATGGTCGGGGGAGTTAAATGCAGGTAAGTATGAGATGGTGCATTTTGTGAAGTCAAAATTGGTCAGGATCTTCACAGTAAGGCGACTTTTTCACGGGCGACTTGACGCAAGAGTTAACCAGAGTTTAACATCGTGGGAACCTCGTGCGATAACAGTACGGCATTCGTGGACCACCGTGGCGCTAACAGCAGGTAATCGTGTAACTTGGTGACTCGGGAGAAAATTCAAGCAAGTTTGAATTTCTCCAAGAGTGACTTGTACACTTGTGGTTGAGCATTGCAACATTATATGAACGAAGTGGCCAGTGTGATATCTGTGCGATATCCGTAATAACTCTTGCGGTTACCGTGGGAACTCCTGCGAACGGTGAACCCGGAAGCTGGACAGAGGGGACAGAAGGTGAGTAAAAATTGTCTTCTGTGAGATTGAATTTAAAAAATAAAGATTTGCATCCGCATATGGACATCAACTTATTCATGAGTTATGTTAATGAGATTCAAGAAAATAACTATAATCTTTAAAAGGGACTTTAAAAGGGACTTTACTGAAAGGTCCCGCATTTTTATGGTCCGTGAGGAATTTTTCACATGTACTTCTTTGAGAGATACAGCTCGGAGTCCTCGCCGACTAGCGATCGATGCCTTTCCGAAGCAGGGTCCGGAACGCTACCAATCAATGTTCTCCAGAGACCCGTGTAAGGAGTGAACTGCACATGCTGGTTTAAACCGAAGACAGACACAAAAAGCTGGAGTAACTCAGCGAGTCAAGCAGCATCTCTGGAGAAAAATAGCTGATGTTTCGGGACGAGACACATCTTCAGACTCAATTCCGATTAGGATGTCTGAAGAAGGGTTCCGATTCGAATCGCCACCTATTCTTTTTCTCCAGAGATGCTGCCTGACCCGCTGACTTACTCCAGCTTTTTATGTTTTTCTTCCCAGATCTGACTTACCTGCTGAGTTACACCAACATTTTGTGTCCTTTTGTGCGTATTAACCAGTTCCTTTAGACATTACCTAACTTCAGATTTTAGAGATATAGCGCGGAAACAGGCCCTTCGGCCCACTGAGTCCGCACCGACCACCTATTCTTATCCGGCTTCAGAACGGTTCTTCCTTCCATTCGTTTGGGCACTGACCCGACCTACCAACCTACCTCAATGCGGACGTTGGACTTTTTCCCCCTGGAACTGTCCTGAAAACATATATTCGGAACTCTGGTATTTTCCTCTTCGCTCTACCTGGTGTTCTTGTGCATGTGTCGGAAGGAACAGCAGATGCCGGTTTAAAGAGAATGCTGGAGTAACTCGACGGTTCAAAATGCTGGAGTAACTCAACGGGACATGCAGCATCTCTAAAGAGAAGGAACGGGTGACGTTTCGGGTCGAGGTCCTTCTTCAGACTGTACGTGGCTTGGTTATATTCATGTATAGCATTATCTGATATGATTGTATAGCACGCAAATAAAAGTTTATTCCCTGCATAGAATCATACAGCGTAGAAACAGGCCCTTCGACCCAACTTGCCCACACCGACCAATATGTCCCATCTACACTAGTCCCACTTGCCCACGTTTGGCCCATAACCATCTAAACCTATCCTATCCATGCTTCAGTCTAATGCGTCTTAAGACAGTACCTGCCTCAACTACCTTAACGGATAGATCATTCCATACACCCACCACCCTTTGCGTAAAATAGTTACCCCTTAGGCTCTCATTAAATCATTCCCCCCGAACCTAAACCTGTATCTGCTGGTTCTCGATATGGGACAATAATAACAAACCAAAGCGAGTTAGGACATCAACGGGGAGATCCTGGATAAACCCAAGGTAGACACAAAATGGAGGAACTCAGCGCAACATGCAGCATCTCTGGGGAGAAGGAATGGGTGACATTTCGGGTCGAGACCCTTCTGATATGCTGCCTGTCCCGCTGAGCTACATGTTGTGTCTATCTTCGTTTTAATCCAGCATCTGCAGTTCCTTCCTGGCCGAACCCGATTGAAAGATGAGAGGCTGGGCGATAGAGCACTGGGTGTGACAAGGATCAGGCTTCAGTAAGCAAAGTAAAGAGAGGTGGCAACGTTATGGAAATGAAGCGGGTAATCCGAGTGATGGCGAGACGGTATCCTCTAATGTGTCGGAAAGAACTGTAGATGTTGGTTTGCGCCGATGATAGACACAGTAATACTGGAGACAGACATAAAATACTGGACGGGCAGCATCTGGATAAAAGGAATGGGTGACGTTTCGGGACGAGACTCTGAAGAAGGGTCTCAAACCGAAAACGTCACACATTCCTTCTCTCCAGAGATGCTGCCCGTCCCGCTGTGTTACTCCAGCATTTTGTGTCTATCTTCTGTATGCTCTGTGATGGTCATCTCGGAGTCAAGTGGCAACTCTGGTCTGTAGACACGAGGAACTGCAGACGCAGGAATCACGAGCAAAACACAGAGCGTTGGACGAGCCTGACCCTTTGAGTTCCTCCATCACTTTGTGTTGAAGTAAGGTCTGGACATTGCTTGGCTCAGTCTCAGGCGCCGGCTATCTAGGAAGGTCGAGTCAAAGTCCAGCACTAACACTCAAGAAATAACGTTTGCGGCCTGATGTTCCCAATATTTAATTGAAATCATTAATAAAGTAAATAAATAGATACCGGTCTAATCAGTATCTACGGGATTGGACAGGCTAGATGCAGGGAGAATGTTCCCGATGTTGGGGGAGTCCAGAACCAGGGTCCCAGTTTTACAGTCTACCGTGGGAACTCTTTAACTCAGTAGCAATGTTACAAAATTTTGAGATTTTAAAAATTAAGTCTGCAATTTATCCCATCAGATAAAGCATAAAAATAAGTTTAATTTGACACCTAATTCACTTTCATATCTCAAGTATTTAAAAAGCTATGGCCATTTTCATACTCGGAAATGAGCATCTTGTTCCCTATTGATTTTCTATGGACATAACAAAAATCTGTGATCGTGAACAGTCAAAAGCCCATAACTTTCTTAAAAATTAAGAGAACTGAATGAAATTTTCAGTTATCATAGATTGAAGCATTCTGAAACAAATATAAAATAATCTTACTTGGATGACCTGAAATTAAAGCATATAATTAGTTAGTTACCTAATTGTAGCTAATTTCAGACTTCAATTACTAGATCTAAACATCTATCCATTTCTTAATAAATGATTAACATTTTTAAATAGCCTAAATGTCCAAATAATATTCACAAATAATTCACAATAAAACATGATTTTTAAATCTCATTTACATTAATTTATAGGCCAAATGGAAGGAATTCAGTGTTCAATTGCTGTAAATAAATGCCCATTTAAATCAGCTTTCCAGTGGGTCCCTGTGGAACGCGCTGGTTTAGAACGTTCACATTGCGGTAGATTTGTGCCCCCAAATGCCCAGAAAAATACTGCGGGATATAATGGGCCCAAAATGAGCTACTCGCAATATTAAACTTTGTATAAAGGGATCTTAAGAAGCCCTTTTTAATGTAAAAATATACAGCCTAACTTCAGTTGTTTGCTTTATGAGACCCTGCAGTTGCTGGTGGTCGCGGGTTTAGAGATTGATTTTTAAACTACTATACCTATTATACGAGGCCTTTAAAACTAATAATAGCTTTTGCGACGGGGTCTTCCAGCGATTTTTCGTTAATAATTAACTAGGCTGAACATCTTCGATTTGAACAGCCTAGAGAAAATCGCTTTTTAAACCCGCCCCCCTCTAAACGGCGCCAAAATCGCGCACACCCGCAGCGGCAGATTTTCAGCGACGCTTCAGGTAGGCTTTGCAACATACCTAAACTCAGTAAAGTAAAGTAAAGTAGCCTTTATTGTCATATCAGCGCACAGGCAGCAGTTGATTGTTGCTCTATTCAGTTTCCCAGGGGGTCGGGACGGGACTGGAGTTGGGAGGGAAAGGTGGGGGAGTCGAGGGAGAGGAGGGGGAGACAGATGGGGGTGTCTTCATTTACTGGCGGCGGGTGTCTGTCACTGAAACAGGCAGGTGAGATTTCACATCCACCTTGTGTGTGCCTCTCTCTCTCTCACCCTCCCTCCCTCCCTCTTACACAGGCTGAGAGACTCTGCCTCTGTGAGTGTACGTCTCTTTCTCCCCCTCTCTCACACACAGTAAGACCGAGGTACTGTGCTCAGTCCATCTGTGTCTCTTACATACACAGTAAAACATGTCTCCAAATTAGCCAATTCAACCAAGGGAGGATATTTATAGTGTGTGAAAAAAAAGTGACATCATTTGTGCCACGTGATGATTTAACAACACTTCACAATGTTCATTCAAGATTTAACGGGAAAGCTCGGGAGATGGACAAGTCACTTGCACAAATAACAGAAATGCCGAGTACCGTGGGAACTCTTTATCTACCCCCCGTTATATCGTGTGATATCGTGCTAGACCACGACCACTTCACTCTGGTTACATCTTGCGTCAAGTCGCCCCGTGAAAAAGCCCCATAAGTGACAGACCTCTGGAGAGTGTTGTAAAGCAGAGAAATTTAGGAGTTCAGGGACATACGTGTAGTCTCAGACGAACGTAGATAAGTGGCCTCAGATGTACGTAGATAAGTCAGTCAAAAAGCTTTAGGCACATTGGCTTTCATTAGTCAGGGTATTGTGTTCAGTTTTGGTCACCTTGCTATAGGAAATAAGTTGTTAAACTGGAAAGGGTGCAGAGAAGGTTTACGAGGATGTTGCCAGGGCTTGAGGGGCTGAGCTATGGAGAGAGGTTGGGCTTGCTAGGGCTAAATTTTCTTGGAGCGCAGAAGGGTGGTGGTTGCCCCATCCATACTGCCCAAATCTGAAAGAATAAGTCATCATGCCAAGATGATACCGGATCCAAGAGACTCTTTGCGTGCTGGTCCCAGAAGAGGATCTACTATCATATATTACAATGCCTCCACTTTTAAAAATCTTTTTTTTCAACAACAGTATTTCACAACAACAACTATGCTCTTTCTAATCTTCTCCCAGATCTGTCGATTCTGTGACGACTGGGGCCAAATGACCTGGCAGAACGACACGACTCCTGGACCTGTGTACACCAGACCAGTGATGCCTTTCTACAACCGACTAGACGTGCGGCCCCACCAACCACCCAGAGCTTCCAACCAATTCTATTATTGACCCCCCCCCCCCCCCCCCCCCACCCCACCGAAGCTGCCAACCCCATGACTGGACCTCTGTGCCCAGCCGAGAACAAGCTCCAAACTGCAGGCAGCATTTCCTATACTCTTTCTACTCTTCACACTGCCTCGGCAAGGCCACAAGCATAATCAAGGATCAGTCTCACCCCGGTCACTCCCTCTTCTTCCCTCTCCCATCAGGCAAGAGGTATAGAGGCAAGAGGTACCTCTCCAATCAGGTAAGAGGTACAGAAGTGTTTAAATGCACATCTCCAAATTTAGGGATCATTTCATCCCAGTTGTTATCAGCCAATTGAATCATCCTCTCACTAGCTAGAGTGTGGTCCTGACCTCCTATCTACTTCATTGGAGAACTTTGAACTATCTTTAATTGGACTTTACCTTGCACTATATGTTCTCCCCTTTATCCTTTATCTGCACACTGTCGACGGTTTGATTGTAATCATGTATAGTTTTTTCTTTGACTGGATAGCAGGCAACAAAATGCTTTTCACTGTATCTTGTACACGTGACAATAATAAACAGATCATTAAAACGAAACAATAAAACTCTTTCACAACATATGCTTTCCCACTCATTTCTTAATATTGATTAGCCATCAGTACCACTTTGTTGAAATCCCCTCTTTTTCAAAAGAAAAATGTTACCCCTTTTCCTTTTCTTTCCCCGAGGAACTGCCTAGCTCCATTTAGCTGAGGTTAGGTAGTTGTCACCATTTTTAATTCTTGTAATCCACAGTTCCTGTTCTGCTGAATTGCAATATAGGCTGCCACAGCATTCATTTTAAATTAAATTCAAAGTTTGTTTAATATTTTATCTGACAGTTTCTCTGAATCTCTCTCAATACTGCAGATGACATGGTGTGGACACATACAAAGATGAATTGACCTCTCCGATACAATTAGAAATGTGTGGTTTATTCAATATGCATGCCAATTTAAATCACTAACTCTTTCCTACCAGCTCTTCTCTTGGTGACATCTGCGCATGCCTTGTTACATATTTTCTCAAAAAATCAATATACCCAACTTGCTCAACATACCAACAGAAAATGCCAGAAACACTCATTTTGTGAGCAGACTTTGTGGAAAGAAAAAATGTTCACACTTTGGGTCAATGACTGGGCAAACTAAAATGAAACATTTTAAGTTGCAAAGTTGTAGGGTTTAAAAACAAAGGGCAAAGTTTATGATAGGGTAAGAGTGACCGCCATAAGTCCTGGTGGTGCCTGTTGAGAGGAGATCATGTTGAGAAAACTGATTGGGGGGTTGGAGGAGGGGGCAGGGGAAGCACTTGGAAACAGGTTGTTTGTGGATTAAGCTGGGGTCTGGAGTCTGACTGGGGTATGTGGGTGCAATTGGGGTTGGTAACATGAAAGTGAGTAAGTGTGCTACCAGAACTAGGGCCTGATCTGCCCGTATGTTTCAACTTGTTGTGCAGCCCTTGTGTGATTACCAGCCATCTTTGTTTTGGGTATCTGCAGGAAATCCATGTGCTTATCCAAATAATGAGACCTTGGTGGCAGAAGCTATTGGCATGAGTCAAAGTCCAAATAGGAGAATTAAAGTGAGAGACAACTGGAAACGATTCACTCTAGTGGGCTGTTGGAGGTGCTCTTCAAAATGGTAATCTATTCTCCATTTGATTTCTCCAGTGTGAAGTGAATGAGCACAATCTGCCAAACATAAAGAGGAACAACTGAACATTGTTTCATTCAGGGATATTGCAGGACCCTGGATGATGAAAAGGGAAGAAGTAAAAGAGTAAGTGCTGAATCTCTGTACATCAGATTGCTATGAGAAGAAGTCGTTGGTGGAGGTGAACCAAATGCCACCAAGGGAATGGCCTTTTTAGAAAACTGAAAAGGGTAATAGCCATGGTGTGCTGGGCTTCAACCCTGTCTCTGGCTGCATAGTCTGGAGCCCTGCGCCAGCAACACCTCTGACCAAGCTTCTGGCTGTACGCTCGGCTCGCATTCTGGACACTGGCCAGCACTCTAGAACATAGAGTGATTCCGGATGCTGGGCATCATGATTTTGGAACAGTTGGTTGCCAGATTACCAGACTTTTACTGTAACTTGTTTGTAATGAAATGTCATTGACATTAAATGTGCACTGTTTCTCATTCCATAGATGTTTTCTAACCTGCTGACCATTTCCAATATTTGCAAGGTTTTACTTTTCTAGTGATGAATTATACTTTCTCAATGTTTTTCATAAACAGTTTAGACCAATAAATGCTGCACAATAATAAACCTATCAATAGCAAGGTTTAAGAATGTGCTTCTGGTTGATAGAATGCATTAGTTTTATCATTAATTTCCCACAATTAAGCTACTAATGAAATAGCAGCACAGCCAACATTTAATTTTTATTAAATGAAACAAAATCACAAACTTCTCAAAATTGTAAAGCCCCCTGAAATTTAATTAATATTGATGATGACTGTGAAATGCGACACTCCATTCTTTCATGGGAAATCACTTTTTCAGCTAGATGGTTTTCTAATATTTTCTTTAAGTAGTTGAGGCATATAAGAGCATATAAAATACATTTGGATATGTACATGGATAGAAAAGGTTTAAAGGGATATGAGCCGGACATGGTCAAATGGGTCTAGCTTAGGAAGAGCATCTTTGTTGGCATGGACGTGTTGAGCCATAGGGCCTGTTTCCATGAGTCTGACTTTACGACTCTATAATATCCTTGATGGTGGCCAAATTAGCTATGGTTGACTTCTTGCTTTTGTTGGTGGGATGGAACATAGAACCTGAACGGGTTAATGACTTTCCAATTTCCCTCTATTATTGGATTTACATATTAGCCTGGATATATCAGTTCTGCTCTAACTACCAAAGGATATCCTCACATTTTCTCACAGAACACTTCATATAATATTTTCTTGCCTCTTGCTTTACTTTCTTTACAGATGTTTTACATCCTCTTTTTTTTGAGTAGGTTCTCTCCCAGCTTTGCATCATCACCAGAATTGTATTTATTACATTATGCCTTTTCATTAAAGTTATCATGATAAATTATCAGTAAGCTGAGAGGCTCTGACTGATCCCTGTTCTATTTTACCTTATCCAGTACTATTCTACCAAAACCAGTTCTATTTGAAAATCTATTCCACGATTGTTGTTCCCTTCACTGCAGTATTGTTTCCGTGCTTTAAAAATTCCACTAGATTTATCAAACATGATTTTCTCTTAAAAGAGCCACATTGATTCTACTAAATGATATCCTGATTTTTTCAAAACACAGGAGCCACTCCCTTAATGATCATAAACCCCAGAATTTTGCTGACATAAGAACAAAATAAACCAGAGCAACAGTCTGGAAATTGGTCCCTCACATATGATTTGGCAGTAATTACATCCAATATCATTCAATGCCACTTTCCCACTCTCTCCATATCCATTTCACCACCTTTAAGTTTACATATCTGTCAATCTACCCTTGTATATGTCCAATTACACTGGCCCACCAATTCTGTTCAGCAGAAAATTCCAAACATGCACTATCGTACGAGCAAATAAATCACATCATCACCATCTTAATTGGGTGATCGGTTATTATACAAATATGCCTTCTATTTCTGGGAGCCCCATGTCCCCCACCAAGGCAAGACATCCTTTCAGCACTGCATCCCCCTTGCCATCTCTCTGCTATCTGACAACAGCTAAATTAATCTATAGTTTCCTTTTTCTCTCTCGATCCTTTCTTAGGTTTTAGAATTAAAATTGATACCTTTCAATCCATCAAGATGGTTATAGAATCTCAGGAACATTAAAAATTCATTACCGATAATTATCTGGGATGCTGTATATTAAATCCAGGGATCTCCTAGGTAATATTGACAACTTAAGTTTCTTACTATCATTATAAACTTGTATCTACTCCAAGTGCATATATTAATTTTTTAATGGCTTTCACACATTTACTTTCAGCAAACTAATAACTTACTGATGTAGGAAATTCTGAGAATTATGTGAAAGATGAGTCGTTTGTAATGAGTATAACATACTGGGGAAGTGTATACATACTAGGGAAGCATGATGAAAAGAGGCCAACATAGTAAAGTGAACAAGGATGAGAGGAGAGGCAATGAATAGATCTACCATGGTATTTAGATTCCACAGTTTGGCTGCTAAAGTGTTAGAAATATGAGTGTCTCTATTCCGGATATGAGATGCCAACATTTCAGAAAGAAATTGACCTTTGGGGAAAAGTATACATTTATACTTTGAAATTGGAACAGATTGAGGAGTAATTTTAAACATTGCTTTTCTTATCAACAAGGTATTACCGAAGGGTTTAAAGATGGTGCTCATGAGTTAGGTTATTTTGTGAAAGCTTGTTTTGATGTAATTACAGTGTGTGATATCGCCCTCTCCCTTGGAGGTCTCTCTGATCCCTTTAACTGACTGACAGGTCAAGAGAAGCAAATCCACAGCATCACTGGAAACAACTGAGTCCAATTAGCTGTTATTGGTTGCCACTTGAACCCTGTCAGCCTACTCTCTATCAAACCCAGGCATTTGAGCCAGAGAGGGAGATTGGGAGAAGTTGAGAGTGGAGGGATAAAGTGGAGGGTGAAGAAGGGAGATAAAGTGGGCTGCCACCTTTCTAGTTGTGTTCGCCTATCACAGCTACCATAAAGACTAAGCCACTGAGACAGACCTAAGACCACCACCGCCGCTGTGGTCAAGACTGAACTGCTGGTAAAGAAGCCCTAGACAGTTAATGCCTTGACCTGAGGCTCAGTCTGAGACAAGCCTGAGATGCCAGAACCTCTTCCTGCCCCAGACAACGAGGGACTGTGCCCACACAAACCCATATATGGAAATACTGGCTGCCAGGATAATTCAGAGATCATCAGCTTTGCTTCTCCAACCCCAAAGCTGAGCTGCCAGGAAGAAACCTGTACCATCAGCCACTCCTCTCGAGGCAGGGGCGAACTGCAGGCAGAAGCCCATGATTGCCATTTCGCCAAAAACCAGGACGTAGCTGCTGGAACAAGTTTGATCGCCAACACCATTGCCCAAGTGCTCCGGCATTGAGGGACAGTGTCCCCACGTGGTCCTGAACTTTCTAACCATGGAAAGTAGAATAAACCATGCAAATTCACTCTATTGCGCGTGTCTGTGTGGTCACTGCCAAACCTGCTGTTGCCCCTAATGCCACAAGTGTTTATCTTGTAAAATGCAAATGAGCAGCAGGATTCCTGTCTCTGAGAATCCAAATGTGTAATGTGCTTGAAGTTCAGCATGTGTCTAGTAAAATGCCAGTGAGGGTCAAGGCCACACTGCGCTAGTTGATTATGTCAGAACCTATCTTACAAAAAGTGTGTTAGAGGAACTTGCTTGCAGAGACAAACAGTTGAGAGAGTGAAAGTAAACTGGGTGGAGAAACTAATTTGGACATTTACGAAAGTCCAGCAACTCCTGATCTCTTAACTGGGACAACCAGGTTTGGCTAAACACTTCCATTTGTACTATACAGCCGTATAAACCATAAGAGTAATGAAATTAACACTACTGGTGATTGGCTGGATTTGTTTATTTCTTTGCACAGTTTCTAATATGCATATATCTCGAGCAGCAATCACGAGCGCTCCAATGATATATTAGTTCTTGATTCCCCTACTCTGGGTAAAAAAACTGCATGGGGAATTAATGTGGAATGTGGGTAACTTAATACACATCTAAAAGGGCAGATTAGAGTTAAGTGAACACAGCCCAAAAAGATAGAACCCATGTCCCAGAGGAGTTCTGAAGTGCAAATTCTGTTGCTGAGCTTCACTATAACCTGGATATATTGTTAACTATTTTCTTTGTAAACCATATGAGGACTTAATAAGACTCCATTTAATGTGAAACCTATAAGATCTCCATCAACAAGAACTCAGACATTTACATTTGGGAAGTGAATGTATTATCTGAAAATTAAGTTCTGCCGCAAACAGACACTAAATGCCTGTCTGGCAATAGATTTTTCAGCCTGAGAGGTGAAACTCTCAGGATTTATATATATCTAATACCAAACAGTTGTTGTTGGCTATGTCCACACCTGACATGGCAGCCGTTTCGAGGCTAGTTGATCAAAATTCATGACCGCCATGTTCTGAAAGGGGGAGGGATAAGGATGGCAAATTAAAGGAGTCTTGAATGAACAAAGAGATTGTAAATTTAGTTAACAGAAAAAGAGTGCATGCAAAGTTTAAGAAGTTGAAATCAGAGGGCCTTTGAGGTGTATAAAGTATGGAAGAAGTTACTCAATTGCAAGTTTGGAAGGGCCACAAGGGGCTACAAAATGGTTTTGGCAAATTGGAATAAAGAAAATCCCAAGGCTTTTTATACACGCAATAAAAACAAGAGGGTTACTGGGGAAATGGTTGGACCGCTTGATGGTAATGGATGGAATTTGTACTTGTAGTCAGGGGATGTAGTTTGCATTTGTATTCTACCAAGGAGAAGGACATGGAGAACTGTGAGATCAGAGTGGAAAATACTAACATGCAAGGGCAGGTTAATATTGAGAAGGAGGAGGTGTTGGGGTACTTTAAGGTGAATAAAATCCCCGGACTTGATGGGATATATCCCTGGTTATTTAGAGAGAAGATTGCCAGAGCCTTCCTGAAGACATTTCCATCTTCTCTAGCCGCAGGCGAGGTACCAGAGAACTGGACAGTAGGTAAAGTTGTTCTTTTGTTTAAGAAGGAAAGAAAATCCAGGGAATTTTTGGCCCATGTGTCTTACCGCAGTGGTAGGAAGTTTATTGGAGAGGATTCTTTGGAATAGGGGTTACTCTCATTTGGAAGAGGATTTCTTAGTTGGGGAAAGTCAGCAGGTCATGTACTACTAACTTGATCAATGACGGTTGAGTGGTGGATGTTGTCTACGTGGATTACAGTAAGACATTTGATAAAGTCTTCATGGTAGGCTGATTGGGAAGATTGATATGCACAGGATCAACAGTGACTGGGTCATACAGATTAATAATTTTCTTACTGATAGAAGAATGGGCCCTGGTGCAAGGATAATATTCAGGCTGGAGGTCTATGACCAGTGGTGATCTACAGGGATCTGCGCTGGGACCTATTTTGATATGACTTTGAATGTGTGGAATGGCCCTGTCTCACGGTACGAGTTCATTCGAAGAGCTCTCCCGAGTTTAAAAAAAATCAAACTCGTGGTAAGCACGAAGAATGAACGTAGCGGGTAAGTCGGAGCTTGGAGAAGTCTCTTAGCGGCAGGTAAGCTCGGGAAGACTCTTGAAGATTTTTCAACATGTTGAAAAATGTCCACGAGAGCCCCGAGTACCGACGAACGGCCATTACCGTAAATCTCCGAGTTTGAATCAAGGCAAATGCGGGAGAACTCTTGGAATGAACTCGTACCGTCGGACAGGGCTTGAAGGTTGTCAATGTATACACTGGTATATAGATCAGCTATAGAAATGGACAGAGGAATAGCAGATGGAGTTTCATCCAAGCAACAGAGGTGTTGCGATTTAAGAGATTGGCTTTGGAAAGGGCGCAGAGAAGATTTAGCAGGTTGCACCGACATGGTTTGTTTTCTCTGGAACACAAGAGGTTGAGGGTAGACCTGATAGTAATTATGCCCTTCATCATTTATATACTTTTGTCAGAAGCTTTTTCCCAGAATGGAAATATCAAATACTAGAGGGCATAGCTTTGAGGTGATAGGGGCAAAATGTAAAGAAGGAGATGTCATAGTGATACCTCCCAACGTCCCAGCGACACTAGTCCCACCTTCCTGTGTTTGCCCATATCCCTCCAAACTTGTCCTACCCATGTACCAGGCTAACTGTTTCTTAAACATTGGGGTAGTCCCTGTCTCAACTATGTCCTCTGGCAGCTCGTGTCATACACCCACCAACATTTGTGCGAGAAAGCTACCCCTCTGAATTCTATTCAATCTTTTCCCCTTCACCTGAAGCCTGTGTTTATACACGTCTACAAGATTGGCCCTCATCCTCCTGCGCTCCAAGGAATCAGCCAACTGAACATCTCCCTATATTTCAGACCCTCTAGTCCAGGCAACATCCTCATAAATAACATGTGTGAGGCAAGTTTTTTAAACAGAGGGCGGCGGGCACCTAGAATGCACTGCTGGGGTGGTGGTAGACGCTGATACAATAGAGGAGTTTAAGAGGATAAGCACATGGAAATGTAGAACATGGAATTATATGCATTTTGTGCAGGAAGATACAGTAAAAGTTTGCCTTAGCATCATGCTCAGCATAGACATTGTGGGCCGAAGGGCCTCTTCCTGTGCTATAATGATCTATGTTTGTGGACATATAATGACTGATTCATTATGACTGGGTCATTATATTGGCGCGACTTCCTACTGTTTAAAATAAAGATGGAAAATCCAGAAAAGGATAATAGAGATGATTATGCATGAAATATTAGCACAAGGTGAGAGGTTTATGGTAAGAGGCAGTGATGCTAATTGAAAGACAGAGACTAGAATAAAAATAATTGATTAAACCAGCTCTAATATTAATGACCTATGCCTCCTTCCACTGCATGCATCCATGTGCTGATGCCTCCGTCTCAGAGCTATGTGAGAATAAAAAAATCCCGAAGCTCAAAGAAGCGGCGCAGTGGTAGAGTTGCTGCCTTACAGTGCCAGTGGCTGGCAGACAGGAAGCAAAGAGTAGGAGTAAACGGGTCCTTTTCACAATGGCAGGCGGTGACTAGTGGGGTACTGCAAGGCTCAGTGCTGGGACCCCAGCTATTTACGATATATATTAATGATTTGGACGAGGGAATTGAATGCAACATCTCCAAGTTTGCGGATGACACGAAGCTGGGGGGCAGTGTTAGCTGTGAGGAGGATGCTAGGAGGCTGCAAGGTGACGTGGATAGGCTGGGTTAGTGGGCAAATGCATGGCAGATGCAGTATAATGTGGATAAATGTGAGGTTATCCACTTTGGTGGCAAAAACAGGAAAGTAGACTATTATCTGAATGGTGGCCGATTACGAAAGGGGGAGATGCAACGAGACCTGGGTGTCATGGTACACCAGTCATTAAAAGTAGGCACGCAGGTGCAGCAGGCAGTGAAGAAGGCGAATGGTATGTTAGCATTCATAGCAAAAGGATTTGAGTATAGGAGCATGGTGGTTCTACTGCAGTTGTACAGGGTCTTGGTGAGACCACACCTGGAGTATTGCGTACAGTTTTGGTCTCCTAATCTGAGGAAAGACATTCTTGCCATAGAGGGAGTACAGAGAAGATTCACCAGACTGATTCCTGGGATGTCAGGACTTTCATATGAAGAAAGACTGGATAGACTTGGTTTGTACTCGCTAGAATTTAAACGTTTGAGGGGGGATCTTATAGAAACTTACATAAATTCTTAAGGGGTTGGACAGGCTAGATGCAGGAAGAATGTTTCCGATGTTGGAGAAGTCCAGAACAAGGGGTCGCAGTTTAAGGATAAGGGGGAAATCTTTTAGGACCGAGATGAGGAAAACATTTTTCACACAGAGAGTGGTGAATCTCTGGAATTCTCTGCCACAGAAGGAAGTTGAGGCCAGTTTGTTGGCTATATTTAAGAGGGAGTTAGATGTGGCCCTTGTGGCTAAAGGGATCAGGGGGTATGGAGAGAAGGCAGGTACAGGATACTGAGTTGGATGATCAGCCATGATCATATTGAATGGCGGTGCAGGCTCGAAGGGCCGAATGGCCTACTCCTGCACCTATTTTCTATGTTTCTATATGTACCAAATTCTTATGTTCTCCCTGTGACCGCATAGGTTTTCTCTGGTGCTCTGTTTTCCTCCCACACTCTAAAGATATGTAGGTTTGCAGGTTAATTGGCTTTGCTAAGTTATAAGATTGTCTCAAGTGAGTAGGATAGTGCTAGTGTATGGGGTGATAGCTGGTGGGCACAGAATCAGTGGGCCAAATGGTCTGTTGCCGCGATGCATCTCAAGTCTAAATTCAGCTGGCGAGAATGCCATCTGTAGTATGGCAACAATCTGTATTAAAGATCATGCTCCAGGGACACAGTCATGTATTCAGCAGCATTTGCAGTGATTGTCTGATGCTCATATGGAGCAAAGGAAAAGCTTCACTCAATCCCAGTAGATAAGCCAAGTACTGAATATCAGACCCCATGCAGGGCTGCCAACATTGGGTGAGAGTTGGGAGTGAGAAATTGCGAGAGACCAAGCCCGAGGGAGCGTAGCGACCAGGGGCGGGGTGTTCCCATTGTCCCATTGGTATGGAGCTTTTGCATTTTTCAGCTTGAAGTTGTGCAATCTGGTGCATACTATAGCGAGTCATTTAGTTTACTCTTGAATGCAATATTTATGCTTTAAATTGCATTAGATATGAATAAGATTAGGCTAAATTACATTCCTAATTACATTGCACAGTAGAGCCAGGCTCCGATCAACAGGTGCAGCACATGAATGATCTTAGTGTATTCAAGTATGGAAATCAGATTATAATGAAGCACTTGGCCCATGTTGACCAACCTGGATCTCACTGCACGCCTGGTACTCCAGCCTTACACCTGGCCACCTATTGTACCCTGATCATAGCTGCTTACCTGCTTAGGTTCCCAGTGCTGAACACTTCAATTGTCCCAGCTTTGACTGCACATCTTGTACTATTCTTGACTCTGGATGCGCACTTGGCCTTGCTCCTAGCCCCTCTGCACTGACAATACATCTGGCCAACATATAAAGCCCCGTATCTGACCCCCTAGACATAACCTATTACGTTCAAGTCCACAGGTGCTTATCTAATGCGGTAATCTTTTATGGGGCACTTCACAGACCAAATTTTGTGTAACAAAATTTGCTACACCCATTGGCTTCCTTGTTATCTAACATGCTATTTACTTTGTCAAAGAAATCATCAATTGGCTGAATACAATTTCTCATCCATAAAATTATACACACTCAGCTGTATAAGTATTCTGTTACCATTTCCTTCATTTTACGAACAAACTGTCCTGAAGTAATTTTCACCCCCAATATTTTCACCCCCAATATTTTCAGTATTCAGTCTTCCTCTCAGCTGGGACTTTTCTGAAATGCAAAGTCCAATAACTATATGTTTAAGCAATATTATTCTATTAAATGTGATCTTGAGAGTACATAATATTTTCTGTGGTATTCATAACACAATGATAAAAAGATCTTTGTTTTGATTGCACCTACCAACATGCATACATTATTATATTACAGTTAATATGTGCCGAGGGCAAATTTTTGTTCCAATGCTCCCCCTTCCCAATTACTTTTACATTGAAGTGATTGAAATCCAAGTGAAGTTTAAATGGCATTAGAAAAATAAAAACTCCAGAATGGATGATATTCATTACGTGGTTGGATGGAGGCAGTATCAGCACAATTGCTATATTAAACTTTGAATCTTCTGATGTCCTAGTTCAAGCTACAAACTAAAGACAAATAACAACCTCCTCACACATTCCCCTGCAAGTATCTCAGACACACCTTTAAAATATGCCCCTTCTTTAAATAAGCTGTTAAACATCGCATCTGAATCAGTTTCCACCTGATTACACTCTTTGAGGATGTTCATCTGCATGTTCAATTAATAAAACAACAAGATTGGGGACATTTCTATTCAAACTGTCAAAGGAATTTGGGGGGGGGGGGGGGGGGGGGGGGGGGGGGGGGGGGGGGGGGGGTAGAAATAGTCAGTGAGGTAAACAAACATAATAGTTTAGTGGCAAATGACAATAGTGCTACCTATAAGGAAATAATGTTTTTTTCGGGGCTGTATGTTGTGACAGATAGTCTGACACCTTGCATGTAATTTTAATATTACACTTATCCCATCCCCCTGGATATTTCGGATTAATAAATTAAGTTTTTGTCAACTAATTACAAATCAGGCTAATTATAAATCAATAACATTAGCCAACTCCGAAACATGAAGCGCTGTGCATTGGGATCCAGAAATCACGGACAATTGACCTCAGTTCCCCGCTCACATCTGGCAGTGCTTTCCATCTGAACCAGAGGCCACGGGGCTTTTTTGAAAGTGGGGGGGCTGAGCAATCACTGATCACTGGCCTTAGGGGTACCCGGCGAGGGAGTGGAGTGACCGAGTGGGAGGAGGGTGTGGGATGGCCCCGCAAACACTCGCCAGCGCTGGCACCCCGTCCACATCTGCCCCCGCCGCTGCTTCTGCTTCCATCCCTCCCTCCGCCCCAGCTCTCCAACACCCATGACCAGGTTGCTCAGAGCACAGCAGCGCCTCATCCAAAACCGGAGATATTGAAATATGTCTAGCCAAAAAAGTGGGCTACAGCCCCTTAATTCTTAGGAGGGGGATTGCAGCCCCCCGCAAATCCTTAAATTCCGACTGCCGCCGGGAACAGACTTGGCCTCATTTGCTGCGCTGGGTGACACTCATTCACTGCCCAATCTGTGTCTTTCAATTTGCACGGGGACATGCTTTGGAGGTGTGTGACAGTTCGGTCAAGTGAGAATAACGGAGAACAAGAAGGCTGCTGTCATGTCAACAGACGCGCACACAAGCAGTTGATATTAGTTTTGAAATTCTCATTGATCACAGAATTTCTCACAACAGAGTGTGAGAAATTCTGTGATCAGCGTGAGAGCGTGAGAATTGGGCGAACTGCGTGAGTCTCACGTTCAATGTGTGAGAGTTGGCCGCTCTGGGTATGGGAAAGCATTAAAAGTGGCATTTGTTTTCTTTTGTTTAAGTTTTGTTTTGTAAAAGTGGCATCCTGCATGAACTGCCTGCTCTACCTGCATGCTTACTTTCAGTGACTGATGTACTAGCAGGGCCTATGAGAGGGGGGTGCAGGGCCCAGTGTCCAAAAGGGGGCCGGGAATTTCCTGAAATCTCAGAAAATATTTGCATATTTTCGTTTTGTTGCACCTCCCTTTTTCCTAATCTGATACTATTCAGGTAATTATCTGCCATTCTGCTCTTGCCACCAAAAAGGATGACCTCACATTTATCCACATTATACTGCTTCTGCCATGCATCTGCCCACTCACCCAACCAATCCAAGTCACCCTGCAGCCTCATAGCATCCTCATCGCAGCTCATGCTGCCACCCAGCTTTGTGTCATCCGCAAACTTGGAGATGTCACATTTAATTATCTTGTCCAAATCATTTATATTGTAAATAACTTGGGTCCCAGCACCGAGTTTTAGTCACTGTGTGCCATTCTGTAAAGGAACCGGTAATTCCTACTCTTTGCATTCTGTCTGCCAACCAGTTCTCTATCCATGTCAATACCCTATGCCCAATAGCATGTGCTCTTATTTTGCATACTAATCTCTTGTGTGGACCTTGTCAAAGACTTTTTGAAAGTCCAAATACACCACATCCACTGGCTCTCCCTTATCCATTCTGCTTGTTACATCCTCAAAAAATTCCAGAAGATTAGTCAAGGAAGATTTCCCCTTCATAAATCCATGCTGGCTTTGACCGATCCTGTTACTGCTTTCCAGATGCACTGCTATAACATCTTTAACAATCGACTCAAACATCTTCCCCACTACTCGTCTATAATTCCTTGTTTTTAGGCTGTCGGCCGAAGTGCTTTTTTGTTTAAGTTTGTGACCCAAATCACGTAATTACCTGAATTTTTAACATATTGTGTAAAAATATTGTCGAAATCATACCTGAAACTCGTCAAGAGCAAAACCTGCACATTTTTAAAATATGAGAAAAACCTCCAGTTTTCTGAGCAGTAATTGTCCAATCAAAGCACCTTTGACATTGAGATCGGACGCCAATTGACCATTCACTCGCTTTGTTTCATGGTCGCTAGGTAGCGAGCACTCTGGGATCATGGCTGCCTCTGAATTACATCAAAACAATAGCAAGTTTTCCAAGGAATAAAGGTAATGCTAACCTTGCTGATAATTTTGTTTTAGAATTGATTTATCTTTATAAAGTTATGATGTGAACTTAAATAAAAATGATAAATAACAAATGTAGAGCTGGGGTTCGGATTAGGATTAGGGTCAGTCAGTAGGAATGTTACAAAATTTTGAGATTTTATAAATCAAGCCTGTAATTTATCTCATCAGATAAAGCACAAAAAGAACTTTAATTTGATACCTAATTCACTTTCATATCTTCAGTATTAAAAACGTTATGGTCATTTTCATACTCAGAAATTAGCATCTTGTTCCCTATTGCTTTCCATTAATTTAACACAAAAGCTGTGTTCGAGGACAGTCAATTGACATAAAAGCCCATAACTTTAATAAAAATTAAGAGAACTGAATAAACTTTTCAGTTATTGTAGATTGAAGCATTCTGGAACAAATATGATGCATCTTACTTGGATGGGCTGAAATTAAAGTATATAATTAGTTAATTACCTAATTAAATAGCTAATTACAAAATTAACCGCTGTGACGGAAATAGTAATAAACACCCAGACTGCCTTAACAATTCAAAAATGTGATATTCTCAAGATCAGAAGTTTAATATTAATCACAGCAATGAAAGAGGAAACTATATCCTGGCCTGGATCTCACAGGGAGCAAATGAAGGGAGGGAGAAAAATACTGGGGTGAGGTTTAATACTTGCAGGGAGAATACTTACTGATGAGCCTGGGCTAGTACATGCCTGATAGGCCGAACGGGCTCTTTAAAAAAAATCTGAACAGATTCTCAGTGAAAGGCAATTTTTCTGGACTTTTCCTGGCCTGGCGCGGGCCTTTTGGGCAAAAATGCTCCTCCTGGGCTATTACGGGCATTTTGGGCTAAAAGGACTTGTTTCTTGGCTAATAGGGGCCTTGTGGGCCGATATTAGTGGTTTCAGGCAGGCCAAACAGCTAATTTCATTTCATTTCCAATTGCAGTGCAGATTCAAGCTCGGGGCAGGCTGAATAACTCATTGCATTTCCATTTCACTTCCATTGCCATTGCAGTTTCAAGCACAGGGCAGGCTAAGACAAAGAGCTGATGGCATTTTCACTTAATTTCCATTGCTATTGCATTTTCAAACACAGGGCAGGCCTAAGCCAAACAGCTGATTGCATTTTCACTTCATTTCCATTGCCATTGTAGTTTCAAGCACAGGGCAGGCCCAAGCCAAAAGCTGATTGCATTTTCACTTAATTTCCATTGCCATTGCAGTTTCAAGCACAGGGCAGGCTCAAGCCAAACAGCTCATTGCATTTCCATTGCCATTGCAGTTACAGGACAGGCTAAACAACTCATTTGATTTTCATTAAGGGCTAACAAATCATTTATTCAAGTACATTGCAGACTCACAGTGTTCTGTAGTTTCCCAGCTCAGACAGAGTTGTGACCTCTCCCTCGCCATCTTGCAGACAGAGCCATGCCCACACTTCCGGGTTTTAAAGTCCCTACCACCAGAAGGGGCGAGGTCTTCATGGCAGTGATTGACAGGAGAGAGAATCAAAAAGTTGTAAACACTGCCCAGGCCATCACTGGCTCTGACCTCCGCACCATCGAAGGGATCTATCGAAGTCGCTGCCACAAAAAGGCAGCCAACATCATCAAAGACCCGCACCATCCTGGCTACACACTCATTTCACCATTGCCATCGGGAAGAAGGTACAGGAGCCTGAAAACTAACGTCCAGGTTCAGGAACAGCTTCTTCCCTACAGCCATCAGGCTATTAAACACGACAACAAATAAGCTCTGAACTGCAATAAACTATTACTATTATTGCACTATATTTGCTATTTATTGAGTATGTGTGCATGTGCATACACACGCTGAACTTTTTCTTCTTCTCCCGTTATGTATTATGTTTACATATTCTGTTGTGCTGCAGCAAGTAAGAATTTCATTGTCCTACCTGGGACCTATGACAATAAAACACTCTTGACTTGATATGTGTGAAGAAGGGTCTCGAGCTGAAACGTCACCAATTCCTTCCCTCCAGAAATGCTGTCTATCCCACTGAGACAATAGACAATGGGTGCAGTAGTAGGCCATTCGGCCCTTCGAGCCAGCACTGCCATTCAATGTGATCGAGGCTGTTCAACCCCAATCAGTACCCTGTTCCTGCCTTCTCCCCATATCACCTGACTCTGCTATCTTTAAGAGCCCTATCTAGCTCTCTCTTGAGAGTATCCAGAGAACCATCTTCATCGTCCTCTGAGGCAGAGAATTCCACAGACTCACAACTCTCTGTGAGAAAAAGTGTTTCCTCGCCTCTGTTCTAAATGGCTTACTCCTTATTCTTAAACTGTGGCCTCTGGTTCTGGACTCCCCCAACATCGGGAACATGTTTCCTTCCTCTAGAGTGTCCAAACCTTTAATAATCTTATATGTTTCAATAAGATACCCTCTCATCCTTCTAAACGACAGAGTATACAATCCCAGCCACTCCATTCTCTCAGCATATGACAATCCCGCCATCCCGGGAATTAACCTTGTAAATCTATGCTGCAGTCCCTCAGTAGCAAGAATGGCCTTCCTCAAATTAAGGGACCATAGTATCCTCACAGTTCGCACTTTCATCCAGCATTGTGTCAAAGATTTACAAGGTTAATTCTCGGGATGGCAGGACTGTCATTTGCTGAGTGAATGGAGCGGCTGGGCTTGTATACTCTGGAGTTTAGTAGGATGAGAGGATATCTTATTGAAACATATAAGATTATTAAAGTTTGGACACGCTGGAGGCAGGAAAAATGTTCCCAATGTTGGGGGAGTCCAGAACCAGGGCCAATAATCTATATTCTATTCTATGGGGAGAAGGCAGGAACGGGATACTGATTGTGGATGATCAACCATGATCACAGTGAATGGTGGTGCAGGCTCAAAGGGCCAAATGACCTGCTCCTGCACCATTCAGGTAATTGTCATATGACATCGTCTATCTATCTATCTATCATCTATCTTTAAAACTGTGTGCCTGTCGCCTGCCGTCCGTCCGGCTGCCTGCCTGCCATTCGATTCGTTCCCATCGTGTGATGTCACAATGCCCAATGCTCGCAGATGTCCAATCGCAATGCCAAATGCTCGCAGATGTCCAATCGGAATGGATCCATTTACATGTACGGCTTCCGACTGCATTTCTTCCTTTGATTCCCTGCAACTCCGAAACCAGACGCAGAATCGCCGACATCTTTTCCATTTCGGTAGAGATTTCACTTTTCTTTCTAAGTATCCGCTCCTCATTACATTTCGTCGTGTTTAAGTACACGCTTTTAATCAAATCGTTCCCCCCCCCCCCCCCAAAATTTCAAAAATAAACTGGCTTCGCACCCACAGAAACAGCACCAGCCCCAGCCCCTGCCGAACGTTCCATTATGTGATGTCACAATGCCCGATGCTCACATATGTCCAATTGAATGCATTCATTTACATATGCCTTTGCAGGAGCCCCAGCCCACGGTGAACGTTCCATCGTGTGATGTCACAATGCCCAATGCTCAAATATATTGTTGCCATAGAGGGAGTACAGAGAAGGTTCACCAGACTGATTCCTGGAATGTCAGGATTTTCAAATGAAGAAAAACTGGATAGACTCGCCTTGTACTCGCTAGATTTTAGAAGATTGAGGGGGTATCTTATAGAAACGTATAACATTCTTAAGGGGTTGGACAGGCTAGATGCAGGAAGATTGTTCCGGATGTTGGGGAAGACCAGAACAAGGGGTCACACTTTAAGGATAAGGGGGAAATCCTTTAGGACAGAGATGAGAAAAACATTTTTCACACAGAGAGTGGTGAATCTCTGGAATTCTCTGCCACAGAAGGTAGTTGAGGTCAGTTCATTGGCTATATTTAAGAGGGAGTTAGATGTGGCCCTTGTGTATGGAGAGAAGGCAGGTACAGGATACTGAGTTGGATGATCAGCCATGATCATATTGAATGGTGGTGCAGGCTAGAAGGGCCGAATGGCCTACTCCTGCACTTAATTTCTATGTTTCCCTCTCCTCCTCCCTCTCCCTCTCCCACCCATCACTCTCTCCCCCACCCCCCTTCCCTCTCTACCCCACCCCCTTCCCTCTCTCCCCCCGCCCCTTTCCCCTACCCCTCTGTCCCTCTTCCACCAGTCCCTCTACCCCTCCCTCCCCACTCTACCACTTCTCTCCCCTTACCCCACCCCTCTCCCTCCTTCACCCCTCTCTCTTCCCCTCCCTGTCCCACCCCTTCCCCTACCCCTCTGTCCCTCTTCCACCACTCCCCCGTCCCTCTTCCACCACTCCCGCTACCCCTCCCTCCCTCCCCACTCTTCCACTTCTCTCCCCCTTCTCTCCTCCCCCTCCCCCTCTCCTCACCCCTCTTCCATCCCTCTCTCCCCCACCCCTTCCCCCTCTACCCCACCCCCTTCCCTCTCTCCCCCGCCCCCTTCCCCTCTGTCCCTCTTCCACCACTCCCCCTACCCCTCCCTCTCCCACTTCTCTTCCCTTACCCCACCCCTCTCCCTCCCTCACCCCCCCCTCCCTTCCCCTCTCTCCCCCACCCCTTCCCCTACCCCTCTGTCCCTCTTCCACCACTCCCCCTGTCCCTCTTCCACCACTCCTGCTACCCCTCTCCCCCTCCCTCCCTCCCTCTCTCCCTCCCCTCTCCCACTTCTCTCTCCCCCCACCCCTCTCCCCCTCCAATTCCACTCTCCCCCTCCCTCCACACTCTTCCCCCTCTCCTTCCTCATTCCCTTACCGTGCACAGTCTCTGTCTTTAAGAAGGAACTACAGATGCTGGAAAATCGAAGGTAGACATAAAAAAAGCTGGATAAACTCAGCGGGTGCGGCAGCATCTATGGAGCGAATTGAATGGTCAACGTTTTTGGCCGAAACCCGGAAGAAGGGTTTCGGCCAAAAACGTTGCCCTTTTCCTTCGGTCCATAGACGCTGCTGCACCCGCTGAGTTTATCCAGCTTTTTTGTTGTTGTACCAGCCTCTCTCTCTCTCTCTGCCCCTCTCCCTCTCCACCCTCCTCCTCCCCTTCCTCACAAAATATTTTGTGTGGGGTCGGGTCCTCAGTGTGTGTGACTGTTTGTGGAGGCGGCCATGCGCTCTCCATTCAAGAAGACGCTCATCTGTTTGTGGAGGCGCGTGCTTAGTATGTGACCAAAGATCTTATAGCGGAGCTCTCCGCTACAAGATCTTTGTGTGTGACGACACACGCTCCCCCCCCCCCCCCCTTTGGTGCAGGAGGCGCGCGCAGCATCTGAACGCTCAGCGAATATTCGAATTCTTCACTAACCGTCATTCTGACTTTGTTTGTGAAGAGAAAAGTCCTGAATTGCATTTGTCTGATGCAGGAAGATTGTTCCCGATGTTGGAGAAGTCCAGGACAAGCGGGTCACAGTTTAAGGATAAAGGGGAAATCCTTTAGTACTGAGATGAGGAAAACATTTTTCACACAGATAGTGGTGAGTCTCTGGAACTCTCTGCCACAGAAGGTAGTTGAGGTCAGTTCATTGGCTATATTTAAGAGGGAGTTAGATGTGGCCCTTGTGGCTATAGGGATCAGGGGGTACGGAGAGAAGGCAGGTACAGGATACTGAGTTGGATGATCAGCCATGATCATATTGAATGGTGGTGCACGCTCGAAGGGCCGAATGGCCTACTCCTGCACTTAATTTCCATGCTTCTATGTTTCCCTCTTGTCACCCCTCTCCCTCTCCCACCCATCCCTCTCTCCCCCACCCCCTTCCCTCTCTACCACCACCCCCTTACCCCTACCCCTCTGTCCCTCTTTCACCACTCCCCATACCCCTCCCTCCCCACTCTTCCACTTCTATCCCCTTACCCGACGCCTCTCCCTCCCCACCCCTCTCTCTTCCACTCCCTTCCCATCTCTCCCCCACCCCTTCCCCTCTGTCCCTCTTCCAACCACTCCCCCATCCCTCTTCTACCACTCCCGCTACCCCTCTACCCCTCCCTCCCTTCCCACTCTCTCCTCACCCCTCTCCCATCCATCTCTCCCCCACTCCCCTTACCTCTCTACCCCATCCCCTTCCCTCTCTTCCTCCACCCCCTTCCATCACTCCCCCTACCCCTCTCCTCCTCCCTCCCCACTCTTCGACTTCACTCCCCCTTCCCCTCCACTCTCCCTCCCCACTCTCTCCCCTCCCGCCCCCACCCCCCTCCCCCTCCCTCCCCCCTCCCCCTCTCCCCCATCCCCCCTCCCCCACATCTCTCTCCCCATCTCTCACCCCCTACCCCGCTCTCCTTTCCCTCCCAAATCTATCCCGTTTCCTCCTCCTCCTCTCCCCTCCCTCCCCTCTTCTCACCCCAACCCCCCCCCCCCGCAAACGCCGTTGGGGAAACAGACCCAACGGGTCTGACTTGGTTCTAGTTATTATATAAAACTCTCGTCCCATCCGTCCGACATCCGTCCGGCTGCCTTTCTGCCTTTCGATTCGTTCCCGTCGTGTGATGTCACAATGCCCAATGCTCGCAGATGTCCAATCGCAATGCCCGACGCTCGCAGACGTCCAATCGGAATGGATCCATTTACATGTACGGCTTCCGGCCGCATTTCTTCCTTTGATTCCCTGCAACTCCGAAACCAGATGCAGAATCGCCGACATCTTTTCCATTTCGGTTGAGATTTCACTTTTCTTTCTAAATATCCGCTCCTCATTACATTTCGTCGTGTTGAAGTACACGTTTTTAATCAAATCCTTCACCCCCCCCCCCCCCCCCAATATTTCAAAAACAAACTGGCTTCTCACCCATAGAAGCAGCACCAGCCCCAGCCCCTGATGAACGTTCCATTGTGTGATGTCACATGGCCGATGTTCACATATGTCCAATCGAATGGATTCATTTACATATGCCTTTGCAGGAGCCCCGGCTCCTGGTGAACGTTCCATCGTGTGATGTCAGAATGCCCAATGCTCAAATACATTGTTGCCATAGAGGGAGTACAGAGAAGGTTCACCAGACTGATTCCTGGGATGTCAGGACTTTCATATGACGAAAGACTGGATAGACTCGACTTGTACATGCTAGAATTTAGAAGATTGAGGGGGTATCTTATAGAAACGTACTAAATTCTTAAGGGGTTGGACAGGCTGGATGCAGGAAGATTGTTCCAGATGTTGGGGAAGTCCAGAACAAGGGGTCACAGTTTAAGGATAAGGGGTAAATCTTTTAGGACCGAGATGAGAAAAACATTTTTCACACAGAGAGTGGTGAATCTCTGGAATTCACTGGCACAGAAGGTAGTTGAGGCCTGTTCATTGGCTGTATTTAAGAGGGAGTTAGATGTGGCCCTTGTGGCTAAAGGGATCAGGGGGTATGGAGAGAAGGCAGGTACAGGATACTGAGTTGGATGATCAGCCACGATCATATTGAATGGTGGTGCAGACTCGAAGGGCCGAATGCCCTACTCCTGCACTTAATTTCAATGGTTCTATGTTTCCCTCTCCTCAGCCCTCTCCCTCTCCCACCCATCCCTCTCTCCCCCACCCCCCTTCCCTCTCTACGCCACCCCCTTCCCTCTCTCCACCCGCCCCTTCCTCCTACCGCTCTGTCCCTCTTCCATCACTCCCCCTACCCCTCTCCACCTCCCTCCCCACTCTTCCACCTC
Source organism: Amblyraja radiata (assembly GCF_010909765.2). Lineage (NCBI taxonomy): Eukaryota > Metazoa > Chordata > Chondrichthyes > Rajiformes > Rajidae > Amblyraja > Amblyraja radiata. The sequence goes on along the minus strand of NC_045982.1, from coordinate 22,463,246 downwards.
TCCCTCTTCCCCCTCCACTCTCCCTCCCCACTCTTTCCCCTCTCTCTCCCACCCCTCTCCCCCTCCCTCCCTCCTCCCCTACCTCCCCATCCTCCTCCACCCCCACATCTCACTCCCCATTCCCCTCTCTCACCCCCTAACCCACTCTCCTTTCCCTCCCAAATCTGTCCCGTTTCCTCCAACTCCTCTCCCCTCCCTCCCCTCTTCACATACCCCCTCCCCCCACCTGTGTGTTTGGGGGGTGGTTAATGTGAGTTTGATGCCACAGCCCCCCCCCCCCCCCCCCCCCCCCCGCAAAACGCCGTTGGGGAAACAGACCCAATGGGTCTGCACTTGGTCTAGTTGTCTATAAAATGGAATTCAGAATATTAAACAATGCATTGTTGCCAAGAGATGGTCTGTAATGTTCCGTTGCTTTGGTAGCATTAGGTCAGTTAAAGAACCTGATGGGACAGTTGCTTTTTTTGAACTGGGTGTGTGGAACGTTACACCTCTGTGTCTCCAGTCCGATGGTAACAGTGAGAAGACAGCACGGCCAATCCCATTTTAGCTGTTAGTTGAGCAAACATAACCTGAACAACTTGTTAATCTTAACATCTCTATATTCTGAGATCTTTCCTGTAAAAGATCTTTCAGGGGAAGTGTTGCGACTATCCGCAGAAAGTAAAACGTAATCTGCGTGCCTTTGTAATCAATTCCCCTCGCAGTAGACAATAGCCTTCTTTGTGTTTTTCCTATTACTTGCTCTACCTTGTGCAAGTATGTGACCATCAGGAGGCTAAACTCAATCTGGAAATTGTCCGCTTGGGGAAAGATCATCAAATATTTTTAATATATTGCGACATTTGGATTGATACAGGTATTGTAATTTTCTTTTCCACTTGCCTTGTATAGTGCTGATAATTTACATAAGATGTTCACTCCTGTATATCTGTATGAGTGTGGGAAGCCAAATGTTTCAGGACATTTTATAGTGGAGACTTGTGTGCACAAAATTACATATGTTTTCTAAGTGATTTCCATCACATAAGCAAAGAAATTAAGGAATTTTCCATGCTCTTGGTTTGAAGCGATTTTAATATAGTTTAGAGATACAAAATGAATCAGGCGTTTCGGACCAGTGAATCTATGGTGACCATCGATCACCCGTTTTAGTTTAGTTGTTCATTGTCATATGAAAAGTTTGAATTTGCATGCTATCCAGCCAAAGGAAGGCCTATACATGATTGCAATCAAACCATCCACAGTGTGCAGGTGAAGGGTAAATAAAGATTTAAGAGTGGAATGATTGTAATGGATGTCAGCAGACCTCTTACAGTCTGCACGCAGATGCAGACCAGCACGCAAAGGATCGCCTTGCTCAGGCGCCAGTTGGTCTCGACATTCATACTGGTTCAAGAGTGTTTTATTGTCAAGCATGTTTTATTGTCTTATGTCCCAAAACAGGCTATTTTGGTGAATCGGAGACGGTAAGTTGGTTTCAATTGTTTTATTTTAACGAAACAACGAGCCAACAAGAGTGGATAAGACAACCACATTTACAATGTGGATCCACAAATGTGGGCGCTAGACTGACAGTTACTGACAGTTACAGCAAAAAAACTGCTAATGGAACACCCGCACTCAGTGACTCCTCCAGTCAATCACGAGGGTTCTATTACCCAGAGCCACCACCGGGTGTCGCTACACTATGTTATTCCCCTTTTTCAAACACTCCCTACACATTAGCGGCAATTTTATGGAGGCTATTTACAGTAACCTAAAAAGCTGCATGTGTTTGGGATGTGGGAGGAAACTGGAACACCCGGAGGAAACCCACACAGTAACTCAAACTCCACAGAACCCAATGTCCGTATGGAACCAAGGTCTCTGGTGCTGTGAGGTAGTAGCTCTACCGGCTGCGCCATTGTGCTGCTCATTTTATGAGTGCAAATTCCATTGATTGCTTTGTTTTGAGTTTTAGTTACTTTGAGAATAGAGCAGGATTTGCTATTGAGTCAGTTTATAGACACATATCCTGCGAGAACGTCATCAAAGTGAAACCATGTACATGTTCAATGACCAAAAGTCAAGTGAAATTTGACCCTGCTTCCAAAACAATTGAGGTCCCAAGTTCCACGTATCCACTCTCACAGAAATATTTTGTGTATTGCATTGCATCATAATTTGTCCATTATTGCAACTCCCCATTATTGAGCATTATTGGGGCATCTTTGAGCCCTTAATCCTGCTCTGCTTATTGGTTGTAAGGAATTTAGATGTATGATCATTTCACACATTGGAACTACCTGAATTTTAGAGACCAGTTGCCTTCATACTTGTTGCCTTCTCCCCCATTACCCCTGACACCCGCACTAATCAAAACTCTATCAATCTCCGCCATCAAATATCCATTGACTTGGCCTCCACATCCATCTGTGCCAATGAATAAGACAGATTCACCACACTCTGATTAAAGAAATTCCTCCTCTCCATTCACTTTAATGTCTCTTTATTATCTGCCACTGATCTGCTTTGCATTGGTGTCACTTTCTTCAATTGGACCCCTCTGGCATTTGCTAATCTCATCATTCGCATCATTACTGAACTATTATCTACCGCTTTGATGACCCTGGGACTATCCTTGATCAGACTTTGCTGGGTTTACCTTGCGCTGTAAATGGGTCGATTTCATACGTGTATTGTCCTTCTGCTGACTGGTCAGCACGCAAAAAAAGCTTTACACTGTACCTCGGCACACGTGATAACAAACTAAACCTAAACTCAAGAGCATAGACCATAGAACAGTACAGCACAGGAACAGGCCCTTTGGCCCACAATGTCCATGCCACGGATGACGCCCGGTTAAACTAATCTCTGCTCTGTACAAATTCTATTTAATTATTATTTTGGTTATTTTGCAGCCACATTAAAATAAAAGCATGTGGAGGTGCATTTGTCCAAATGAAAAGCCCCTTCCATCGGCGGGAGTAAGTATTTTTGTAATTTCCTGTTGCATTTGCATTTACAAAATTTGTATTTGTATTCATGATATATTTTGGAATTTTGTTTTTCCTTGTATAAAATAATGTGTGGACTACAATCACTTGCTTATGATTTCAATTGCAAAAATAGTTAATGAAAATGCTTTACCTGTGCTTAACTTAATTTGTCTGTTATATTTTGCCTCTGGTAAATGTTAGCCGTTTCAAATTGAATTTTTCATGTTTTATTATTTGTTATTGGCATGACTAATTTTTTTTAGATGGGTTTTGCATATTGAGGCCGAGAAATGTTTATTTGTGTAATGTGACTGGTTCACGACTTGAAAAAATACATTCTCATCTAAGTAAACGTGTGACGTTTATGACATTCATGATTTTCTTCCTGTCCTGTGCAGTGATGAGCAATGGTGGGCCACTAATGTAAAAACAACCCTGGAAAAGATGGGCATCCTGTTTGTTCCAAGATAAATGGGATTGGTCTGAGCAGGACCCAAGCTCCTGGTACTAGGAGTCAGCTGCTCATCATAACACCTTACCGTGTGGGCAGCATTGACCACCAATTCTAAACTCCTCTGCTCCAACGTATCACTACTCACCCACAGTCATCAGAGAGCTATTGGCCCTCACTGAAGCCTGAATTGACCCTTGGTTTTCACTTACGATACAATACAATAAAACTTTCTTCATCCCCGGAGGGAAATTGGTTTGCCAACAGTCCCAACACACAAGGTGCACGAAAACTTGAAATTAAAAGTGCAAATAAAAAGAAAAAGACATGCGACTGTTGGCTGGCTGCCGTGTGCACAATGCCTTAAACGGAACGAACGAACAAACAAACAAACAAGCGCAGGCTTATCCCCTGGGTGGAGAATTATAAAAGTAGAGTACTCCCCCACACCGGGACCCACATTGTTCTACCACTGCCCCACACGACAGTCCCCCATCAGCGGATCCACATTGTTCTTCACGGCAGTCCCCCCACGCCCGGTCCCCATTGTCTTCTCCTCCCCCCCACTCTCATTGAACGCTGATTGCGGGTCGATCGTGAGGCCCCACTGCCGCTGAGGCTCCCGTCACCGCCGAAGCTCCCATTGCTGCTGAGGCTTCCATCACCGCCGCTGCTGAGACTCCCTCAGCCCAGGCAGACCTCGCCATCTGGCTTCACATCGGTCGCCTGTGAGGCCTGTGGGGTGAGCCTAGCCAACCGGTGCACGTTCCGGTCGGCAGCACGGTTGTTCGGTGGGTGGATTGGGCCCGCGCGGCTCCTAGGGTCACTCCCACCTCACGTGTGCGGCTCTCCAGGACACTTCCCCTTTTCCCAGTATTACTAGCAAATCAGACTTGCATCCCAGATACAAAGAAATGCAGATGCTGGTTTATATCAAAAATGGACACACTGCTGGAGTAATGGTGGTGCAGCGGCAGAGTTGCTGCCTTAACAGTGCCAGGGAACTGGGTTTGATCCTGACTACAGGTGCTTGTCTGTACAGAGTTTGTACATTCTCCCCGTGACCTGCATGGATTTTCTCCGGCATCTCGGGTCTCCTCCCACACTCCAAATACGCACTGGTTTGTAGGTTAATTGGCTAGGTATAATTGTAAATTGTCCCTAGTGTGTAGGATAGTGTTAATACACAGGGCTGGCAGGTTGGTGTGGACTGGGTGGGCCAAAGTGGTGTATCTCTAATCTAAACTGAACTAAACTAAACTGACTCAGTGGCTTGGGTGAAAAAGGATGGGTGAAGTTTCAGGTTGGGACCCTTCTTTAGACTGATTGTAGGGGGTGGATATGGAAGCAAGAAAAGACCACGACAAATTTGAAAAAGGGTCCTGACCCAAAACATCAACCATCCTTTTATTCCACAGATACCACCTGACCTGCTGAGTTAATCCAGAACATTGTGTCTGTCTATTAGCAATGTTACAAAATTTTGAGATTTTAAAAATCAAGTCTGTAATTTATCCCATCAGATAAAGCATAAAAATAAGTTTAATTTGACACCTAATTCACTTTCATATCTCAAGTATTTAAAAAGTTATGGCCATTTTCATACTCGGAAATGAGCATCTTGTTCCCTATTGATTTTCTATGGACATAACAAAAAAGTTGTGATCGTGAACAGTCAAAAGCCCATAACTTTCTTAAAAATTAAGAGAACTGAATGAAATTTTCAGTTATCATAGATTGAAGCATTCTGAAACAAATATAAAATAATCTTACTTGGATGACCTGAAATTAAAGCATATAATTAGTTAGTTACCTAATTGTAGCTAATTTCAGACTTCAATTACTAGATCTAAACATCTATCCATTTCTTAATAAATGATTAACATTTTTAAATAGCCTAAACGTCCAAATAATATTCACAAATAATTCACAATAAAACATGATTTTAAAATCTCATTTACATTAATTTATAGGCCAAATGGAAGGAATTCAGTGTTCAATTGCTGTAAATAAATGTCCATTTAAATCAGCTTTCCAGTGGGTCCCTGTGGAACGCGCTGGTTTAGAACGTTCACATTGCGGTAGATTTGTGCCCCCAAATGCCCAGAAAAATACTGCGCGATATAATGGGCCCAAATTGAGCTACTCGCAATATTAAACTTTGTATAAAGGGATCTTTAGAAGCCCTTTTTAATGTAAAAATATGCAGCATACCTTCTGCTATCTGCTTTATGAGACCCTGCGGTTGCTGGCGGTCGCGGGTTTAGAGATTGATTTTTAAACTACTATAACTATTATTCAAGGCCTTTAAACCTAATAATAGCTTTTGCGACGGGGTCTTCCAGCGATTTTTCGTTAATAATTAACTAGGCTGAACATCTTCGATTTGAACAGCCTAGAGAAAATCGCGTTTTAAACCCGCCCCCTCTAAACGGCGCCAAAATCGCGCACACGGGCAGCAGCAGATTTTCAAAGACGCTTCAGGTAGGCTTTGCAACATACCTATGTCTATCTTATTTTTCCCTCTCAATATGTGAATTCATTGTGGGAAAGCCTTTGAGCATGTTAAAATACACGAGGCCAAAAATACACGAGGCCAATCCGATGTTGCGTCTCCAGAGTGACTGAATTTTGCAGCAGTGGCCTTGCAATAAAAAAAATGCATTGGCTTCCATGCATTCCTCATTAATGCACCTCTCAAGTCACTGAATATTTCAATATTCTTTTCTCTGAAGTCTGATTCACTATGATGCAGTTATTAATGGTGACCAATCATTCTGCAGGCACTACTGCCACAGGGCTACAGGTAAGTATTCGGTGGCTAATTTAACTGAGCAGCTGACTCAGCATGAGCAGCTAGTAGCGCAGCTGAAAGACGACATTCAGGACAAGGAGACGCAGCTTCACGTGAGAGATCAACAGCTTAAGGTAACACCAATTCCAGTTGAATATTTGTTACCCTCACTGAGTGAGCTATTACAGTGATCAGTGTACTTTGCATTTGCATTTCTGCAGTTAGATTTCACTTGAAAGCCTGAAAATTCAGTCCATAATATTGCAAGTTTTCTTTTTAACAATAGCAATTAACAATGCCTCTTATTTTCTGAAGCAAAGACTATTGTTAAACCGTTTCACGTCGTGTGTCGGATCTTTTCAACGAAATTGAAAGGATGCCTTCACACTTGGTTTAGAAGGTTGTACTTCAAAATAGACTACAAAATGTTATTTAAAAGTCCTACTCAAATGATTTAAGCAGAAAGTCACGCCTGATGCCTCCAGTACAATACGGAGAGAATGCTGCACCTGAAGTGCCAACTTTCAAATAAAATGTTGAATTAAATCGTGTTTGGTATCTCAGGTGGATGTGAAATATTTTATTTTGGCATATTTTAGAGAAAGAAATGTGTTTTCCAGGGTGACTTTTCCAGTCTTTACCCCAAAAGTACCATCCTTCAAGTAGATAATCCACCACATTAGTACATTATCACATATTTGCTATTTTCAAATTAGTTACATTAGTTAATTGAACAATAAAGGTTCCTTATAAGCAACATTGGCTGCAAACAAATTTTAGACACTCTGAGGAAGTCATTGTTTTCTGTTTAAATCCAGTAATGATTCTTCGGACCTTGACCATGAGAGAGTTTGTTTTGCCGCTGAATCATTTTGGGGCTTGATTCCAAATACAGGTTGTGAGGTTTGCTAAATTTGCAGTGCAGTTGCAGCCATGTCTGGATTACTGCATTAATTTAGTGAAGTTGGCATCTCTGAAGGTGGACAGATCATCAGGTCTGGCAGAAATGTTTCCCAGGAGATTATGCAGATGGGATTTTAGTTGATGTAATTGTCACATGTATCGAGTATGCTATTAAAGAATACGTTTCTGACAAATGTTGAGAGGTTGGGTGAGGAGGCACTGTGTTGGGTGGCACGCTGGCGCAGCGGTAGAGTTGCTGCCTTGCAGCACTTGCAGCGCCAGTGGAGCTGGAGGTAGCTTTGTTAGGGATCAACGTCGGGAGTTCCAACTGCAGGAGCTTTGATCGCCGACTGCGGGAGCTTCGATCGCCCCGACTGCGGGTGTTTCGATTGCCCCGACTGTGGGAGAAAAGGAGGAAGTTGGTAAAATTTATTAGCCTTCCATCACAGTGGGGAATATGTGGTCGCTGAAAAACACTATGGACGAGCTGCCTGCCCTGGTGGGGAGTCGGAGGGATTGCGTGAGTGCAGTCATCCTGGAGTCTGGTGCGAGTGTGGATGGCTTTCTGACTTTGGGCGGACAGGGATTGCAGAGAGAGGACAGTGGTCGGTGAAGGAACGTGTGTGTGGCCCGGAAATTGAACTGATGGCTGTGGGTCTCCGCTTATCCTGGGTGCCCTAGGGATTCTCACACGCCGCTGTGGTGGCTGTTTATGTTTAATCTTTATGTAGTTTTGTGTCTTGTTGCTTTTTTGGTATGACTGTGTGGTAAATCAAATTTCACTGTACCTCAGTACACGTGACAATAAAGGACCATTAAACCATTGAATGCAAATTAATGATTTCATCCCGTGATTTCATTAATGATAATTTTAATTTAATGTCTTAATGCCAAGGTGGAATTGAGGACCTAACTATTGGTGCACTTGAATTACAAATGTTGCGCATGTGTGATTTCCATTCTCTGTTGCCCAGTTTTTATCACTGTTAGGAGGTATTAATCACTTGTTAACTTCCTCAGTTTCTGGATGACTTGAAGGAAGAACTTCGTGAAAAGGAAGAGGCACTGCTGGAAACGACTCAACATGTGGAAGTGCTGCAGATAAAGCTCGATGAGAAGAATCAGGAGCTAGTGGTAAGGACATCATTATTTGCTGCTGTGTGAATCTCAATTACAGGGAAAGATCTCTGCAACCAGCTAAGGGATCCTGTTGTAACTGGCAGTGAAATAAAAATAGCCGGGAGCCTCTTGGAAATATATCTGTAAATATGAAAAAAATTAGAAGATTTTCTTTTATATGAATCTCCCCATTCTTTTTTTCTAAATCAGTTCATTAACCCTTTTATGATCTGTTATAGTGCAGAATCTCAGTTTATGTGGAGCCTTGCAACATTGTCATTCTGGTTATGACAGGTTGTTGGCATTGCTGATCTGTGCCACCAATTTTTTTTCAGCCGTGACCAAGATCCAAAGAGATCTGATATTTAAGATGCCAACAACACATGAACTCTTGATTATAATGCAACAGTGTCACTATTGATTATATCGTTCTTCATTTTCCCATCCACTAGTGGGAGATTCTAGGACTAGAGGTCATAGCCACAGAATTAAAGGATGTTCCTTTGGGAAGGAGATGAGGAGATTCTTTAGTCAGAGGATGGTGAATCTGTGCTTTAGCCGTCTTAATTACAGAGCCAACCTTCCTGTTCATCGCGGTGTGTGTCTATCACCTTGGCTTTGCATCATGTGAATTTCACTCAGACAGTGCCTCCCCCGTTTGCCCTGTCTCCCGCCTGCATAATGGACTGGTGACGGAAGGTGTGTGTGTGTGTGTGTGTGTGTGTGCGTGTGTGCGTGTGTGCGTGTGTGCGTGTGTGCGTGTGTGCGTGTGTGCGTGCGTGCGTGCGTGCGTGTGTGCGTGTGTGCGTGTGTGCGTGTGTGTTCGTTCGTGTTCGTGTTCGTGTTCGTGTTCCACTCTGACAGTCGCTGTTCCAGTTGCCGGTTTTTCAGGCGACTGCCGGCAACTTTTGACAGTCGCCTGACAAATCGCCCAAGTGGAACAGGCCCATTAGGGTTCCGAAAGTCTCTTTAGTTTAATTTGGCTATTTTTAATTTTTTAGGAGTTGGTTGAAGATTTGAAGAAGGTTGAGATCGAAAATGAAAATGGCAAGGACAAGCTTTTGGCAGAAAAGCACGCCATGCGAACCAAGGTCAGAGATCTGACGGTAAATCACAAGGGATATTTAAAAATTCTCAAAACAAAACACAGCGCTCAGCTCTGTAAAATCAGGGAGAAACATGCCCAAGAAACATCACAAAAAGGTCAGTGCTGTTTACAACTTCATAAAGATCTCCAACTTTTAAGACCTCATGCCAAGTTCTGTGCACCATTTACAGACCAAGCAATTGGTTCATTAAATTATTTCACCGAACGGAAGATTAAAGAACTGGAAGGTAATTACTCAAAGTTGACCTGTTAATATTTTTGGCCATAAACATTCCTACCGCAGATTTGTACATCTGTCGGCTCGTGGTAGGGAGTAGGTTTGCCTTAAAATATTCTAGCATTAGAGCAATGGAGTGGATTTTATGACAAAAGATCACTTCGTTTTTGTTTTGCCGTGTAATTCTCTCGTCCCTGTAACCTCATGAGATTTTGTGTATGCAAATTGGTTGCTGTAATTCCTATATTTTATCACTGATCACACTTAAAAATATACTTCATTGGTTGGTAAATGGGTTGGTAGATTCAGTGATCAGGAAAAGTAGCGTGTAATCTATGTTTTTTTCACTTGGGAATTCTGGTCAGATTCTTTGATCAGAAGATAGTGATGTTTAAAGGATTCAAGAAAACAATTCTATGAGAAGCATTTGTGAGAGTCTGCCAAATGGCTGACAGGAACACACAGTAGTCATTTGGACAGATTCGTACAGATGCTTTTAAAAACATTCTCTTCTTGAATCCTTTAAACATCGCTATCACTGAATTTTAATTTTGAGAGGATGCTGATAGTTAAAACATGACATCGTGAAGGGTGGCCTGGTGGCGCAGCAGTGGAGTTGCTGCTTTTCAGCGCCAGAGACCTGGGTTTGATCCTGACTGTGGTGCTTGTCTGTACGGAGTTTGTATGTTCTCCCTGTGGGTTTTCGTCCAGGTGCTCCGGTATCCTCACACTCCAAAGACGTACAGGTTTATAGGTAAATTGACTTGGGTTAATGGTAAATTATCCCTAGTGTGTGTAGGACAGTGTTAGTGTGCGGGGATCATTGGTTGGCACAGACATGGTGGGTCGAAGGGCCTGTTTCCACACTATATCTCTAAATAAATAATTTGAAGACATTTTATCATTCACAATGCCCTTGCCAGGAATGATACATCAACGTGTTTTAATTTCAAATAGCTTTTAATGAGAAGACCACAGAGCAACCAGGACACTTCATTAACTCCATGAATGTTTTATCTCTGTGAATCTTGAGCTGTGTTTGCATGACAGTTTATGGAAGAGAGGGTGAAACCAGGGACAAGGTAGAGAGACTATATTCAGCAGCAGAAGAGGATATTTATTTGGAGTAATTGAAAATAAATAAGGGTTTTAATGGAGCCAGTGGAGAATGATCATTTTGTTTTTTTTGGGATTAAGTAACTTTATACCTTAATTTCCAAAATGTTGAGGGTGCACATTTTCTGTGGAGCTTTTTTCAAGCATCTAATCTTTTCTCACTAGTGATAGTTAAGGAATTTATCATTGGATAAATATGTAAATGGTATTACAATTTTGCCTTACAAATCTTCAAGCTAAATGAATTGTAGCATTTTAAGGATATTTGATGATTTCGAATGCTGGTATTTAGTAGAACACATGATTTTCACTGATTGCCATTAACTGCTGTGGAAACAATTGCAAATTGTGGAGGGATTGCTTTTTTTTGCAACAAATATCAGATCATTATGGGTGTTTTTCCTTTCTCTTTCTAAAAGAACAAGTGAGGCTTATGAAGCAAGAGGCGGGAAGATCAGAGGACAGGTTCGTGTCAATGGAAGCTTTGTACATGGTGAAATACGAACAGATTCAAGAGGAGCTGGACAATGTACAGGTAACCCAAATAAAAATCCCTTGCACCTGGTGACGATTAACTGAATATTAATCTGTTTGCCATTTACCTGGAATGAAATGACTTCATCTTATCAAAAAAGGAAAATTGATGGTATGATATACCGTGAGTTGTTGAAGGATTGTAGGAACCAAATTTTTTTTTTACACACAGTTAGTTATGTACATTGTAGATTTTTAATCTGGGCTCAACTGTATGAAGGAGTGCTTCCCTACATTTCACTGCTCACTCCATTCCGTGTAGAACCCCTTTCTGAAGAGTAAGTGACATGGGATAGATGTGCGCCTGCAGGAAAATTCAATCATAAAATAGTTGTGGTAGAATGCAGCTATCGGCAGTGGCACATTAAAAGTATAATGCATGCTAAATTTATTTAGAGAGTCATACTGATCAGAAACAGGCCCTTCAGTCCAACTTGCCCACATTGCCCAACATGCCCCATCTACACTAGTCTTACCTGCCTTAGAGTCATAAAGCAAAATATTTAATCTAGAATTTGAATGGTGACTATTTCACAGACCACTAGAAATCCCTTGGCTTTAATTGACACTAAACTTATTTCTACCCAGCTTGTACCTTCTCAGAAGCTGCTGCTGGAGCTCAAAGATGTAGCAGAAGACTTTAAAGAGGAGAATGAACATTTACACCGGGGAGTGAACTGGCTGCGACACGTCGAGGCACAAAATGGCGTGTGTATAGTATGACTTTAATTGGGTAAGAAGGAACTGTGGATGCTGGTTACGAAGATAGACACAAAATGCTGGAGTCAGCGAGTCAGGCAGCATCTCTGGAGAAAAGAATAGGTGATGTTTCGGATCAAGACCCTTCATCAGGCAGGGAGGGGGAAATTAGAGGTATGGGGATGTACAGAATAAAGCAGAGCCTGCATCGATGACTCAGGTAGGTTGGAGCTGACAATGGTCCATTGTTGGCTGGGGATGAGGTGATAATGAAGGAATACAAATGGTGAAATTAGCAAGAGGACTAGGGTGGGGAAGAGATGGGGAGAGAGAGAGAATGGAAGGGTTATTTGGTTAGAGATCCTTCATTCTCTTGTGTAAGAAGGAACTGCAGTTGCTGGTTTAAACCGAAGATAGACACATAAACCTGGAATAGGTCAGCGGGACAGGCAGCATCTGTGGAGAGAAAGAATGGGTGACATTTCGGGTCAGGACACTTCCTCGTTCTCTTTATTTAAATGGTGATACGTGTTTTCTTACAGAGAATCTTCAAGCAATATTGGAGCAATATGAAGATCAACAACACGAAATGCAGGAAAAATTAGAAATGGTTACCAAGGGAGCAACTTCCCAGGTTGGGAGAATTTGTGATGCATTTAATTTATCCACATACAATCTTAATTCCAAGTGTGCGCATTCTGCACAGATTCAATAGTCTCAAGTATCCTGATATTTAATATTACATTGCATTTTATGTTGCTTATTCAGATTTTTTTTTTAATGGGCCATTTAAGTAAGTTTTTATTTTGCTCTTTTCTATTATCATCCTTACCTTTTGGCTTGATGCTTGCATCTGAGGGGTGCTATTTTCTTCCACACCAGATGGTTTCTGTAGGCCATACCTAGCAATGTAACAACATTTTGAGATTTTAAAAATGAAGTCTGCAATTTATCCCATCAGATAAAGCATAAAAATAATTTTAATTTGACACCTAGTTCATTTTCATATATTCAGTATTAAAAAAGTTATGGCCATTTTCATACTGAAATTAGCATGTTGGTCCCTATTGATTTTCAATTGATTTAACTCAAAAGCTGTGATCGAGGACAGTCAAAAGCTTGTATCATTCTTAAAAATTAAGAGAACAGAATGAAATTTTCAGTTATTGTAGATTGAAGCATTCTGAAACAAATATGAAACATTTTACTTTGATGACCTAAAATTAAAGCATATAATTAGTTAGTTACCTAATTGTAGCTAATTACAAAATTCAATTACTAGATCCAAACATCTATCCATTTCTTAAGAAAAGGTTAACATTTTTAAATAACTTAAGTATCCAAATAACACAAGAATTCACAATATAACATGATTTTTAAATCTCATTGTCATGAATTTACAAGCCAAATGGAAGGAATTTAATGTTTAATTCCCGTAAATGAATGGCCATTTTAATCATCTGGCGAGTGGGTTTTTGTGGAACGCGATCGATTGGAACGTTGCGATTGCAGTGAATTTGAACCCCATATTGGCAAGAAAAACACTGCCGGTTCGTAAGGGGCCAAAATCACATTATCGCCAAGGAAATTTTGAATAAAGTCATCCTAAGAAGCAAGTTTATATGTAAAATAGACGATTTACAATTTGCTTTGTCCCCTACGTGAGATCCGTCCCGTTGTAAGCGTCGACGGTGTTATAAGGAGCTTTATATTTTACTCCAGGGATTAAATTGTCCCCCGATTTAAAAAAAAACTTCCGAGAATGGAAGTCGGAACAATTTTTCTGCAGCAACTTAACAGGCTGAGGAAGTTCGACTCCGACAGGCAGGAGAAAACGGCATTTTAATCTCACGCCCTCCCCCCCCCCCCCAAGGTGCCAAACTCGCACACACGGGCAGTGGCAGAACTGCAGCGCCGCTGAAGGTAAGTATTGTAACATCGCTACGACACCACACACCTTGGATGGGGAGTCTACTGAATTAACTAGTGTGGTTGGGGAAGCAACAGAGTGTTTCCAGACTTTTTTATCTAGTTTGGGTAATTTTACCTATTAATATTAAACGGTCATAAGGAATAGTAGAATTAGGTCATTCGGCCCCTCAAGTCTACCCCACCATTCAATCATGGCTCAAGGTAGAAATCAATGTTTTTTAAGCACAAATCTTAGAAGGTACTATTTAAAAGAGCACTTTCATTTACTAATGATGCACGGAAACAAGCCCTTGCATCAATGAATAAATTGAGCAGGATACTAAATCTCAAGGTACTAAAGATGAAGCCATGACATTGCTCATTGATGGGACTTGTTCCTCAGGATGCATATGATGACTAAATATTTGTGTTTTTATTTATTTTTTAATTTAAAAGATTCCAAGATGGACCCAGCAAAGATATGTTGTAATCGTGTTTTGCATTCGTGTGTGTATAAAGATTGAGCACTATTTTCATTTTGCAGGAAAAGGAAGAACTGGAAACCGTTCAGCAAGCAACACAGCAGGAGCGCACAGAGCAAGATCCGTCCTCCTGCAAGAATGAATTGGCTGAGCTAAGGTTTGGTTCTACTTGGACTGGGATATCAGTTGCATTTCTATTGTGCCATACGATCAAATGGGATTATCCCTTGATGCTTTGGCCAGCAAACAACGTTTGAAGTGTCGATGATGGTCGCAAACACGGCAGTCAATTTTCGTAGGGTGGTGTCGTAGAGCCACAAATTATTCAACTCCTTGACGAAGGAGAATCCGTCTGGTTAAAGGAGGAGTTCATTCAGTATTGAATGGCTGAAAGGCTTTCATTTGGTTTGTTTTAGATTAGTTTAGTTTAGGGAGAATCTAATTCCAAGCTGACTATCAACACGCATTTGGGATTGTTTCAGTTCAATAGGCTACATTTGGCATATCATCAACCCCAGGGATTTTTCAAGGGTTTATGACACAAATCCTAGACGGAATTGAAGATGTGGTGCGTTACTTGGATGACATCCTCATCTCAGCCCCTGGCAGGCAGGCACATGATGAAAGGTTGGAAGTGGTACTCAAACGCTTTGAGACACACAGTGTAAGAGTGAAGGCACAAAAGTGTGAGTTCCTTCAGAACTCGGTGGAGTACTTGGGTCATAAGATAGACAAGGATAGTCTACACCCCACCAAGGGTAAAGTTGATGCGATCAAGAACACGCCCACTCCCAGAAACATATCTGAGATACGATCCTTTTTTGGATAAATGCATTATTGTGGGAAGTTCGTGCCATGTCTGTCCACCTGTTTACATCCCTTGAGCGAGATCTTGAGAAAAGATGTACCATAGATGTGGACACGTGATTGTGACCTAGCTTTCAAGTCATGTAAAGCTCAGTTGGTAGAGAGTACAATACTTGTTCATTACGATGTAAATAATCCAATGAAGTTAGCATGTTATGCTTCACCATACGGTGTTGGTGCTGTCTCTCATGTGCTAGTAAATGGAGAGGAGAGGCCTATAGCCTTTGCGTCTAGTACACTCAGTTCCAAATAGAGCGAGAGGATCTTGCATTAACTTTTGGCATTAGGAAGGTTTCACAAATACTTGAATGGTGGAAGGTTTGTAATCGAGACCGATCACCAGCCGTTGACAGTGATCCTAAATCCAAAAGCACACATACCAACTCTGGCAGGAGACAGAATGCAAAGATGGGCATTGATATTGACTGCATACCAGTATCAGCAATGCTGACGCCATATCTAGATTACCTTTGGAATCGGAGGTTACCCCAAACAGAGAGAACGTGTTTTATTTCTCTCATGTAGAGGAGTTAACTATCACTTCAGGGGACATTCGGAAGGCTACTCGCACTGACAGACTTTTATCAAGAGTGCAGGAATATGTTACAAATGGATGGCCAAAGAAATTGCCGGATACAGAGGCAGAACTGAACCCATTTTTTGTACGTAGGAATGAACTCTCAGTAGACCAAGGGTGTGCCATGTGGGGAGAGAGAGTTGTAATCCCTGAATGATACGGAGTAAAATTGCTAGGAGATCCTCCTGATCAGCATTTGGGAATGTGTCTCAAAGAGTCTAGCTCGAAGCTATCTATGGTGGCCTGGTGCAGAGTTAGATGGACAACAATTGTTCATTGTGATTGATAATCACTCCAAGTGGATAGAGGTGTTTCCAATGAACAAAACGACATCCAGCAAAATGATAGACATTTTGCGAGGATTGTTTGCGTCCTATGGATTTCCAGAGGAAATTGTGTTTGATAACGGACCTTAATTCTGTTCAGAAGAGTTTGCGTAATTCATGAAAGGGAATGGTGTAAAACACACGAGAGTCGCTCCATACCATTCCGCTTCAAATGGAGCAGCAGAACGCACAGTACAAATTTTGAAGTGTACATTAGTCAAACAACTGCTGGATCCAAATCCAAAGAAAAGACAGTTGTCTCTGTTTCACAAACTGGCTGACTTGAGATGATGAACTAAGGAGAGGTTCTGCATAGGAAGCATTGCTTGTAGTTGAATTGAGTCACTGAGTAGAATGTAGGTGCTTGTTTGCTAACATGGTAATAAAATGGCACATCCATTTCGCCCATCACTTTTAGCAACCTTGGAAAAATAAGATGTCAATAGTCTTTGGATGCACTAACAACATCTTATTCTTCCAAGGTTGTTAAAAGACACACGTTAGTTACTTTAAACTTTAGAGATACAGCGTGAAAACAGGCCCTTCTTCCTACTGATTCTGCGCCGACTAGCAATCATCCTGTACACTAGCGCAATCCTACACAAATTACAATTTTAACCAATCCAAATAGCCTCATGTCTTTGGGATGTGGGAGGAAACCAGAATACCCGGAGGAAACCTACACAGTAACAGGGAGAGGTTGCAAACTCCACACAAACAGCACCTACAGTCAGGATTGAACCTGGGTCTCAGGCGCTGTAAGGCAGCAATTCTGACCCCACTGTTACTTGATAGAATTTGAAGAACCATGTGTACACAATGTGGGTGGAATTACAGAATTCTGCTTGTAGTAGCACTGTACGATTTATCCACTTAATGCTCCCCCCTTTCCTCTTTGACATGCGCCCTTGAATTGTTTTAGAAAATATATATTATTATTGAGTATTTTTTACCACTTTTTTGGGGAATATAACTTCGGTCATAGTTTGCTGAGTGAAAAATAATTTCTCCTCCTCTTCCCCTGGCATTTTTGCTAGTTTCTATACCCTTGCTTCCTCCAATTCAAGAAATGGTCTTTCCAGTTCGGCTTCGTCAAACCGTTTGTAGAGAAATCCACACTGCAGAAAGCAGCTGCTTCAAAGTCCTTGGAGAAGATTCCTTGAAATCCGTGTGTTCTTCCCAGCCCTTGGTATCTATAACATTTCATTGAGAAGGTGGGGTTACTGTATTACCGTTTATACTGCTGTTTTCTTTCCAGACATGGGCCTCTTCGTGTGAGACCAGCGCCCAGGAAGTACACCATTAGTTTGGAATCAATCGAGGAATGTGAGGAGGCTTTGGAGATAGACCCCAGTGAACAGGTGGTGGTGGCACGGAAGGTGTGTATTGCCAATCAATTCTTCGTTGTCTAGTTGTAATCTAATTTCCAGACATTTTACACTCTATCTTGCCCCCCCACCCCCACCCCAGTGAACTGGGCAACTCTGGAAAACCTGCTTCCATGTACTTACTAACTAATAAATAGGATACATAGTACATCGGTTTGGAGTGGGTGATTCAGGCAGACAACACAGAAAACCTGGCCTGGTTTCATTGTCCAGCCTCGAGGTCTGCACGTGGTGCCCCTCCCCTCACCCAGCAACTCCTCCTCTCCTGGGAGACATGAGGTGTTTGAATTATTCTCATGTCGCACTCACACAAATCGGTTTTCAAATGCATATCTCTAATCTCTCTGTTTCTGTATGAAAGAGCGCAGTGAATACAAGCCAAGGTGTAAGCCAAATCTCGAAATAAATGCAATAAATTTGTTTAGCTCATCTTAACCAAAAGAAGATCTTAAATGTAGAGCCACCTTTCCAGGAATACAGAGAGCAAGAGAAAACAGCTGATGACGATTCATCATTCCCCACTTTCATCATGCTGTACAGTGTTAGAATGGATATGTCACCCATCACCAAGGAATCCAAGACTAATCATGGAAGCACTGTCACTTTCTGATTGACTGCGACTAGGATTGTTTAAAATCATGACCAATAGTTCACCAAGGAATCTAAATTGCTTGTTTGCTCATAGAATAGTGCATTCATTGGACCATTGAATTGAAGCCGCTACCACCCATTCATAAATTATAATGCGGATTTTTATAACATGATAAGTAAATACAAATCTTCACATCTGTACCTTGGTATTTTACTAATTTGTTTAATTCTGAAACAACTAATTAGTTGAGGTTCATAAGTGATAGAATAAGAATTAGGCCGTTTGGCCCATCAGGTTAACTCCTTGATTGAATCATGGCTGATCTATCTCTCCTTTGTAACCCCATTCTCCTGCCTTCTCCCCATAACTTCTGACACCTGTATTAGGTTGATGTTAGTTAGCTATTGACCTCTGTTTCTGTTTTGCAGGCGAAGTGTCGAGTGAAGCGCTTCTTCAAGCACTTCTTTACTGCTCGAAAATGAAGACATCCCGGACCAGGTCACGCAACTTGGTCTTGGCGTACTTTGTGACACCACATTTGCTTGTTTACATGTGCCTGGCGAGACTTTTTGGACGCACTACAGATGGGAATGACACGAATATATTTATCAAAGCTGTTAATGAGTTGAACACTGACCACAGGTGTATAAATGAATACTGTATTGTTAATGTATGAACGCAGCCCCCAGCGATGTATGTTGGTGTTGAACCGGTCGAACCCTGCACGGAGCCAGTTCAGGGCCACCCACTCTTTGCAGGGCATGTCCGAGCCAGGTGGGGCTGTGGTGTTCGGTGCAACAGTGAATTGAGGAGGTCGGGAAATCTGTTCCCAGCTGGTTCTCCAAGCTCCTAGTGTGTTGAAACCGGAGCCACAGAGGGTGGCTGCGTGACGGGAGAAGGAGCGACAAGATGACAGGCGTTGAGGTCCCAGTTGCTGTGAGTCCTGGGCGAGGTGGTGCAAAGGATGTTTGGCATCCAATGGGGCCTTGCACACCAGCCTGTGGGTGAAGTACTCTCTGCGGGTGCGATAATTGAGAGCACCGGCAGAAGATCCGGAGTAGGACGTAGGCAGCCGGTGATGATCCGCATGGTGTCGTTGAGGATGGCGTCTAGCTTGCTAGTATGAGTGCAGCTGCATCATGCTGGGGCGGTGTACTCAGCGGCCCTGTACACGAGTGCAAGAGCACTGGTTCCGAGAGTAGATGTCCTGGCGCCCCATCACGATCCAGCCAAGCAACGCAGGAGGTTGTTCCGCGCCGAGACTTTAGCACGGAGAGCTTCAAGGAGTTGCTTGTAGGTCAGCTGCAGATCTAGTTTCAAACCAAGGTATGTAGGAAATGGGTTATAGGGTAGGGTGACCCATTGAGGGTGACGGTTAGCTAGCTGGCATTGAGCTTCCTTGTTGTTCAGGTGAAAGGCCGTTGTGGTGGTTTTTGCCACGCTCAGTTTTAGTCTCCAGGTCTTAAGGCAGCCCGCGAAAAGTTCCATATCCACTGAAAGGACATCCTCCATGTTTGACCAACTCCTGTCCGAATGCAGTAAGGCCAGGTCATCTCCGTCTACATACTGGCCCGAGGTCGTGAGTGGCAGATCGCTGATAAAGAGATTGAAGAGCATGGGAGCCAGTACCAAGCCTTGTGGGACTCCGTTTCTTTGGCGTTGCAGTCGGCTAGATTGCCCGTCGCTGGACTTGAGTACAATACTTAGTTGTTGGCAAGGAACCGCACTAAATGGCGGTTAGGAATGGTGCGGAGGAGCTTCATGATCAGGCCCTGGTGCCACACTGTATCGTAGAAGGCAGTGAGGTCCACCAGTGTAACGCCTGACTTGCAAACCTTTTCCAAACAGTCTTCGATGTTGTTGGTCAGCTTGACTATTTGGTGGGTAGTGCAGAGTCCCGTACAAATGCTTGTACGGGACACAGAGGAGTGAAATGGCTCGATGGTTCCTTGGGTCGTACACACGCTTGTTTGGTTTTGGTAGCGCAATGACGGTGGCTTTCCGCCAGATCTTCGGAATGGACTGACTAATGAGGCAAGAGGAGTAGAACTCACAGAGCCAGACCTGGCATTTAGGACCACAGTGTTTCAGGAATTCTGGGGGATGTTATCAGGTCTTTTCCCACCGCTCTCTGCGCTTCTTGTCGAGGCGGATTGGCATTTCTGTAGCCTTGGAGGCAGCCTCTTCGCCAGGTTCAGCGTCCAGGAATGCGTCGTAGCATGCGTCACACTCTTCGTCCCATGTGGGGATGTACCGGCAATGATAGCCGCGAGGAATGGAACTCTTCGCTGCCCTGATGAGGACTTTGCAGAAGGCTGAGTAGGCTTTGTCCGGATAGGTGGGGGTGGGAAGGCTGTCGATCCAGAAGTCCACCAGACGTGTGAACTGGTCTCACCTGGCCTTGCGGAAATTCCACCTCTTCGCAGGGTTGGTTGGGACCGGCTTGATGGGGTTGTCCGAGATAATCAGAGATGTGTGATGTTTTGATATCGGGAAGTGATCCAGGATGATACGGTGTGAGGATGGTCCATTCAGGTTTGCAAAAGCCAAGTCAATGTTGGTAGTGGTGTTCCACCTGCCAGAGTGGAAGCTGTCCGGTTGTGTTGGGTCGTACAGGAGTTGAACGGCAGTAGCTGAGGCCTAGTCTTCTAGTGCAGCGCCATCTGAGTTAGTTGAACGGTAGCCCCAGGTGGTGCTGTGGCAGTTAAAGTCTTTGGAGCAGATGCAGGGCGAACCAAATGTGGAGATGGAGTCTTTGTGGAGCCTGCTAGAAGTTGGCTTGTATATATTGATGACCATGACACCTTCGACTTGCGTTGCTGCCGATTCCACGTCGGAGTCAGGAGGGGACACTGCAACCGCTTTCCATTTTGCCGTGTTCCTTACAAAAATGGCAATCCCATGGGTGTCGCTCTTGGTGTAGGCCGCACGGGTATAACCAGGGATCTTCAGATGGGAGCGATCACTTTTGTGAGTCTCTTGGAGCAGGATTGCAATGACTTTGTGGGTCTGTAGCAGATGTTCAATGATGGTGGTCTTGGCCTTGGTGTGGTTTTTCGCATTCAGCTGCAGCAGGGTGAAGCTACTGGTTTGACATCTGTAGATGCCCGCCCTGAAAAGGGCGCACGCTCCTGGTTGGCGCCGAGCTGCGGCGACTGAGCTCAGTTGACAGGGCTCACCAAGGGGAGGTCGACAACATGAGCCCTATGTGTTATATAAAACAGTTATATAAAAGTTCTAAATGCAAAATTACGTATATTTTTAAAGTTTTAAGCAATCTTATGTAACTCTGTTCCTTGGGAGTTAGGATGTTAGAGAGATTATATTGAGAGATTATATTTCTGCTTGAAAATGCATTTGTACATTTAAAGTGGTGCTGCAGATTTGAGGAAAGTACTGAGTACATTAGAATATAATTTATCTATTACTTTCATGTTAGTTATGTTGCCGTTATGGTACAATTTAGAACTGCAATTTTGGAAATTATTTTGTTTGACAAAAATTTTTATTAAAAGTTACAATTCGTTTTTACTGTTTTATTACCGGTATTTATATTTGAGTGAAAATCGCGTCCAAAAGATGTCCTGAAATTGTGTTACTTGTTTACTGCCATAATATCACTGCCATAATGTCTCTAGCATAGAGACATATTTAGCTGTACCCTGACCCACTACACTTCTATGGTAGCACAAGTATGCTGGCCACCAGCATTAAGGATGTCACACCCCAGCCACTCCACCCCTCTCCAAGAGGCAAGAGGTATAGAAGTTTGTAAACACACACCTCCAGATTGAGAGACAGTTTCTTTCCAGCTGTTATCAGGCAATTGAACCATCCTACCAACAATTAGAGAGCAGTCCTGAGATACTATCTACCTCATTGGAGATTCTTGGACTGTCTTTAATCGGACCTTATCTTGCACTAAAGATTATTCACATTATTCCCTTTAACATGCATCTGTACACTGAGGATGGCTCGATTGTAATCATGTATTGTCTTTCCGCCGATGAGTTTGCACGCAACAAATGGCTTTACACATGACAATAAACTAAACTAAACTAACTGGTAATCAGTTGGAACTTGACTCTCCACAATGGATGTAATCTTGGTACAGATAAGTTTCAAGCAAGTTGTGGGCGTTGCACTTCATTTCAGTCTTTTAATTATTGTCCCGCTGAGTTATTAAATATATGGTTTTGCTGGCAAGGCATTGATTACATAGAACAAAGAACACTACAGCACAGGACCTGGCTCTTCAGCCTGCCGAACATGATGTCAAGACATACTCTTATCTACCTGCACATAATTCATATCCCTCCAATTACTGTATAACCAAATGCTCATCTACAAGTCTCTTACTTGCACAATTGTACCAGCCTGCACTCCCAGCAAGCTCCAGGTGTTCCCACACATCTCCTTTAAACTTTACCCCTATCACCTTAAAGATGGGAGAGATAGATCAGCCATGATTAAATGGTGGAGTAGACTTGATGGGCTGAATGGCCTAATTCTACTCTTATCGCTTATGACCTTAATGCTAAAAAAAATATCTTATTTAATATTTTCACCCAGGGAAGTAGGTTTGGACTGTCTACCTCATCTGTGTCTCTCACATAATTTTATTTACTCCTCTGACTTTCAAGAGAAAACAATCTAAGTGTCCAACCTTTCCCTGTATCTAATACCCTCTAATCCAGGCATTATTCTGGTAAACCGCCTCTCCACCCTTCCGAAAGCCTCCAAATCCTTCTTGGAATGGGACAACCAGAACTGCAGGCAACACTGTAAATGAGAAATGAGTCTGAAGAATGATCTCAACACAAAATGTTGTGTATTGCTTTTCCCCAGAGATGCTGCCTGACCCGCTGAGTTACTCCAGCTTTTTGAGTTTGACTCCAAATGCAGCATAACCAAAGTCCTATAAAGCTGCATCATGACTTCCGGACTCTTATACCCAATGCCTGGGGTAGGAGATTGCAACCTTGACGAGGTCCACCCTGTTTCGATGAATGCAATGCACCTGGCGTGCACAAACAGAAGATCCAACATAACAAGTTGTCTAACAACTTTGGGCTGTGCACGCCATACTAACGAGAAAGATACTCAATGCCCTGACCTATGAAAACAAGCATACCATATGCCGTCATTTGCTACACAAACCCTTTGTGATGCCACTTGCATGTTATAGACTTGGACCACAAGATCCCTCTGTACATCAATGCTGTCAAGGCAGTCATGCCATTGATTGTAGAAACAAAGAACTGTGGATACTGGTTAATACACAAAAGGACAAAGTGCTGGAGTAATGCCCCTGTCCCACTTACGAAACCTCTGGAGACTGCGCCCCACTCAAGGTTTCCGTGTGGTTCACGGAGGTTGCAGGTGATTGCCGGAGGTCGCAGGTAGTGGAAGCAGGTAGGGAGACTGACAAAAACCTGCGGGAACCGCACGGAAACCTTGGGTGGGGCGCAAAGTCTCCAGAGGTTTCAGTTCAGGTTTCCTAAGTGGGACAGGGGCATTACTCAGCAGGTCAGGCAGCATCATTTTGGAACATGCACGGGTGACGTCTCAGTTTGAAATCCCATTATTGGTGTACCAATCCTTGTGAATGTTTCCTGCTTGTGTAGCAAGCTATATTCACAGAAGGCACCAAAATCCTTGGCATACTGAAGAATCAAGAGGCCAGTGAAAATTAGGAAGTAAGAGGAGGGTGTTAATAATAAAAGATATTGTGTAGGTTAATGAGTCTGAAATCTGATACATCTTAAACATCTGATGATCTGTATCCCAGTTTGAAAAATATGCAAGGGATCACTGCAGTGTGGTAGCTTTTTCCAGGTCTAAGTTCACAAAGAACCTTCACAATTGACCAAAGGCTGTGCTAGTACATTGAAGACGATGGTAAATTTCATCAGAGATGCCTGATTTTCTGCGAGATCACAGAATTCCTGAGTTACAAGAAGTGATCAACATTTTCCAAGGTCTAACTGTGAAGCTTAGTCATCAATGAACATGCTCCTTGGTCCAACTCTGGCCAAGATGTCCCATCTAAACTTGACCTATTTTGTCCATAGCCCTCCAAACCTTTCCTACATCCTCCAAACATAGAAGACTATTGGGCAGCTAAACTGCTTCACTGAATGATTCAGTGAATATTACCTTAGTTACTGAGTAGAATTACTGCTTTGTTTGATAAGGGGGCAAAACAAAATCTTTCACATCTCCCTGAACAGGCAATCGGGATATCATTGTGATCGCCATAATGCAGCACTCTCAGTATTGCACGACAATACTGGGAGCATCAACCAACCCTTCCTAATCAAAGGCAAGAATACTGCAACTGAATCGAGTGGACACTTGATAAAGGTCACTTGTCTTTCAGTATATTTGTACTGAAAACACAAAGGTTCGCCTGGACTATTGAAAGAACGAGGTAACACTTAAAAATGTCAAGATTTTTTGGATTACGAAATAAAAGCTTCACGATTAAAGAAAAAGTTGCATCATCAGATGGGTGTGGCCATTTTAACTTTTATTGGAAAATTTGAATAACTATTTAATTGGAATCAGGTTTCAAGGGTTTAATCAAAGGTTAATTAGTTTCATTGGCAGCTACCAGCAGAGTTGCGGGCGGTAAACTCATTGTTACATTTTACGAGAAGGTTCAGCTTTCAATAGCTAATGAGAAGTCTACTTTTTGTAGGATTTTTGTTGGAATTTAAAAATGAGTAAGATTGGGAACATTCTCCCTGATGTCCTGCCTAATTCTGGGAGACATTACCTGTTTTTTCGCTCATTGCCATTTTTGAACATTCCTACACAAAAAGTTAATATTTCAGAAGTATTTCATTAGTCATAACTATTTCTGTGAAAGGGAAGGTGCCTTATAACTAGAGTCATCGTGTCTTGCAGCGGAGAAATGGCTACTTCGGCCCAACCTGCCCACACCGGCAAACATGCCACATCTGCACTGGTCCCATCTGCCCTCTAAACTTGTCCTATACATGAACCTGTCTAAATGTTTCTTATTTGTTGTGATAGCACCCGCCTCAACTTACCTCTGGCAACTCGTTCTATTCACCTACCTCCCTTTGTGTGAATAAGTGACACTACAAACTATAAATATTGTTTTTATTTTAGAAACTTAAACATTATAATATTGTAAAATCATGAACAGCACTGTAGTGCAGCTGGTAGAGAGCTGCTGCCTCACTGACCCAGCAAAGTGGCTTCAGTCCTGACCTCTGATAAAGTCTCTGTGGAGTTTGTAACTTCATGGGTTTCCTTCCAGTGCTCCATCTTACCCCTGTCTGGTAAAGATGTAGAGCTTGATGGGTTAGTTGGTTCTGCAGGAGGAACTGTTGATTCTGGTTTAAGCCAAAGATAGACACAAAAAGCTGGAGTAACTCAGTGGGTCAGACAGCATCTCTGGAGAGAAGGGATAGTGACGCTTCGGGTCTGTAGAAGGGTCTCGACCTGAAAGGTCATCTATTCCTTTTCTCCAGAGACACTGTCTGACCCGATGAGTTACTACAGTTTTTTTGTGTGTGTCTTAGGTTAGTTGGTTGATGGGTGAATGGGTGGAACTGGGGAAGTTAATAGGAATGTGGGGAGAATAAAAGATGGGGCTTGTGTGTAAATGATTGGCTGATGATCAGTGGTACTATTCCTCAGTGCCCCTTCTTCCTTATTGTGTATCCCTTTAACTCTATCATTAGTTCCCATTGGGAGCAACTTTCATTGAAAAGACTGCTTTCCTTTTAGTAGTACCATGCACTCTGTATGCCTCAGATATCTGACAACACTTGATCTTGTGATTCAACTTCAAGAATAACCCAAGGTAAATATTTAATTAAGTCGGGTGGTTCAGGTAGCACTTATCAAACTGGATCAAAAGGGGAAGTGACTACAGGAAAAATTACAAAAGATTCTCGAATTAATGTGAAGGAAAATTTGAGAAGGGATAAAAGAGTAATTGTGAGCGGTGCGAGGGGGGACGTGAATACGTAAAAATACCCTAGTGGGACTTATCTACAGGCCCCCAAACAGTAGCCTGGACATAGGGTGCAAGTTGAATCAGGAGTTAAAATTGGTATGTAGCAAAGGTAATGCTGTGGTCGTTATGGGAGATTTCACCATGCAGGTAGACTGGGAAAATCAGGTTGGTACTGGACCCCAAGAAAGGGACTTTGTAGAGTGCCTTTGTGATTGACTCTTAGAACAGCTTGTACTGGAGCCTACCAGGGAGAAGGCAATTCAGGATTTAGTGTTATGTAATGAACCGGATTTGATAAAGGAACTTGAGGTTAAGGAGCCATTAGGAGGCAGTGACCATAATATGGTCAGGTTTAATCTACAATTGGAGAGGGAGAAGGGTAGATTGGAGGTGTCAGTGTTACAGTTGAACAAAGGAAACTATGGGGCCATGTGGGAGGAGTTGGCCAAAGTTGACTGGAAAGATACCCTAGCAGGGATGAGAGTGGAACAAAAATGGCAGGTATTTCTAGGAATAATACAGAAGGTGCAGGATCAGTTCATTCCTAGGAGGAATAAAGATTCCAAGGGGAGTAAGGGGCGACCATGGCAGACAAGGGGCGTCAGAGCCAGTATAAAAATAAATGAGAAGAAGTACAACGCAGCAAAGATGAGCGGGAAGCAAGAGGATTGGGTAATGCTTAAAGAGCAACAGAAGATAACTAAAGCAATACGGGGAGAAAAGATGAGGTACAAAGGTACGCTAGCCAAGAATATAAAGGAGGATAGTAAAAGCTTCTTTAGGTATGTGAAGAGGAAAACATTTGTTAAGTAGGTAAGTAAAGTTTATCTATATAGCACATTTAAATCAACTCGTGTTGAAACCAAAGTGCTTTACAGAAAAGAAATTAGGTTTCCATACATCCGTATAAAATAAAAAAGAGAAAAGACACAACACACTATAGAATTTAACATGAACTACCCCTCACAGCAGAATCAGCATTTTCCACTGTGAGGAAAGACACGCCCATGGGAATGTGCCAGGACTCCAGCTCTTTCCTGGGGTGGTTAGTCATGTGATTACAGAGTGCTAAACAGGGCATTTAATCCACTAAAACCATTATCCTCTCATCTGGTCGGTACAACCTTCTGCAATACAATAGTAACTCTACACTAGAGAGCACAATGTTCCAGGTGCTGTAGTGCTTTAATGGCCACAAGTCTATGCTGCTTGGAGCCTATATGGAGGATATAGTGTTTAATAGTCAGAAGGTTGGAGGGAAGAAGCTGCTCCTGGATGTTACCGTTTTCAAGCTCCTATACCTTCTTCCCAAAGAGAGAATAAAATGAGAGTGTCGCCAGGGTGGTGTGTCTCTCGGATGCTGGCTGCCTTTTTGAGGCCGTGACACTTGCAGATCCCTTCAATGGTGCCGAGGTCAGTATCTGTGATGGACAGGGCAGTGTTGCAATCTTTTTGCAATCTTTTTGATTGCTGGGTGTTCGAGTTGCTGAACCAGGCTGCGATGCAACCAGTCAATATGCTCTCTACTGTACACCTGTAGAAGTTCAAGAGACTATTTGTGGACATACCAAATCCCCTCAATCTATGGGAAGTTTAAATGATGACGCTTCATCTTTGGGAGGTTAACTGAGTATTAGAGACATCTACTTGGCCCATTATTGCACTGATCACAAATAACTAAGACCCTCAACACAGGCAGCTACAGATGGATTTTGCTTCACTTATTGTTTCTGATTGATACACCAAGCCAGATAGAACATGTGTCCAACACATGTAGGGAAGTTTCCTCATGGATAGGTAATTACTATTTGGGCACATATGCCAATGACATCTGGGTGTTAACATATCCAGCCTGTACACTGCAGGCACAGTAATCCAACTGTTTTGGGCATAGTGATACACTTCCAGTCATTCTGCACTCAAATAGGCTAATTATCCTGCATAAACAGAATCAGGTTGACTCCTCCCACCAGTCAGAATTGGAAGAAAATAAATTGTGGCTCCAATGATCATGAAATAACCACCCACACAAAAATTAATGTGATATTTACAGGGGAACAAAAACGGCACATGAATCAGTTTAGATATGATATTGCACCTAAGGAAATCACTAGAAGATGAATTATCCTGAACGCACTATAGAGGCAAACGTAAACTGCCAAAAGGAAACTGATGATATTCCAGAAATGAAAGGTAGGATACCTTCAAGCATTGAATGGCAAAGTAGACTCGATGGGCTAATTCTGCTCCTGTGTCTTATGATAATAGCACAAATGTCTAAGTGCTTCTAAAGGTCAGGATTACCTATCAAGTGTTACTCACTGTACAGTTCATGGTATTGATTAGTCAGCTAACATTCACTTGTAGTCTGGAGAGGTTAATTGGAAAAATATGTATGAAATTACTAGGGTTTGGTGTCCAGAATGACAATTATCCAAATATGAAATATTGTGCAGCTGTGAAGGGACAAAATAGTAATAGGCATTGTTAATCTTGTTCAAGTTAGGAACCTCATAGCCTAGAGATTGGATCTCTGATGTTAGCTAAAGGGCCTGTCCCACTTGCGCGTCATGCAGGTGGCACGCGAGGATTTTGAGAATCCCAAAATCCTGGGGCGCCGCGCGCTTCCGCGCATCATTGCCTACGCCACCACACCTCACGACGCGCCATGAGCACGTAATGCACGCCATGCGCGCATCACGACTCGTAAATGAAGTCGCCTAAATGATGCGCAAATGACGCCCAAGTGGGACAGGCCCTTAAATGGTGAGAATTCCGTGCGAGGAAACATCGAGGTTGGCTGCAGAGGTTTTGCAGGGCAATCGCTCTACAAAGCCTTGAGTGCATTGGGCATCAACGGAGTGGCGAGGAGAAGAGCCATCAAGAACACCACAGAGGCAGTGGAGAAGGCCTCGAAATGGCTCTGGATCAGGAGAGGAGGTCCATGGGGAGGAGCGAATGCCACCTGAACACAAGTCGTGGTCTGATCAACGTGGTCTGGTCGCCTGGGTGAGGGTGTCTGATGTTGAAAGACCCGAAACACCCAATGACCCCAGGTTACATCACTGATGATGTGTTCAGGAGCATCTATCGATGTATTTGTATCAATCGGGTATTGATAAAGCCCTCTTGATCTTTTACTACTGAATAGTGTTAGAACTGTAAGGCATAATTGGAAGTTTGGTTGTTATTAAAGGGTTAAATAATTGTGTGGTTAATATTTAAACTATGTATAAATTGCCATAATATATTGTGGTTCCATGTAATAATCCAGTCTTTAAACTCATTAGCCTGACCTGTTGTATTCCTTATTGAAAGAAGGAACTGCAGATGTTGGTTTATACTGAAGTTAGATAACAAATTGCTGGAGTAACTCAGCTGGTCAGTCAGCATCTCCAGAGATGTTTTAACTTTTAACTGCAATCAAGATGTTTAGTTTGGTAATTATCTTCGGAAATGCTGCAGAACTGAGACATGGAGTAACTGTTTCTCTGAAGTAACTAAATGTTTTTTGCTTAGGAAGATTGTGTGCAAAGTCAAACTACACCCACTGTGTGGTCATGAAGATGGTGGGGAGTAAGCCATTGGTCATGGTCAGATTTCTGCAGGAAGAAGAGTATGTGCGCAGGATGTACATGCCACTTTAGAATTTAATAACAATTAAGCAAAGGCTGGTGGTGGGTGCAGGACACAGTAATTGTTAATTTCCACATGAATTGTGGAAGGGGATTACAGGTTGCGAAAGTATTAAAAAATATACAGTCTGAACAAGGGTTTTGGCCCGAAACTTTGCCTATATCCTTCGCTCCATAGATGCTGCTGCACCCGCTGACTTTCTCCAGCATTTTTGTGTACTTAAAAAAATATTTAGCCTGACTCACTGAGTTCCTCTGGCAGTTTGTATTTTACTTAAATAATCCTTCATTACTCCTTTTCAACTGCACAAGGCCAGTCATGCATGCTACTTTTACATTTTCTCTGCTGTGATATCAATAGACATCATTCATTCATCTGGTCACAACAAATTGTTCCTCCCACGAAACTCACCAGTGGTTTAAACATTTTAGAATGAAATTGCTAACATTTCATTTTTCTGCCTCTTTATCCTTTCTTACTTTGTAATTCTGCCTTGGCTCTTTATTAGTTTCTTGATTTTTGTTTTAAAATGACAGTTAGCATTTTACTTGATGTAAGATTAAACATGCTTTCAATGTCAGACTCCCTTGAAAGTAATTTTCGTCCTCCAGTCCCTCGGTAATTTTCCAGCCATTTAAAAATAAGAAGTTTTCTGTTCTGTTGAGATTGGTTTTGATTCTTGGGTCCCAGTGTGTCAATGCATGGTGATATTTCAAGAGCAGATACTGCTGAAATTGAAAAGAAAACTGTGTACTCCCACATTATGGGGAGGGGGTTTGGGGGAGGGGGGCAGTTACAAAGCTGGTAAACCACCTGTTTGTGATTTTCCACAAACTATTTTTTTGCCCCCCCCCAGCCCCCAATTGGATCCCATGTTATAAGTGGCTATATGTATTTTAGGCAAAATCAGTCTGAAGGAAGGTCTTCACCCAAAATGTCTGTTCTACAAAGATGGTACCTCTCGGCTGCGAAGGAGGCACTGGCGGTCATGGGCAGGTGCCAGGGATTGGATGATGGGCTGCATGGGTACCAAAGCTTGGACGGGCCCACGGTGGGTGTCTTACGCACCACCAAGAACAAAGGGGGACCCGGCTTGGGTGGAGGGGGGGGGGGAAGAAGGGGCGCCAAAAGAACAAAAGGGTCCAAGCATGGTGGAGCTGCTGAGAGAAGGGAGACCTGGTGTAGGGGGTTGCTGAGAACAGAGGGCCCATTGGGGACTAACTGGATACTTTACAACTTTGTCGGCACTCTATGTGGCGACTCTCTGCATACCTGTGTCTGCAAAATAAAGAATCTCACTGACATGTCACATATGATAAAGGGTTGTTGCTTTAAGTATAAATAAATATTACATTATTAATCAAGAGAAGAGATTTCTTTGGCAGTTTCAAAAGCAAACTTTTCAAGCACCCCCCCCCCCCCCACTGTAAACCAACAGCCTGCACTCATTAGCCTTGATAAACTAGTTCAGTTCTCAGAATATATTTTGTTTATTTATGTTCACTTAAATTCCCAAAAGTATTTTTTTTCCCCATATCTCTTTTTCTTGTGAATTTACGTTTATCCAAACTGCTATAACTCAGGAATACACTATTATGAACTAGGATGGAATCTATTTCTCTTAGCAGCTAATCTGAAAACTTGAGGGAAATAAAAACACACTATTATGAATTATGCTACAAATGTCATTATTCAAATTCCAGAATATAACTGTGCACCATCATCCAAATACCTGTGGATACAAGGAACTGCAGCTGTTTCTCTACAAAAAATACAAAGTAGTGGAGTAACTCAGCGTGTCAGGTTGCATCTCGTATGAACATAAGTGATGTTTCGGGTCGTGGTGCTTCTTCAGACACCAGCGTCTGAAGAAGGATCCTCATCTGAATTGTCACCTGTCCATGTTTTCCAGAGATGCTGCCTGACACTGAGTTACTACACTACTTTGTGTATTTTATTTGAATACCTGCCTTCTTTACTAAGAATAGATGCAAAAGTAAGATCTTTTAAAAGTTAGTAAGATTCGGTTGCAGAATACCTTGTATACAATTAATAGCAGAGTAATATTGGAATGAACGTATAATAAATAGTGATTAATAGTTGAACAAACTAAAAGCATACAGTGCATACATAATCTGATACATTTCACTTAAAGGGACAACAAGGACATCATTTGCATTTATGAAGATCAAGCTTTTCCTGTACTTGCCTGCACTGAAACACAAGATAATCCAGAACATATTGAAATAGTCCTATGTTAGAAATGTACCTACTTGGTGAACTACAGATCAGTTGCCTGTTTACAATAATGAGTAGGAAGCCTTCCCAAGGTGCCATGGAACCCGTCCAGAGCACCCGAAGGCTCAGCGGACCATGACACGATGCTGCTGGCCCGTTCT
This sequence comes from Amblyraja radiata, assembly GCF_010909765.2. NCBI lineage: Eukaryota > Metazoa > Chordata > Chondrichthyes > Rajiformes > Rajidae > Amblyraja > Amblyraja radiata. The sequence continues at coordinate 22,431,150 of NC_045982.1, read as the reverse complement.
CTGCTTGTTCCTTGAAGACTGCGGAACGACTCCGGAGGTGAGAGCCACTGGAGACATTGGACATGAGGAACAAGGAGCCGGTAGAAGGGTGCACCAGGGTAATGCCTCCAGTGTCTGCAAGTTTGGCTGCAGGAGGCACCCCTGGGATACAAAGATGGCTGGACGAGGAGAGAGGTGTCTGTTTGTGGGTCGATCCGGTTGAAGGCAATGAATGGAGGCCTTGCAGGAGCCTGCGACTTACCTGATCGGGAGCCGCTCCAGTAGACTGAGCACACATGCGGACTTGACTTTGCAAATGGCTCCAAAACAAAACAAAATGGTGGCGCCTTCATGTGTAAATATGAAAAAACCAATTTCACTCTGCAGTTGCACTTGACAAATAAAGCACCATTGAACCATTGCATGTTTTATATTTCTTGGCTGGAGAATTGAGGCCAAATAAATTGCTCAAATGATACCTTTGAGAACAGGATTTAAACAAAACCAAATCTTTATGATTAAGTACCCATGTTAATAAGTTAACCAAAATGATCTTTTTGGAAGATCGTATTATGATAAAGTGGTTTCAAAAGAAAACTATTTGCACATGAGTAACTAGTGATATTGATTTTGTAATTATGAAATGATGTAGCAGGTTCTACAGTGTTATTTTGTTAAAAGTTTATTAGGATTAATATATCAAACCTGTTTAAAACTTTGTAGTTTAGTTATATATCATACTTCTGAAAACCAAGCTCACTCCCTAGAACCTGCATATAAATGAAATATGAAAAAAGTCATTTGGAATGTCACATACAATTTCAAAAGCAGAAAAAATCACAAAGGAATACATGTTAAAAGGTCAGCTGATTCCAGGAAGGATTTTCTGAGCATTTCTGAGCTAGGTTACAAATTGGGTATAAGGTGGTCAGTCATCACATCACAGTTAGAAGTTGTAAAGGAAAATGATTTTCCAGCCATAATTTAGAGCACGTCATTTTGTTACTTACTATGGAATTGGATATGTTATAGAATGCAACCCTTTTTTCAAAATAAAACCAGAGATAATATTTTGTTCAGCCATTTAGTTGTAGATATAAATCGGCTTCTTTATTCTTTGACCTTGTCGCAATAGAATTTTATTCAGTTTCACCATTCAGTAAGTTAATGAATTGAATGTGCTGATGATATGTATCCATTTTGTCTACCGGTGAACATATCGCTGCATCTTCTGGTTACAAACTAGATTTGTGCAGGAAGAGTTCACTCCTGAATTTGAAGCTCTGTTTACAAGTATGACCAGTTTAGTTTAGTTTATTGTCACATGTACCGAGGTACATTAGGGTTAGGGTTTGTTACGTACTAACCAGTCAGCAGAATGAAATTACATGATTACAATTGAGCCATGTACAGATACATGATAAAGGGAATAACGTTTAGTGCAAGATAGAGTCCAGTAAAGTCTGATTAAAGATAATCCGAGTGCCTCCAATGAGGTAGATAGCAGCTCAGGTCAGCTCTCTAGTTGTTGGTAAGATGTTTCACTGAATCTGAGAGAAGACCGAGAGAAAATTGCTGCATGAAAAAAAGAAAATTTGACTAATTTGGCTTCCATTGGTCTGGTCAAAGTTGAAACAATACTTGTTTTCTTATTTTTAGCAATCACTTACTATAAATTAGTCTACTATAAACCCAATACAAAATGAACTCCTGGGAGGAATATTGAATCCTCCCAGGCATTGGACATTCAAGTCTACATTATTCAGATTACTCAAATGCTAAGCCTAAAACTGTTATTCACTGAATTTAATCGATCTAATTTACATTTTGATGCACCGGTGCTATTTATTTACATCATATCCCAAGATATGTCAATCACTAATTGAAATATCGTTTTTGCTGATTAGTATTGAATTTAAGCACCCCACTCTGACAACTCCCAAATCCCTTCCCATCCAGGAAATAGCTATGAAGTGCAGTGACCTCTGATATGGACCAAGGTTCGCTCTGGATGGGAGTTGAAGTTAATTCAGCCAAATACAACGAGTTGCCTTTGTTTCAATTCATTGGTTTTGTTTTTCGCCTGTGGGAACTCCTGCGACTATTTACCAAAGTGCTAATAATTCACCCTAACACATTGCCGTTAAATCAAAAGAAAGTTGAACAGATTTTTGGCCAGAGAATCATAACTGTTCACTTCAGGAGAAGAAGCTAAAATCTGATTGTTTCTTCCCCTTTAAGTTTAAGTATAAACTGAAGTGTGGAGGCTTTGGGTTGCAAAATTCAATATAAAAGTTTATTAATTTGTGTCCATCCCAACAACAGAGCAGCTGCAGCAGAACGCTTTAATTTTGCTGCATGAATGTTGTGGGATTCAATGGTGTCGCGGCCTGGAATAGCTGAATTTCGGGTAAATTCCGTTGCCATTGCTGCAGAATACAATGTTGAAATCTAGAAATTAATTTAATTTCCGATATCACAAGTTGGAAGTATTTATAAACCTTTCTGTTGAAAATTGTTCAGCCATGATACTCCAGAATGTGATGCTAACGTTGATGGAGAAAGTTCCAATTGTTCATGTTTAATTAAGTGTGATCCAAAGTGTTGGAGAAACTCAGCATCTCTGGAGGAGAAAAGATGGATGACGTTTCAGGTTGGGACAAAGTGCTAATTTCTGCATGTCATTCACAAACAAAAAAAACATACTTTATCCAGCTCTCGCCACAATATATATGATGTGCTGCAAGGAATCACCTGTAGGTGGCAAATTTGTTCCAGGATTCAGCTGTTGCTGCCACGGTGGTCCGTCTCCCCCCTCAAAACAAGCCTCTTTATTTACAGCATTTGGAAATATGGTCCGAGTCCAGTATCGGCGGCCAGATTTGTATTTTGTTTTAAATGTATCCATTGTTGAAGAAATGGATTACGTGTGACAAAATATCCATTTGCGCTACAATGCCATCGGCCAGATATCGAGGCTGAAACCGCACCTCACTCAGGGGGAATTCTTCCTCCAGTTGGCACCAGAGCCAGATCAAGCCGATTTCCTGATTTGCATCACAAAACATCAGCGCTGACACTGCAAATGCGATGGTGAAGCAAACTCCGACATAACGCAACCTTTGTAACCACGCGCATCTATCTACAGCAGCTCAATCGGTCCTGCACACAGCATTGTGCCTTTACATAACGGCCAACGCAACCCCATCATTGATAATTTTGGAAACGGGACGATTGACAAATTATAAAAAAAAGAAATAAGGACACGCGATGGTATTAAAGCAAGAATATCAGAACTCCAGAATTATTGATTCGGCCCAAGTAATTGGAAATGTAAGACAAAGGTGGAAGCAGCGTTGTTATGGGTCGAGAGAACATCAACTTAACGATTAAAATAGGGAAGATGGATAAAGTGGACTTTTATTGTGCGGGGGGTGGGGGTGGGGGGGGGGGGGGGGGGGGGGGGGGGGAACAGAAATCTCTCTCTTTAAATAAGAATAAAGCGGTTCTGTGGCATTTTGTTTTCAATTGGCTGCTGGCATCGTACCACACGACAGACAACAGGGCGATTGAAGGCAGCACAAGTTCAGAGAATGGTTCTCCGAGTCTCGCCACCAAAGAGCTGCAGCATAAATTGCATCTGTCAACAGGGCGCGCTGTGCAGTTTCACCGGATCCGTGCAGCAAGCTTGCGCCAAACTATTCCGCAAAACCCATTTTAGTTCAACTTGCCACTTCCACACCTTTGTTGGAGGAGGGGGTAGGGGAGAGACACTACTAAACCTCTCGCAATCGGATTCAACCGTTTTGCTGTGTAGCATGTACGCACGTTACCTCCCTCCCCCCTCTTCACCTCCCCTCCAAAATAAACACAATAGGGTGAAACTTGTTAAAAGCAACGCTCTGGTGTTTTGCTCACCAGAATCTTGACTGTGCGGTTCCTATCAGGAGCTGCCAGCAGATCTCACATTTGTTGCATCTTTGCCTTGCTGAGAAGCACGCCAGGACTTAAAGGAGACTCATCGCGGTAGATACAGTATACTGACATTAAGGGGGGGGGGGGGGTCTAGTTCAATTACTTCCTTAAATTCCTATTCCAGACACGCAGGTCTGCACCACATACTCCCGAGCTGCGAGGGGACTCACGCCACTCCGTGGTGTGGGATGATGAAGAGGTACGTTATTGCCACAAAATGGCTGGGAAAGGTGAAGGAAAAACTAAGACCAATCGATGAATCCAGTCTGATCTCTATCACAATAAAAACACCTTCATTAATGTCTCGTGGCCAGAGGCTGCTTGATTTTGCTGCGTGTTATAAATCGGGGTTGGCCCAAAGAATACAAACTTGGCCGATATATTGGTTGAAATACATGGTGTGTCGTATATGACATTAGTTGTACAATGGCCACGACTAAATATCAGCCGCGCTAAGGGGATTCGCATATGGGATTACCAATTGTGTGCCATTTAGATTGCTGCTGCAATCAATCCCAAGCAAATGCACTGATATGGTTTGGATAGGAAAGATTTAGAGGGATATGGCCAAGCATTGACAAGTGGGACTACTGTAGGTGGGGGCATCTTTGTCGTTATGGGCAAGTTGGGCCGAGGAGGCTGTTTCCGTGCTGTATAACTATTGTCAATGTGGACATGTAAAATGTATGCAATCCAATTTCTAGACATAATATTTCCAATGTATTGTGTTGTTATTTGAATCCCACAAAATTACTTGCAGCTGAAATTTTTCTAGTGAACTCATGACTTTCACCAACTTTCATGGTGTGAAGGGAGTGATGTATCCTTGGCTGTTTTAGAGATTGGATCCCATTTGCTGATATGTTATCAATATTATTTTATTGTTAATGCAACATTAATAATATTGATATTAACATACATAAAATACTCATTTTGTTCACAAAATGTATTCTATCCTTTCCAGGAAAATCATGCATCTTGCCTTTTATATAAAAGCTTCATGAGTAATATGTGCCATACAGAATCAGACATATTGTATTGTGATCATGTATTAATTCAGTATTATATAAAACTATTATATTTACAATATGTGTATGATTAAGCAATCTAACATAAAATCGATGAAAAAGGCAAGAGAGAGATGGTGTCAAGTCAGCAGACCACATTTTGTACGGAACAATCCATCTTGACTCCAATCGGATCTAATGCATCAGTGTCCTTCTTGATAATTGATTAATATGGTAATTAATCTAAATTCCTATTGATATAGATCAATACGGGTCTAAAATAAATGGGAAGTGGATTACATTGGTAGAACTGTTGCCTTTCAGCACCAGGAGCAGATTCCACCCTGACCTCGAGTGCTGTCTGTGTGATCTCCCTGTGACCAAGTGAGTTTCCTCAGGGCACTCCGGTTTTCTTCCACAACCCAAAGACATGCAGGTTAATTGGCCTCTGTAAATTACCCTTGAGTGTAGGGACTCGGTGAGAAAATGGGATAATATGAACTAATATGAATAGGTGATCGATGGTCAATGTGGACTTGGTGGGCTGAAGGGGCTGTTTCCAAGCTGTATCAAACTCTAAACAGAAGGATCTCAACCCGAAACATCATCCATTCCTTCTTCCAGAGATGCTGCCTGTCCCATAGAGTTACTCCAGCATTTTGTGTCAACCTTTAATTTTCCCAAAACATTTCAAGGAGTATGGGTAATTGTTTTCAAAAAAAATCTTGGTGGTTATTTTTTTTCATGGAAAATACCAAACAACTCCGATTACATTGATGTGAAAAGATTCTCTGAAATACCCTCTTATCGTCATCGAACTGACCGTACTGTATTATTAAATCTCTGACTTAAAACAGTTAAAATAAGGCGAACTGCTGCCTGTGAAGCTCACATTCACTGTGTCATTTCCAGAAGTCATTTTAATTCAAAATTATGTGCTTTTGATTTTGATCTTATGCAATTTGTCTGATGAATCAATGGTGACAATTTAAGGCTTTGCATGATGTGTTTGAGGATACATATTTTAAACATTAATGTTGATAAACACTCTATATTTCTATACCGCTTTTCCTCATGGAAATCAACAATTAGCTTCAGCAGAAATGTCTAAAGTATCTCACTGTTCCTTATCATTATAATGGTTTTCTCTGCACTCTCTAAACTATCTTTGTCAGTTGTGTCTTTAGAATTGTCGCTAAACCCTTCTACCTTTCAGCTGCATTTCCTAGTAACGATCCTCTTTAAAATTCAGCTCTGAAAGTTTTTGGTGATCTCTTTGTTCTTAAAGTACGTTGATCTTTTTTTCCCCAACATCAAAGACACTGAATGCATAGTTGTTATTGACATCACTGTGCTCACTTGGTACATTAGATTAATTATCCCATATTGATCAATGTTATAAAATGAAACATTTGTCATTAAAATAAATTAAACAATGTTTATCCACTAAACAAATTAGCTTTTTACAATGCTTATATATGAATAATGGACACTGCCTAATTGTATACACAAATGCCTGGAAATCATCAGTCTGCAAAAATTAGATGGATCAGTGATAAATGGGCCATAAATCTCGCGTAACGCATGCTTCAATTTAATTTTAAAAGACAGAAGGTTACAAAATGGAAGCATTCACATTTTGTCTCATTCCAAATAATTCAAATAAGTATAATATGCAAAAATTGTATTGTTACCTGAATATGACACAATTGATGTTGGACATCAGGACTGATGTCCTATTCACTCCCCAAACTAAATAAACTGCACTTGAAATCTATTGTTCCTCTGATTTGAGGCAATCGGATGCATGGATATTGTCTAGGAACCAGAGAAAAAAAATAAAGGAGATCAGTTTGCAATGCAAGAATAAATATTTTTTTTAAATTACATTATTACTTGTATTATAAGCCTTTTCATGACAGCTCAATCCCACATTACATTTGATATATTGCTATTCTTGTAATTTGGGGAAACCTTCACCAAATATATGAGCAATGAGGAAAACATAGGGGATTGTCACAAGGATGCCTTGACGTAAATGTCAAATTGAGCTGGTGAGAGACAGGATGAGATGAGATGTACAGGAAATCAATAATGAGTTTGGAATACATATAAATGCAAGAAAACCTTTACAAAATATATACAACTTGTGCAGAGTACATCTTAAATTATTAAGGTTGATGGTCTGTCTTTCTTTAAATCATAGTTTAAACCAGACATGTTGTAGGCAATGGGCATTATTACTTCACACATGTGGGAATCCATCCATTCACATGGTTTTGTATTTCACAAGTTCAATATACAGTGTAATGTTATTATGTCCCAGAGCAATATTACTGCACTATTCCACCCACTCGTATTTTAATGAAGCTCTTGTCAAGTGAGCATGTGTGATAACTGTGTAATTCACTTAAGAGGATTTGACTAAAATAGGCTGGCAAGTGTGACATAAGATATTTTTTTTTCGGAAAACGTCCACTGAAGGCGCAACAACCCTCCCTGAGATGGTTCATTCCATGCGTGAAGCAGCAAGAGCCGGAGGGAGCTCTTCGTACACCGGTTTTTTTCCTCAGCTCTTAACGTTTCAACACCAAGGCGCTGGACGAAAGAAGAGGAGGAATAATACTGAAAGGGCTTCCATCGCCACAAGTCTCCGTCTCCACGTCTCTTGTGTTAGATATATCAAAAAAACCAGAGTGCATGTTGCCGCTGTTGAGCTCAGAATAACACGGATCCGCCGGAGCTCTGACAGTGCTGGTGCATTCGGGATTACAGTTATGATGAAGGCGCAAGTCAATCTGAGCCGGATCCTGCTCTGCTGTTTGCTTTGGATCGCTGCAGCCGGCGGTAAGTTGCGAGCCGCTATTCACCCTTTTTTTTATATGATCTCGTTACATGATGCAAAGCCGCAATCTATTAGGAGGTTTGCATTTTGTTTTAATGACGGGAGATTTTTCGGGTTGGCGTTGCTGTAGCAACGCTGCAATATTTTTCCTCTGTCCAACAAACTATTCTGGACTGCAGTATGCAAATAAGATCCATAAAGTGGGGGGATTTCCTGCCCCATTTCGTAAAAAAGAAGACACATTTGTCATTTTTGGGCAATCGCAAATTTGGTTCTTAAATGAATTGTCCGTTTCAAATCAGATGCACTCGCAATTACTTTCAGGTGGGAATTTGGAAGCGACTAAGCCAAGGGACACTGTAAACATGTTATCATCGGATGGGTGAACTTTATATGCTTCACGTTCACATTTAAGAGGCGAAGACAAGGTTCGGGTTGAATAGAGGAAGGGAGTGGGAACATTTGGTGAATGGTTACCGGAGCCGGAGAATTTAAATGGGTAGCAGGACACGCACAGTCCGCCAAAGCGAACCAACAGCCGAACAATTGCCATTTATATATCTGCCCCGTTGAACTTTTTGTTTATTTCCCTCTCCGGACGCCTTGGATATTCTCAAGATAGTTCTCCTTGGTAGTCAACAGCCGGTGTCAAACGCAATCGGAGGAAGGTCGCGCGTGTTATAATCCTTTCGCAGCCGTCCTCTGCTCGTTTCCCACCTCAGATCGGCGGCACCTCCCGTCTCCCATTCATTTACTTCCCCAGAGCAGGTGTATCCCGGTTACCCCACGCCATTCCAGTGACACTGGGCAATTCATGCCGAGGAGAATGGATGGGAAGTCATGTCTTTTTTTTGTCGTGCATTTTCTGAAACAGTTTGGAATCCTCTGTTCTACTTTGCTATGAGCACGAACAGCCCGCGACTGTCCAGAACCGCCCGTGGTGGTGGTGGTCACAGGTGAAAGGAGGTTGTTTGACTTGCAATTGCGTTGCATTGCGGGGAATACTTAACCGGTCGAGGTGCTGTGAACAGCTCCCACACTACAACAGGGATCCTTGAAACAACGTTCGCATTCTGTTTGATTTGTTTCCTATGTTTTGAACACATCATTTTAATTTTAACATCTCTGCAGACCGTTTCTCGTATCCGAGCACATCTGTTGCAATAACCGGTTTTAATTTGGATGTGATCAAAGATAATTTAAGTGTAGTGGAATAGCTGGCTCCAGCTTGGATCTGACCCCCCCCCCCCCCCCCCCCGCCGCCCCTCCTCTCCCCTCTCCCTCTTCCACGTATCTGGCTCGCTGGCATTTGTTAATCATTTGGAAATGTAGTCTCGATTTACGAAGCGTTTGCTCGGTCGGTCGGATTTGCCGAGGGGAAGGATTGTGTGCGAAGATAATGAATGACTGACTACCTCTGTTGGCGAAGACCATGGCTTGACGGAGACCTGTAACACTTCGCACATTCACTGCGAATTCAAGGTGACGAACCACATCGTTGAATTAAATACTCTGGTCGCTTGGGCGCATCCCGATTTCGGACCATTTTTTCCCCTCGTAAAGTTATGGTTTATATTTGCTTCCTTTATCGAGACGCTAATGACTTGGCCGAATCCTAATCGACCTTCATGAAAACGCGCCGAGAAAGTGGGGGAAGGATTTGTACCGGTGCGGGCTGGTTTCTTAACAGTCTGGTGCATTGTGCGCACGTTTGCAGTGCATTAAATTGGGGCAGTGGAGAAATCGCCCAGACTGAAAGGACAAGCGGAGACTGCGACCGGCAATTGTTGCTCTGTGGACTTGCTGAGACTGAAGATTAAGACCAAACACACGTGGAAAGTCACTGTCCATGGTGAATGTTCTTTCGTCAAGCAGAATGAAGCGATTCATTTTAATAATAAATCCGGTATTGCTTGAAATGTCTTCCAGTGTGTGTGTGTGTGTTTTTTTAGAATCGATTCGTCTTAATTCAGCTCCAATTATATCCCACGAGTTTCAACCCAATGAATCATGCCCTATAATTTATGCATTTATAAACTGCTTAACTACGTTTAATTATTAATTGGGTTGCAAATACATGATGTAACCCCGCAGTCTTTTATTTTAAAAGGAACATCAGTGGTGTTTTCCTCCGGAAATAATGGGAAAGTGACTTTTCTTTATAAAAGGGTATTTCCAAATTTAGCTGAGAAAGTGTTTGGAATAAAGTTCGGAAGTGAAAGAGAACAGCTTTCGGTGTTCTACAAGCCATTGGAAACAGAGTTATGGGCTTAAATTACTTAATAAATCAAGTGGGAATGAATAGTTCTAATTTACGGAATGCAATTCGTTACAATATGCATTGGTCAATTAATCTGAAACAAACCGCATTTTACCATGGATCTCTAGAAGGTAAAACCAAGCAATTAAACTTCATGTTGAAAACGTGTCTTATTTTGGCCAACTACATGAAAAGTAATTGAACATTTAACGTGAAATTTACGCCTCTTCAGCTTCATGCATTATCTTTGGATACGCCTTTGACGATGTCAATTTTGCATATGCCATCCCAATGTTTACTTTCTAAAACAAGCTTATTTGTTTTACTTTGAATTTCCTCACAAATTATAGGAGTAGAATTAGGCCATTCGGCCCATCGAGTCTACTCTACCATTCAATCATGGTTTATCTCTGCCACCTAATCCCATTTTCTTGCCTTCTCCCCATAACCCTTGACACTTGTTCTAATCAAGAATTTGTCTATCCCTGCCACTGACTTGGCCTCCACAGCCATCAGTTTTCTCAATTTGGTTTGTTGTGTGCTTCACGTCACGATTTAATATCAACAGATCTTGTGGCCATTTGGTAGTATTTACCAGTATGAAATCAGAAAAACATTGTCAAGTATTTTCTGATCTACACTGAGTTGATCTTGTACCCTCTCCATGAACATGATCACTTATTGGAGGTGCTGGGTGACAATAATATCTTGCTCAGCTATGGCTGGACTAATAAGCATTGTAGGTGAGTCCACCATTAAAGAAGAGGTACCTAGATGAGATACCTGAGGGTAGCAAGCACTAAGGAACTGTACACAAATTAGAGATCCAATGCCTTCAAAAGGAAACATCCCTGCAAGAACAGTTGTGGTAAAATGCCATGCATTAATTAACAGAGGAGATGTGCAAAATGAAAATGGAGGTGTACAAAATTTGGTGCACACTTTTGTCTTTCCTTCCCCCCCACCCCCCTTTATAACATAGATCAGTTCAACACCGGAACAGACTATTTGGTCCACGGTATTTCTGTCAAACCCAAGTTGAACTAATTTCTTTGCATATCCATGTTCCATTTAAAAGTCCCTTAAATGCCACTATTGTATCTGCCTCCACCACCACCTCATGTTCCAGACATTCACCACTCTTGATGTAAAGGACTACATATCTCCTTTAAACTTTGTCCCTATCACCTTAAATGTATGCCCTCCATCTCTGCCTTTTCCATTTTGGAAGGAATGGCATCTGACTGTCTTACTTTAACCATTCCTTTGTTAAAATAATTGTTTGTATGCTGGAATATTAAGTGGAGTTTCATAAAGCTATTTGGGCTATATTCACTCAATAATTTTGTCAATGATCTACCTTAAAGAACAGTTGAAACTTCTAATGGGTTTCCCTAGTATTCATGTGTGGGCCAGTGCATAATTGTGATGCTTGCGAGTGATGTGCTGCCCCCAAAATGCAACGCAATTGGGGTAATCCTGTTAATGATAATATATTGATCATCAATTCTATCTCTATGACTTTCCTCCAATTACAACATGTATTTTTTAGCTGAGAAAAGTTATTCTGCTTTGATTGGGAGAATAATTGCTGTGGTTTGTGTGTCCTTCATTCCATAGATAATGTCTATTTGCTGTTCATTTGACAATTGGTTCTGGGCAACAGGGCCTTGTATCATTAACTGAAGCGATGTTGTAAAATTCGGCTTCCATTAAATTTGCAAGTGTCTAGACCAGTTACAGATCCCTCTTAAGGTTAAATACATGGAATAATTATACAAATTAAAGTTATCCATAAATTAGATTAATGGGAAGTAGAAGGAAAATGTAGGAAAATGTAAGAAATTGTCGGGATTGGAAGGAAAATATTTCTGTAGGTAGTTGAGTTTTTTTTTAAATGGAGCTTGCTCTTTCAGGACTGTAGGGGGTGATGAAAATTTGGATTTTCTTCAACTATAATTACCACAAAGTAAAGCGTTAATTTCAGTAAGATGTTCAGTGCCCAATGGAATATAGTAGAACAATATGTGTGTATGGAGAGTTAGGTCAAAGGTCTGCATTAATTATTGAATGGCAGAATAAGTGATGGGTATTGTAGTCTACTCCTGTTCCTTTCTCTCTAGGTTCAACTGAAATTTGCTAAGAGCTTGCAGATGTCAAATTCTGGTAGGACATATAATAAATAGCAGGGAACTTATGAGCTTTGATGTACAGTGGAACTTTGGTTTGCAAGTTCATAGCTGACCACTTACCACGTGAAAAATGTGCCCCTCAGATCTCCTTTAAATTTCTCTCATCCTAAACCTGTGCCCTCTAGTTCTAAACTCCTCTATCCCAGGAAAAAGATTCCGACTAGCTATTCTATCTACACCTCTCAATTTTGTAAACCTTTATAAAGCTCACCATTTGGCTCTGATGTTGACGTTCCAATAAGAATAAACCCAACCTATAGAATCTCTCCCTATACCTACGGTTCACTTCCTTGCAACATCCTGGCAAATGTATTTTGCATTCTCTGGTGGTTATCTCGAACGAGCAGCCAGACAGTGATATATATCCCCTTGGATAGATATACACCTCCATCTAAGTGATAGATACAATTGCAGCATTTAAAAGGCATTTGGACAGGTGCTTGGAGAGGAAAGTGTGGAGGGATACAGGTCTATTGTAGGCAAATGGGATGAGCATAGATGGTCAGTATGATCAAGATGGGCCAAAAGTGCCTGTTTCTGTGCTGTCTGTTCCTGATACTTTGATCACTTATTTAGATATCCTTCAATTTTATCTATTTTGTAACATATAACTTCTGTAATGATCCTCGTGTGAATGAATTGCTAAATAACAAATTTTAAAGTGTTTTAATGAAACACTGGGGCATTATAATGACGCACATTGAACAGCATTCAAGGTCATGCACATTCATTTAAGTTACATAAATGTAGACATCTGAGAGAATAAATTTGTCCACATGTTAATTAATTCTACCAAAATGTGGTGAGAGGTACATAACTAATTTTTGTTTTTTTTACTGCAAAAATCAGCTTCTCCCAGTGGTTAGTTCAACACCTCAGTGGGCCTACTGCATTGTAGCAAAACAACCATCAATATATTTGCGATTGCAGCAATTTAAAAAATAAAAATAAATTATTTCAGTGTTATGAATATCTACAAAAATAGTGCAAGGATGAAACCAAGCGTTAGATAATGTGGGGTTGAGCTTCCTCCGCTAAACATATATTGCAGTATTTGCCAGTAACAAGCTAGTAAATAGACAAAAAAGGATGCTGTTGAAACAAAAGTGGGAAAAGAGAGTTGGGGGCAGGGCTAGACTTGGCAGCTGATAGATGGATGCAGCTAAGGGGATAATTGGTAGATGGGTGGTGTAAGTGACAAAGGCTAGAGGTGAAAAGGAGATAAATGGATGTCTGATCAGGAGTAAAGAGGATGTGAAATGTAAAGCCGGAAGGTGGGATGTGGTTGGAATTGGACGGGGGAAGGGAAAGGGGAGAATATAAAGGAAATGGGGTAACTTGGGGATAATGATGAAGGAAGAGAAATGTGTAGGGTGGGGGGTGGGATAAATGGGTGTGAACTGGGGTGAGGTGGCATGGGGGGGAAAGGGGGAAAGTGGGGTTGTATTACTTGAAATTGGAGAATGCAATACTGTTCATACTGTTGGGTTCAAAGTTACCCAAGCAGAATCCAGTTTGTCAGGCCAAGGACAGAGATATCGGATTGGGAAGGGGTGTTTTAAATCGGCATGGGAAGGGGTGATTGCCTTTGGATGAGTTGGGCTCATGTTCCTATTTTTGGGCTGTATGACTCTAGTCAACTTACAAACATTGGTCAAATTACATCTTGGGTTCTTAATGGCCCCTGACGGTGATGTCTCCTAGAGTGATACAGTGTGGAGACAGGCCCTTAGGCCCAACTTGTCCACATCAGCCAACCTGTCCCAGCTACACTAGTCCCACCTGCCTTTGTTTTGTCCACATCCCTCCAAATCTTTCATTCCATGCACCTGTCTAACTGTTTCTTAAACGTTGGGATAGTCCCAGCCGCAACTACCTCCTCTGGCAGCTTGTTCCATACACCCACCACCCTTTGTGTGAAAAAGTTACCCCTCAGATTCCTATTCAATCTTTTCCCCTTCAACTTGAACCTATGTCCTCTGGTTCTTGATTCCCCTACTCTGGCCAAGAGATTGTGTGCATCTATTCGATCGATTCCTCTCATGATTTTATACACCTCTATAAGATCACCCCTCATCAATAGAGATCCAGCCTACTCAACCTCTCCCTACAGCTCTGACCCAAGCCAAACCGACACAATTCAACATGTTTTCTTTTTGAAAAATGCAGAAACTACATACCTGTGTGGAGCTTAGATAGACACAAAATGCTGGAGTAACTCAGCGGGACCGGCAGCATCTCTGGAGAGGAATGGGTGATGTTTCAAGTCGAGACCCTTCACTGGGGTGGAACCTGTTAGCAAAGGCAGTGGGAGGTGATTGTTTGATGGAGGAGAAACGAGTAGCAACAAAGTGGGAAAAGAGAGGTGGGGGCAGAGTAGAGGACCTCACCTGGATGACTTAATGTCTCATTATGTAGCCTCACTACTTGTGGATTGGAACCATCTCTGTGCATTTGAGAGAAATGTGGCTTGGGAACTATTTGCAGCATACGTATTTTTAGGTGATTTTATTAACTGTCTTTTTGTTCTTGTCATTTTTTAAAATTAAGTTCTTGTCATTCGCATAAAACAGATTGCATTTATTGCATTATTGCAAGAAAATTGAGATAGTGCCACATTCAAATTTAAAATGGATCACCCTTTATTATGAAAAAAGACAAACCTTTCACTATCTCTCTTTGTGTTTCCAATCACTGTATTTGAAGGGCTTTGAGCTGTTTGAGTGATTAGATTTAATTTAAACTATCTCAGGAATAAAGTTACTTTGCAATCGATTCAGGTATGAAACTTGGCTTTCAGAGTTAGATCTAAATTGCATGCAGTTTTGAAAGCCATTCCAGGTTCGTTTTATGGTTGGTGACATCAAGGGAAAATATGTCTGAGACTAGAATTGGCATTGCCTCACACAGTTTGGAGCCAATGTACAGAATTTGCTTTTTGTTCACAATCATAACACAGTGCATTTTAATCAGTATGCAGTTTTTTAATAGAGTTTGAACTTTGAATTTTATTTGGCCTCTTTTATGTAGGGAGAAAAGTGAAATAAGACAGTTAAGGGCAGAGAAAATTAGCTTGTATCAATCCATTTGTACTTTGGAAGGAAACTCAGGATGTGATTAACTTATTTCCCCACTAAGTTTTTTCTGGGCCAAAACCAATGCATTTGTATATTGTTTAAATTGACTTTTTAGTGTAATTGCAATCATGGGGTTACATAGAAACATAGAAAATAGGTGTAGGAAGAGGACATTTGGCCCTTCGAGCCTACACCGCCATTCATTGTGATCATGGCTGATCATCCATAATCAGTAACCCGTGCCTGCCTTCTTCCCATATCCCTTGATTCCGCTATTCTAATATATTTTAATTTATCTCTTTAACTTATTTTTGTACAAATTTTCCTTTTGAATGACCATGTGAAGTGAATTGGTGGATCTTGCCCCAGGTTGGTTAACCTTTTTTAGGAGATATACATGAGTGTGCTTTCAGTAAAAGTGAACTATGTCTCTGATAGCATGTAGAAACAAAGAATTACAGATGCTGGTTTATACCAAAGATAGACACAACGTGCTGCAGTAACTCAGCGGGTCAGGCAGCATCTCTGGAGAAAATGGATGGGTTGCATTTCAGGTAGGAACCCTTCTTCAGACTCCAGTTAGTTCAGTTCCTCAGTCTGAAGGATCTCAAACTGAAACATCGCCCATACTTTTTCTCCGGAGATGCTGCTTGATCCGCTGCATTACTCCAGCATTTTGTCTTTCTATGTCACAGTTATCTTTACCAAAAATATGGCAGTGTTTTAAGAAGACAGTTGTCCACAACCTTCTTAAGGGAAATTAGGACTGGGAATGAATTAGTGACTATTGTTAGTGATGCTTGGATTCCAAAAACTGAATGGAAAAAAAAAAACTGAGTGAGCATACATGCGGAGGCAGGAGGAAACTGAGGGAATTCCTGACCATCTTTGGTTGCTGCAGTTACCTGTGTCAGAAAAAGACTTGGAAGAAGGTTGCATTCACAATGTTACTGCTGTAATATAATAAATATAAATGTCCTGAATCTTATTTGGCGTTCTATTTCTTGTTGAGAGTTTACTCATTTGCAGTCCATGAAATTCTACACAATAATGTCACTCTCTTGGTTTGGGGAAATG
Organism: Amblyraja radiata; assembly: GCF_010909765.2. Lineage (NCBI taxonomy): Eukaryota > Metazoa > Chordata > Chondrichthyes > Rajiformes > Rajidae > Amblyraja > Amblyraja radiata. The sequence goes on along the minus strand of NC_045982.1, from coordinate 22,414,738 downwards.
TCCTGTACAGAAAAAGGCCGAACATGATGCCAAGTTAAACTGATCTAATCTTCCTGTATCTGATCCATATGCATGTCATCCATCTGTATGTGTTCCTTCTATTCCCTGCACATTTACATGCCTATCCAAAAGCCTTTTAAATGTATCTAGAGTATCTGCCACCACCACCACCACTATGGCAGATCATTCTAGGCCTTGACCAATCTTTAAAATAAATAAATAATTAACTTGCCCTGCACATCTCTAGAAACTTTCCCCCAGTCGCCTCATAGCTATGCACTCAAGTGCTGGCCATTTTCACCTGGGGGGGGGGGGGCGGGGTGGGGGGGGGGGGGGGGGGCGGGGGGGGGGGGGGGGGGGGGAAGGTTTTGAATATCTACCCTTTCTGATCATTTTATATACCTCTATCAGGTATCCCCTCAACCTCTGATGTTCCCGAGAAAACAATCTAAGTCTATCCAAACTCTCCCTGTAACCGACACCCTCCAATCCAGGCAGCATTTCTGGTAAACAACTTTTGTACCCTCTCCAAAGCCTGTAATGGGGCAACCAGAACAGCACGCAACACTCCAGTTGCGGCCTAGCATAGTCCTATAGAGCTGTATCATGAATTCCTCGCTCTTATTCTCAGTGCCCCTAGCAATGTAGACAAGCAAGCATACCATTCACCTTCTTAACCACTGTATCTACTTGTGCTGCCATCTTCAGTGAGCTATGAACTTGGACAGAGATCACTCTACTGGAAATAAAATGAGCAAATTAGCTGAGAAAGTAATCACTGCCTATTTGCTGGCCATTAAAACGCCTCTTCAATGTTGTTTCAAAAAGATTATTATTGAAAATAAAATAAATCATTATCCATTGACAGCAGTGCTAATAGAACACCACTGCTTTATGGGCAGTTGGCAATAGGAGCATCATTTCTATACTCATCATTATAGATCTGACCTGAGAAAGCAGCCATTGAAGGTTCATGCCACAACAGAATCAGCGTTAGTTTCTGGCATCAGGCAAGTGCTGTAATGAGTGAGCACAGTGGAGGGGCGTGGTGTATGGGAAGCGTCTCCTGATGGACTGCGCTTTGGTAGTTTGCCAACATGTCATGTGCAAAACCTCGAGAGCCAACCTACAGGGACCCTGAGGCAAGCATTCTCAGGGTGCTGGGGCGGAGGGAGGGATGGAAGCAGAAGCAGCGGCGGAGGCAGATGCGGATGGGGAGCCGGGGGCTGACAAGTGTTTGCCAGGCTGGCGAGTCGCTCCGTGCAGCTCTGTCCATGTAGCAGCCTCAGTGCAAGAGTCCCGGGCCGTCGGAGGTGTCCGAAGCGTTGCGCCACTGCCATGAGAGTCTCTGTGCTGAATTCGCCCTGATGACCGGCATGGACCTGGCTGCAGCTTGGTGCATCCTGGGGGACAACCAGTGACTGCTGGAAGTAGGTACCAAGCACTGGGTAGAAGCGGTGGAAGATAGTGGTCTTCAAATGGGGGTGGTTGGAGAAAGCATCCTGCTTGCCTGCTAGATTTTCACTTACTGTAACTGCATGAAAAATGTTCCTGATGTTGGGGGAGTCCAGAACCAGGGGGTCACAGTTTAAGAATAAGGGGTAGGCCAATGAGGACTGAGATGAGGACAAACTTTCTTCATCCAGAGAGTTGTGAATCTGTGGAATTCTCTGCCACAGAAGGCAGTGGAGGTCAATTCACTGGATGTTTTCAAGAGAGAGTTACACTTAGCTCTTGGGGCTAGCAAAATCAAGGGATATGTCGAAAAAACAGGAAAGGTGTACTGATTTTAGATGAACATCCACGATCATATTGAATGGCAGTGCTGGTTCGAAGGGCCGAATGGCCTATTCCTGCACTTATTTTCAATGTTTCTATGCTTGAGTATATGGCAATAAAACTCAACCACTTGATTTTGAAACATTCATGCATGGTGGGGGTATAATGTAGTCATGATACGGTGTGAAAACAGGCCCTTCGGCCCAACTTGCCCACACCCGCCAACATGTCCCAGCTACACTACCTGCTTTTGGTCCATATCCCACCAAACCTGTCAGTTAGACTGATCCAACCATGTATTAATCTAACTGTTTTTTAAATGTTGGGATAGTCCCTGCCTCAACTACCTCCTCTGGCAGATTGTTCCATACACCCACCACCCTTTTTGTGAAAAAAGTTACCCCTCAGATTCCTATTAAATCTTTTCCCTTTTACCTTAAATCTGTCCTCTGGTCCTCGATTCACCTACTCTGGGCAAGAGACTCAGTGCACTGAAAGGTATATTTCTCCTGCGCCCAGTGTGGCAAGGGCCTCACCACCTCCACCAGGCTGCTGAGACACCAGCGCACCCACAACGGCAAGCGCCCCTACACCTGCGCCCTGTGCGGCAAGGGATTCACCCAGTCCAGCAACCTGCAGGGGCACCAGCGCACCCACACCGGCGAGCGCCCCTTCACCTGTGTCCAGTGTGGCAAGGGCTTCACTGGCTCCTGCAACCTGCTGCAACACCAGCGCACCCACACCGGTGAGCGCCCCTACACCATTGGGACGACAGATGGCACAATGGGCTAAGTGTTCGGCTAGCAACCGGAAGGTAGCCGGTTCGAATCCCGCTTGGAGTGCATACTGTCGTTGTGTCCTTGGGCAAGACACTTCACCCACCTTTGCCTGTGTGTGAATGTGTGTGAATGTGTGTGAGTGATTGGTGGTGGTCGGAGGGGCCGTAGGCGCAGATTGGCAGCCACGCTTCCGTCAGTCTGCCCCAGGGCAGCTGTGGCTACAGAAGTAGCTTACCACCACCGAGTGTGACTGAGGAGTGAATTAATAATGCGATGTAAAGCGCCTTGAGTATTAGAAAGGCGCTATATAAATCCCATCCATTATTATTATTAATGCATTTTAGATTTCTCGAAAGTCTTACTATTAAAAAAGTAACGTTTCCACAAACATATACCCCCTTTATTAATGTCATGGTTTGATGATTCTAAATTCAAATCAAAATGAAATATAGTCAAAAGGAGAACGCATACTTTCAAAATACTCTGATTTTTTTTCCCCGAGCAAAACATAATTTGTATGACTTTGCAAAATCAGGAAATGTTATGATTATTTCTTGTCCCTTTTTCCAGCTCCAAACAAAAAAAATAGCACTTGAAATTATAACACATTTTAAAGAATTGTTGTCAAATTTTCTGTACCGTGGAAGGCACTGGCGTCGATCCGGGGGGGAGGGTGGGGGGATGGGGGATATATACCCCCACCTTTTGTGGTGGGGGATGGCCTGTATTATTATCCCCCAGTTTTTGGAGGTTGAGCAATAAAAAAAATAATAATCACCTGCTCCTATCTCCACATTATCCTAAAAATACTTCAAACAAAAAACATTGAAATCACACTTCTACAACGCACGAAAACATGATTTTAATACATCAAATTTCAAAAAGTCCCACCCCCCACTCGATCGCTCCACTCCCTCGCCGGGTACCTCCAAGGCCAGTGATCAGTGATCGCTCGGCCCCCCCCACTTTCAAAAACTCTCCGCGGCCCCTGATATGTTCTGGACTTGCGAAGGAATTAAAAGGCATATCTGCGCCTCGCTCCTGAATTCAACAGAGTTGCCCTGGAAGTTGCTGGACCATGACCAGACGTGTTTGTTCATGGCCTGTAGGGTTGGGCCAGTTATCGCTGGGTCCTCCAGCACCATCCCATTCATCTGGATCAGTCACCATCAATTCAAAGATTAGGTTTTGGTTTGCTTGTTTCCCCCTTCTTTTCTTTTTTTGTGGATTGTTTTCAATTAACAGTTGTCGTGTCCAACAATCCAAATGCTTTATTTCAACTGCTTCCAGATATCTCCGATTATCTTGATATTAAGAAGCCGTCCAAAGGCTTTTGACAGCAGAAGCTGTTAGAAGGTGATGGGGTGGGGAGTCTGTGAATACAGCCTAGGATTTTGCACCAGATCACTCCTTGTGGTCTTCTGCACCTTGCACACAGTGGTAGCAGCTTAGTTATGGTACTGGTACCAACAGTGACCAGGTGGTGTGGGTTTGGGCCAACGTAATCTGACCCAGATGTTCCATCACCACCTTATCTATTTCTATATTTTGATTAATCAATAATAAACTTTATTACAAATCTATGCTCTAATTTGGAATTGATTTGTGTTTCCTATTTTTAAAGAAACTACTTGCGAACATAAAAAGGAAGAATTCTTTTGTTGGGCTCTTTAGTCTTTGAATAATTAGCCTCTCTTCTGTGGTTGAAAAGTAAGAAAATTGGCATTAATGTAACCTCACCTGAAAACAGCGAGCTCGCTCCACTGGTGTGTTTCACTGGTATCCTGCTCCATTGGCTCGGCTTTGCCAGTTCTTAACATGGTCACCAGATGGAGCACTTGACAGAGCTGCCACAGCTGGTCGCCACTGAGTGTCCCAGCTAAATGTTATCGGAGGAACCTTGCCATAGTTGTGATAAAGGTGAAGAGATGCTGGGCAAGGGTACAGAGGTTATATCAGGTTCATTTACTTTACTCTTTACTCCAGGCATATGCTTCTATCTCATCCCAGGCTAACTGATCTTATGCTAATGTTTCAACCTAGAAGTCCACAAAACTACAGGAACTGGAACATATCAATGATGTCATTTTGGCCCACCATTCTCACCCGCTGAGTTACTCCAGCATTTTGTGTCCACCTAACAGAATATACAATATACAAACAGTATTTAAAGACACATTTCAGCAACTTATTCATGATGTGTGTGTGAGTACACACACACACACACACACACACACACACACACACACACACACACACACACACACACACACACACACACACACACATACACACATACACACACAATAAGCTGCTAATGTGTCTGAAATGCTGTTCTGTTATAAAGACCATTTTGTATATTGTCGTTACTTGTATACCTTGGGTATGCAGCAAAGAATTTCACTGTGCCTGGTCACATGTGACAATAAGATATTCCATTCCATTCCTAATTGTCACTTTTCCCTGCTTGGAGACACTTTGTGTGAACTACAGATTTACCATAATTTAAAGACCTTCCAAATGAAATAGTGAATTTCAATATTTTCCATGGCAGCTTGGAAACTACTTGCAAACCCAGTTGGAATATAAATTTCAACTTTTAATTTTGTAATGGCCCTCAGAGATTTTTTTTAGTTAAATATGGTAGCAATTTACTACATTGTTTCAGTTCTTCCCTCTGGTCATCAAAATTATTGTGTGTTGCGCACACCTGCTGTTTAATTAGATACTGTTATTAGTATCTGTGATATAAAAGGGGGAATAAGTTTATGGAAATTAGAACTGTGAATTCACCAAGACCTGTGCCAATATTTTGTATAGTTATTAGTAATTAAGTTTTTCAAAATGATCTTTGATGGAAAGTCATTGCATTCTTCTACAATGTGAGCTATGCCTTCTATGTGCTCCCGCAGAAGTACTCTCAAGTGTAACTTGGCTCTGTTCCACAGCAGTATGTTCTATCCATTCCTTTGAGACATAGTTCATGCCTCCAAAACTTTTACCCTGCATTGAGCCAATTCTGATTCTTGTGGCAGAATTGGCATGACTATTTTCCTTCTCCCAACTTTTACCAATGGTGCTTTTAGTCTTCCAGTTCCTAAGCTCTGATTTGTTCCTTTATTCTATTCCATCCCATATCTCCAATAAACTCTGACATCTTTTTTAGTACATTCCTTTTAGTACATAGGCACTTTGTTGGACAAAGGCCAAAGATGAAGACAGGTGTGAGCCCAAAAGAATGAGAGTACTTGGTATTTGAGGGAAGATACTAGAATGGGTAAAAGGTTGGCAGAATGGCAGAAGACAAAGAGTGGAAATGAAGGTGGCTTTTTCTGGTTCTGCCGGTGACTGGTGGTGTTCTGCAGGGTTTGGTGCTGGGACTGCTATTCTTCATGTTGTATATCAGTGATTTGGATGATCGATTTTTTTTAGCTTTTTGGCCAAGTTTGCAGATGATACAAAGATAGGTGAAGGGGCATGTAATGTAGAAGAAGCAGGGAGTCAGCAGAAGTACTTTGACAGGTTGGGAGATTGGGCAAATAAGTGGCAGATGGAATGCAGCATAGCAAAATATGTGATCATGCACTTTGGTGGTAGGAATAAAGGAGCATTTGGAGTATTGTGAACAATTTTGGGCCTCATATATGAGGAGGGATGTGCTGGCATTGGAATGGGTCCAGAGGAGGTTTACGAGAATGATCTTGGGGTTGATTGAGTTAACGTATGATGAGCATTTGATGGCTCTGACCCTGTACTTTCTGGAGTTCAGAAGGATGATGGGAGATCCTAATTGAAACTTAGCGAACACTGAAAGGCCTGAATAGTGTGGAAATGAAATGGATGTTTCCACTAGCGAGAGTCTAGGATCAGAGGGCACTGCCTCAGAATAAAGCGACATACCTTGAGTAAGGAGATAAGGAGGAATTTCTTTAGTCGGAGGGTGGTGAATCTGTGAAATTCTTCACCATGTACAGCTGTGGAGGCCAAGGCATCGGGTATTTTGAAAACTGAGATCGACAGTTTCTTGATTAGTTGGGGCGTCAAAGGTTATGGGGAGAAGGCAAGAGAATGGGGTTAAGAGCGAAAGATAGATCAGCCATGATTGAATGGCGGAGTAGACGCAATGGGCTGAATGGACCAATTCTGCTCCTATGGCTACGACTTAGAGTTGTGGATTGTGAAACCCGGGGATAGAAAAGTTAAGAATTGTGTATCCATTGTATATGGCACAAGTGGATCGCGAGGGGAGAAACCGGTGCAAGCTCAGCCAGGTTTAGGCCAGGTGGCGGTGGGTGGAAAGAAAGATGGGGGGGGGGGAGGGGGTTCTTGAGGAGAAAGGGGAAGGGGGTAGTAGTTACTTAAAATTGGAAAGTTCAATGTTCAAATAGTTGGTAAGGTTGAGTAAGGTAAGGTCTGACATTTGGGTGCATGTAAAATCAAATTTGCCTCAATTCATGCTGTTCATCGTGTTTCTTCACTCTTGAATGCACAAAACCCATCTCAGCCACACTGGAAATGTGCAATGGGGGTGCTTGCAAGCAAAATAGTTGTTAGCTGCATTTTAAAACACCATTTATATGATCTGAAATGTCTGAGCCAGCAATTCAGAAAAAAGTGCTTGTAGACATTGCAGTTTGCAATCATCTATCCAATGCTTTTTGATTCACTTTGCCATCTTTTAAAAGTTGGTGATTAATATGATTTGAGGATATTGTCAAGGCTGTGTGGCATTGCAGTTAAGAGACTGCATAGGTCAGGTTCGTTCTTTGGAACATTGAACAATGAGGAGTTAATTAATTAAAGAGGATAATATTATGGGAGTGGAAGCAAAGGACTTGTTTTCATTAGCAGAGAGGTCAGAGGCCAGGGGAAATAGACTTAAAATAATTAATAGAAGGATTAGAGGACAGTAAAAAAGTACTGGATGTCTCGAATAGCAGTGAAGGAAGAAACCCTGACAGCATTTTGAAAAAAATAAAAGCGGACATTAGTGCAAAAGATAATTCGCTGAAAAAGTCCATGGTACTGCAAAAGATAGCCTGTGGTATTCCATTGCTGAATAGGATTGGAATTGTAAGGGTTGGTTTAACAGTGCAAGTTATTAATGGGAAAGCCTGAACCAATGTATTTGTGGGGAAGTCTACAAGCCTTCCAGCAGCGGTGTTACTGATGTGCAGCATGGCAGCTGGTTTCTTGGTAACATTAGCTCTTTGAGTATAGAAAAAAACATTTCAGTTTCCAAACATGAACATCTGTTCTGTCAGACATGTGCTAATGGACCTGTTTCTCAAATAATGAACACTATGTAATCATGTGGCTGTACACTGTACAATTTTCTTTAGACGGTTATTGTGGCAGTCTTATCATCCAGGCTACACAGCTAAAAGGAAATGTATACTCCTCGTAATTTTATATACTTTAATTATGTGCCCTTTTAATATCTGTTCCAGGGTGAACAGATCTAGTTCATCAGTGCTCCATAAGATGGTACTACTCACGGCTTGTGTCCCAGTCTCATTAGTGCTCCCAAAATGAATTGTTTCACACCTATCTGACTTGTACTCCATCTGACATTTATCAGCTCATTTCACCAACATGCCAATGTCACTCTGTACCCTCCACACTATGCACAACTTCACTAATCTTTTAACTGGCATTCAATTACCATTGTGTAAACTCTACATTACCCTCTGCTACCTATTGTTGCATACATTTTGGATCCAGTTTGCTAAATTGCCTTGGATACAATGGGTTCCCAACTTCTGGGCCAGTCTCCCATGTGGGACTTTGTCAACGGCCTTACAAAAGTTAATGTGAACCACATCTACTGCTTTACCCTCAATGATACACTTGTTTATCCCTTGTCAATAAATTCAATTAGATTGATCAGATAGGATCTACACTTGAGAAAGCCATGTTGGTCGTCTCTGATTAGACCCGAAGGTAGACACAAAATTCCGGAGTAACTCAGCAGTTCAGGCAGTATTTCTGGAGAAAATGAATAAGTGACATTTTGGTCTAAACACTGGTCTTTGATCCTAAACGTTACCTATCCATTTTCTCCAGAGATGCTGCCTGACCCACTGAGTTACTTCAGCATTTTGTGTCTATCTGGTATAAACCAGCATCTGCAGTTCATTTTTTTTTACATCTGATTAGACCTTGTTGATCCAAGTAATCATCCTAATGATAAAACGAATGGGCATCACCCAGAACATCTGTAAAATCAATTTGTCCTCAGTGCATAACTCTGCCATTCAAAAATAAATATTCACAGCGAGACTGTGGGAGACAATAGTTGTTTTTTCTAGGGAGAAAATATTGTCTATCAGAATGACAGTGGGGTAATTGGTAGAGCTACTGCCTCACAGCGCCAGAGATCCAGCTATGATCCTGACCTCGGGTGCTGTCTGTGTGGAGTTTGCATGTTCTCCCTGTGACAGCACAATTTTTCTCTCAGTGTTCCACTTTCCTCGCACATTCCAAAGATTTGTCTCTGTAAATTGGACCTAATGGAGTGGATGAGAAAGTGTGATAACATAGAACTAGTGTGAATGTGTGATTGATGATCAGCATGAACTCGCTGGGTTGAAGGGTTTATTTCCTTGCTCTATCTCTAAATTAAATGAAACTAAACAATGCTGACAAAGTTCACCTTCGCATTCTGTGTGCCAGCAGAGCCTTTAGCTGTCTGAGGAAAGTGGTGTTCTTAGTTCAAGCATCAACCCAACACAAAGCTTATCTGATACCAGGCAGCAGTGATGCCCACTCTCTTGAATGCTTCAGAACCTTGGATTACTTGCAGCAACATCTCCAAAGCAAAGGCAAAATGATATCACCAGAAAATTCTTCAAATCCATCGGATAGATAAGAGAGGCAACATTTCCCCCCCCCCCCCCCAGACCAACATCACAGTATTGAAGCTGCAATTGCAGTCGATCAGTTAGTATTCTATGGAGCTAATTTATGGAGCTAAGGAATAGGTGAAGTTTTGGGTCGAGACCCTTCTTCAGACTGATGTGGGGGGAGAAAAAGAAAGGAAGATGCGGAGAAAGTGGGCTGTGGGAGAGCTGGTGGGGGGTGGGGGGGGGGGGGGAGGGTGGGGGGGGAGGGAAAGAGGGAGAAAGCAAAGACTACCTGAAATTGGAGAAGTCAATGTTCATACCGCTGGGGTGTAGACTGCCCAAGTGAAATATAAGGTGCTGCTCCTACAATTTACGGTGGGACTCACTCTGGCCATGGAGGAAAGCAGTCTTTCCAGGTGAGGCAGAGGTTCACCTGCACCTCCTCCAACCTCATCTATTGCCTCCGCTGCTCTAGGTGTCAACTGCTCTACATTGGTGAGACCAAGCGCAGGCTTGGCGATCGCTTCGCCCAACACCTCCGCACAGTCCGCATTAACCAACCCGATCTCCCGGTGGCTCAACACTTCAACTCCCCCTCCCATTCCGTATCCGACCTTTCTGTCCTGGGCCTCCTCCATGGCCAGAGTGAGTCCCACCATAAATTGGAGGAGCAGCATCTCATATTTCGTTTGGGTAGTCTACACCTCAGCGGTATGAACATTGACATCTCCAATTTCAGGTAGTCCTTGCTTTCTCCCTCCTTCCCCTCCCCTTACCAGCTCTCCCACAGCCCACTGTCTCCGCATCTTCCTTTCTTCTGCCCTCCACGTTCCCCCCCACCCCCACCATCAGTCTGAAGAAGGGTGTCAACCCGAAACGTCACCTATTCCTTTGCTCCATAGATGCTGCCTCACCTGCTGAGCTTCTCCAGCCTTTTTGTCTGCCAAGAATATTGTCAAAGCCTCTTTGGAAAAAGTGTACCATCTTCATCTACTGATGATATAACTCCCCATGCCAGATTCATACAGAAAAATATGGGCCAAACTCGGTCAAATGAGACAAGCTTATCACAGCACCTCATTCGCCATAGACAATGTGGGATGATGGTCGTTTCCATGCTGAATAAGTTTATGACTATTCTCATCCAAACTACTAGCTAAAGATATACACAATTTGGGCCATTATATTGTCAAATGCATTTTTCAGAATATACGTTGGAGGAGGCGATGAACCAAACAAGAAATCTGCAAGCAAACCAAATTGTGCATCTAGTTCTTGCCCGATCTATTCTGCACCAAAGGCAGAATTCATTGATGAATGGTTTGGAGTTGATGAATAAAGACCATCTTTGTAATTCATTGGTACTTTTCACATTACTTTGCAATATTTTGCTGTTAAAATATTTCTGGCAAAATTCTCAGTAGTTTTAAAGGAAAGCCTGCTTCTGCAATATTGGTGCTCGCTCCCATAAAGAGTGTGATGTATTTGCTCTCAAAGGAGAGACCACAATTTGTGGATTAAAATATTTGACATGTTGACATAATTTATTTTGTCTTAACAAATACCTTTTTGCCGATATAGTTAACAAGTTGCTTGTTACATCTTGGGTTCTTGCTATTTTCTTAACATTGAAGCCATAACCATTCTTGATTCTTTTTCAGTGTGAAAAATGCTTCACGCTAGGCATGTAAAAGCACGCAAACTTGATTACATTAGGAACAGCACTCATTAGTTTTCTGTATATTGAATAAATCAATAGGACAGGAAAATAATAAGATGGTGGAAGGGCAGAGTCAAAGGTTGAATGGCCATACTTCTGCTTTCAATTTTTATGTTTCAACTACCTCAAATGCTGACGCATATCCATTGGAGTACATTAATGTTTGCCAAACAAAGGCACGGCTGACACACAGAAAGCAGTCATGTTAGATGCTGTTTATGAACGGGCAGCTCCCAAATTACGGCCAGTCTGATTGTGGAAACTCACCTTTACGGAACTGCTTATGCTTGTGTAAGTGTCAGGTTTGCTGAAGTTAACCTGGCTTGCAGTCATGGGTCTACAAGAGAGACAAAAGTCTTTTATTGTCATAGGTCTAGGCTTACACATTGAGGTCGTGTGCCCTTTCACCTTTCACTGCTCTAGACAGGAACCATTGCATCAGTGGCAGTTTATATTAACCAGCCTCATCTTTTGTATCAGACTCACCCAGTTGGCACAGGTTGAACTTGAGAGCCTCTGCCTCTGTTACTGCTGATTTCCCACATATTGCACTAACACCAACCTGATGAAATTCATATGTTTTTGAAGCTTATCCAAGATGCATAATCAAACGTTGAATCTCTTGCAATTAATAATTAAAATTACATTTCCTTATCTGAAGATGGCTGTGGAGGCCAAGTTAGTGGATATTTTTATGGAAGAGATAGATAGATTCTTGATGAGTACAGGTGTCACAGTTTAAGGATAAGGGGGAAATCTTTTAGGACCGAGATGAGAAAAACAGTTTTCACACAGAGAGTGGTGAATCTCTGGAATTCTCTGCCACAGAAGGTAGTTGAGGCCAGTTCATTGGCTATGTTTAAGGGTTGAGTTAGATGTGGCCCATGTGGCTAAAGGGATCAGGGGGTATGGAGAGAAGGCAGGTACAGGATACTGAGTTGGGTGATCAGCCATGATCATATTGAATGGCGGTGCAGGCTCGAAAGGCCGAATGGCCTACTCCTGCACCTAATTTCTATGTTTCTATGTTTCTAAATACACTCTTCTCGAGCTTATCCCACCGTCTAGTTCAGCCAAAACCGCTGAGTCAAGCACTGGAACAACTAATCTTTATTTTTAGATTGAACAACAAATTCCCTTATATGATACCTAAACCACCACGGGTTCTGTCCTTGTCACTGCCTGGCCAAGCCATTCAGCGTATTGCAAGCAGAAACACTCCAAAAGGTCAAGCAGTCCCAATCGCAGTTCCAGACGATCAACACCGAACTAATATGGAGACACCTTTTATAGGTCCGCGAACCTTGAGGGGCCGAACTACATAGGGGTGGTCTCTTTACAATTGAATCAAACATATTAATTACATCAATACATTATTGACAGTTCCCCAAACCAATAACAGAGTCTCCCATACATTGTTTCTACAGAAGCTTCTGGAAGGAAGCTAACTTAACTGAATAATGCAACATTTACCCTGGAACTCAAACAAACCCGCCAGGGCTTAACACTTTGGCCAAACAACAAACAGCAGGGTAACTGTCTCGCAACATTATTTACAATGCTTTTACAGTAATCCGATCAACTTCATGCATGTATAATTCTCATATATAAATATATATGAATCTCATTCATGCTGTCAATTGAAGAGATACTGATACATTTTTTATCTGCAACATTGATTTGGGACCTAGACTTAATGGCACCAAGCAGCATCTTGTCTTGGAATATACAGAAACACAGACTTAACCAAAATGGCCTTACAATGCATGAATCCTCTGCTAAATTTTGGTTCTATTCCTGTTCCTTTTAGGCCAGGATATATACATGTACAGAACAGTGGGACAGCACGCCAATTGGTAGAGTGCCTTCCATGCCAGGGAGCCGGTTTCAATCCTGATCACAGGTGTTGGCTGTATGGAGTTTTTTACGTATTTGGATGTGATGGGGGAGGGATTTCTCCAGTTTCCTCCCACATTCCAAAGACGAACAGATTTGCAGGTTAATTGGCCATGGTAAAATTGTTAAATTGTCCCTAGTGTGTAGGATAGTGCTGGTGTTAGGTATGGTCAGTGTGGACTTGGTGGGCTGAAGGGCCTGTTTCCACGCTGTATGTTTAAAGTAAATTGTAAAGTCTAGCTCTCAAATCACTGCCTAAAAGTGTGAGATACAGAATAAAATTCTCTCATATGAGAGTTTTTGGGAAAATAAAAGCAATTAAATCAATATCATTTTTTTTCATCTCACTTTCTTGATGCAAGTTCAGATGACACAGCTTCTTCATTTTCTAGGAATGCAACTCACCCTGGAATGCAGGTGTCACTTATATCCTTCTTTCTTAATTGTTGTTGAACTGAGAAGGAAGTTGAGATTTAACTGGACTGGTGGATCTGGAGGCGCATTTTGCTCAGGCTTGGTTAGAATGGAAGATTTCCTTCCTTGAAGTACAACCTCTGAAGTTCTTTTTTACAACAGTCTTGCAGTTCCATGGTTACTGTTAGCAGCTCTTTAACTTTATAGATTTATTTAGTTACTCAAATTGATTACTGCCATGATGGCATTTGTGCTTGTGTCTTGGATCAATGGTATAGAAATTTGGCTGTTATTCCAGTAATTTAAACACTATGGCTTAATACTATGATCTAATTAATCTCTGCTATCAAATTTGAATGGCTCGCAGCTTGATACGTTTTTATTACTGAAGGTCATTACCTTGTTTCCTCATATGTCAGCTGTGAACTATCTTTGGTGTTTGTGGGATACATTTTTGCATCTGCACTTTGGAAAGCATGGCCACTTGCGTTACTGTAAACTTGATGCTTTCTGGTGAAGAGGGGGAAAAGTAAGATCTACAAAAGGAAGGTGATTAAACATTGATAATGGAGACATAATAAACGCACTGCTTATTTATTGTATTCCTAGTTATGAGTCGACAGGCATTGCAGCAGTGTCATACAGACTGTTTTTATTTTCATTTTCGAGGCAGTGCCAAGGTTCCTAGCTCCTCTCTCTTGTTTAAGAATCTTTAGCCCAGAATTTGGCACACACATGGTGTTGTACCGAACAGTTGTTGCTGTTGTTATTCTGTGAAACTGACAGCACCGTTGGGAAATTTTGTGAATGTGTAGCGAAACACAGATGTTGCTGGAATGGTATATGTGATGCAGTCTCTGTTGATGGGCTACACTTCATTGTATTCCAGTTGAATCACTTGAATTATCAAGAGTTCCAAATACTTGTACAGCAAAATTGCCTTTGTAAATTCTGAAAACTAATCTGCTTTTCTTGAAGGGGATCTATTTGAGTTTCCCAAAGAACAATGAATCATGATTATTACTTAGCAAATTGTCTCGCCTTAAAAAAATTGCAGATTTAATTTCCTTTTTTCATTAAAATGGAATGGAATTTATTTTTCAGAGATTGTGGAACAACTCCCATGCTGAATGAGCCAGTTGCCCCATCAAGTCCATGCCAGCATCCCTCCTCAGCAATCTTCTCCATTTCAATACCAGCATCTACCCATTTAGTTATAATCTAGGTCCCTATCAGATCCACTTTTGAAAGTACTTGCTGTCCTAACAAAAATCATTTAAGAACATTTCAGCATTTACTTTAATTATATTTAAGCATATTCCAATATTTTTATTTCAGTGATGTCCGTTATCATTTACAATGGTTAATTTAAAATTGGTTAATAACCAATGGTTAATTTAAAATTGTATCCTATTGATGAGGTTTCTTTTGTATCTTTTGTCAACCAGCTTGTTGACATCGCACCTATTAGGTACCGTAGATCCGCTGGAAATTGATAGTCCAAGAGGAAAAGCTATCATAAACAGGAATTATATGCCACGGAGATTACCGGATTGTTGCAGGAAACCTTTTCCAATGCCTCTTGTAGGTTTCAATGCTGATATTGAGTAATTTTAACATATTCATCACACTTCCCTTGCTTCAATCTTCTCACCTCTAAACCATGAATTGTCATGAGATTTAGGTTCATAATTCAATTTGCTGCTAATCTCTGTATATTCCCTTGATGTCCATCAAAAAAGATTCATTCTGTTGTGATTATTTATTTCCATCCCCAAGGAGCCATTTCATTAAAGGCACAAGAAAAATGGATCAGCCATGATTGAATAGCAGAGTAGACTCAATGGACTGAATGGCCTAATTCTGCTTCTCTGACTTATGGACATGACTGAGATTCTTAGGCCCCCTTCGGTCATGCCTGACCATGGGGTGTCTCCAAGATGCTAACCCTATATGGAGGGCGCCTGTGCGTGACTTTGTTTAACACGGGGAGACTGGTGCACAGACAGCCACCCCATGGTCCTTGACAAATCTGGGTCAGGATCCAGTGGCATGGAGTCCAAGACGACCAGAGACAATTTTCTGCTGCAGCCTTCATCTACCTTCCCAGTCGTTGTGATGCTCCATTAAGGTCAGCCATTGCCCTCCACCTGTTCCACCATTGAGTTCGTGGTTGGATTGCTCTTTGTCAGAGACCTCCCCCTTGACCTTACCGCCATAGGAGCATAGCTTCAGATGGCATCGCTCTCAGGATCTTGGGTCCACACAAGCTTCTCCGCCACGACAAGGTGGCAATCCACAGAGAAGAGGTTAAACTTAATGAGAATCTTTAATATCTGCCTTTGATGGATTTGAATGTTCAATCATTTAGTGAATTCAGGGCACAGATGAATATTATTGTACACTAAAGAAGTTGAGGGATATTACAAGAAATTCAAATAAGGTTGAGAATGTCATGATTGCATTGAATGGTGGAACAAGCTCATGTCATTTGCATTCCTCCTATTTCTGGTATTCCTGCATTTTCATTACACAGGATTTCTGGTGTATTTGGAACTGTATTTCAAGATATGTTATCACTTTTTCATCCGAGGAGAGATATTGATGTTCAGTGACATCTGGAATGGAGTTCCTCAGAGTTGTATCAATCACTAGCAATAGTTATGAGATGTTGGTATTGGTTTATTATGTCACGTGTACCAAGATACAGTGAAAAGCTTTTGTTTGCATGTGATCCAATTAAATCGGAAAATATTCCATGTGAATACCAGAGTACAGCATATAGTTTTCAGCATTGCAATTCCAGAGAAAGTCAAATATCCATAACTTGATAGTTTGAAAGATAAGGACTATATCCTTGCTTGGGGATTTTTTTTCAGAAATCTGATAATGGGTTTTCCTGAAGCTGGTAGTATGTGTTTTCAAGCTTTGGTATCTTCTGCCTGTTGGTAGAAGTAGTGATGACCAGGGTATACAAGGGTGTAGGGAGGAATGGCAGATGCTGGTTTAAACCAAAGATTGATACAAAATCCTGGACTAACTCAGCGGGACAGGCAGCATCTATGGAGAGAAACAATGGGTGACGTTTAGGGTCCAGACCCATATTCAGACTAGTCAGGGGAAAGGGAAACGAGAGATATAGACAATGATGTAGAAAGATATAGAATGAATGTTATGCAAAAAAGCAATGATGATAAAAGAAACAGGCCAATGTGAGCTGTTTGTTTGGTGAGAATGGGTACCTGGTGCGATTTGGGTGGGGGAGGGATGGAGAGAGTGAGTGCAGGGGTTACTGAAGTTAAAGAAATCAATATTCATACCAAAAGGACCTTGATTATGTTGCCTGCGTTTCTGAGGCAGAATGGTTGTAGATGGAGTCAATGATGGGGAGTCTGGTCTGTGTGATGGGCTGGGATACACCCACAACTCTACAATTTCTTGCGGATGCAAGCCAATTGTTTGCTTTCTACGATGCATCTGTTGAAGTTGGTAATGCATCATTGTGATATAGCATGTTTGCAAACCTCCAGATGATATTAAGCCACTTCTAATATTAAAATTGTTTTCCACAGCACTTACAAGGAGAATCTCAATACCTTGGGCAGATTCATAGTCTATAATCACTTGAAGTGCCATCTTGACTATTCAAAGTAATTGAGATTAGAATCAGCCGTGTCTTTCATTCCTAATTATATTCCTTTTTATCTTTAAAAATGATGTGATTTCTTGTTGTCCTTTATAATGACACATAAGTCATACTATTGAGCAGCAACATTATGTATTATTGCACGGTAATGATTGCTGTAAATGGAATTTGATAATATTTTCCATGTTACTGTGATTCCCCTCTCAACCAAAGATTAACATTATGCTCAATATTATATTTGTCATGACCTGCAATGTGAGTTGTTTCAAGTAAGATAATTTTCAGCAACAAAATAATTATGATCTGCTGGACATTGCAGCTGGCTTATTTTGTACTCCGTATATTTCTCATGAGATTTGTGTAGGTTTGCATATTGAGTTAATATTCTATAAATTTAAAGAGATGTTAATCTTTTGGTGATTTCTTGCAGATACAGTTAAAGCACATTCACATTGGTAGGTTTCTTTGGTAGACTAACCGAGGCTTCATATTTATTTCAATGGAGTTATGAACTACCATACTTATGGCCCTATCTCACGGTGCGAGTTCACCCACGAGTGATCCCGAGTTTATAACAAATCAAACTCGTGGTAATCACGTAGAATTAAAGTAGCGGGAACGTCGGAACTCGTAACGCTAACGGCAGGTACTCGGGAAACTTGTTAACTCGTGAAAATCTTTCAACATGATGAAAGATTTCCACGAGTCAAATTTACTCTTGAAGTAAAAATTTTAAACGTTTAAACTCGTTATAAGAACGTAGTAGCCCGGTAGAGACTCGTGAGTCTACTGTGGGCACTCTTTAACTCAGCGGGACAGGCAGTATCTCTGGAGAGAAGGAATGGGTGACGGGATGACGTTTCCAATATTCAGCTGCTTCTTTGTGTTACTCCAGCACTGTGTGTTCACATTTTGTCAACCAGCATCTGCCCTTTCTTGTGTATGACATTATTTGTATCTGTGGTAGTTGATTGTCGCTCCCTTCCCTTTCCCAGGGGGTCGGGATGGGACTGAAGTTGGGAGGGAAAGGAGGGGGGGAGGGGAGGGGAGTGGGGGGAGGGTAGAAGAACAAATATATGAAACACCAAAAACGGACAGTAGAGATGAATTTGCTATACCGCTACAATAATCGGACTATTGGTACGCTGCTGTTTCCTTGACTACGGTCATGTGAAACGACTCTTGTACATTTAATATAACGACGATGTCTGCCAGTGAATCTCACTCTCTCAAATCCGTAGAGAGACACGAAAAGCTGCAGTGACTCCAGACAGCATCTCTGGAGAAATGGACTAGGCGACTGCAGACTGCAGTCTGAAGAACAGTCTCGACCCAAAATCTCACCTATTTCTTTTCTCCAGAGATTCTGCCTGTCCCGCTGAGTTACCCCAGCTTTTTGAGCCTATCTTCGGTTTAAACCAGCTTATGCAGTTCCTTCCTGCACCTCTCAAATCTGTGCCATTATTCAGTACTCCAATTTTTGTTTAATTTTACTAATTCTGGATAATATCGCAACGTTCGTTGGTCGTACGCCTCTACCCCACCCCTGGTGCTTTAAGTGCATTTGTTTTTCTTTCACCCCCGGGAGGAAAAAAAATCAAATCCAGGAGTTCATCTGGAGCAGTTCTCGGATATAACAGCGAATGAAGAGAAATTGGCGGGTTATTTAGAAATTAATCCTTAAAGAGAGCGTAACTCGTTGGATAAATGAGATCGTCACTGGGCAGCATCTCCCCCCACCCCCCGTCCCGACCCCCTGGGAAACTGAAGGGAGCGACAATCAACTGCCACCGATACAAATAATGTCATACACAAGAAAGGGCAGATGCTGGTTGACAAAAAGTGAACATACAGTGCTGGAGTAACACAAAGACGCAGCAGAATTTTGGAAACGTCATCCCGTCACCCATTCCTTCTCTCCAGAGATACTGCCTGTCCCGCTGAGTTAAAGAGTGCCTACGGTAAACTCACGGGCTACTTCGTTCTTACAACGAGTTTAAAAGTTTAAAATTTTTATTTCAAGAGTAAATTTGACTCGTGGAAATCTTTCATCATGTTGAAAGATTTTCACGAGTTAACAAGTTTCCCGAGTACCTGCCGTTAGCGTTACGAGTTCCGACGTTCCCGCTACGTTAATTCTACGTAATTACCACGAGTTTGATTTGTTTAAAACTCGGGATCACTCGTGGGTGGACTCGCACCGTGAGACAGGGGTTTTATCTTTTCATTTGTGGAGGCTCAAAAACTGATTGAATATTTTAGGGCTGTAAGTGGTCTGTTGGCACAAAATAATCATTAATAAGTCGCTGGCCAGTTTTATTCTCTGCTTAAATTTCTTTTCTGTTGACTTGACTTTAATTGACCAAACCCTTGGCCAAACTCCCAGAAAATAATTTCCTGTTGCAAGTTTAATTATGTAGACAATACTCCAAGGCACATTTTCTATTTCTGAATCATTTATTGTGGAGGATTTCCTTTTAGTTTTACTTCCATTATTGGAATCTAAAGCAACTGTTTGTTTAGATCGAATGTTAAGAATTGATGGTCTTGGAGATTAATTTGAAGACGATGAACATTTTGAAATAAAGGATGGCAAATAGAGCTTAGAAAAAACCCCACAAACATTTGTTTGACCTGGTCGAAATATCTGAGCTACATCAATTCTTTTCAATATATTATTCATGTGCGAAACTTCAAAGTAAACATTTGTACTGAATTTTAAGCTAAAGATTGCTGTTCCAAGCAATGTGTTCAAATTGGTAATCTCTCCAATTCTTCAACAGTTGCAAAGGTAAGAATGTGTTTGGATATTAGTTTAGTTGAGAGATACAGTGTGGAAACAGGCCATTTGGCCCACCATGTCCGCACTGACCAACGATCCCTGCATATTAATACTATCCTAGACACACTAGGAACAATTTACACTGATACCAAGCGAATTAACCTACAAACCTGTAGGTCTTTGGAGTGTAGGAGGAAACTGAAGATCTCTGAGAAAATCCACGCGGTCATGGATAGACTGTACAAACTCCGTACAGCCAGCACCCGTTGCCAGGATTGAACTCATGTCTTTGGTGCTGCAAGCGCTGTGAGGCAGCAATTCTACCATTGGGCCACCGTGCCGCATTTATCTTTCTGAAACATATGCATATACATTGGAGTCCATTCTTTGCATCCATAAATCTTATCTTTTCATTTGTGGAGGCTTAATATTTTAGGGCTGTAATTGTTTTTTGTTGGCACAAAATAATCAATAATAACTCATCGGCCAGTTTTACTCTCTGCTCAAATTTCTGTAAATATAATAAGATGTTAATCTTTTGGTGGCTTCTTGCAGCTACAAGCACATTCATATTGGTAGGTCTCTGCAGACTAAGGGAAGTTTTATCAGTAACATGAAGTCATGCAGTAGTTAGGCTTTGACGAGCCGTCTGTTGACAGTGATAGCAACATGTCAGACTCTTCATTAGGCTGCCAACCCTCTTATAGGAGCATCAGAAAAGAGATGAACCCGTTCAATCAGTAAATTATGATCAAAGACCTGCAAATATACCAAATAGATAAGACAATATTTAATCATTTTTCACCAATGGGTTTTATGTTGACTCAGCCTCAGAGTTTAAGGGAGATTACTGATTAAATAAAATGCACATGAGTTTAACTAACTGCAGAGTTTTTTCGAGAGGTGATGAGATGATCGATGCGGGTTGGGTGGTAGATGTTTTCCACATGGATTTTAGTAAGGCATCTGATAAAACACCCCATGGTAGGCTGATATAGAAGATTAAGATGCACGGGATTAATAGTGACTTTGAAGTTGAAATGGGCCCCTTGGCCTAACTTGTAGGAATGGGCCCTTTGGCCTAACTTGTCCTTGCCAACCAAGCTCAGGATATCAATGTTTTCATGCATGTCCTTCTGAAAGATCACACATTTATACATGCTTTTAGTTTTAGTTTAGTTTTAGAGATACAGCATGGAAACAGGCCCTTTGGCCCACTGAGTCCACACTGACCAGTGGTCCCCGCACATTAACACACTATCCTACTCTAGTGACAACTTTTTTCATTTATACCAAGCCAATTAACCTACAAACCTGTGTTTTTGGAGTGTGGGAGGAAATCGAAGTTCTCAAATAAAACCCACGCGGTCACGGGGAGAAAGTACGAACATTATATCGACAAGCACTCATAACCAGGATCGAATAAGGTTCTCTGGCGCTGTAAGGCAGCAACTCTATTGATGTGCCACCGTGCCGACATTCTTCCTCTTTTCTTGCACAAAGCTGGAGAATGGCCCTCCATGCCATTATGTGGATGTGTTGCGTGTTGATCGGTTGACATCAGCTGATCAAATCTGTTGTTTTCAGTCTTCCTATATGCCCTAGATAGACACAAAGTGCTGGAGTAACTCAGTGGGTGCGTCTCTGGAGAAAAAAGATGGGTGACGTTTTGCAGGGCTGCCAACATTGGGTGAGAGTTGAGAGTGAGAAATTGCGACAGACCAGTACCCCTTCCATTGGTATGGAGCTTTTGCATCTTTCAGCTTGAAATTGTGCAATCTGGTGCATACTGTAGCGAGACTTTTAACTGACACTTGAATGCAATATTTATGCTTTAAATTGGATTATCTATGAATAAGGTTAGGCTAAATTACATTCCTAATTACATTCCACAGTAGAGCCAGGCTCTGATCAACAGGTGCAGCACATGAATGATCTTGTTGTATTCATGTATGGAAATCAGATTATAATCAAGCATTTGGCCCATGTTGGCCAACCTGGGTCTCACTGCACACCTGGTACTATTCCTGTCCCTGACTCCAGTTGCATACCTTTTCTCATTCCTAACCCTGAGTCCAGCCTTACACCTGACCCCCTATTCTACCCTGATCATAGCTGCTTACCTGCTTAGGTTCACAGTGCTGAACACTCCCATTGTCCCAGCATTGATTGCACACCTAGTACTAATCCAGACCTTGACTCTGGATGCACACTTTGCCTTGCTCCTAGCCCCTCTGCACTGACAATATACCACACATAAAGCCCCATATCTGACCCCCTGGACTTAACCTATTACGTTCAAGTCCACAGGTGCTTATCTAATGCGGCAATCTGTTATGTGTAACAAAATTTGCTACATCTATTGGCTTCCTTGTTATCCAACATGCTAGTTATTTTGTCAAAGAAGTCATCAATTGGTTGAACACAATTTCTCATCCATTAAATTATACTAACTTAGCTGTATGTATTCTGTTACCATTTCCTTCATTTTCTTAACAAACTGGCCTGAAGTCATTTTTACCTCCAATATTTTCAGTATTTTGCTGTCTTCTTCTCAGCTGAGGCTTTTCCAAAATGCAAAGTCCAATAACAATATATATTTAAGCAATAACATTCTAGTTAATGTGATCTTGAGAGTACATAATATTTTCTGTGGTATTCATAACACAACAATGATAAAAAGATCTTTGTTTTGATTGCACCTACCAACATGCATACATTATTATATTACAGTTAATATGTACCGAGGGCAAATTTTTGTTCCAATGCTCCCCATACCCAATTATTTTTACATTGAAGTGATTGATATCCAAGTGAAGTTTAAATGGCATCAGATGAATAAAACCTCCAGAATGGAAGATATTCATTATGTGGTTGGTTAGAGTCAGTATCAGCACAATTACTGTATTAAACTTTGAATCTTCAGATGTCCTGGTTCGAGCTAAAACTAAAGACAAATAAGAACCTCCTCACACATTCCCCTGCAAGTATCTCTGACATTCCTTTAAAATATGCCCCTTCTTTGAACAAGCTCTTAAACATCGCATCTGAATCCGTTGCCATCTGATTAGACTCCTTGAGGATGTTCATCTACGTGTTCAATTAATAAAACAACAAGATTTCTATTGAACCTGTCAAAGGAATTTGGGGTGGGGGTGGGGGGGGGGGGGGGGGGGTTTAGAAATAGTCAGTGAGGTAAACAAACATAATAGTTTAGTGGCAAATGACAATAATGCTACCTTCCCAATATTTAACTGAAGGAAATAATGGGTTATCGGGGCTTTATGTTGTGACAGACAGCCTGACACCTTGCATGTCATTTTAATATTACACTTATCCCATCCCCCTGTATATTCCGGATTTATAAATTAAGGTTTAGTCAGCTAATTACAAATCAGACTAATTAAAAATCAATAACATTAGCCAACTCAGAAACACGAAGTGCTGAGCATTGGGATCCAGACATCACGGACAACTGGCCTCATTTTCACGCTCACTTCTGGCAGTGCTCTGTCTGAACCAGGGGCCACGGAGCGTTTTTGAAAGTGGGGAGGCTGAGCGATCACTGGCCTTGGGGGTACACGGCGAGGCAGTGGAGTGACCGAGGGGGGGTGGGGTGCTTTTTGAAATTTGATGTATTAAAATCATGTTTTAGTGCATTGCAGAAGTCAGATTTCAATGTTTTTTGTTTAAAGTATTTTTAAGAGGTAACTTTTTAAGAGGTAACTTTTTCCACACAAAGGGTGGTGGGTGTATGGAACAAGCTGCCAGACGAGGTAGTTGAGGCAGGAACTATCCCAACATTTAAGGGACAGTTAGACTGATACATGGATAGGACAGGTTTGGAGGGATATGGACCAAAAGCAGGTAGTGTGGCTGGGACATGTTGACGGGTGTGAGCAAGTTGCGCCGAAGGGCCTGTTTTCACACTGTATCACTCTATGACTACATTATACCTCCACCATGCATGAATGCTTCAAAATCAAGTGGGGGAGTTTTATTGCCATATACTCAAGCATAGAAAAATAGAAAATAGGTGCAGGAATAGACCATTCAGCTCTTCGAGCCAGCACTGCCATTCAATATAATCATGGCTGTTCATCTAAAATCAGTACCTCTTTCCTGTTGTTTCTCCATATACCTTGATTTTGTGAGCCCCAAGAGCAAAATCCAGTGATTTGGCCTCCACTGCCTTCTGTGGCAGAGAATTCCACAGATTCACAACTCTCTGGGTGAAGAACGTTTGTCCTCATCTCAGTCCTAAATGGCTGACCCCTTATTCTTAAACTGTGTGTGTCCCCTGGTTCTGGACTCCCCCAACATCGGGAATATTTTTCCTGCAGTTACAGTAAGTGAAAATCTAGCGGGCAAGACAGATGCTTTCTCCGACCACCCCCATTTGAAGGCCACTATCTTCCACCGCATCTACCCAGTGCTTGGTACCTACTTCCAACAGCCACTGGTTGTCCTCCAGGATGCACCGAGCCGCAGCCTGTCCATGCCGGTCACCAGAACGAATTCAGCGCAGAGACTCTAACGGCAGGGGCGCAATGATTCCGACGCCTCCGACGGCCCGGGACTCATACACTGAGGCTGCTCCATGGCCGGAGCTGCAGCGAGCGACTCGCCAGCCTGGCAAACACTCGCTAGTCCCGGCCCCCCACCCACATCTGCCCCCGCCGCTGCTTCTGCTTCCATCCCTCCCTCCGTCCCGGCTCTCCAACAACCACGACCAGGTTGCTCAGAGCACAGCAGCGCCTCGTCAAGAGCCGGAGATATTGGAACATGTCCAGCCAAAAATGTGGGGGGGCCCATGTGAACATTTCTCTCCTGCCGCTCGCCGGCCTCGCTCATGCCAGCCGCTTCCCACAAATCCTTAAATTCCGACTGCCGGCGGGAGCAGGACATGGCCTTACTTGCTGCGCTGGGTGACGCTCATTCACTGCCCGGTCCTCCAGAGAGCACCACGAGAGCCTGATCAATGCCGGTCACCTGGGCGAACTCGGCACAGACCAATGGCCCGGGACTCCATGATCTCCATGGTCGGAGCTGCAGCGAGCGACTTGCCAGCTCGGCAAACTCTCGCAGCCCGGCACACATTCACCAGCCCCAGCTCCCCGTCCGCATCTGTCCCCGCCGCTGGTTCTGCTTCCATCCCTCCCTCAGCCCCGGCTCTCCAACACCCGCGGCCCACGAGCTGGATATGAGTTTTGAAATTTTCGTTGATCACAGAATTTCTCACGACAGAGCGTGAGAACTTTGTGATCAGCGTGAGAGTGTGAGAATTTTGCCAAATACATGATTCTCACGCTCAATGTGTGAGAGTTGGCTGCCCTGCGTTTTGGGTCGGGACCCGTCTTCAGAACCTAGACCCCCTTCTGATTATAGATTAGACCCAACTTCCAGTACCTCATTAAGGTTTGGCTTAAAAGGAAACAATGTAATAAAAAGCTGTGACATTTCGCTGTGGCATTTCTCCTGCCGTACATTCCTGCTGCAAAACATGAGGTGGACATATTGGATCAGCAGCAGAGGACAGGGGGAGCTGATTATTTTGACTCCAGTAGAATAGAAGAAAGCTAAACACAGTTTTGCACACAAAGCAGGATGTACTTAGCTAAACATGTTTGCTGAAACCTTTCTTATATGTAATGGGTAGTTCTGTTTCAGTGTTGAAGCATTTTATTTGTTTAAACAATGACAGTACTTCCAGTAAACGATTGAACAATACAACACAGCAATTTTTTGCAGTCAGATTCAATTGTTTGGAATGGCGACATATTAACCTTGCAGCTTAAGTTCCCTAAATATGCAGTTAATTTGTGGCAGCCATGGTTTCCTACCAGTAAAATCACATTATGCTTGGAATCTTTAATTTACCAGTTCAGTGTCCTACTTTATTTCAGTAGGGGGATAAGGGACAAGAATATTTTTAGAGGATGAAGAACCCCTGAGTATCTCTGCATCTTCAGTATGCATCTGCATCTACAGCCTGTCTGTATTTCTATCTTTTTAAAAAATTTTAGTTAGTCCAATGTCTGTTTTGGGGGGAAACTTTTACTTTTCTATGTGGGGGAGGGGGGCAGGGTAAGGGGGAAACCGTTTTCCAGTCTCTTCCTGGCGGGGGACGCGACTATTTCTCCGAGTCGCGTCCTCGCCCCCCACCTCGCAGCCTACCAGCTGGATCGGGAACCGGACCAGGGCTGCTACAGTGGCGGCGCAGCGCTGGAGTCACCGCGGAGCGGGCGATGCCTACCTGGGTCGCCGTTTGGAGCTCCGGAGCGTTGAGCTGTTGCTCCAACATCGTGGAGCCCTGGTGCGGAGAGCTTCCAACGCTGGCGGCGCTGAACAACATCGTGGAGTCCTGGGGCGCCTTGCAGAGGGTCTACAGCAGCAGTCTCCACCCGGCGTGGCCTGCGGACTTTGGAAGCCACCGACTCCGGTAGGAGGGGGCCGACTCTGGTGGCCATGCCGCTGAGGACGTCCCGCAGTCCCGACGTCAGACTTACAACACCCCGGCGAACGGTCCTGAAAATCGGGCCGCCCGTAGCGGCAACTGCGGAGGGCACGGGGAGGCCCTGACCACGGGGAACAGTGGAGTAAGAGATTAACTTTGGTGCCTTCCCACACAGTGGGAAACTTTGATTCTGCTGTGTGGGGATGTTTTATGTCAAACCCTATAGTGTGTTGTGTCCCTTTTTTATTGTATGGCTGTATGGGAATTTCATTTCACTGTGCCATCTGGCACATGTGATGAATAAATGTATCTTGTATCTTGTATCTTGTATAATAGAGGAACAATGCAGGAAAGGAATCTGTTCATCTTGTTTAATGTAGGCAATGCGAGGTCATGCACGTTGTCAAGAGGAACCGAATGGTGGATTATTATATGAATGGAGAAAGACTGCAAATGGGTCGTTCAGACGACTAGGTGTTCAAATATATGAATCACAAAGCTTTAGTGGGTGGGTGCAGCTGTGTGTGGACGTGGCGTCGAAGGACGAGAAGCGGAAGCAAAGAAGTGGAAGCCAAATAACCAAATGGAAACAAAGCCGAAAATGCAAAATAATCAAGTGTACAAAGTTGAAACACCAACTAACTGAAAGGGTAGGATGCCTAAAAGCAAACTAACCAAAAGGCTGCGTCGCCTACAAGCCAACTCACCAAATGGCCGCTCTGCCGAAAAGTCAAATAACGGACATGACGTCGCCGGGGTGGCAGGACTTGTCAGCGATTGGTCCAGACCCCCGCGTCCATCAGGTGGCTGAGCACTCTGAACCCGTGCACCAAGTTGTAAGTGGCCGAAGGAGCGAATCCCTCAGGACAGCCCCCACTCTCCCACGGCCACGGCCGCCCTCCGCCTCGTCTCCCCCATGCGGCCACACTGTGATGGGCTGTGTGTCGGCAGCGGCAGGTGGAGCAGAGGTGTGGGACAGGCTGGTCTCTCCGCCCACCCAGAGTCACTGACCACGATGCACCGTCATCGGACCCCAACCCCCACACCAGGGTGATTCATTCCCCCCCCCCCCCACGACCGGACCTCAATCCACACTGGGTGATTCACCCCCCCACACCCACACTGAGTGATTCACTCCCCCACCCCGGCCGTGAGGACTGACGGCTCGGGGCATTTGCAGCCATAGTAATTCGCTTTTAAAACATGGGGGGGGGGGGGGGCGGGCAGGTGACAAGTGTGCATGGTAACGAACAATTTTATCTCCTCCCACTCCCCCCCTCCCCCCCGCCTCTGGACAACAATTCCGTCTGGTTGCCTGCGTAACAAGCTCCTATGCTCAAAACACCAGATAATCTGTAATCTGTTTTAACCGAAGATGGACACAAAAAGCAGGAGTAACTGGAGAGAAGGAATGGGTGGCGTTTCAGGTCAGACCTGAAGACTGAGTCTGAAGGGTCTCGACCCGAAACGCCACCCCATTTCTTCTCGCCAGAGGTGCTGCCTGTCCCACTGAGTCACTCCAACATTTTGTGTCCATCTTTGGTGTGACAGTTGTCTCATTTCATCGGCTGAGACCATTCAGGTCTGAAGAATGGTCTGGACCAATCGCTGACAAGTCCCGCCCACCCCCAGCGACGTCATGTCCGTTATTTGACTTTTCTGCAGAGTGGCCTTTCCGTGAGTTGGCTTGTAGGCGACGCAGCCTTTTGATGAGTTGGCGTTTCGGCAGAGCGGCCTTTCGGTTAGTTTGCTTTTAGGCATCCCGCCCTTTCGGTTAGTTGGCTTCCACTTCTTTGCTTCGGCTTCTCGTTCTTCGACCCCACATCCGGGTACCAGGTGCAGCAAGTAGTAGCAAAGGCAAATGGCACATTGACCTTCCTTGCAAAAGCGTTGGAGTTCAGAAATAGGGAATTTTTGTTATAACTGTTTAGTGTGTTGGTGAGGCCAAACCCGGAGTACTGCACACAGTCTTAGTCCCTTCCTTTTAAAATAAAATTGTAGTGGAGATGTGGCCAATGTATATCATCCATGATAACGTTGAATTTCCAGGCCCAGTGGTCTACTGCTGATCCTGTTTTCATGGTTGAGGGTTCATTTGGATTCACTATAACATGCCTGAGTTCAAAGGTGAGGCTAAGCAAAGGGTTGATGAGATTGTTCAGAGGAAGAAGGGTGTATGATTTTCTTCTAATTAACATCGTATTCGCTGCTCTGAAGGGTTTTTAAAGAAAGAATGAAGTGCTCTCAATTCATACTGTGCAACTAACATATTCCATGCAGCAGTTATCTCAAGGAGAACTTAAAATTCAGTGAAAAGATTGAAGAATCTTACCCTAAAAGTTTTACTTTGTTCACAAGTAGATGCGGTGCATATTGGACATTACAGCTCACCCCCTGGGTGAGGGGTACCTTCAGCAACAGACTAGTTCCACCAAGATGCAGTGCAGAACGCCACAGGAGTTCCTTTTTCCCTGTGGTTATCAAAATGTACAACATCCCCCTGCTGTCATGAGGTGGACTTACTCCACCCCCCCCCCCCCCCTCCCTTATTTTGTGTTTTATGACTGTTGGCAGATCA
This sequence comes from Amblyraja radiata, assembly GCF_010909765.2. Lineage (NCBI taxonomy): Eukaryota > Metazoa > Chordata > Chondrichthyes > Rajiformes > Rajidae > Amblyraja > Amblyraja radiata. The sequence goes on along the minus strand of NC_045982.1, from coordinate 22,385,842 downwards.
ATTTCCCTCCTGGGATGAATAAAATTCTACTGTATCGTATTTTATCATAACACTGTAGATACATTGCCTTCTTCATTCCTCTTTAAATGGAGATTATTTTGCTTACTATTCTTACTTTGTGAAGGAACAAATGGTCACCTGCACTTTTCCCAAGTGGCCGCCTTCTTATTGTTACATTCATAATCCCTTGAGGACAAAAGAAAGTATATTTGTTCACAGCAGCATTGGAATCCTGCGGTCCCGTCTCCATGGGTTAGTTGGAAGGGTATGGACTTGTCAGCAGTACAACAGAATGTGTAAACATAGTACTCCGTGAAAAATATAATAAAGGAAAAAGTTCAGCATGTGTGTGTGTGTGCATATATATATATATATATATATATATATATATATATATATATATGTGTGTGTGTGTATATATATATGTATGTATATATGTGTATATATATGTGTATATATAATTATCTATATTACTAAAAGTCTGATCTTGACCGCTTCCTGTTGTTCTATATATTGATTTTAGAAAAAACGCTGCCACTTATGGCTGTGATTTTTGGCCATCTTACTCAGAATCCCCCTGTGCTGCGCAGGACAAGAGGATTTTCCCCATCGATTTAAAAATAAAAGAGTTAGTAGTGTTTAAAAAATGTTGAGATTCTCTCTCCTGAATATTGGAATTGGTGGAGAGGTGGAATATTGTGTTGGGGGACCAGCCCTCCCATGTGATGCTGGGACCCAACAGGTCCCACTTAGTCTAGTACATATACATATACATATATGTGTGTATTAATATATGTATGTGTGTATATATACACACATATCTACACATATACACACACGCTAACATAATTAACAGGTTACAATTATTCTGAAGAAAACATTTAAGGAGCTATTTTTCATCAAGGAGCAGATTTACAAATTCCTTCAGGATATACATTCTCTTTTCTGCTTAAATATAGTTTTAGTGTTGTTGTAACATTCTTTAAGTCGTAATATCATTAGCCTGTGGTTTGGGAATTTGGACATTAAGTGTAATATATGTCTCTGAATGGTTTGTGCAGCCGTTAAATGTGCTTTTATATAATAAAATTGATTTGATAAGTTATTAAATATATTTTGTGTATCATATGCAAGCTATTTATAATAGCCAGGGAGCCCTACTGTATATTGTCCTGTATCTATAAAGTAAATTTATCTACTTACAACTGCTAATTTGTTATTGCAATTCATTAACCCGGTAGGCAGCGCGGCTCTCGCCAGCAGCGGCCTCTGCAGTCCGTCTGCGTTTTTATTATTTTATGTCTATGTTTTAATGTAGTTTCTGTTATTTTTGTTGGGGTATGTGTGTGGGGGGGGTGGGGGTGGTGTGGGGGGGAGGGGGAAACTTTTAAATCTCTCCCTGCACGGGAGACCCGACCTTTTCTTTGTCGGGTCTCCGTTGTCGTTGGGGCTGCAACGAGGAGCGGCCTCCAACAGGAAAACCGGGGACTCCAGTGCCGAACTCACCTCACCGTCGCGGAGCTGGCCGAGTCCAGAGCGGGTGGAGCTGTGGTGGACGCTGCTGCGACCCGACCCCCGGAGATTCGGTGGCTGCAACTGCGGGTTTGGCGGACGGCACCGGGAGCCCGCTGGTCCCTGGAGGGAGACCGCTTTTCGGGGCTTCCGCAACGGCGACTTCTCCCGCCCGAGTTGCGGGGTTGAAGAGCTCCTGGAGCGGGGCCTTACAGCACCGCCCCGCGCGGCTTGGAATGGCGGCGGGCTGCGAGCGCGCGCCGGGGGCTCTAACACCAAGACCCGGTGCGCGAGCTTGCATTACCCGGCGTGGTTTAATGGCCACGGGACAATTCGCCATCGCCCGCCGGGGGCTTTGACTTTGACTCTGACATGGGGGGGGAGAGTGCAGTGGAGAGAGAAGTTTTTTTGGCCTTCCATCACAGCAATGTGATGGATGTTTATGTAAAATATGTTGTGTCTTGGGTCTATTTGTTGTAATGTATGGCTGCAGAAACGGCATTTCGTTTGGACCTCACGGGGTCCAAATGACAATAAATTGAATTGTATTGTATTGTATTGTATTGTATTAAAGTAATTGCGTTTTCTTGATGGCTGAAATAGAGTAATGCATGTCGATATTCCCATTTCCTTGAAGAAAGCCATACAAAATAAAATTGCTTGTATGTGATTAGAAACAAGGTCTCTGAGAACCTGCACATAAATTTGACACAGTAAATTTACTTCATATTTAATTAAACTCTTCCTCACAAAATTGTGTCTTTAAGAGGGTAAGAATGAAGTGCAACATCTTGGAAACATCAGCATAGTATGCATGCATTTTATCAGTAGTTTTGCTGGAAGGTCAAGTAAGTTAAAATGAGAAAGTGTTGTTGAACATATCTGTCCAAAAGATTGTTCAATTAATATTGCCATGCCTCATTATGCAGCAGGAATCAACCTAGATTTAAATAGCACTCTGCATTCTCAGAATATCTCAAAGGATGATATGCTAATTTCAGAACCTTGAAAGCACAATTTTGTACTCTTGTTCTATGTCTGTATAAAACTTGAGCGTCTTCAAGGCACAACAGAAGTCTTTATTGCATTATCTCAATGCTGGCAAGACAACTAAAAATGGCTGCAACCACACAATCTGACTGCACATTTGCACTGTGCACAGACAGAGATAATTATATACAAAACATCTCCCTTTGTCTTGGTTCTTGGTTTCTTGGTCCTCCAAAATATTCCAAATGGAATTTAAACTGGAGGTGGTGAAGGGAGGGCTTAAGCCAGAAAGGGTCATTGGGAAGAAAGAGCTACTTTAAATTTAGTTGCATCTGGTTGGGTAACTATAGTTGGGTGGAGATTATTCCATGCTTTAATTGTGCGGGGGAAGAACGAATTGCTGTAAACATAGAAACATAGAAACATAGAAAGTAGGTGCGAGAGTAGACCACCAGGTCCGTCGAGCCCGCACCGCCATTCGCTCATGGCTGAACACTAAACAGACACACTTACCCACAAACAGTAGACACAAGACACAGAACACAAGACACTACCCTCCCCTTTATACCGCTATCACCCCTCTCCACCCCAAGAACCTCGCGATCTCCTGGGGGAGGCAAAAAACCGGATAAAAACCCAGGTCCAATTCGGGAAAAAAATCCGGGAAATTCCTCTCCGACCCCAATCCAGGCGATCGACACTTGTCCAGGAGATCACTCAGGTCTTACTATACTAACCATACCTAGGTCCATATCCCTGCCCTCTCCCCGTAGCCCCTTATCCCCTTGGCAGCTAAAAAACCATCTATTTTAGTCTTAAATATATTTAAAGTTTCTGCTTCCACTGCTCCCTGGGGCAGTGAATTCCATAAATTAACCACCCTCTGGGTGAAGAAGTTCTTCCTCATCTCAGTTTTAAAAGAGCCCCCCCTTATTCTGCAACTATGTCCCCTAGTTCTAGTTTCCCCGATCATTGGGAACATCCTCGGTGCATCCACCCGATCAAGGCCCCTCACGATCTTATATGTTTCAATGAGATCGCCTCTCATTCTTCTAAACTCCAAAGAGTAGAGTTCCAGCCTACTTAACCTTTCCTCATATGTCAATCCCCTCATTGCAGGAATTAATCTTGTAAACCTTCGCTGCACTGCCTCCAGGGCTAGTACATCCTTTCTTAAGTATGGACCCCAGAACTGTACACAGTATTCCAAATGTGGTCTCACTAATACTGTGTACAGCTGCAGCAAGACCTCCGTGTTTTTATACTCAATCCCCCTAGCAATAAAGGCCAAAACTCCATTGGCCTTCCTGATTGCTTGCTGCACCTGCATACTAACTTTTAGTGATTCATGTACTAATACCCCTAGATCCCTTTGCGTTGCATTACAACGCAGCTCCTCCTCATTTAGAAAATAACTTGCCCTATCATTTTTTTTCCCAAAGTGAATGACTTCACATTTATTAGTATTAAATTTCATCTGCCAAGTTGTTGCCCACTCACCTAGCTTATCTATATCCTTTTGCAGACTCTTCCTATCCTCCTCATCCCCTACTTTTCCTCCCATTTTTGTATCGTCCGCAAATTTTGATATATTACACTTGGTTCCCTCCTCCAAATCATTTATATAAATTGTGAACAACTGGGGTCCCAGCACCGACCCTTGCGGAACCCCGCTAGTTACCGGTTGCCATCCCGAGTATGAACCATTTATCCCCACTCTCTGCTTCCTATTTGTTAGCCAATCCTCTACCCATGCTAATATATTACCCCCAATCCCATAATTTTTTATTTTTAGCAATAGTCTCTTATGTGGCACCTTGTCAAAAGCCTTTTGGAAGTCCAAGTATACCACATCCACCGGTTCCCCTTTATCCACCCGGGTTGTTACTTCCTCAAAGAATTCGAGCAGATTCGTTAAACAGGACTTCCCCTTCACAAAACCATGCTGGTTCTGTCCGATGAAGTCATGTTTATCCAAGTGCCCCGTTAGTGTTTCTTTAATAATTGTCTCTAACATTTTACCCACCACCGATGTTAGACTAACCGAATGTATACATCTGTCTTTGTAGCTGGGATCACAAATTGGATCAAATGCCCTCGTCTGCTCCTAATTGGTTTGGGTTTGGTGTAGGTCTTGTAGTCTATGTCGAGCTGACCTTTTAATATTTTGTAAAAACAGGGCAAACGGTGACCTTCACGTCTGTCTTGGAGAGGGTTCCACCCCAGAGAATTCAGAAGTTGTCCTGTGCAGTGCCACATGCTGCATGGGAGGAGCAACGGGTCCTCCCACCCCACATGGTCCACCAAACATCACACACAGTCGCTCAGTGCTCACAAATATAACCGTTTATTAAAATCTGGCATAATCCCATAAACAACAATATAAAACATAATTGTTCTGCTGGGTTTTATTGAATGGCCGTATAGCTAGAAATATTGGCCAGAAAAACTCCTTTGCTCATCTTCTAGTGGTGCCATGGATTTCTTTAAATCAGCTTGAGGTTGATAAATGGTAACACATAATTCAGTGTGGAACAAGCAAAGTTAACATAGATTGTTGAGAGGCCAGTTCCAGGCCACTCTCTTCATCAGTCCCCTTTGAACATCGTCAAAAGTCTCAAGTTCATGTCGCATACAAAGCCATGCTGGCTATCCCAAATCAGCCCATTCTTCATAAATTCTTGGAGCAGCATTAGGCCATTCGGCCCATCATGCCGACACCACCATTCAATCATGGCTATCTTTTCCTCTCAACCGCATTCCCCTGCCTTTGCCCCATAACTGCTGACACCCTTACTAATCAAAAATCTGTCAATCTCTGCCTTCCAAATATCGATGTCCTCCATAGCCGGCTTTGGACAAGAATTCCACAGATTCACCACCCTCTGACTAATGAAATTCCTCCTCATCTCCATTCTAAAGGTATGTTTTTTTATTCTGAGGCTATGGCCTTTGGTCCTAGACTCATCCACAAGTGGAAACATCCTCTCCACTTTCACCCAAGCCAGGCTTTCACTATTTGGTAAGTTTCAATGAGGTTCCCCCTCACCCTTCTGAACTTCAGTGACTACAGGCCCAGTGCCTTCAAATACTCAGCAAATTTTAACGCAACCATTCCTGGGATAATTCTCGTAAATGTTCTCTGGACCCTCTCTAATGCTAGCACATTCTTCCTCGGATATGGGGCCCAAAACTGCTCACAATTCTCCAAATGCGGTCTGACCAGTGCCTTATAAAGCCTCAGCATTATATCCCGGGTTTTGTATTCCAGCCCTCTCAAACTAAATGCAAGCATTGTATTTACCTTCCTTACTACCGATTTGACTTGAACTTTTTGGGAATCCTGCAGCAGCACTCCCAAGTCCCTTTGCCTTTCTGATTTCTGATTTTTCTCCCCATTTCAAAAATAGTCTACACCTTTATTCCAACTACCAAAAGGCATGTCTCTACACTGGGAGTAAACCTTAACTCAAAGCATTCTCTCCAATAGTTTGCCTGTCACTGACATGAGGCTCAGTGGCCTATAGTTCCTTAGATTCTCTCCACTTCCTTTCTTAATCAAAGGAACAACATTGGCCATTCTCAAATCCTCTGCGACCATGTCTGTGGCTAGAGAAGAAATAAAGGTCCTTGTCAAGCCACCCACAATCTCCTCCCATGTCTCCCTCAATAAGGAAGTAAGTAAGTTTATTGGCCAAGTATTCACATACAAGGAATTTGCCTTGGTGCTCCGCCCACAAGTAACAACATGACATACAGTGACTATTACGAATGACTCAGAAAATACTAAACATTAATAATAATAAAACATTAATGATAAAACACCATTGATCAAGCATGTGAACCAACAAAATACCAGATCAAAGGGAGGCTACAGATTTTTGGCTGTTGAGAAGAGCAACTACTCGTGGATAAAAACTGTTTTTATGTCTGGCTGTGGCAGCTTTGACAATCCGGAGTCGCCTTCCAGAGGGAAGTGATTCAAAGAGTTTGTGGCCAGGATGAGAGAGGTCAGAGATGATCTTGCCCACTCGCTTCCTGGCCCTTGCAGTGTACAGTTCATCAATGGAGGGAAGGTTGCAGCCAATAATCTTCTGCTGATCGGATGATTCACTGCAGCCTCCAGGTGTCGTGCTGGGTGGCTGAGCCAAACCAGACCATGATGGAGAAGGTGAGAACAGACTCTATGGTGGCCATGTAGAATCGGACCATCATTGCCTGTGGCAGATTGTGCTTCCTCAGCTGCCGCAGGAAGTACATCCTTTGTTGTGCCTTTTTGACTGTGGAGTCGATGGTAGCCCCCCACTTAAGGTCCTTGGAGATGATGTTTCCCAGGAACTTAAAAGACTCCACAGATGTGACTGTGGTGTTGTTGATGGTGAGTGGGGGAGGGGAGGGGGAACTCTCCTAAAGTCTACAATCAATTCCACTGTCGAAGAGCATTGAGCTCCAGGTTGTTGCGATGGCACCAGGATGCCAGCTGTGACACTTCCAGTCTGTAGGCAGATTCCTCCTCAGCCTGGATCAGTCCAATCAGGGTTGTGTCGTCAGCAAACTTGAGAAGCTTGACAGAGGTGTCTGTGGAGGTGCAGTCGTTGGTGTAGAACCTGGGATAGATCCCATCATGCCTGTGGACATTTCCCTTAATGTTCTTCAAGTGTCTCAGCACCACCTCCTTCCTATCTCAAACTGCCCGATCATATTTCTATTCTCCACACTGATATCTCTGTTCTCCACATCCTTGTCTCACCAGCATCCTTTGACTTCAAGCGGAGATTCCCTCTTTCATCTTTGAGCGGTCCTACCTTCTCCTTGCTCACCCGCTTATTTTTACTATATGTGTAAAAAGTCTTTGGATTTTCCTTAATCCATCTTGCCAATGGCATTTCATGGCCCCTTTTGCTCACGAGTTCTTTCCTAATCACTTTATATTCCTCATAAGCCCCCTCCGATTCCACCTTTTTAAACCTGACACACTCTTCCTTTTTCTTTGTGACCAAGTTTACAACCTCATTGCTCATTCACGGTTCCCCAGCCTTGCCGTCCTTATCCCTCCTCCTGACTTGAACATGCAGATCCAGCACTTTGATCAGTTTATTTTATAATATGTGGGTATTGTTTGACATTTCCCCGACATTTTCCCAGGCATTATGACCAAATATAAATTTAGAGTTCAAGTTCAAGTTCAAGTGAGTTTATTGTCATGTGTCCCTGTATAGGACAATGAAATTCTTGCTTTGCTTAAGCACACAGAAAATAGTAGGCGTTTACTACAAAACAGATAAATGTGTCCATATACCATGATATAAATATATACACACATGAATAAATAAACTGGTAGTGCAAATAACAGAAAGTGGTTGCTAATAATCAGAGTTTTGTCCGAGCCAGGTTTAATAACCTGATGGCTGAGGGGAAGTAGCTATTCCTGAACCTGGTTGTTGCAGTCTTCATGCTCCTGTACCTTCTACCTGAAGGTAGCAGGGAGATCAGTGTGTGGCCAGGATGGTGTGGGTCTTTGATGATACTGCCAGCCTTTTTGAGGCAGCGACTGCGATAGATCCCCTCGATGGAAGGAAGGTCAGAGCCAATGATGGACTGGGCAGTGTTTACTACTTTTTGTAATCTTTTCCTCTCCAGGGCGCTCAAATTTCCGAACCAAGCCACGATGCAACCGGTCAGTATGCTCTCGACTGTGCACCTGTAGAAGTTAGAGAGAGTCTTCCTTGACAATCCGACTCTCCGTAATCTTCTCAGGAAGTAGAGAGGAAGTAGAGTATGGTATCGTGTAAAAATAAAGTCATGAAGACTTCAATGATGTTATCATTTATTTAATTTCAGAAAAGGAAGAATTTCTGATGGTCTTTTAAGTAGGAAATGTCCTGCTCCATATGTTTTATTAAGAAGTTGCTGCTTAGCAGCTCCACACAATTGACTTCTAACACACTTGTTTTTAATTGTACTTGTACTTTCTGTGCTTTTGAAGGTAATAACATTCATGTGTGTTAGCGCGTCCCTGAAGACCCATTTCCTTGCTTAAACCACTAACTTTATTTCTGGTCACTGTGAGATAACAAAACTACTTATTTAATACCTTGATACAAACTGTTGGAAATGCTTAGCATATTCATGAGCATCTGTAAGGGGGGGACCACTGCTTACTGCTGCAGTTGTTGCTCAACAAAATATTCTTGTTCATGAATAATTTCTGAATTAATGTAATGTTTTTAAGTTTTTAGTCTAAGAACTGAAATTGTTTGCATTATTTAGTAAGTGTCTCTGAGTAAGTCATTGTGTTTTGGTGGTCAGCATGGACGGTAGACTGAAGGGCCTGTTTCCTTGCTGCCTTTCTAAACTAAAGTGCAGAAATCTTTACAAGTATCTCAATCACTGGAAATATTCTGCCCTTTACTGTATGGATTTAAATGACGTGATTTGGCCCAGAGGCAGTACTACTAATTGCTATGCTGTTTCCTTTCTATCTTGCGATAGTATGCATTTTCTCTGCAGAATTTCTTTGCACTATCACTTTGACATCTCCAAAATATATTTACCTGCTTTCCGTATAACCATTTCCCTCAGCCATGTTGACTTTGCTTCCTCATCTGGTATCAAGTAGAATGTGGATGTCCTTGTAATGAAGCAGAGAAAATGAACACGAAGTTATTGCAAGCAATTAGAAGCAACATGGTATATTAGTCTTTATTGCAAGGACATTTGGCTATAAAAATAAGAAGTCCAGAAATTCTATTACACATTGATGTTTTATGCACCACTACTCCAACAACCAAGAAATTAAACATCATGCGGGATAAGGTAAATGCGAATACACTGGGAATTGGCGTGTTTATTCAGGAGTACCCTTTGGTTGAGAAAGCTGAATTTTATACAGTTCAATTCGGAGCCTTATTGTTTCTAAATTAATTTGCATTGCTACTATATAGCCAGGATCTCTTCCTAATTTTACCTCCCACTATGAATCTAGGTGGAATATAATTTAATGCACCACTGCCCATTTAATATCGCATTTAAGTACCTGAAAACTGTCATTATGCTGACAGTCACTTAAAGAAGATTTGAGTGAGATGTTGAAATTATTCATTAGTTGATCCCATTTTATATCTGTTCAACCTGTTTGGGTACAGTTCTATAGAATATAAGATATGGAACAAAGCCTTCCATATATACAAGGAACTGCAGATGCTGATTGGTGTCCTCTTCCATATATGCATATGCCTTACTCCAACGCAATTCTACCTGATCTCTGAGCTCAGCATTGATTTCCTGCACTAAATCCATATTCTTTGATTCTTTTAATACCCAAAGCATATTCATTCTTCAGTGGTGCTTTTTAGTGTCACAAGTGCTAACACAGTGAAATTATTGTTGACTAGAGTATTGCCATGCCCACAATTCTCAATTAGCAAGTGTACAGAAATAGTTTACTAAAAGAAAGCTTATAGAAAAATGTTAAATTATGGCAGTGGACCTTATTTGAATTGCAATCTATTTGATCCAATTTCACTTAACATCAACATTTGAGATGTAATTTATGTGGGCATTTCAAATGGAAAGTTTCATGGAAATTGAAATCTGTCCAACTTTATCCACTCTTGTTTATTAATTTGAATTTAAATCGTGTAGTGACCATTGGAAATATGGAGAGTAATTATGAAATCATCATAAGCATGACTAGATAGGAATTTAAAAGAGTGATTCAAATTGCCCTCCATTCCCTTGAAAAATTAACCCATTCCTCCAAAACTGGAAAATAATTAGTCTAATTATCTCCTGCTGGCTATTGGATGGTCCATAAAAGAATCCTAGTGTACCTTTCTTATTTGAGCTCAACCCAGTGTGTCCTCTCTGCATGAGGCTGTGACATTCTCCCTGATTTGCAAAGCAACTCATTTATCTCTCTCACACTCCCACCCTATCTCATCTGAAACATCGAAACCCAGGCACGTTGAGCTGCCAGTTGAATCCCTCCAGTAGCAAGGTTTCTGTCATGACTATAACATCATAATTCCAAGCACTGATCCAGGCTCTGCTTTCATCAGCTTTACCCACAATGCTCCTTTCATTGAAAAGTAAACACACTTCATTATCCCCATATTTCCGAACCTTTCCCCACCTGTTCTTCCTTTGAGATTTACTTATCACAAGTTGCACTTTCTCATCAGCCCTTCCCTACGTTGAATTGCTGTTCTGGTTCCCACCCCCGTGTCATTCTAGTGAACCTCCCTGCAAGGACGTTGCTGCCTCTCCGGATTTGAGCGCAACCTGCCCCTCGTACAGGTCATATCTACCCCAAAAGAGATCCTAATGGTCCAAGAATCTGAATTCCTGTTCTCTGCACCAACTCCTCAACCACACATTCAGCTGTCCTATCCTCCTATTACTATCTTCACTAGCAAGTGGCACCAGTATTAATCCCGAGACTACCATCCCTGATATCCTGCATTTTAACCTTTTTCCTAACTCCCTAGATTCACGCCACAGGACCTTATCCTTTCCCTACCTATGTCATGTAACGATGTGCACAAAGACATCTGTGCTCACCCTCTCCCTTCTCATCGGACTTTATCTAACTTCAAGGTTGTATCTTGCACTAAATGTTGCACCCATTATCCGTTGTCTGTGCACTGTGGATGGCTTGATTGTATTCATGTATAGTCTTTGACTGGATAACACGCAAACAAAAAGCTTTTAACTGTACCTCGGTACACAAGACAATAATAAATCTGTCTCAATTCAGTGAATTGTTGGATAACATCAGCTAAATGCAGTCAGTCATCGGACACTGTTAGATGTAGTAGTAAATGTTTTGGCAAGTTTGCACAGCAGAGAACCTGGAAATATTGAGTAATTTTGTATTTTCGTTGGGAATTGGTTAAGAGGAATTTTTAACATTTAAATATGATCATGATGCTTCCATTGGAGCAGTTTAGTTTAGATATACAGCATGGAAACGAGTCCTTCGGCCCACCAAATCCACAGTGACCATCAATTACCTGTAATGTAGTTCTATATTATCCCACTTTTGCATCGTATTCACTGGGGGGAATTTACAGAAGCCAATTAACCTACAAACCTGTACCTCTGAGATGTGGGAGGAAACCGGAGCACCCGGTTACAGGGAGAATGTACACACTCCACACAGTAGCACTCGAGGTCTGGATCAAATGATTGTCTCTGGAGCTGTGAGGTAGCAGTTCTACAATTATCAGGAATGACAACTTGAGTTGCCAAAGTTTGATGTTTGGGATTGACCTGCCTTGCTATTGGGCAAATTGATCTTGCTTTGATAACTTGTATATTGAATAATTTATCGGCTGACTCATTTTTATATGGTCTGTAAGGATTGATGCCACCTTGCAAGACTATTTTTGCATTATCACTACTCATGAAAATTATTAAAGAAATGCCTGAGATTCTCTTTCGTTGTTCCAAGGCCAACCATCCTAGCAGATTTGCACATTTTCTTCACCAAACTGTAAGTTGTCAACCTTTGAATCATTCTAGAAAGGCTCCAAGTCCATACTGTGGAGGAGCCAGAAAAAAGATACAACATACTTTACAAAAAAAAACTGATATATGACTGAGCCACATACCATGACTTGACTACGTCAAAGCTGCCAAAATCTCTGTGTTCCTTAAGATTTTGAATTTTACATAACATTTAAAACTATAACTATAATAATCTGTATTAAAAATCCAAAACTTAAATTTAAGCAATTAAAGCACAAATATTTAAGTAATGAAAACATTTGGAGGAGCAGAATATAGTGGAGAGCTAATAGAAGAAGGAGAGTCCAGGAATATCTGTATCCTCTAACAGCAGATGCAGAGGTGAGAAGAGAAGACAATGTAGGGGTTTTGTTTCCCTTTACTCCACTTCGGGCCCAACTGCCCGAGTTATTCTCTCCCTTGTCGGAGGGTCAAACGGCCACCACTCCACTCGAGCGGTTTCCAAGAGAGAGAATACAACAAAAGGGATTCCCCTAGGTTCTAGACCTCGGAATTATGGTGGGATATGATAAAAGGTTGAATTGACCAGAGTGTGCTGATGAGAGAAAACAGAAACCAAGATGGACTCAAAGCAAGTCTAAAATTTACAGGCTTTATTAAACAATGAGAAATCGAATCTCACCAACACTACAAAATACGTGGCTAAACTTATGCTTTAGACTAAGACTATGGACGGAAAACTATCGGGCACATCGTAAAACTTACTTTACACAATTTTACCCCCCTTTTCCCTTTCGTCTCTCAACTATCCTATTTCGGGAACTTCACCAGGTCACCGGGATACTTACAATTGGGCACACTAGAGGCGCTGCACTGGCAGCAGCCTCTACCTACAGCCTGTCTGTTATTTCTATCTTTTTTTTTTTTTTTTTTTAGTCTAAAGTTTTGTTTTGGGGGAAACTTGTACTTTTCTATGTGGGGGAGGGGGGCAGGGTAAGGGGGAAACCATTTCCCAGTCGCTTCCTGGCGGGGACGCGACTATTTCTCCGAGTCTGGATTGGAGCGGCCTTTCCTGCCGGGGATCGGGAACCGGACCAGGGCTGCTACAGCGGCGGCGCAGCGCTGGAGTCACCGCGGAGCGGGCGATGCCTACCTGGGTCGCCGTTTGGAGCTCCGGAGCGTTGGGCCATTGCTCCAACATCGTGGAGCTCTGGTGCGGAGAGCTTCCAACGCGGGCGACGCTGAACAACATTGTGGAGTCCTGGGGCGCCTTGCAGAGGGTCTCCAGCAGCAGTCTCCACTCGGCGCGGCCTGCGGACTTTGGAAGCCGCCGACTCCGGTAGGAGGGGGCCGACTCTGGTGTCCACGCTGCTGAGGACGTCCCGCAGCCCCGACGTCGGACTTACAACACCCCGGCGAGCGGCCCTGAACATCGGGCCGCCCGTAGCGGCAACTGCGGAGGGCACGGGGAGGCCCTGACCATGGGGAACAATGGAGGAAGAGACTGACTTTGGTGCCTTCCCACACAGTGGGAAACTTTGATTCTGCTGTGTGGGGATGTTTTATGTCAAACCCTATAGTGTGTTGTGTCCCTTTTTTTATTGTATGGCTGTATGGGAATTTCATTTCACTGTGCCACCTGGCACATGTGATGAATACATCTATCTTGTATCTTGTATCTTGTACGAGCCGTCCAGCAGAGCAGAAAAGAGCGAGTTCTGGTTTGACTCCGGCTTTTATACCTGATCTTCCTTTGAAACCCCCAGGTGGTCATCTGGATAAAAGGGTTCTTTTGATGATTCCCTGTTTCGATCTGGCATGAACAATAGGCTTCCGATGATAAGGAGTTTGCTGATGTCATGATCCCTCTGCCTGATCGTTATCCCATCGCCTACATGGGCTCCCATTGTCCTGATGGATGGGTCATCCACGATGGTGATTGTGCTTGCTGCTGGCCTGTTTACCACCGTCTGCTGAGGCTCGGTTCCTTCCTTTGTGTATCCAAGATAATCTCGTTATCTCCGTCTCAGCCTTTCCTGCCCACACCATTCGCATAGTTGTGTGATGCCCAAGTCCACAGGCCAGACAGGTTTGAAACTTGTCTGAAGAAGGGTTTCGGCCCGAAACGTCGCCTATTTCCTTCGCTCCATAGATGCTGCTGCACCCGCTGAGTTTCTCCAGCAATTTTGTGTACCTTTGAAACTTGAAACTGATTCTTTCTTTGTGGATTGGGGGTTTTTCCGTTGCAGCCAGCAAATTTGTCTTTTCAAAATGTCCATATCCTTATCCGAGTTCTTCCATAATTTTGGAGGATTTGCCCCAATAACTTACACAAGGCTGAAGCATCCACTGTCATAAATGTCAAATATATGATCTGTCTGAAGATATCAGTCTGAAGAAAGGTTTCGGCCCGAAACGTCACCTATTTCCTTCGCTCCATAGATGCTGCAGCACCCGCTGAGTTTCTCCAGCATTTTTGTGTACCTTCGATTTTCCAGCATCTGCAGTTCCTTCTTAAACACTCAAATATATGATCCACCTGGTCAGCCTCCTGAGCCCCCCACCAAGGCAGAAATCAGCCTTCAGCCAGTTTAATGCAATTCACGTGGTATTAAGCACAAAAGCTCTGGAACTGAGGAAATGTCTTCCAGCACCAGCTGTGGTTTCAGTAAAGTAATAATATTTGGGTTCAAGAATTCAATTTATCGCCTGACCTTTGCCAAAGAGCTGAATTTAGAGATGAGGTGAGAGTGCCTGTCTTTGGCATCAAGGCAGCAAGCAACCCTTGTAAAACTCAAGATAGCCACAAAATGCTGGAGTCACCCAGTGGGACAGGATGCATCTTTGGAGAAAAGGAATGGGTGATGTTTCAGGTCGAGACCCTTCTTCAGAAAACTGGTAAAACTGGTGTCCATCAAAGGGAAATACCCCATTGCAGAGTTCACTTTTGCAGGTATTAACTCAACAACACTTTGGGTGTTACCCTGAACACAACTGATGTTTAGTTTAGAGATACAGCGTGGACACAGGAACCTTCGGCCCACCGAGTCCACGCTGACTATCAATCACCCCCCCCCCCCCAGTTCTATGTTATCCCACTTTTGCATCCTACACACTAGGGGCGATTTACAGAAGCCAATTAACCTATAAATCTGCAGGTCTTTGGAATGTGGGAGGATACTAGAGCATCTGGAGATAACTCGTGCTCAATTTAGGAGCTTCCGGTGGGCGGCGCGACTCACATCGCAGCGGCCTCTGCAGTCCGTCTGTCTTTTTATTATTTTTTGTCTTGTTTCAATGTAGTTTTTATTTTTTGATGGGGTATGTGTTTGTGGGAGGGGGGGGGGAACTTTTAAAATCTTTCCCCTGCACGGAGAACCCGACTTTTTCCTTGTCGGGTCTCCGTTGTCGTTGGGGCGGAGCAACGTGGAGCGGCCTCCAGCAGGAACAACCTAGGGCTCCAGTCGCGGAGCTGCGGACCTACTCACCATCGTAGAGCTGGCTGAGTTCGGAGCGGGAGGAGCGGTGGTGGCGCGCTGCTGCGACCGGACCCCCGGAGATTCGGAGGCTTACCGCAGGTCTGGTGGACAGTAATACCGGGAGCCCGCGGGTCCCTGTTGGGAGACCGCTTTTCGGGGCTTCCACAACGGCGACTTCTCCCGCCCGAGTTGCGGGATCGAAGAGTACCTGGAGCGGGGCCTTACATCACCGCCCCGGCGCGGCTTGGAATGGCTGCAGGACTTTGTTAGCGCCCACCGGGGGCTCCAACAACAAGACCCGGAATGCGGCCTTGCACCACCTGGCGCGGCGTTAATGGCTGCGGGACAATTACCATCGCCCGCCGGGGGCTTTGACTCTGACATCGGGAGGGGAATGAGGAGTGCAGGGGAGGGATAAGTTTTTGCCTTCCATCACAGCGAGGAGGAGATGCGCTGTGATGGATGTCTGTGTAAATTGTGTTGTGTCTTGGGTCTTTTTCTTGTGTGTATGACTGCAGAAACAACATTTCATTTGAACCTCAATGAGGTTCAAATGACAAATAAAATTGTATTGTATTGTATGCGGTCACAGGGAGAATGTACAAACTCCGCACAGCCACCACCTATAGTTGGGATCAAACCTGGTATTCTGGCACTGAGGCAACAGCTCTACCCAGAACTGGATCAGCTGCATAAAAAAACCTGCTAAAGAATTCTGCAGTGAGTGGATCACCTTCTGAGATCTCTCAATTTCCTTGTTATAGTTAATTTGACATTAAGTTTAATGACTGTCAATTCCTGGTTAAATACTGTGCTGATTATTGATAATTCTTCAGTCTAATTTGTTAAGGAGATGCACAGTTGCTGGCCCTGCTCCCAAAAGCTTCAGAAGGAACATTGGCTGATGGGGAACATCGGTTGCAAAATCTCACAGGAGACCTATGAACAAGTCATTTGTTCACTACTGACTGCTAAGTGCAGGCTGGTAATCTTATTCCAGTGAATCATAAACAGATCATAAATTTTAACATCATTAAATTTCACGATGTTCTCCAGTTGCTCGCCAACGTTTTGGCAGAACATCAGCAGTAACCCCAGAATAATGGAGTCCAGTCGCATCATTTTTCTCAGAGTGTAGAAGATAGAAGTAGGAGTAACCATGTGGTTCCTTGGAATTATACCGCCACTGTCTGTCTCACTGCCTGTCCCACTGAGTTACTCCAGCATTTTGTGTCTATCTTTGGTTTAAACCAGTGGTTCCCAACCTTTTTTAGCTCATGGCCCCCTTGGGATCTTTTAATTTTTCTGTGGCCCCCCGTGACATTATTAGCGGAAAAATGTACTTCAAAATTATAATACCTTCCATAAAAATATCAGTGTCTATTAATTGCACATATACTCTCTTTTATTCTATTCCACAAACATCAAAAATATTTCAATTACATAGATTTAAATGTATTAGAACTGAAATTTAGGAGGCAGCAGGGTGGTAGCTCTGTGGCCCCCTTCATTGAACCTGTGGCCCCCTAAATCCCAAAATGTTTCTGTGGCCCCCCTGAAAATTGCCATGGCCCCAGGTTGGGAATCATTGGTTTAAACCAGCATCTGCAGTTCCTTTCTACACGTACTGTATACTCAAGATCTCAATGCTTCTCACCCTCTGAGGTAGAATAATAAAAAAAATTGCAACTCCCTGAAGAAATTTCTCCTCATCTTGGTTCTTAATGTCTGACCCTTTACCACGAATCCTGTGTCCCATTGGCTCCAACTGTCCCTGTTAATCTCTCTCTGAATCTCGAACAGCACCACAAGATCACCTCTAGTTTCTACTTATCTTTTTACTAAGCTTACAGCAGAACACAGATATATTGTAGATTTTGTTTATTTAGTGATTTAATGGGCCATCTAGGAGATGGTGGATGAAGTGAACAGGTATTTTGCATCAGTCTTTTATTCTAGAAAATACAAATCACATCCTAGACTTAGCAGTTAATCAGGTATTGGAAGTGAAAGAGAAAAACCCGGGACATTTGAGATTTAACTGCTTGGGTAAATTTAGAACAACAGGGCAATTTAACACGATAATTAATTAATTATTACTATTTTGTCCAGCCATTAACAACTTCTGTAACCTGATCTAACCTCATCTCGGGAAAAAAAATCATTAGTTGGTTCTTTTGAGGCTATTGTTAGGAATAATCAGGAAAAATCTTGGAAATTCTATCCCCATTTCTTCGTTAAAATTATAGCGCATCATTCATACTTTTTCATATCTTTACCGGAAGGAACTGCAGATGCTGGTTTAAACTGAAGATAGACACAAAATGCTGGAGTAACTCAGCGGGACTGGTAGCATATCTAGAGAGAAGGAATGGGTGATGTTTTAGGTTGAGAGTAAAAAAGGGTCTCGACCCGAAAAGCCAATCATTCCTTCTCTCCAGAGATGTTGCCTAACCCGCTGAATTACTCCACATTTTGTGTCTATCTTCTTTCATATCTTTATTTTGTCTGATAATGCTTCCATCAAGAAATTTGAAATTGTTTACTACATTTAAAGTACTACTTAAATGCAGGTCATGTTTTTAAAACCAAAAATTGATTGAAAAGTTCCTATTTATTTCATTTTCAAGAGTTGATTCGTTTCTCTCAAGATGGTCTAAAATGCAGCACATATCAGAAACTTGGTCAAGATTAAAATTCTGAAGGTGTCCAGTTGACTCTTTCTGGGGATTAAGAAAAACATGTAATGATCATATTGGACTGTTATCTAACTGAGTTGGTCCTGTAAATATCTGGAATTTATTAAGACAGATTTGAGAATGCATTTGAAATGTTGAAGAGTTTCCCTTATCTCTAACCAATCTGAAGAAGGGTCTCGACCTGAAACATCACCAATTCCTTCTCGCCAGAGATGCTGCTTGTCCCGCTGAGTTACTCCAGCTATTTGTCTCTAAATAAAATGACTGTACTATAGGCAGACAAAGAAATTGGCCAAGGCTTCATGTCCCAGAGTTCCTGGCGGATGTCAGTTCCATTGCACAGATCCGTTGTGGTTGCCACACAAACATAGACTTGTGACAGCTTTTCACTGACAGTGGACTGACATTTGACTTTTTCCGGAGGCTTGCTGTAAGGCCTGAACACGCTGTAATTTCCCAGAAGTTATAGTGAGATATCTGCCTGCTAAGCCTCTGTCAGGTCTGCTAAGCCCATTTATTTCAGTGGAGAGGAAGAAAAGGACAAGAAGTGTTTGTGAGTTTGATTTTTTTTTTTTTTTAAGTTTAAATTTTTTCATTAATCTTAATAGCCTTTGAATGTTTATTCATGTCGGGAACATTAGAAAGTATTAATATCCTTGTAAGATTTGACTTTAACCAACTTTCATTGTCTTGATGGAAGATCATTGATCTGCAACTTTAATACTACGATTCCTCCACAGATGCAGCACGACTTGCCGAATATCAACAATATTTTATGTTCTGATTTCAGATTTCTAGTTTGGTTTAGAGATACAGTGTGGAAATTCGGCCCAGCGAGTCGCATTCACCCACACATTAACACTGTCCTACAGCCTAGAGATCATTTTACTGAAGCCAATTAAACTACAAACCTGTACATCTTTGGAATGTGAGAGGAAATCAGAGCACCTGGAAAAAACCCATGTGGTCACAGGGAGAATGTACAAACTCTATACAGACAGCACCTGTAGTCAGCATTGAATCCGGGTCTCTGGCACTGTAAGGCAGAAACTATACAGCTGTAATACACTGGACGGCCCGAGTATTAGTTTTATGATTTGTATAGAACAGAGAACAGCACTGCAAGGAAACATGTATGCACCAACCATGATGCTAATCTAACTAATCCTATCTGCCTGCACATATCTGTATCTCCCTATTCCCTACTTTAATGTAAACTCTTTGCCTTTGTTTACCTTTAGATGACAGCCATCATGTTGGGTGAGCCAAATTCCTGGGAGTTCCTATTTCTTCCCTGGTGGTGCGAACCTCTTGGTTTTGTTTGAATATGTAATATTTTCAGATCAGGCATTCCATTTCTGATTATTTTTATATTTTCACAATATGGTTGTCAGTGATAACAGAAAATGGTGCTAATGGAAGAATAGTACTCATTAATAAAAGGAAATATCTCAATATGCAGAGAATTTAACAACAGATGCTCGAAAGTGTCAGTGTAAATAGAAAGCTCAGTTTATAGCTTTATGTTGCTAATTATTTAAAACATGATATTAGCATAAAGGTTATAGATTAATCTTTCCTTTGTTAGCTGAAGCCTGTAGAATTGAGCCTTTTTTGGTCCACGTGCTTTCTTCTGGAACATTTTGCTTTAAATCACTTACTGTCCTGTTTAAAAGTTGGACATGTTTGTGGAGGTACTTTGGCAGGTAGTTTTGAGGGATTAAAATGAAAAAAGTGATTAACTTTATCCTTTATACAAGGGTAAAATATAAAGCTCAGAGCATTCATATTTATTTGAGTTAAGCTTTGCCTATCCACCATAATTAGAATTTGCAGAATTTCCATTGTATTAACCATACTTTATGAAAGGAATATGTATTTCCTTTCAGCTCCATATACAGCTCCTTTCAGAACCTCATGAAATCCTTCACACTTGCACAGGCTGTGGTGAAATTGTCAATAGGTAGGAAACAAGTCTGTGCATCACAAGCGATAGTGTGAGAATGACCAGATTTTTAAATTAATTTTAATTTGAGCATGAATATTTGCAGAGACACTGCAGAATACTTAACAGACCAAATCATGCCATAAAATCTCCTGGACCGGACAATGTTTCCCCTCTACCCTCAAGGTCCGTGCCGAACAGACATTTTCAATTGGTCCCTGCAAACCTGCACTGTCCCTGCCTGCTTCAAAGTCTCCACTATTGTTGCAGTATCCTCAAGCCAAGGATTACTGTTCTTAATGACTAACAGGCATGTTGTACTGACCTCTGTAATCATGAAGACCCTTGAAAGACTTGTGCTGGCCCACCTGAAAAATATCACAAACCCCCTGCTGGACTCCCTGCAGTTTGCATACCAGGCCAATAGATCAGTGGATGATGCAGTCAACATAGGCCTGCACTTCATCCTCCATCACCTAGACTGCCAGGGGACCTATGCAACTATGTTGTTTGTGGATTTTAGCTCTGCATTCAA
Organism: Amblyraja radiata; assembly: GCF_010909765.2. Lineage (NCBI taxonomy): Eukaryota > Metazoa > Chordata > Chondrichthyes > Rajiformes > Rajidae > Amblyraja > Amblyraja radiata. The sequence goes on along the minus strand of NC_045982.1, from coordinate 22,365,211 downwards.
CAGCATTGTGCCACAGCTACTACACTGCAAAGTCTCCCAGTTGACTGTGCCTGAACCACTCTGTCGGTGGATCACCAACTTCCTGACAGACAGGAAGCAGCATGTGAGGATGGGAAAGCACATCTCGTACCCGCTGGCCCTCAGCATTGGAGCACTGCAAGGCTGCGTACTCTCCCCTCTCCATTACTCTCTCTACACTAATGACGGCACCTCCACAGACTCCTCTGTCAAGCTTCTCAAGTTCATCACAAGAACCTGGAGCTCAATGCTCTTAAGATAGTGAAATTGATTGTAGACTTTTGGAGAGCTCCCTCTCCCCTCCCCCCACTCACCATCAACAACACCACAGTCACATCTGTGGAGTCATTTAAGTTCCTTGGAACCATCATCTCCAGGGACCTTAAATGGGAGGCCACCATTGACTTCACAGCCAAAAAAGGCCCTAAAGAGGATGTACTTCCTGCGGCAGTTGAGAAAACACAATCTGCCACAGGCAATGATGGTCCAGTTTTATACTGCCATCATAGAGTCTGTCCTCACCTTTTCCATCATGGTCTGGTTTGGCTCAGCCACCAAGCATGACATCCGGAGGCTGCAGCACATTGTTCGATCAGCCAAGAAGATTGTTGGCTGCAACCTTCCCCCCATCGACGAACTGTACACTTCAAGGGCCAGGAAGCAAGCGGGTAAGATCATCTCTGACCCCTCTCACCCTGGCCACCAACTCTTTGAAGCACTTCCCTCTGGAAGGCGACTCTGGAAGGACTGTCAAAGTCGCCATGGCCAGACTTAAAAACAGCTTTTTTCCACGAGCAGTAGCTCTACTCAACAGCCAAATGTCTGTAGCCTCCTTTTGCTCTGGTATTTTATTTCATTCTTCACATTTCAATTATAATGTTTTATTTTTAATTGTCTACTATATATCGTGTTGTTACTTGCGAGCAGAGCACCAAGGCAAATTCTTTGTATGTATCCAATCTTGGCTAATAAAATTTATTCAACTCAATGAACTTTGCCTAAATGTTGAGAGCAGATGGGTCTTGGTTTCACACTTCATCTGAAAGATGACACCTCTGACAGTACAGCACTCTCTCACGACTGCACTAAGATGTCAGCTAGATTTATTTTTGTGTTCACTGTCTGGAGTGTGACTGGAACTCGCAGCTTTTGAGATGTTGCTCTGAATTCAAAGTGACTCCCGTGGTTGATTTTATTTTTAAGTCATTATAGATTTTGAAATAACTAATTTGTCCGGTTCAGTGGTTGTGTCTTCAATTCATTCAGTTTTTAAGATTTCTAGCTGACTTTATAAATTGAATACCCTGCGGTTACAAAAGGCATATTTTTATTCATATCATGACTTCTTTATTTGCTGGAGCATGACATTGTTTCTGTGCCCTGTGAGGTGGCTGATTCATAGCATTCATTTAAAAATGGTGCGTACCATGCCACTGTGACTACAGTGATGCCTCCCACTGCTTTTTGCCACATCTCATAAAAAACATTTTTAGTTACCCAGGACAGTGAGTTATTTTTGAATGAGCCATTACTGTATTTCCATGTTACCATGCAGGCAAGGAGCATCGATACTATTTAGTTCCTTTTCAATAAATAGAGAGTGATGGGTTGAAGAGTGTGCTGCAATTTTTGTCCAATTGAAACAACCATTGAGGATCAATTATGTTTCTGTATGTTACAATTACAGGGACCATACTCAAACTCAATTTGCAACACGTTCCAAACATATTTAATGTATTTTGTAATATGTAGACAAAATTATTCTCTTTTTCGATTACATCTGTGTGTCCATGTCTTGGATGCATTTTGAAATGCATGAAATTAATAACAATGCCTAGACTAAGGACACAACGTTGTTTAATATTTGAGTAGTTCACCCAGACCCAGGATAGGCAGTATACTATCATCTTCTTCTTAGGCGTTCCCTTCACACATTGGCACGGAAACCATTGGATCATATACAGCTCTGGGCCATACTTTTATGTTTTACGTTCACAAGGAACAAACAGTGGAGTCTGCTTCTGTGAATGTGAAACAGTTCTGAACTTTCTTACTTTATGATGGGAGGCAAGACAATTACCCCTTCAGGTTTATATTCAGGGCGGCACATCAGCCTAGCGGTAGAGCTGCTGTCTTGCAGCGCCAGAGACCCGCATTTATCCTGACTGTCTGTACAGTGTTTGTACGTTCTCCCTGTGTCTGACTGGGTTTTCTCTGGATGCTTTATTATCCTCCCACATTTCAAAGATGTACAGGTTTCCACGTTAATTGACTTCTCTAAATTGTTCCAAGTGTGTAGAATAGAACTAGTGTATAGGTGATCGTTCATCGGCGTGGGCTGAGGGGCCTGTTTCCCTCTATATCTTTAAACTAAAGTAAACATAGAATATAAAACAGTACAGCACAAGAACAGGCCCTTCTGCCCACAATGTCTGTGCCAAACATGATGCCAAGATCATTATTTATCTACTTGTTCATTACCCATGCCCCTCCATATCCATATGTTCATCCATATGTCTATCCATAAGTCTTCCACAGTTCACCATGGGTAAACCACATATTAACCATATATGTTTATCACATATTGCACCCTTGTGTTTCTATACCTCTCTCTCAAAAAAATTCCAAGTCTTTGTTCAACCCTGTTAAATGTACAAGGTAATCCATGGGCATGTTGGCTTAGAGTCATAGTCATACCGCACGGAAATGGACCCTTTGGCCCAGTTTGCCCATGCCGACCACGGTGCCCCATCTACACTCGTCCCACCTGCCCACATTTGGCCCATATCCCTCTAAACCTTTCCTATCTATGTACCTGTTCAAATGTTTTTTAAATGTTGTTATAGCTTCTGCCTCAACCACCACCTTATACCCTTAATGCAACGGTTGTAGTATGAATGTGTTACTCCAAATGCATTTCTCTTCTTTCTCAATGACTGTTTTTAGTCATTTAAAATGTTTTTGATTACTGTCATTCTTTCCTTTCCACCCTTGTATATTCCCTTTTATTCTTATAGTTTCCCTTGTCCCTCTCTCATTTCGTAGTAGAATTTCCTTTTGTTTCTTTTTTCACTTTCTATCAACCAAAAAGCCATCTGTTTTTCTCTTCAAAGGCAAATTTAACATTTCCCAATTTTTCCAATGCCTTATTGCCACATGTCAATTGAAAGCATTTCATTTTATTTTTTTCTGCCTTTCCCTTTTGTGTTCTGCTGATCTTTTTTTTATCCCTTCTTTACTTTACACCAGTATAGTCTTGTACCTTTATTCATTTTAAGCCTCTGCCTATTTTAAATATTCTGTGCAATAATCAACCTGCAGATCTCTAATCATTATAATTTGTTTCATAATTTACATGCTTTACTGTTCGACTCTGATGGCCAGCTTGTCATCAATAAATCTACTGACTTCAGATAGTTGATGCATGTTGACAATATATATTAGCAGTTTTATAAGCGATAGTTTAGATGGAAGACTAACATTGGCCGTAAGTATTAAAATTGACTGAACAACAGATAATTTTAATTTCAGTCTCCAAGAGTTTTGTCATTACATTTAAAAGATACTGAATGCTTAGATTTGAAGCAGAAACCAAAATCACTCAACTGTGGGTGAAAAATATCTAAAATCAATGTCATCCAGGACAGAAGGTAATTTTTTAAAATCTATCCATATTTATCTGCAATGGAAGGAACAATGTTCACTATTTAGTAAGTCTACTTTAGTGCTCTGTTGGCTCTGTAAAGTCTCATTTATGATGGGTATGGATTGAAAAATCATAGCCTAACTTCATGCACCGAGTTTTTGAAAGCTGATTACAGGCAAGTGAGATTTTGTATGGAATATTTTTTTACGTTGAAATTTGTTTCTGATCATTGCAGCAATCGCTTTTTAATGATGGGCTGCTGCTTAGTGGTGAGTATGGGCCCTTATTGGGGATGGAGATGGGGTGCAGGGATTCATATTCTGCTTCTTGTGCAAAAATTGCATTGTACTCTGCTTCCAAAATTTGTCCCATACTGACTGGAATTGACAAAGTTTGGACAAAGAGTACAATCTGAAATTAAAACCATATATGCATATTTAGTACATGTGAGTAAGGGTAAATTTCTAAGACTTAACTAGGCAGGGCTGTTTTACTCACATCAGGATGAAATTTGTTAGTGGGACTTATCAATACGCTTGTTAGGATTCCCAGAAAAGAGGTATAAATTGGCAGGTATCTACACCACTGGAGGTTTACGTGAAACTTCAGATTAGAAATTGATTGCTAACACTAAGGATAAAACGTAATGCCAGCTGTACATTGTCATCCACTTTTTAAATATGTTTCCAATGACAACCACATTTTGTAAGCAGATACAATGTACAGGTTCTAATGTTTTTTATGTTTAGAACTAGTGAAGGGTGGAAGATTGCAACCTGCTAGGGAGCACATAGAAGATCGGGCAAGTAGGTGGAGGTTTGAATTAAGATGCATTTTGTGTCATTCTTTGCTAAAACAGCCTCCGCAAACCCTTGTTATTAAAACTTGAGTATGGATCACTCTGAAACATTTTTGAAGATAATTACAATTGAATCATAGGTTATCAAGTCAGAACCAGATCATGAAGGGAAAGGTTTTCGCATTAACCCAAAATGTTTGATTGTTCATTTTGCCTAGCAACAGCTGAAACACCAGCACAAGTTAGTTATGGGGAGTTAGTTAGGGTGGTCAAGAAGACTTTCGGCACATTGGCCTTCATCAGTCAGAGTACTGAGTATAGAAGTTAGAAGGCCATGTTCCTGTTGTACAGGACATTGGTAAGACCAATTTTTGAGTATTGTGTTCAGTTTTGCTCACCTTATTATAGGAATGATGCTGTCAAGCTGGAAAGGATGCAGAGAAAACATATGAGGATGTTGCCACGCCTCAAGTGCCTGAGCTATAGGTAGAGTTTGAGCAGGCAAGGACTTTGTTCAGAGCGCAGGAGGAAGAGGGATGATGTTACAGAGTACAAAATCATGAGAGGAATAGATCAGATATATGCACAGTCTTTTGCACAACGATGCAAACCAGTGGACAGGTTTAAGGTGAGGGGCGGGGGGAAGAGTTAATAGGAATCTGAGGAGTATTTTTTTCCCCAGAAAGGGTAGTGGGTATATGGAATGAGCTCCCGGAGGAGGTAGTTGAGGCAGGTACTATCATAACATTTAAGAGACATGTGGACAGGTACATGGGTAGGATAGGTTTAGAGGGATATGGAACAAGCGTGAACAGGTGGGACTGGTATAGATGGGACATGTTGATCGGTGTGGGCAAGTTGGGCCACATGATCTGTTTCTGCACTATATGAGTCTGAGCTGTTATTTTCTCCATTGATAGGAGAGAATCAGATGTGTTTTGTCAACACAGATCACATGTTGTGTTAAATTATAAGGGGAAATTATGCTGAGTGTGTATGTGGTTTAAATAATTTATTGAAGTAAGCAATGCTCGCCATATTTAGATAGTTAAAACAAAGAATTAAGTCAATTGACCAGCGGTTGACCTTTCTAATTGGGTGTTTCTCTACCTGTGTGTGAGATCCAACAAGAACAAAATACTTTGTTTAAGAAGGAACTGCAGATGCTGGAAAATCGAAGGTAGACAAAAGTGCTGGAGAAACTCAGCGGGTGCGGCAACATCTACGGAGCGAAGGAAATAGGCAACATTTCGGTCCAAAACCTTCTTCGCTCCATAGATGCTGCCGCACCCACTGAGTTTCTCCAGCACTTTTGTCTAAGAACAAAATACTGTTGTATAGAAGATTTATGCCAGAACTCTTACAATGGAAATCTGTTGGCATAAAACATATTTCCCAAAGGCCAATGATTGGAAATGTTATTATTTTTCTTCTTATATTGCTGTTATAGTGCAATTTACCATATGAAAGCTTCTAATTTTGAAAATAATACAGAAAAATAATTTTGTTGGATTATATCGAGGCAAGACAATGTTAAAAGGCCAGTTCCCGAAAAATAATTGAACTGTGTGCAGTTCTTGGAATTTTGATACTATTAACAAACTAAATATATAATTCAAGATGTGCAATGGGATGTTTTATGATCTAGGCATCCAGCTGATGGAAAAAGGAATTTGTGGATATAAAATTAAATGTCAAAGCCGAGATTTAAAAATTCAAGATCAACGAGGGAAAAGCTAGCCTTTGGACTTTTGCACATGAAATGTCAAAGTGATAGAGAGGCATGCTGGTGATGTGAAATGCTTGGAATAGTCAATAGGAAAGAAAAGTATATGAATAAAACAATCATACTTCAACCAATGAAATCGTTGATCATACGTGATAACATTCTTTCTTTTGTGAGCTGGACTATATAAAGACCCAAGCCAGTTGGTTAGTGGTGTGGCCGGAGCAATGGAGATGATAAATAAGTGAGAATTGGTTGCCACGCTAAAGCGACAAATAAGTTTATGAATGGGCATTTTCCATTTCAAACATTGGATTGGTATTTGCAGGGAAACCCTGTCAGTTCCAAATGCCATTGCTGACTTTTCTGTACAAGTTCCACCAAGTTCACGGTTTCCACACACGCACAGAGGCACCACATATTTGCTGCTGCTCTTTCATGCGATGTTTGCTAGGCTGCGACATTTTAGTTTTAATACTTTTAATTACTAGTGTCATTTCAATTTTTTTGGAGGCTTCTGCAGGCCCCATACATTCAACGATCTTGACAAGTTGGGCGATTGGCAAATGTTATGCTTTAGCGATTTAAAGGGCAGGTGTTTTTCTATCACTCCCCACCTCTCCCAACACTCTGGCTCCCCACTGTATCATGTACATCTCCCCATTGAAGGGCAGGGAAGAGGTTTACATGGGGGTTCCACCAAAAGCAAGTGTGGATTTGGCATACAATTTAATAATAATCCTGGGGTTCATTTATTCACCTTTCCCTCACATTAACTTTCTCTATACTTTTGGGTAAGTATTTCCCTGATTGTCCACTCCAGAACCCATTGAATTAAGAAGCCAAATTATACAGCAGATGTCAGTGTGAAGTAACACATCTAGGCCAATTGCAATGTTTCAGAAACAATTAGACAGGTACATGGATAGGATGGGTTTTGAGGGATATGGGCCAAACGCAGGTAGGTGGGACTAGTGTAGATGGGGCACGCTGATCGGTGTGGGTAAGTTGAACCGAAGGGCCTGTTTCCACGTTGTATGACTATGAATTTTCAGGAGAAGCTCATAATGCAGGCACACAATTGTCTTTGATTAAAGAGAATGAGGTAAGGGGAAAGGGTGTGTTCCGATTTCTTCAGAAATATTGTGTGAGCATTGGTCATTGACCTGTCACTCGAAATCTGCCTTTAATCTCACATTGTTTCATAGGAAATTGATGACCTTCCTCGTGAGCTTCTTGGTTGCTGTTCCTGACAATAATCAATGACCTCACAAGCCAACAATGGCCATTTCAACCCCTTCCCTTTGTGGACCAATGTGCGCTTTATTTCCCACGAGGAATACGTACATAATACACACAAGGCAAATGGCGAGGGAAAGCAATGTGGCAGTAACAGCTTGCTATTAATAACAGGAGAGGCATGAATTTTGCAGTTTAACCATTGATGGTTGATAGTGGCTACTTGGGGAATGTTATGTAAAATAGTAAGTTAGAATGTACTGCAAAATACCTAGTGAGAATGTGAGATGTGAAGGTTTGCATGTTAATTGGCTTCTGCAAATTATCCCCAGTGTGTAGCATGCAACTAATGTTCGGGAATTGCTTGTCGGTAAGAACTCAGTCGGCTGAAGGGTCTGTTTCCACCCTGTATCTCTAAACTTGCAACATTGGGTTTGAACTATAGCAGTGCTGTCTATTTCTGGCAGACAGTAGGAGCTGATGTGCCTTTAATTTAATTTTGGCAATGTGAACTTTAAGGTAGGAGTTAGAAAAAGGTGGTGTTACCTCACACTGACATCTGCTGTATTATTTGGCTTCTTAATTCAATGAGTTCTGTTGTGGACAATCAGGGAAATAATTAAAACAGTGATTTGCAGTAAATTTGTCAGGAAATCCAAACGTTGACCTTCCTAATTGGTTCTTTCTCTGTCTATTGATGTGTGTGCAATCCAACAAGACCCAGATATTGTTGGACACGGGATTGATGCCAGAACTGCTCAAAGCTAAATCTGTAGGCCCTGAAAATCTTTCCCAAAATTAAATGACTAGAAGTCTTATTATCATGGTGTTGTAGTGCAATTTACCATATGGAAATTCTCTTCCTGTGATTCAGAGCAGAATTTATTCCATGCTCATAATCTCCTGCACCATTGTTTCATTGACTATAGTTCTATGCATCCTCTCTCCTTTGCTCCCACCATTGGTAACCTTGCCGTCACTACTTGGACCAAACAGTCCATTCACCTCACAACCGCTGCTGCTTGTTGAAATGCATCACTTGACCGTTTGAGAGCCTGACCTGCAGGGAGAGGTTGGGCAGGCAGGCATTTTATTCCTTGGAGCGCAGGAAGATGAGGGATGATCTTGTACTGTATAAGATCACGAGGGTAATAGATAGGGTAGGTGCACAGACGCTGTTGCCCAGAGTAGGGGAATTAAGAACCAGAGAAAAGATTTAAGAACCGGAGGAGCACATTTTTCAAACTAAGGTTAGTGAGTATATGGAATGAGCTACCAGAGTAGGTATTTGAGGCAGGTACTATACCAACATTTAAAATTCATTTGGACGGGTACATGGATAGGAAAGGTTTGGAGGGGTATTCGCCAAACGTGGGCAGGTGGGATTATTGGGGCACCTTAGTTCAGCATGTGCAGGTTAGGCCAAATAACCTGTTTCCATGATGTATGAATCTAAAATAAATATCTGCTCACATTTACAGATTCTATTCCCATCAAGTGCCTCATACTTCAGTTTAGATTAGAGATACAGCATGGAAACAGCCCTTTGAACCCCCCCCCCCCCCCCGAGTCCAAACCGATTATTGACCACCCATTCACTCGAGAACTCTTTATCTAATTTCTTTGTCCACTTCCTACACACGAGGGATAAATTACAGATACTAATTAACCTGGAAACTTGCATGTCTTGGGATATGGGAAGAAACATGTGGTCACAGGGTGAACTCCACACAGACAGCACCTAAGATCAGGATTGAATCTCTGTTTTTTTGCTTTGAGGCTGTAGCTCTACTAGCTGTGCCACTATGCTGCCCTTAAACACTGGGATTATGAGTAGTTATATGAGGAGCAACCATTTTACTGAGGTTTATAGCAATATAAAATACTGGACTAAGTGGGACCCGTTGGGTCCCATGTTCACACGGGAGGGCTGGTCCCCCAATGCAATATTCCACCTCTCCACCAATTCCAATATTGGTGGCCAGTGGGTGGGGCTTTCTGGAGTGCTTCTATGGGTGTTGTTGGCTGCAGGGACTACTGGTCTCCAGAGGGCTAGTATGGACATTGTGGGCTAAATGGATTATTGGGGTGGCAGCTCAGTCCCTCGAGCCTGATGTGCTGGCAGCTCACTTATGGCTGGTGGGCTGGCAGTTGACTCACGGCTATTCCTTGAAATTCCATTTCAAGCAGAGTTCAAGGCCACCAAATTCAAATCCATTTTCCTACCATTTCAAGCAGGGTACAAGGCCACCAAATTCAAGTGCAGTTTCTTACCTCTTTGAGCAGGATGCAAGGCTGCAAAATTCAGGTTAATTGAAAATCAATGTAGTACAAACAGGAAGTTGTCAAGTTTAGCCAAACAACCATTTGCACTGCCTTTTAACTTCTACCCAACACCATCTTCCCCCCCCCAAAACAACCATTTGCACTGCCTTTTTACTTCAACCCCAAACCCCCCAAACAACTATTTGCACTGCCTTTTTACTTCAACCCAAAATAAACCCCAAACAACCATTTGCACTGCCTTTTTACTTCAAACCAACCATATTTTCATTTTCAAACCACATAGTTGAGTAGACATGTGTTCATTGTTATTCAGAGCTCAGAGAGACGTGAACCTCTCACTTCCTCCATCTTGCAGAGACTGAGTAAGGCACACCACTTCCGGGTTTTATAGTCCCTCCCACCAGCAGGGGCAGCAGAGAGAATGGCAACATTTTAAAAAACATTAATATATCTCTGATTTTACATCGATGGGAAAAATCCTCCAGACCAGGCAGGCGGAGGGGGGTTCTGAGTGAGGTGGCCAAAAATGACGGCCGTAGGTGGCGGCGTTCTCTCGGAAATTACAGCATAGTGAGCCAAAAGCGGTCAAGATCTTACTTTTAGTAATATAGATTCTAGTTACCTAACTAGACATATCTACAGGTTACAATATGCCCATGCAATTTGTAATTGAGATGGTGATAGAGACCAGGAAATAACTGATCCATATATATATATATAGATATACCATATATATATCTATATATATATATATATATATAATATATATAATATATATATATATTATATCTATATAATATAATAGAAGGGAATAAAGGCAGGAGAACTTAAAAAGCAGGGATTGGAATAGGAATGTCACAAAACTGATGAAGATTCCAGAAAACAATGCAACAAGGCACACTGTGGAGCACCAGACAATCTTCGCACTTTTTGTGTTTCAGTGTTTAACTAGTGCATGGTTACTCAAAGTTTGTTTCAGATTTCCTCCATTATAATGGGAATGTTAATAGCTCATACAGAAAAAATCTGAGACCTACGATAAAAATAACACTATCCCTCATTTTATTATATAACTGCATATAATTCTGTCCAGTTATATGCAGTTATGTAGTAGAACAGGTATTACTGGGTGTTTTCATTCCATGATACGAGTGCATTAGCTCAAGTAGCTTCACCTTAGTTTTGTGTATAAAAACGGCAATTAAGATACATTTCTTTTATTTAGAAATTCTCATAACACTGACACTAGAACTTCAGTAAATTGTCAGTTTTCTTCTATATCTTTTTCCTGAATGCCAAAGGTGATAGAAAGCAAAGAAAGTTGACAAATATTGTCATAGAGTCATACGCTATAGAAATAGGCCCTTTGGCCCAACATGCCCATGCCAACAAAGATGCCCATATACTCTTGTCCCACTAGACAAAGTTCGGTCCATATCCGTCTAAACCTTTCCAATTCATGTACCTGTCCAAAGTAGAAACAAAAATGTTGAATCATTAATGCACCAATCTCGTTAAACTCAGATTAATTGTTCAATTAATTAGCCAAAGGCAAGACGCAAGTAATGTGTCAAATTTTCATTCCTGTTCTAAGCAAAATTTGCAAAGCAGTCAATTCTTATCTCATATAAATGGTAGGCAAAAAAAACACAAATCATTTTCTAACTGAGCTTATTAACTTGCTAATTTTTGGTGCCACAGAGATAGCTATTAAGAGCTGTAATTTTCTCTGCATTAAATTTGGTTTGCTGGTTAATGCCTTCACGATAGATTCCTATCTGTACGGACAAATGCTTCAACTAATGTGTTAAAAACAACATAACGAGGAAATTAGCCCCTTAAATGATTGCTTGCTTCCTTGCCAATATTGTAGACATAGCTAACTTGCATCTAAACACCTCCAACACATCATTTTTTTCTGGGATAACGACATCTATTTATAAATCATTTTGTACAGCAAACAAAAATATATTGAAAAAAATATCTTGGTTTGCCTGTGCTGTCAGAGCTTTATACTGATCCACTACCAATTTTTCTGGCACCCTTGGTTCCAGAACTTTTCTAGATTATTCATTTTGCCAGACCAACAGAGGAGTCAAAGGGTCTGCTTCGGCCGCTGAGGGGCCAGGTACTGGACCGCATATTTGGCCTCAGAAGTCGGCTATGGGAATGCATCTGCCAGCTCTGACTAAGCAGGAGTTCCAGAGCCCTTGGCTGTAGGGGGCCAATTGGACCTGCCGATCGGTGAAGAAGTCCCGATGAGGTCAAGATCGGCTGCCTCACCTGGCCTAGGTGTCGCATTTTCGGGGGGACCTCCGGAGGGGGGATTTCAAGATCGCCCTCATAATTTTGTCCGAATTAAAGGAGATGTAGGCCTACCAGTTGCAGGAAAGTTAATGGTTAGTTAGCAGATTTGTTTTGTCCATGGTGGAGAAGAATAGCACGTATGTTACCACCAGTTACTGCTCTCATTCTGTGTACAATGAAGTAACATTTCTCACTTGAGCATGGAATATGACAAAAATAGTGATGTTCACATCTACATGACATGAATGATCCAACAAGCAGCAGAGTTGAGCATATCAGAAGTGTGCAAAGTACAGTCATTAAACTGGGCAGTCCAAAAGACTGCCATTCTCCCATCTATCTCTTGCCTTTAATTTTCTCAGTTTATGGCCCAATGTTCCTGATTATGATTGTCAAACTCATTTTATATGGTAAGCCTGATGCTTGACATAATCCCGATTGAGAAAAAGTTATGAACATAGAAGTAAACGTAACTAAATTAGATATTGGATAATATTTATTAGTTTTTCAAATATTTTTCTGTTATCTCCCTCTTTTTTTACAAATGAAACAATTTGAGTATTTTGATACTCGCCTCCTCCATCCCACCCATCCATCGATGCTTCATCTGCCCTATCTCCATTTTGGTTTATTTGGTTTGGATACTTTCTTATGATAATGCTTAATTTTAGCAATTATCTCTTACATTTATTTGTCCCTTGTATTAAATCAACTGTATAATTCTATGAAATAATTTTTGTAGCATCTACTGTATATACTTTTCTTATGTGTTCTTCACATTGCAGAAGAAACTTATTTTGAAGTGTTTACAATTCTTATTGAGTCTCGGAAATATGGGTTCATTTTTTTGTCAGTTTTCTTTTCCATGTTTTATGTTTTTTCCACATTCTTCTTTTTTTGTTTCTTGTGCACTGATCACTCTTTTTTTGCTAATTACAATTTTATTTCGCATCCTGATTTTAATGTTTAAAAACATTTCTTCTGTATCTGTATCTGTATCGTGGTGTCAAAAGTTTGAGATTTCAAATGAAAATTCAGTCTCATGTACTTTACAATCTGTGAAAAAAAAAAGGACTAAATAGGTACAATTTATTTTCTTCCAACTCATTTATTGATGTGTGCAGTTGAAGTGGCTTTGTTTTACAAAAAAATCATGATTGGTATCATTTTCTATCCCCCTGTAATGGATACTTAAGATGCGTTGAAATGTATTTATTGGTCTGCTTTGTAGCATTCATTTGTAAAGAATAGCTTATATGGTTCAGTGAAGTCAACAAATGCACATTTGAAAGTGCATCACACGTCCACGAGTTATTGTGGTAATCTCGTGCCTGTCAATTGTTCAAACAGTTGGTCTTAATCAAAACTATAACCATTGCAAACAAATTGTTGCTGAAACTTTTGCATTCTATCGCCATTACATTCAGAATAAATATGTGTGTTCAGTGAAATGATAAGTATACTTCTGAGATGCTTTGATTCTAAAATACTTTGGACCATTCCAGGATGGTAAATCTATGGGTCATAAGTACGTCGTTTATCTGTTTTTCTTCTTGATTCCCTTACTTCATATGCTGTGTTCTTCCATTCCTGGAATGAGAACCAAATGTATTCTGCCTCTTGGAATCAACCAAGTAAATCGATTCTCAGAGGTTATGGGGAGAAAGCAGGAGGATAATAATAATAATAATAATAATGGATGGGATTTATATAGCGCCTTTCTAATACTCAAGGCGCTTTACATCGCATTATTCATTCACTCCTCAGTCACACTCGGTGGTGGTAAGCTACTTCTGTAGCCACAGCTGCCCTGGGGCAGACTGCCGGAAGCGTGGCTGCCATTCTGCGCCTACGGCCCCTCCGACCACCACCAATCACTCACACACATTCACACACAGGCAAAGGTGGGTGAAGTGTCTTGCCCAAGGACACAACGACAGTATGCACTCCAAGCGGGATTCGAACCGGCCACCTTCCGGTCGCCAGCCGAACACTTAGCCCATTGTGCCATCTGTCGTCCCTGGGGTTAGGATGGAGATATAAATCAGCCATGATTGAATGGCGGAGTAGACTTGGCCTAATTCTTCTCCTATTCCTTATGACTTTATTATCTTATGATTCTGGACTGCCACCACTGCCAATATATCAGTTCTTAAATAAAGAGGCCCAAATTGTAAATGCCGTCTCAGCATCTCACCTGCACACTTGATACAGTATGTCAATTTTTTAAAGCTCCAATTCTCTCACAGTAAAGATCAATATGCCATTTGCTTTCCTAATCATTTGGTCCACAGGCATGCCATCTATGTGTGCTTCATGCACAAAAGCGCCTCTCTTCATTCATTTAAAATCTCCCTCCATTTGTGCAAAGGCCTGGTTTTACATTCTTCCTTCTGAAGTGCGTGATCTTACGCTTTTCTGCATTAAGCTCCATTTGGCAAGTTTTAACTTATGCACTCAACCTATTATTGCACAGTTCAAACAACCTCATTATAACAGAAATAGGCTCCTGCCTATTTTTGTCCCATCAGCAAATTAGACACCAACTCTGCATCCCATGTTTAAGTCATTAATGAAAATAGTAAATAATTGAAGACTGGGATCTGATCTTTGGGGTATTGACTTGACTCTATTAGTTACATTCTTCTTGCCTGGAAAAAGACATATTTAATCGGGTTTTCTGCCTTCAATGTAATAACAATTATGAATGCATGATATGTTATAGGTCATGATATAAGCAATTTGCAGAATTAGCATTTTGGGACATTTATAACTTGAGGAATGCTTTGTTGTCAAAATTTTCTTGGTAATTAGATTGTTCCTCAGCTGTTGCTCCCAGCTCTTTTTTTATTGAAAGAAAATTATAGTTTTGCAACAACGGAAACCCAATAATATTTTGATGAAAGTAAAAATAAAACTGTGGATGCTGGATATATAAAATGAAACAAGAATACTAGAAACACTTGGTAGATCGGGCTGCATCTGTGGCAAGAGAAACAGTGTTAACATTTTACATTAAAGACGCATCACATTTGTCAGGTAGCCTAGAAGTTTACCTTCCTAATTGGTTCTTTCTCTGTCTATTGCTGATGTGTGCAATCCAACAAGATCCAGATACTGTTGGACACAAGATTTATGCCAGAACTACTCAAAGCTAAACTTCTGGGCCCTGGAAATCTTTCGCAAAATTACATGACTAGAAATCTTATTACTGCATGAAGTGCAATTTGCCATATGGAAATTATTTTCCTGCAACTCAGTGCCGAATTTCTTCCATGGCCTTGCCTTCCCCTATTCTTTCAGCCTCATAACCTCCTGTGCCATTATTTCATTGACTATAGAGTTCCATGCATCCTCCCTCCTTTGCTCTCACCATTGGTAACCATTCCTTCACTACATGGAACCAACAGTCCATTCACCTCACAACCTTTGCTGCTTCTTAAAATGCATCACTCGACTGCTTGAGAAGACTTTATTCCTTGAAGCGCAGGAGGATCTTGCCCCTGAATAACATCATGAGGCGAATAGATGGGGTAGATGCACAGTTTTGCCCAGAGCCTGATCTGCTGAGTATTACCAGCATTTTCTGTTTTTATTTAACATTTTGATAAAGATTTGAAATTATTTTTTATTCTGCAAATATAGAAATGTTTCCTCACCAAGATGTTAGATTAGATTTTGGAACAAATTTCAACCCTTTCTTTGTTTCAGCAGCTTGACCATTATGGTGCAGTTCTACAGATCTGCCTTTGGATTGCTAGTCTGCGCGTCGATCTACCTTTGGAATGCTTGTGTATTGCTGACCATCATATCTGTTTTTACATTGATAGCATGCTCACCACTACAATACCTAATTTCGCCACTGACACTTGTTAAGCATTGACAAGTGTAGTTAG
Organism: Amblyraja radiata; assembly: GCF_010909765.2. NCBI lineage: Eukaryota > Metazoa > Chordata > Chondrichthyes > Rajiformes > Rajidae > Amblyraja > Amblyraja radiata. The sequence continues at coordinate 22,349,294 of NC_045982.1, read as the reverse complement.
GGATTGCTTATGATCAGCAGTAATTGTGGCAAACCATAAGAGTGATAAAGACATGGTGGCGCAGTGGTCGAGTTGCCAACTTATAGAGACCCGGGGTCGATCCTGATTAGCGATGCTGTCAATATGGATTTTTTTCGTTCTGGCCGTAACCTGCATAGGTTTTCTCCTGGTGCTCCAGTTTACTCCCGCACTCCAAAAACATTCTGGTTGTAGGCGAATTGGCTTGGTAAAATGGTAAATTGTTCCTAGTGAGTGTAGGATAATGTCAGTGTGTGGGGATTGCTGGTCTGCGTGTACTCAGTGGGCCGAAGGGTCTGTTTTCATGTTCTATCTCTAAACTAAATTAAACACGGTGCTGGAGTAACTCAGTTGGTCAAGCATGGAGGAAATAGATAGGTGACATTTCAGGTCAGTGCCCTTCTTCAGACTGACTGTAGTAGGGGGGAAGAAAGCTGAGAGAAAGTCTGGTGTGTGATAGGTGGATACAGGCGAGAGGGGGTTGACAAAGGGCAGAGATGACAGATAAAAAGAAAAGGGGCAAGAAATGCGAAGCTAAAGGAAGAAATATGGTTGGAAGTGGAAGGGGGTGGGGAGGGAGAAATGGTGCCTATCCAAATGGGACACATGGAAGAGAGGGGCGATAAAGGGGGAAGGGGGAGTTTGTGGGTAGTTCCACTAAAATTGGAGAATTAAATGTTCATCCAATTGGGTTGTAAGCCACATAATTGGAAGATAAAGTGCTGTTCCTCCAGCTTGCGTGTGGGCTCACTCTGGCTATGGAAGAGGCCCAGGACTGAAATGTCAGTATGGGAAGGGAAATTGATTGGTTAGCATGAAGGATATGTAGCAGCCTTGGCTAACTGAGCACGTGTTCGGTGAAACGGACGCCTTGTTTATGATCGGGCATGCCGATGTAAAGAAGGCCATGTTCTGAGCTTCGTGAGCAATCTCAGCTATTGGAAATCAGAATGAGTAGTCAGTGGTTCTTGCAACGCAAATTATTTCAGCTTGTGATGATTTTTGTTTCCTATTAAGTAAAAATAATAACAAAATCTGTTCCACCCACAAGGTTCATGAATTTTCAGGAAGATAATTTTTTTAATTAAGTGGATGAATGTGCTTTTCTAAACAAAATGAATAAGGTCACCAATATGAAATAAAATTAGTAATGCAAAATAGATTTTATAATTCCATTATTCCACAAATTAGTGAGGAAATAAAAGAAGATAATCACTGAACATTTTACACATTCTTCTAAGAGCGGGTCATAAACAAATCAAGGCAGTACTCATTTTGTTTCTGAATTATACATTATCGTTGAAAGTAACTAGATGTATAGATATAAAATGAGGTCAATCACATTGGAGATGCTCAGATTACTGGTTTGGAATTGAAAGCAAATATTTAGCAATTGTCTAGTGTTCTTCAGATCATCTGAAACAAATGCAAATACCTAAGAACCTAAAAGGAATAGCTGTCTTTTTCTCCATATTTATTGTTTCTGCATGCATATATTAGTAATGCTGAATGACAAATGACAGATTGTTCAAGAAAAAATAGATTTAAGGGAAAGTCTTTAATCTGTGAAGTACAAATCAGGTTATTTGTTGTGCTAATCACTTTATTCAAATAAGCCTACACTTTTGTTACAGGCACATCTCATATAATAAGAATAATAATACGACTAATAATATTCATTAGCATTAAAGAGCAGATTGAATGCCAATTAAAAAAAAAGAAATTTATGAGCTTCTATCCAAGCTTGTTTTAGATGTTCTGAAAGTTTCAATATGGTATGCTCTGAATTCAAATAAATGGTCTGCGGTGCAGGTATTTTTTCTATGACACATGATTTCATAAGGTAAATTGGAGAGAATGTAATTGATGCATTAGGGAACATAATGGATACTCTTGCTTGCAGCTAAGATGGGAACTATAAAGGAGACTAGACTAAGTGGGACCCGTTGGGATCCAGGTTCACACGGGAGGGCTGGTCCCCCAATATTCCACATCTCCACCTATTCTATTGGTGGCCAGTGGGGGGGGGGGGGGGGGGGGGGTGCTGAGGCACTAGCATGGGTGTTGTGGGTCAAGTCAAGTCAAGCACAGTGAGTGCAGGGCCAACAATCCATTTCATGTCAAGTCAATCCATTTTAAGTCAAGTCAAGCACAGGGCAGACAGGGCCAGTCAACAATACAATCCATTTGCTTTCATTTCAGGTGAGGTCAAGCAAAGCAAAAGCACAGGGCAGGTGGGGCCAGCCAACAATACAATCCATTTGTTTTCATTTCAGGTGAGCTAAAGCAAAGGCAAGGCAAAAGCAAAAGCACAGGTCAGGTAGGGCCAGCCAACAATACAATCCATTTGCTTACATTTCAGGTGAGCTCAAGCAAAGCAAATCCAAAACAAAAGCACAGGGCAGGCCAAACAACTCATTTCATTAAGGGCTAACAAATCATTTATTGCAAGCACATTAAGGGTTAACAAATGATCATTCATTGCAAGCACATTGCTGGCTAACAAATTATTTATTGCAAGCACATTATGGGTTAACAAATCATCATTCATTTCAAGCACATTGCTGGCTAACAAATCATTTATTGCATGCACATAAAGCACATAACCACATAACCACATAAAGCACATAACCACATAAAGCACATAACCACATAAAGCACATAACCACATATAGCACATAAAGCACATAAAGGGTAGACTCACAGTTCAGTAGACTCACAGCAGAATCAGATTTGTGGCCTCTCCCACATGATCATTCAGAGTGACTGACTCACATCTAGGCATCCTGGGTTTTATAGTCCTGCCCTCCCTCCGGAAGGTGCGTTACCTTCATCATGGTGATTGACAGGCGAGAGGACCAATCAGCTGATCTCAAGATTTTTTAAACACTCATACCATTTTATATTTTTCATCGAGCGGAAAAATCCTCAGGGCGGTCTCAGCGGAGGCGGACTGTGAGTAAGATGGCCAAAAATCATAGTGATATGCAGTAGCATTTTTTCTCAAATCAATATACAGCGCAGACAGGACGTGGTCAAGGTGAGACTTTTAGTATTATGGATGTGCGGGGAGAGTTTAATTTTACAGAGAGTGGCAGGTGTTTGGAACGCACTGGCAGGGGCGGTGGTTGAATTGGGTATGAGGATGCTCTTTAAGAGGCTTTCAGATAGGCACATGAATATGCAGGGAATGGAGGGATATGGATCATGTGCTGGCAGAGGAGATCAGTTTAATTAGCATCATGTTTGGCATGGACATGGTAGGCCAAAATGATAGTCCCTGTGCTGTATTCTGCATTTTGTGTCGAGATAGTTAATATAAGTAACATTTCAGATGGAGGACAAACCTCAGTCCTACGGGCATGTTTGCCCTGCTCATTTTACATGCTGGTATGTGTAATTAGAATTAAGTGTTGCAGCCCCATTGGCCATAAATAATCCATCCAGTTCTATTTATTCTCTCTAATGAGACATATGCATATAAAGCGTAATCAACATTGCTGTTGCACCAAGTCGTATGTAATTGGAAGTATTCTGCAGGACAAACTTTGATCTCACATAAGTCATCAGTGACCTAAGATGTGCCTAGTTGGCGCTGAACTGAAAAAATATGCTTAGCTGGGCAATATAATGCACAGTAATTGGGGGAGGGGATGGAAGAATAAATGGCTATAAGACATTTTCAGCAACACATCAATGTTGAAGAATATTTTTTATTCACTAATTAAACGTGACTTTTTCTTCCTAAGCTGAACTGCAGTTTCAGCTATTTGAGCATGATCTGTATAAAGTACAACTGCTCCCAAAAAAAGTATTTACATTGTCTATACACATTGCCTGGCTATTATAGTGTAGGCAAATAGATATGCTGAATGACTATTATATGCCCTTCCAGTATGTCCTAAAATCATTGGGACCTCTCTCTGACACCTCTCTCCCTTTTCATGAACTCTCTGTCTCCATCACAGGGGACAGACCATGAACGGGCATCTACTATAAACCCACCAGCATCTACTCCTAAGATGAGGTTTCGATTTAACGACATTGTCGTCTTTCTTTAGTAAACATATTTTTGCCCCTGCTGTAATAGATGGATCTCTCACCCTCGTCTCCTCTGAGTGCAATAGTTCTGTTCTCAATCCCTCTCCCCCAAGATGGACCAAGGATAGAGTTCCCCTTGTACTTGTATTTCACCTCCCCAGCCTCCACATCCAACTCACCATTTACTGACAGGAGAAGGAGATGTAACACCTTCCACTATCCTTCCTCCTTCACATCCATCCAGGGACATGTATATTCATGATTTGGACGAGGGGATTGAAGGTTTTGGGGCCAAGTTTGCGGATGATACAAAAATAGATGGAAGGGCAGGTAGTGTAGAGAAAGCAGGGACTCTGCAGAATGACTTGGACAGGTTGGGGGAGTGGGCAGAGAAGTGGAGTCATGCATTTTGGTAGTAGAAATAAAGGCGTAGACTATTTTCTAAATTGGGAGAGAATCCAGGAATCGGATGTGCAAAGGGACTTGGGAGTGCTGGTGCAGGATTCCCAAAAACTTAATCCGTAAGTCAAATCAGTAGTAAAGAAAACAAACTCAATGCTGGCATTAATTACAAGAGGGCTTGTATACAAAAACAGGGATGTAATGCTGAGGCTCTATAAGGCCGCATTTGGAATATTGTGAGGAATTTTTGGGCACCATATCTGTAGTTTAGAATGAGGGAGAACCTCATTGAAACATACAGAATAGTGAAAGGTTTGATGTGGAGAGGATGTTTCCACTAGTGGGAGAGTCTAGGACTAGAGGTCATTACCCTCAGTATTAAAGGACGTTGTTTTAGCAAGGAGATGATGAGAAATGTATTTAGTCAGAGAGTGGTGAATCGTGGAATTCTGCCACAGAAGGCTGTGGAGGCCATCAGTAGATATTTTTAAGGCAGAGATAGATAGATTCTTGAATAGTACAGGTGTCAGAGGTCATGGGGAGAAGGCAGTAGAATGGGGTTAGGAGGGAGAGATAGGTCAGCCATGATTGAATGGCGGAGTAGACTGGATGGGCCGGATGGCCTATTGCTACTCCTATCACTTATGACTTTATGACCCCAGCACTCCTTTCAGGTAAGACCGAGGTTAATATGCACCTCCTGTGACCGTACCTCATCTCCATCTAGCTGTGAGCCACTTTCAAAGATCCATGTACCTGCACTCCTGGATCCCTCTGCTCTAAAACAGTCCCCAGTGCTCTAACTTTAATTGTGAAGGTCCTGACCTGATCCGTTCCTCAGCCCACCCACCCAACTGATCAAGATCTTGCTGCAATTTTTGATAATCTCAATAAATGTGGGCCTGGAAAGTGTTGTACACATCAGGTAGGGTTGCCAACTGTCTAGTATTAGCCGGGTCATCCCATATATTGGGCTAAATTGGTTTGTCCCATACAGGACCGCCCATGTCCCTTATTTGACTGCTACTACTCGGCCCTGCCTCACCCCTCCCGACGTAGTGCAGCCCATGGAATGCAGCAGCAGTGCCTCGCCCGTGGCCCCATTAGTCAGCAGATCGGCCAGCTGTCCGACCTTCGGACCTTCGCTTACCGCGGACACCACCACCCCTCCTTCTCATGGCCGATCATCGGTTCATGAGTTGGATGGGGTGCCAGACTTTGCGCACGACGTCGCGGGGCCCTGACCGAAATTCCTCAGCTGGCCCGCCGGCTGGGCTTTGTGTGCAGTTCAGCACACAGGCCAACTCTTCATTCACCCAGCCACGGCCGAGTATGAATTGCCATCGGGAATTTGTCCCTTATTTTGACCTTTTGTCCCTTATTTGGGAGTGATGAAGTTAGCAACCCCAACTTCAGCTGTGTGTACAGCTTCAGGTCAAATAGAACATTCTTCTTCTTCTCTCTTAATCAAGTAAAGTTGGATGATGAGACTGCAGATAATGGAATCTGAAGCAACAAACAATCTGTTGATACACAATGTGCTGAAGTGACTCAGCGGGCCAGACCGCATCTCTGGAGAACACGGTTAGGTGATGTTTCGGGTCGTGACTTTTCTTCAGATTCTGAGTCACCTGAGTCATCAGTTCTCCTGAGATGCAGACTGACCCACTGAGTCACTCCAGCACATTATGTCTTGTTTTGTAAACCAGCATCTGCAGTTCTTTGTGTTAAAAAGCAATCTTTTGGAGGAACTCGATGGGTGAGGAAGCATCTGTAGATGGAAATGTACAGTCAATAGTTCTGATTCAGACCCTTCATTTGAACTGATGTCATATCCCAAAACATCAACTGTCCATCTCATTCCATGAATGTTGCCTAAACTGCTGAGCCCCTGCAGTCAATTGAAGCTGGTTGTGGTAAAACAAGAAACAATAACAAGTATGTAAGCGCACTGGACACTTACACATAATGATTTGATATGTAGGCTATTTATTGGATTTTTCATTAGTAATATAGATTAAAAATGAAGCTTTTGAAGGGATTGATTTTGGATTTATACTACAACACACTCTTGGTGATACATTATTAACCTACCCTTTTAGACCGAGTCAAAGATACGCATGAAATTTGTGTTTCTTTCTTATTATTGTGTTTGCAGAAAAGATGCGAATTTGTATAAGTGAGAAGCTTATCTTTAATTTGAACCCATTTATTACAATCTGGCTAAAAATGCGTCTAAGGAGCTTTGGGCAGCTGTTAATTCCACAACATTTTTTAAGCATCAGATACATCATTAGAGAGCCAGGTGGCTGAAGAAATTTGCCTAGAGAAGCAAAGCAATTGAGAAATCCCTAGAACTCCATTTATGCTTGCTGATTTTGAAGTGTACACGTGTGGCCCTGGGGTTAGCACCATATTCCGTCCAGCGTGGCTGTGGAAATTGGCACAAGGCAAGGCAGAGGGAAGTCAATTTGAAACTGAAACTAAGCAGGCACTTTAATCCTTCAGTGCAGTCCAGATTTAGTTTGCCAGCCACCAGTGCTTGCACTTGGCACTAACCTTAAGCCAAAGTGTCATGGCCACATTCACAGATGGAGCTGTTTGCTGCAAATTCAACGTCAAACCTAGTTTCACCTATTTTAACTTAAAAGTGGGAGGAATGAAGAGGCAGAAAGGAACCAAATGCACATTTTGGCTGTAAACAGAAAATAATTTAATTGTGGGTTACTGCACTGCTAGCGGTAGCCCTGAAGTTCCCCTTGAGAGGGATTTGAAGGCTCGACGGCTCTGTTGTGGGCAGGACATCCGCACTCCTTCCTCGTGGTTTTTTTTGTTTGTTCTTCCCATAATTGCCAAAAATGAGAACCTTAAATGCGTGAGCTTCAAAAGAGGAAAATGCCGACTGAATTCTTGAACAAATCCCGAGCAAAATCACCGCAACTAAAACACTCATATTTGCCAGAGAAAGTAGTTGACGTGAAGATACAATAATATTTAAAAGACAATCGGACAGGTCCATCTGTAGGAAAGCTTGAGAGAGTCAATCACAGGCAAATGGCACCAGCTTGGATGGGGCATCTTGCTCGGCATGGCTGAGTTGGTGAAAGGACCTGTTTCTATGCTGTATGACTCTTTGACTCTATTCACTTATTTATTACACATAGCTTTGACAGTCAGTTGTTCTCAGGTTGGACCTGGATATAAATGAGACCAAAACAGCACAGATATTGTGGGCTGAAAGGCCTGTTCCTGTAATGTACTGTTTTATGTTCTATGGTTTTATGTTATTGCTTTTCAAGTGTAACAACACCATCGCATTCTTGATTTCAAATTGCCTGAACACATTAGTATTTTCCAAACTGATCTAACTGGCCTCCGTGTCCTTCTTCTTGGAGAATACCGATGCGCAAAGTTCTTATTTAGTACCTTTCCTTCATCCTCTGACTCCAAGTACAAATTCCCTCCTTTATCCTGCGATTCAAGTGAAAAGTAACTGTTGAATCTCATCAGATGTGATTTGAGCCTTTTGGTTGGAATCTCATGTTCCTGCTTGTGTTTCAAGTTGTATGGTATGAACAGCAAAATAATTACCTCCTTATTTGCCTACAATCTCTACTGCTATTAACTGGCTACGACTATACTTGCAGCTAGTAGACAATCAGAGATGCCAAATGCTTACATTTTCTTTTACAGAGATACTGATTATGGTGCATGAACGACATTAATGTTTTCTCATAACTTGATAATATTATTTGTCACCGCCCTCTTTAATCTTTCCTTCATCAGATCTCCAGTCTTTCTCATCTATGCATGCTTTGTTTGGACAAGTAGAAGCCAATATTACAATTTAAGTTTATAGATTTGAAAACCAAATTTGCATTTTTACAAATAAATTTGTGAATTTTCCTTCAAGAAATGAAGTGGGCCAGGGGGCTAGAAATGTTACATTTTTACAACCATTTGACCCGATAAACGTCTAAGTTCTGCTGCTAACAATCCTCAGATCAGTTGATAAATTGCCTCTCGCAAGGACAGAGATTTTGTGGCATGAAGGCGAATGATTTTGTAAATGAACAGTGAATAATCAATATGTACTTTGGAAAGAAAGAGTTTAAGTTGTGGCCGCTTTATCTATTAAACCAAGGTGACATTGTTTTTGTAGTATCTTAACATAATCTTGTATAAGATATCAATCTACAACTCCTTGTGTTGCTGGGTTAGTTTAATAAAATAAACTAAACGGTCTGTAGATCGTTTTAATTGCTTTAATCTTCAACTGTTTAGAAATTAAGCATACAATTGAGCTCTAAATAAACAATACATTAGGAAGGCAGTTTATTTGGATGTTATTTTAACCATGATAAATACACCATATGATTCAACATTTTACATGTTGGTACGATCAAAAGGAGTTGTTTGTATCCCCTCATTATCGCCTCCTCCGCAGCCAACAATGGACCATTGTGGGCTCTTTGGTCATCAGTACTGGCTCTGATCTGATCTGTACCTTTTCATACCTCTAGTTTCCCTCTTCCTTGATGCTCAGTCTGAAGAAGGGTCTTGTCCCGAAACATCACCTATTTAGTTTAGTTTATTGTCACATGTACCAAGGTATAGCAAAAAATATTTTGTTGCATGCTAACCAGTCAGGAGAAAGACTATACATGATTACAATCAAGCTGTCCATACTGTACTTGATAAAGGAAATAATGTTTATTGCAAGATAAAGTCCAGTCTGTCCGATTTAAAGATAGTCCAGGGTCTTCAATGAGATAGATAGTAGCTCAGGACTGCTCTCTAGTTATCGGTAGGATGGTTCCGTTGCCTGATAACTCGAAGAAACTATCTCTGAATCTGGAGGTATGTGCTTTCATACTTCTGTACCTCTTGCCTGACGGGAGAGGGGAGAAGAGGGAGTGATTGGGGTGAGACTAGCCCTTTGTTATGGTGGTGGTCTTGCTGAGGCAGCATGAAGTGTAGATGGAGCCAATGGAAGAGATGTTGATTTGTATGTTGGTCTGGGCTGCATCCACAATTCTCTGCAATTTCCTGAGGTCTTGGATGGAGCTGTTCCCAAACCATATTGTGATGCATTCCAATAAAATGCTGTCTCCAATGCTTCTGTAGAAGCTTGATACACTTGATGCACCATGTATTAGGACCTTTAGTATCAGCTGGCTTGCGGCTCACCATGTTTCAATGAAGCTGCCAGGATGTTGGGAGCTCTGAGGTTGCAGGAGGCAAGTATGACCTCTTGTATTGTGTGAGAATGAATGTGAGCCATGAGCCCCAAGAATAATCTGTTCCAATGCACTCCAATTATTTCAAAGCTTTCAAAGCTTTCAAAAGTTTCAAAGGTCTTTTATTGTCATGTGTACCAATTAAGGTACAGTGATATGCAAACTACCATACAGCCATACCAAAAAAAGCAACAAGGCACACAACAATATAAAAGTTAACTCCTGTGGGTTGGAGCTCTCGAAGTCGTTCTCCAGCAAAGGCCGCCAACTCCTTGATGTTAGCTCGCAGTGCAGATGGAGATATGATACAGTAAAAATTCACATCACCGTCGAGGTAAGAGATTAGAAAAAGTTTCCCCCAACCCTCCACCCTCCCCCCCCCCCCCCCCCCACATAAAAAGCTAAAGAACACTAGAAACGTACATTTACCGCATACTAAAAAAAAACCAAAGCAGAAAGGACAGACAGACTGTTGGCGAGGCAGCTATTACTGTCTACAGTGTTCCAACTGCAACTGGCAAACCCACAGCCTTTACTACCAAAAAGGACATGAGTAATAGGTACATGGGAACACCACCTGCAAGCTCCCCTCTAAGTTCTACACCATCTCGACTTGGAAATGTATCGCATTCCCTTTGTTCTCACTGGGTCTAAATCCTGTTATTCTGGCCCAACTAAACACTGCGGGAATTCACCAAAACATAGAACATAGAACAGCCCAGCTCAGGAACAGGCTCTTCAGCCCTCAATGTCCGTGTTGAACATAATGGTAAATTAAGCTAATCGCTTCTAGCCACACATGAAGGGTAGTGATGAATCAAGAATACACCTCACCATTGAATTGAATTTAATTTAATCCTTTATTTGTCATTCAGACCTTTCGGTCTGAACGAAATGCTGTTGCCTGCAGCCATACATGTAATAATAACAACACACAATAAACACAAATTAACATCCACCACAGTGAGTTCACCAAACACCTCCTCACTGTGATGGAGGCAAAAGTCTTAGAGTTACTGTCTCTTCCCTCCTCTTCTCCCTCTGTGCCGAGGCGATACCCCACCGGGCGATGGTAAGTCAGTCCCGCGGTTCAAGGTCCGCGGCCCGGGGGTGGTCGAAGCTGCCGCCCTCCAGTCCAGCGGACGCAGCTGTTGCAACGGGTGCTCCGGAAAACAGGCATCAACCTGTGACCTGCGAGCTCCCGACATTGTCATCCACTGGCCCGCGGCCGAGCCCCGGATCCAGGTCGCCGCCGCCAGAACGCCGCCTCAGCCGCCGGAGCACCCGGCCGCCCATACGGCAGCGTCTCAGCCCCGCACCGGGCTGCCCCCACGGGAGCACCTTCCTGCCGGGACCCAGGCCGCCCTCACCGGAGCGCCTTCCAGCCGGTAGCCAGGCCACCCACACGGCAGCGTCTCAGCCCCGCACCGGGCTGCCCCCACGGGAGCGCCTTCCAGCCGGTAGCCGGTCCGCCCTCACCGGAGCACCTTCCAGCCGGTAGCCGGTCCGCCCTCACCGGAGCGCCTTCCAGCCGGTAGCCGTGCCGCCCGCACAGGAGTGTCTCAGCCCCGCGCCGTCTGCCCTCACTGGAGCGCCGAGTCGTGCCGCTACCCGGACGTCGCCACAGCTCGAAGACGGCCAGCCTCGCATTCGTGAGTCCTGGCTGGCTCTACCTCCAGAGCCTCGAGGTCGGTCGCAGGTTGGAGGCCGCCAGCTCCGCCATTAGGCCTCAGCGCAGACGGGGGAAGAGAAGGGGGATACGACAAAAAAGTCGCTTTCCCCCGAAGGGAGAGACAGAAAGCCCTGTTTCACCCTCCCCCCACACACATAACACCACCTAATAACCAAAAAAATTACTAAACTAGACAAAAAAAACAACACAAAAAAGTAAAAACAGACAGACTGCAGGCGAGCCGCAGCCGTATCACAGCGCCGCCACTTCCGGACATCTCACCATCATCATCCAGGGATGGGAAATACAATAAATGTGGGTCTTGGCAGACATGCCCAATACACAAAATTGAATGAATGAAAAAAAATTCAATGTTTACTGACAGATTAAATCTCCTACTTTTTTTCTCCATGATATTGTAATATTTAATTTCATGTCCACTCGTTAGGTTTTGAAGTGCTTGTGTGAAGTGAAATATAGTATTGATTTAATAACTGTGTTGTACGTAACCATATTTTCTTCATGATTGTGTAACGGTTTTAACAATCTGAAATAGGCTTTTATCCTTCATTCTTGGAGGGAGATGAAATATTGTTGGTGATTCCATAAACCGTATCAACTTCTCGTGCCAGTTTGTTGATTAAAATTAGCAGTGCCAGAATTTATAAATTGATGAATTAATTTGAAGGATTCAGGAAGATGAACTGCAAACAAAGACTACGCAAACATTCTTAGCCTCTCAGTAATCGACAATTTACTTTTTATTCTGACTCTAGGGTTTTCTTGCTTTCCTATTTTTGAGGCTTTCCAACTCAGGTCTTGGTTTAGCTTTGACTATATTTATTTTACCTGGCCTTACTTTGAAATTTTCTCTCCATACTGTGCATGTGGCTTTAGCATATCTCAATGTCAGTGTACCGTTAAGAGCAGTCTGTACCAGTTGAAGTGACTTTTTGTTGTATTAGCCACAACGATTAGTTGAGCTTTAACTACCTTTAATAATGGACATTTTGTTGGCAGCTCTAACCTTGCTTTTTGTCTGAGTGAACAGCAGCACAAATGCGTTTGAGGACTCTGCACTGCTTCCTATCATTTACCCTTGAAAACATTCTTGATCAATATGTCATTTCAGTTAAAAGATGTTTCTGTTTATCTATTCTCTACACGTTTTGCTTTGGCTCATATCTTCTTTGTGATATGTTTGTTCCTTCTTTACAGATCCAGATGATTATTTTACTGATGAAACTGGATCTGTGGGTTGCTGGCAAGGTGGGCATTTATTGCCAATTCCAGATTAGTTTCAGGGGAGCAGTGGTGATTGTCCTCCTTGTACAGTTGCGGGTGGTGAAGCCGCTTCCACAGTACTGTTGAATTGGCAGTTCCTAGGATAATTCTCATTGCAGTGATAAGGAAATAATATTCTTCTTCCAAGTCACAAAATTATGTGAATTCTCATGTATTTGAAGTTGGAAGTGCACCAATGTACCCATATCATTTGGCATTTTAGGTGGTGAAACTAATGGGAGAGTCTAGGACTAAAGGTCATAGCCCCAGAATAAAAGGACGTTCCTTCATGTATGAGATGAGGAGGAATTTTAGTTAGTTAGAGGGTGGTGAATCTGTGGAGTTCCTTGCCACAAAAGGCTGAGGAGGCCAAGTCAATATTTTTAAGGCAGAGATAGATATATTCTTAGACATAAAATGCTGGAGTAACTCAGCGGGACAGGCAGCATCTCTGGAGAGAAGGAATGGGTGATGTTTCAGGTCGAGACCCTTCTGCAGACTAGTCAGAGGAAAGGGAAACGAGAGATATAGTATCTCTTGTTTCCCTTTCCCCTGACTCCTATATCTCTCATTTCCCTTTCCCCTGACTCCTATATTTTCGGTTTAAACCAGCGTCTGCACTACCTTCCTACACAGAGATACATTCTTGATTAGTACGGACGTCAGAGGTAATGGGGAGAAGGCAGGAGAATGGGGTTAAGAGGGAAAGATAGATTAGCCAAGATTGAATGGTGGAGTTGATTTGATGGACCGAATGTCCTAATTCTGCTCCTATCACTTAAGAACATGGTAATGTTTTGATTTTGTGAGGTGCTATCAACAATCCCTTGGTGGATTGCTGCAGTTCATTTTGTAGGTAGTTCACATTGTAGCCACAATGCCCCAGTCATAGAAGGTTTTTACCACATAAAATACTCAAATTAAAAATTAGTTTATTCTTCTATGCTGCATTTGGCTCTTGATAAGTTGGGTTATTTTAATGCTTAGTCATGGTTGAATGAGATGGACTAGTTCACTTATCATACTTGGCATGCTGATTGTAAAATAAGTTTATTAATCTAAGTTTCACCCAATAAATATATAAGTTCAGCCCTCTTTCAAATGAACAGTGAAGCCAGTGAGGAAGAGGGTAACTTTAAATGGCACTTAAGTGTTGGTAACTTAGTGTTTTAAGGCTGCCTTTGTATAAGGTAAATGAGATAGGACTTTTTTTTTCACTGCAGTGACTGTAAAAGGAGTTACATTTAGAAAATTAGCTACTGAGCCAAGACAAGGTTGTGTGCCCATTTTATTTTTAGCTTTTATTTCTGCATATAATGTGCATACATGATAATTATAAATGACTTTGTTGTGCCATGGCAACTAAAAATTGCAATGTAAAGATCATAATGTTTTTTTAGTGTCTTCAAATATTATGATCTCATCCATGGCAATTACTTTTCATTTATTTTTAGATTCATGGGTAATGCAGAATGACATTTGATGGATGAAGGATTTGAATCCAGATTTAAGGATCAGCAAGTAGGATTGCATGCTCAGTCACTGAATTGTTCTGGGGATTTGAGCAATAGAGTGGGTTGTATATGACCTTTCATTACTAGAACTTAGATTTGGACCCGGCCCAAAATGTTGAGAAGAAATAGCTTCACTTTTTCTTTATGAGAGCTTAACTTAGATGCCCACTTATGCTGTGGCTACAGTTGTTATATAACACGAGCAGTGCAAAACTCCTGCAAACTCTCATTCAAATTGCCATGAAATATAACAATATTAAAGATAATTAGGGAGTTAGGGAGTTTTCAATCAAGATCAAAGATCAAAGTGAGAAGAGAATTGGATCTTAATGACATAATTAAACACAAGCTGTCTCAGCAAGGCCAAGTACTTCATTAGAAAACATTGGAGTAATATAGATGCTGTTATATTTTTATGGAAGATGATAACCTAAGTAAAATGTAGGGCATACCATCACCTCACGGAAAGGAGGGGACTAATGCTTTGATAAGGGGGGCTGGCAAGTTCATCCACTAATGAATTCTGCAGAGATTCACTTATCCACATAACATCAATTATTCTTCTGTCAGAGCAGTGGGAGTGCTCAGTTGTGCCAGTTTTGACATGCAAGCAGCTTCCACCAATCCCATCGCCTGAAGCAAATTGCTTCTCAGTGATAAATGAAGCTTATCTCTTGCAGGTAAACATTAATTAATTGGAATCAACCTGTGGTTCATTTGGTCGCCCTTTTCAAATGACTAATCCAGAGTGGCTGCCTTTAGACTATCAGCAAGATATATCCAAGGGGCATAGTATAATGAGACTAAATTATGTTTCCTATGGTGCCCAGTGAGCACTGATATAACACAAAGCAATCTTGTGTCTTTCTCGTATTCAGTGCACAATTCAAATGTTAAGATCACCTGTTGCCCTGCATTGTCATTGCTTGAAGGGGACGTGGTTATGTAGGTCCCTGGTCTTACAGTCCTATGTCTGGAGGAGCATCTGAACCTGCACTCTACCTGCCCTAATCATACTTACTGAGCTCTGGCAACCAATTCTTGGTCTGACCACCACTCACCATCTCCATGATCAATCCCTAGTAGCCAACATGTCACACTGCAAACTTCTTCCGATTAGTAAATGTAATAGCATCTTTCACATTCTCAAGACTAATCAAAGGCTTTTCCAATTGCTTATTTTATAATGATAGCTACTTTCTAAGCAAATTACTGTGCTACATCTATCTATCTATCTATCTATCTTTAAAACTGTGTGCCTGTCGCCTGCCGTCCGACCGGCTGCCTGCCTGCCTTTCGATTCGTTCCCATCGTGTGATGTCACAATGCCCAATGCTCGCAGATGTCCAATCGCAAAGCCAAATGCTCGCAGATGTCCAATCGGAATGGATCCATTTACATGTACGGCTTCCGACTGCATTTCTTCCTTTGATTCCCTGCAACTCCGAAACCAGACGCAGAATCGCCGACATATATTCCATTTCGGTGGAGATTTCACTTTTCTTTCTAAGTATCCACTCCTCATTACATTTCGTCGTGTTTAAGTACACGTTTTTAATCAAATCCTTCCCCCCCCCCCCCCCCAATATTTCAAAAATAAACTGGCTTCTCACCCATAGAAGCAGCACCAGCCCCAGTCCCTGATGAACGTTCCATCGTGTGATGTCACAATGCCTGATGCTGACAGATGTCCAATCAGAATGGATTCATTTACATATGCCTTTGCAGGAGCCCCAGCCCATGGTGAACGTTCCATCGTGTGATGTCACAATACCCAATGCTCAAATACATTGTTGCCATAGAGGGAGTACAGAGAAGGTTCACCAGACTGATTCCTGGAATGTCAGGATTTTCAAATGAAGAAAGACTGGATAGACTCGCCTTGTACTCGCTAGATTTTAGAAGATTGAGGGGGTATCTTATAGAAACGTATAACATTCTTAAGGGGTTGGACAGGCTAGATGCAGGAAGTTTGTTCCGGATGTTGTGGAAGACCAGAACAAGGGGTCACACTTTAAGGATAAGGGGGAAATCCTTTAGGACAGAGATGAGAAAAACATTTTTCACACAGAGAGTGGTGAATCTCTGGAATTCTCTGCCACAGAAGGTAGTTGGGGTCAGTTCATTGGCTATATTTAAGAGGGAGTTAGATGTGGCCCTTGTGGCTAAAGGGATCAGGGGGTATGGAGAGAAGGCAGGTACAGGATACTGTTGGATGATCAGCCATGATCATATTGAATGGTGGTGCAGGCTAGAAGGGCCGAATGGCCTACTCCTGCACTTAATTTCTATGTTTCTATGTAGCGATTTCACTTTTCTTTCTAAGTATCCGCTCCTTATTACATTTCGTCGTGTTTAAGTACACATATTTAATCAAATCCTTCCCCCCCCCCGCCCCCCCCTAATATTTCAAAAATAAACTGGCTTCGCACCCATAGAATCAGCACCAGCCCCAGCCCCTGGTGAACGTTCCATCGTGTGATGTCACAATGCCCAATGTTCACATATGTCCAATCGGAATGGATCCATTTACATATGCCTTTGCAGGAGCCCCAGCCGATGGTGAACGTTCCATTGTGTGATGTCACAATGCCCAATGCTCAAAGACATTGTTGCCATAGAGGGAGGACAGAGAAGGTTCACCAGACTGATTCCTGGGATGTCAGGACTTTCATATGAAGAAAATTAAATTAAATTAAATTTCTTTATTTATATAGCACATTTTTAGTCAACTTGCATTGACCCCAAAGTGCTTCACATAATTACATTCACACACACAGGCAAAGATGGGTGAAGTGTCTTGCCCAAGGACACACACAGGCAAAGGTGGGTGAAGTGTCTTGCCCAAGGACACAACGACAGTATGCACTCCAAGCGGGATTCGAACCAGCTACCTTCCGGTTGCCAGCCGAACACTTAGCCCATTGTGCCATCTGTCGTCCTGGTCGTCCAGAAAGACTGGATAGACTCGGCTTGTACTCGCAAGATTTTAGAAGATTGAGGGGGTATCTTATAGAAACTTACAAAATTCTTAAAGGGTTGGACAGGCTAGATGCAGGAAGTTTGTTCCAGATGTTGGGGAAGTCCAGAACAAGGGGTCACAGTTTAAGGGTAAGGGGTAAATCTTTTACGACCGAGATGAGAAAAACATTTTTCACACAGAGAGTGGTGAATCTCTGGAATTCACTGGCACAGAAGGTAGTTGAGGCCTGTTCATTGGCTGTATTTAAGAGAGAGTTAGATGTGGCCCCTGTGGCTAAAGGGATCATGGGGTATGGAGAGAAGGCAGGTACATGATACTGAGTTGGATGATCAGCCATGATCATATTGAATGGTGGTGCAGGCTCGAAGAGACAAATAGCCTGCTCCTGCACTTCAATTCTATGTTTCTATGTTTCCCTCTCCTCCTCCCTCTCCCTCTCCCATCCATCACTCTCTCCCCCACCCCCCTTCCCGCTCTACCCCACCCCCTTCCCTCTCTCCCCCCGTCCCCTTCCCCTCTGTCCCTCTTCCACTAGTCCCTCTACCCCTCCCTCCCCACTCTCCCACTTCTCTCCCCTTACCCCACCCCTCTCCCTCCCTCACCCCTCTCTCTTCCCCTCCCTGTCCCACCCCTTCCCCTACCCCTCTGTCCCTCTTCCACCCCTCCCCCGTCCCTCTTCCACCACTCCCGCTACCCCTCCCTCCCTCCCCACTCTACCACTTCTCTCCCCCTTCTCTCCTCCCCCTCTCCCTCTCCTCACCCCTCTCCCATCCCTCTCTCCCCCACCTCTTCCCTCTCTACCCCACCCCCTTCCCTCTCTCCCCCGCCCCCTTCCCCTCTGTCCCTCTTCCACCACTCCCCCTACCCCTCCCTCTCTCATTTATCTCCCCTTACCGCACCCCTCTCCCTCCTCCACCCCTGTCTCCCCCTCCCTTCCCCTCTCTCCCGCACCCCTTCCCCTACCCCTCTGTCCCTCTTCCACCACTCCCCCTGCCCCTCTACCACCACTCCTGCTACCCCTCTCCCCTCCCTCCCTCCCTCCCCACTCTTCCACTTCTCTCCCCCCCTCCCCCCCACACTCTTTCCCCTCTCTCCCCCCACCCCTCTCCCCCTCCCATCCCACTCTCCCCCTCCCTCCACACTCTTCCCCCTCTCCCTCCTCATTCCCTTACCGTGCACAGTCTCTGTCTTTAAGAAGGAACTACAGATGCAGGAAAATCGAAGGTAGACATAAAAAAAAGCTGGATAAACTCAGCGGGTGCGGCAGCATCTATGGAGCGAATTGAATGGTCAACGTTTTTGGCCGAAACCCGAAAGAAGGGTTTTGGCCAAAAACGTTGCCCTTTTCCTTCGGTCCATAGATGCTGCTGCACCCGCTGAGTTTATTCAGCATTTTTGTTGTTGTACCAGCCTCTCTCTCTCTGCCCTTCTCTCTTCTCTCAACTCATGCACGCCCGCTCCAACCCCTCCCCCCCCCCTTCACCTCTCTCCCCCATCCTCTCCTCCCCCTCTTCTTCTCCCCCCCCCCCTCCCCCTCCCCCTCTCCACCCTCCTCCTCCCCTTCCTCACACAATATTTTTTGTGGGGGCGGGTCCACAGTGTGTGTGACTGTTTGTGGAGGCGGCCACGCGCTCTCCATTCAAGAAGACGCTCATCTGTTTGTGGAGGCGCGTGCTTAGTATGTGACCAAAGATCTTATAGCGGAGCTCTCCGCTACAAGATCTTTGTGTGTGACGACACATGCTCCCCCCCCCCCCCCTTTGGTGCAGGAGGCGCGCGCAGCATCTGAAAGCTCAGCGATTATTCGAATTCTTCACTAACCGTCATTCTGACTTTGCTTGTGAAGAGAAAAGTCCTGAATTGCATTTGTCTGATGCAGGAAGATTGTTCCCGATGTTGGGGAAGTCCAGGACAAGCGGGTCACAGTTTAAGGATAAGGGGGAAATCCTTTAGGACAGAGATGAGAAAAACATTTTTCACACAGATAGTGGTGAGTCTCTGGAATTCTCTGCCACAGAAGGTAGTTGAGGCCAGTTCATTGGCTGTATTTAAGAGGGAGTTAGATGTGGCCCTTGTGACTAAAGGGATCAGGGGGTATGGAGAAAAGGCAGGTACAGGATACTGAGTTGCATGATCATATTGAATGGAGGTGCAGGCTAGAAGGGCCGAATGGCCTACTCCTGCACTTAATTTCTATGTTTCTATGTTTCCCTCTCCTCACCCCTCTCCCTCTCCCACCCATCCCTCTCTCCCCCACCCCCCTTCCCTCTCTACCACCACCCCCTTACCCCTACCCCTCTGTCCCTCTTTCACCACTCCCCCTACCACTCCCTCCCCACTCTTCCACTTCTATCCCCTTACCCCACCCCTCTCATCCCCCACCCCTCTCTCTTCCCCTCTCTCCCCCACCCCTTCCCCTCTGTCCCTCTTCCACCACTCCCCCGTCCCTCTTCTACCACTCCTGCTACCCCTCTACCCCTCCCTCTCTCCCGACTCTTCCACTTCTCTCCCACTCTCTCCTCCCTCTCTCCCTCTCCTCACCCCTCTCCCATTCCTCTCTCCCCCCCCCCCCTTCCCTCTCTACCCCACCCCCTTCCCTCTCTCCCCCCACCCACTTCCCTTTATCCCTCTGTCCCTCTTCCATCACTCCTGCTACCCCTCTCCTCCTCCCTCCCCACTCTTCCACCTCTCCCCCTTCCCCTCCACTCTCCCTCCCCACTCTTTCCCCTCTCTGCCCCCACCCCTCTCCCCATCCCTCCCTCCTCCCCTCCCTCCCCATCCCCCCTCCCCCACATCTCTCTCCCCATCTCTCACCCCCTACCCTGCTCTCCTTTCCCTCCCAAATCTATCCCGTTTCCTCCTCCTCCTCTCCCCTCCCTCCCCTCTTCTCACCCCCCCCGCAAACGCCGTTGGGGAAACAGACCCAATGGGTCTGCACTTGGTCTAGTATACTATTAAAACTCTGTGACTGCCGCTGCCGTCCGGCTGCCTTTCTGCCTTTCGATTCGTTCCATCGTGTGATGTCACAATGCCCAATACTCGCAGATGTCCAATCGGAATGGCCGATGCTCGCAGATGTCCAATCGGAATGGATCCATTTACATGTATGGCTGCCGGCTGCATTTCTTCCATTGATTCCTTGCCACGCCGAATCCAGCCGCACAATCGCCGAGATCTTTTCCATTTCGGTAGAGATTTCACTTTTCTTTCTAAGTATCCGCTCCTCATTACATTTCATCGTGTTTAAGTACACATTTTTAATCAAATCCTTCTCCCCCCCCCCCCCCCCCCCACCCCCCAATATTTCAAAAATAAACTGGCTTCTCACCCATAGAAGCAGCCATTTCGGTAGACATTTCACTTTTCATTCCAACTATCCACTCCTCATTAGATTTCGTTATGTTTATGTCCACATTTTTCATTAAATCCTTCTCCCCCCCACCCCACTCACTCATTTTGTCGCCTCCTGCTGGCCAGCAACCATAACGGCTTCTGGCGCCCGCATCTCGCCTCAAAGACGCCATTTAAAACCAGCCGCACTGCTCATTCCTGAGCCGCTTGAGTTGGAGGACCACATCTCCCGTGGGGGCTACGGGTAGGGAACGGCTGCGTTGGGGGAGCCCTTGGTCTAGTGTCTATTAAATGAATAAGAATACTTTTGAACTTGCAACTGAAGCATAATGCCAAGGAAAACTAATCACCTCCTCATTCGATGGTTCTTTATTGTCACATGTACAGTGAACTTTTGTTTTGCATAGACAATAGACAATAGGTGCAGGAGTGGGCCATTTGGCCCTTCGAGTCAGCACCGCCATTCAATATGATCATGGCTGATCATCCACAATCAGTACCCCATTCCTGCCTTCTCGCCATATCCCCTGACTCCGCCATCTTTAAGAGTATCTAACTCTCTCTTGAAAGCATCCAGAGAATTGGCCTCCGCTGCCTTCTGAGGCAGAGAATTCCACAGATTCACAACACTCTGTTTGAAAATGTTTTTCCTCATCTCCGTTCTAATTGGCTTACCCCTTATTCTTAAACTGTGGCCCCTGGTTCTGGACTCCCCCAACATCGGGAACATGTTTCCTGCCTCTAGCATGTCAAACCCTTAATAATCTTATATGTTTCAATAAGATCCCCTCATCCTTCTAAATTCCAGTATACAAGCCCAGCCGCTCCGTTCTATCAACATATGACAGTCCTGTCATCCCAGTAATTAACCTTGTGAACCTACGCCGCATGTGAACCTACGCTGCACTCCCCCAATAGCAAGAATGCCCTTCCTCAAATTTGGAGACCAAAACTGCACATAATACTCCAGGTGTGCTCACTAGGGCCATGTACAACTGCAGAAGGATCTCTTTGCTCCTGTTATGAAGGCCAACATGCCATTTGCATTCTTCACTGCCTGCTGTACCTGCATGCAGTTGAGTAAAGTATTGCTATGCCTATGCACAATGCCAACTAGTCCAAAGAGCATTGAAATAGTCTACTGAGAGAGCATGCAAGAGTTGCCAGCTTCGGCGCCATTGTTAAAGTCCAATACAGTTTGTGTGCTTGGTCATCTGGAGTCGTGTGCTGTTGCAGGGCCTCCAGCCATCACCTCTCTATCCAGCCATCACCTCTCCATCCAGCCATCACCTCTCCATCCAGCCATTACCTCTCTATCCAATCTCCGTATCTAATCATTTTTTTGTTCCAATATAATCATAACTGCAAAATGTCTCAGTGATTGATTGTATTAAAAGGATAAGAAACTGCAGTGCAGTAATCAGAATGTCAACTAGTGCAGTCATGGCTGCTGACAACATAATCCATCCAGCACATGATCCATATCCCCCCCATTACCTGCCTATCCATGTGCCTAACCAAAAGCCTCTTAAATGCCATTATCATATCCTAGTCCACCTCCACCCTAGCTGCTTGTTCCTGGCACCCACCACTCTGTGTAAAACTACTTGCCTCGCACATCTCCTTTAAAATATGCACACTCACCTTAAAGCTATGCCATCTAGTCTTTGACATTTCCACTGTGGGAGAAAGATTCTGACTATCTACCCTGTCTATGTTTCTCAATGGTTTTATATGCAGTACATCTATCGGGTCTTCCCCCAGATTTCAACATTCCAGAGAAAACAATCCAAGTTTGTCGAACCTCTCATAGCTAACACCCTTTAATTGATACCTAGCTTATGAATGACCATTTAGTATTTGATAGAAGGGTTGAAGCTGTTCCGGAGTCTGGTAGTATGGACCTTCAAGCTGCTGCCTGACATGAGTGGGGAGAAGCCGAAATGATCGGGGGTGGTAAGGTTCTATCATTTTTAAATAGCATGATGTTTGTGGATATTCCTGCTTCGTCACCAATAATTACATTGCAAATAGATGAAGCACACCTATTCAATTTCATAGACCAGTGGTTTGTTGATAAAGGACTTTATGTTGATGAATTATTTGATTTTTTGGGATTGTGGCCGACTGTTAATTAACAAATGCTATATGATGCTATTGCCATCAATAGAACAATTTTTTGCCAAAAAATCCTTATTATGACGATGCTCGTGCAGGCATATCACATCTGCTTATTGCATCTAAGAAAACTATTAGAAAGTGCTGGCATACAGAGCAATATAATTAACCTAATCATTTGTTTGTAACCTCTTCTCATCATATTCCCGTCAACGCCATCAAATTCTACTATTCACCCAGAAACCAGGTGTTATGTAGAGTGAGTGATTAATCCACCAACCAACACATCTTTGGGATGTGGGTGGCAACCATCGCACCCAGAGGAAACCAACATGATTAGGGGAAACCGTGCAAACTATATACAGACGGCACCTCAGTTCAACATTGAATCTAGTCCTTGCTGTGAAGGTGTACCTTTACAAGCTGTGCCACTGAGCTGCTCAAGTTGAACTGTGGTCTGTTAGTCAATCAGTTACAATCTGAATGTGAGCAGTTCTGAAGATCTTCAATGAAGAAGATGTCAAACCATTTCTAACCCACAACATATAAAATTGGGTTTTGTTCTCTTTCTTTCCTTTCCAGTCCTTGGTTGTCTCCAATGCTTTTGGAGTTCCTGATAGCACTAAATAACTAGGCGAGAGAAACATTATAAGCGCTTAGGTACTTGTGGATAATTGATAGGGCAAAAGGAATATTTCTGGTAGGGTGAGGCCAGGTATGCCAATGATATGCCAGTTTTTTGAAGCTACAGTTGTACAAGGCATTGCTGAGGTTGCACTTAAAATATTGTGTTCAGTTTTGCTCACCCAGCAATAGTAAAGGTGCCATTAAGCTGGACAGAAAACAGAATATTTAAGAGGATATTGCCAAGCCCAGTGGGCCTAAGTTATAGGGACAAGCTGGTGCCTTGTTCATGCGAGTGCAGGAGGCTAACGGGTGAATCATGGAGGTTATAAAATCATGAGGAGAATAGATAGGATGAATCCAAAGAATATTTTCCGACAGCTGGGGAGCCAAGTGCTTGAAGTCAGAGGGGAAAGGTTTAAAATGAACCTGTGGCACAACATTTTCATACAGAGGTTGGAATGAACTGCCAGAGGAAGTAGTGGAGGCAGATGCCACAACAACATTTAACATTTGGACAGGTACATGGCGAAGAAATGTTTAGAGGGATATGGTCCAAACATGGGCAAATGGAACCTACTTAGATGGGGCATCTTGGTTGGCATGGACGAGCTGGGCCGAAGGTTTTGTTTTATTGCTGTGTGATTCTCTGACTTTATGAAATACCCTGTGTAAAAAAGAAAACATAACATTAGTGAAAAAACACATATTTAGAAAGAAAACCATGGACGTCACAGTGGCATAATGGTATAGTTGCTGCCTTGCAGCAGTTACGGCGGCAGAGACCCGGGTTCGATCCCGACTACGGGTGCCGTCTGTATGGAGTTTGTACGTTCTCCCTGTGACCGCTTGGTTTTCTCTGAGATCTTCGGCTTCCTCCCACACTCCAAAGACGTACAGGTTTGTGGGTTAATTGGTTTGGTATAAATATAAATTGACCCTAGTGTGTGTAGGATAGTGTTAATGCACGGGGATCACTGGTCAGTGTGGACACGGTGGGCCGAAGAGCCTGTTTCTGTGCTGTATCTCTATACTAATAAACTAAACTAAATACGTCCATGGTGGTGCCTGAGGTGGTCAATAGTGGCAGTGTTGTAATCCTGCTATATTGGAATAAAGGCAATTCTAATCTTCCATCTGTTGAGTGTATAATTGCCATTCACTTATATAGTATCATGTGAGCAATTTGTGTTGGGTAGTATGTGTTGGCTTTGCCCTCATCACAAAACAAATGATAAAATGGACAAAGTGTGAAAGATGGACCAAATTGTTTCCCGCAAAAGGAAATGTAAGTTATTCTGTGGATGTAATTACCATCATTTTTAATTTGAGAATTAAAATAAGCTTGTTGTGGCCAGTAACATTTCATGAATTAGAATTATTTTATTTGGTTATTATTGCTGCACCAGAATCTCCCGCATCACTGATAAGATCATATTGATTTAATTGGCACAGTACAGGAGATTTGTACTGACAATTTCCTGCTGGCTGAAGCATGGAACACTAAGATTTAGCCACATTGTTTTGGGGAGATTATTAAAAGTTGATATCACACTGGTAATAATTTATGCTGTGAAAAATGCTATCATATTAGTTCATTAGAAATATTGCTAAATTGAATAGCCATTGACTCACTGAAGGAATATTGGAATGCAGGGAGAACTTACAGGACAGTAATTTCAAGCATGGGTCCAGTGATATCAAACTGTGATGAAAATGTCTGGCAGCTGATCAGCCACCTGAATCCCAGTACTCCAGACATAATGCACAATCTGTTGCTTTGCTTCGTAATATTTAATTTTTGTGGCACATCTTTCAATTTGTGGTCCTGTCTCACAAAATCATTGACCTCTGACATCAGGTTTCAATGCAGTTTGTGAAGCAAAGTTTCTGTGTGAAATTATTGCTGCAAGAATGCTTTTGCCAAATAGGAGATCGCTAGATTGTGTTTGGTAAATACTTTAATGCAGGCATTCTGATCAACTGATAGAGCACAGAAATCAAGAAAGACCCTCTTTACAATAACCTCAGACGTCGCCGGTCGATGGAAACTCAGTGGGCCGAAGGGCCTGTTTCTGTGCTGTATCTCTAAATTAAACTAAATTAGGTTGCAGGCTAACCAAGTTAAATATGAGTGTTGTTCCTCTAGTTTGCATGTGACCCCAACCTGGCAATGGAGGAGATCAGGACCAAAAGGTCATTATGTGAATGGGAAGGGGAGTTAAAATAGTTAGCAGCCACAAGATCCAGCAGGAAACATGTTATCACAAAGCAAACATAAAGAGGAAGTTGTTACATTTTGAAAGGTATGGAATTAAAGATAATGGGGAACTTGCCGAGAGTCTGGGGCAGAATAGCCATGATCTCATTGAATGGTGGAGCTGGCTTAGTTAGCAGGGGCTGACAGCTGTTATTTTCTCCTATTTTCTAAGATTTCAGTGCGAGTCATGTGGATCCCACAAATGAAGACTAGATCAGGCCTTTAATTTTGATATCTCTAACCTGAAGGGCCAAATCATCGACGAGGATCAATAGGAGCCGGTATCACCCCCAGTCTTTGTTCTTTTTGTTGGAAGTGGCATGATCTTCCCCTGATTACGTCTGCTCACAACTGTGGCAATGGAGTAGTGTTGGTCCTGGTACCATCTGCTCCTGGTGCCTTTTATGTTTGTTTTCTGAAAGCCACACCCCACAAATGACGTTCCACATTTTACCTGCTATATCATGCTTAAGGTCTCCACAGACCTTTTAATAAGATCTTAATGTAATTAAATCAAATTTTAGAAACCACTGCATTTCTCTATAAGCTATATTGACGTATACAATATGTAAAAAGGTATAGCATTAGCATTTTTATTAGTTGATGCTGTTAACACAGATTGGCCACAAGTGGTGCACAGAGTGTGATGCATACCAAGTTGGCCTGAAGGATCCTTGCAAATGGTTATCAATGATTTGATGTTCTATTATTAGTTATGAATAATGTAAACAGCTATTAACATTAAATATAGATTAATTTACAACAGCATTAGAGAAAATGAAGCACAGCTGCTACAATTGTGCGCCTCGTCGACATAGATCTCACAAAGGTCAGAGCTTGCAGGTGCTCAGGCAGAAAATGTGTGAATCTTTGTTCTTAAAGTAGCCATGATTAAACTTATGATTTGAAACATTTTAATAGGATGATTAATACAAATAATTTGTGGTGTTCAATCAGCAAATGGCTTCCCGTCTATCTTTTCTCTTTATTGTTTATCAAACCCCAGTAAAGGTCTTTGTTGCTAACAAATACCTTGCTCCTTTTTGCAACAGTGCGTTTGTTCCTCTTTAGGCCCTCTCCATAATTTGTCAGCACTTCGTCATTGTAGTGGACGGTGTCTGCAGTAATGAACTGGTCAAGTGAGATGAACTCAGATGAATAACTGAATTGATTTTGCGGCCTGATATGTTTGTGACTTTGCTGCAGTGTGTATGATATTGTACATATCTCCATAGCTGACTGGCATGACCCATGTGCAAGGAAATTCAGGCACATATTCTCCATCCTGCCATCTGGGAAGAGGTACAGCTGCAAAACCAGCAGGATGCTCCTCAGCTTCTTCCCGCAGGCTATAAGACTGATAAACGGACTTTGCCCCCTGCCAAAGTATTGCGCACGAACCACCAACCTAGACACACTGCAGCAGAGCCACTGTCGTGCCGCTGCCGATCGGAACGCCTGTTGATGTTTAGTAGAGAGTAGAGTGTTTAATTTGTTCATGATATATGTATTTTTATTTATATTTATTTTTTACTGCACACTGAATGGACACTGGTTGAGCAACATTTTTGTTTCCTCTGGGTATGTGAGTACTCAGGAAAATGACAATAAAGATATACTACTATACTACCTTCATTATTGTCAATGGAACTTGTATGGATGGATGTTTTCAAGTTTTTTATATAAAAATATAGCATGGAAACAAGCCCTTCAAACCACTGTGTCTACACCAACCATTCCACACTAGTTTGATGTAATCCCACTTTTGCATCCACTGCCTACAAGAGCAATCCCAGGAATGAGTGGGTTAACATTTGATGAGCGTTTGACGGCACTGGGCCTGTACTCGCTGGAGTTTAGAAGAATAAGAAAACATACAGAACAATGAAAAGCTTGGATAGAGGTGGGGTGGAAAGGATGGTTCCATGAGTGAGAGAATCTAGGACTGGAGGTCATAGCCTCAGAATTAAAGGATGTTCCGTTTGGTAGGAGTGATGAGCAATTTCCTTAGTCAGAGGGTAATAAATCTGTGGAATTCTTTGTCACAGAAGGCCAAATAAATGGATGTTTTTAAGGCAGAGATATAGACTCTTGATTAGTTTGGGTGTCAGGGGTTATGGGGAGAAGGCAGGAGAATTGGGTTAAGACAGATAGATCAGCCATAATTAAATGGCATAGACATGATGGGCCGAATGGTCTAATTCTGCTCCTATCACTTATGACCTTATGACACTGGGGGCAAATTACAGAGGCCAATTGACCTACAAACATTTGGAATGTCGGAGGAAATTGGAGAACCTGGAGGAAACCCACACGGTCACAGGGAGAACGTGCAAATTCCACACAGACAGCACCAAGATCAAGACTGAACCCAGGTCCCTGGCACTGTGAAGCAGCAGCTGTGCCACTATGCTGCCTAGTCAATACTTCAATCCCAGCACATAGCGTATGGTTTATGAGGTAGCAATGATCCTTAGCCTCATGTATTCTTCAAAGATATGGTCCCTTTACAACAGGCATCTTATAGCATGATGCACTGCTAATGCTGTCTGCACAAAATTCTTTGATTCCACTGACACAATAAGCAAACCAATGTAACCATTCCAACCCAAGCCAGTGTCCTCAGGATCAAACTGAACTTTTGCATTGTATATGGATCTTTTCAATAAAAATCATTACACTACTTAACAGTGATGTTCCAGATTATTTATCCTCTTTCTAAACTGTTTCATTAAATTCACTGTTGATTTAGCTGTAGCTGTGAGTAAGCCATGTGCACTGAAGGCAAGGGAACAAACTGCCAATGATTCCGGTGTCAAGCTCCATTCAGTCTATATTTAAACTTGCCAAAGAGCAATATACAATGCAAAACTTGTGTTCTTGTTCATTTTGAAATGTGGCCTTAGCCGCCACTACACAAAGGGCAGGGAAAGAACTTCAAAAATAAGTTTACTTTTATACAAACTATTGTTTTGCCCAAGTGATTACCAACCACTTGATTAACAACGGAGGTTAGTGGTTTTGCAGATAATGAAGATGGCTGTGAACGATTGCAGCAGGATCTGGATCGATTGGCCAGGTGGGCAGAGGAATGGTTGATAGAATTTAATACAGAGAAGTGTGAGGTGTTGCATTTTGGGACGTCGAACAAGGGCAGGACCTACACAGTAAATGGTAGGCCTCTGGATAGTGTTGTCGAGCAGTGGGATCTAGGAGTAAAAGTGCATGGTTCCATGAGGGTCGAGTCACAGGCAGATAAGATGGTTAAAAAGGCTTTTGGCACTTTGGCCTTCATCAGTCAGAGTATTGAGTATAGAAGTTTGGAGGTCATGCTGCAGTTGTATAAGACCGCACTTAGAATATTGTGTTCAGTTCTGGGCACGGTGTTATAGGAAAGATATTGCCAAGCTTGAAAGGGTTCAGAAAAGATTTACGAGAATGTTGTCAGCACCAGAGGGTATGAGCAGTAGGGAGAGGTTGAGTATTGAATTGAATTGAATTGAATGCCTTTATTGTCATTCAGACCTTACGGTCTGAACGAAATTTCGTGCCTGCAGTCATACATACAATCATACAATAATAACAACAATAAACACAAATTAACACCACCACAGTGAGTCATCCAAGCACCTCACTGTGGTGGAGGCAAAAATCTTAGGGCTGCAGTCTCTTCCCTTCTCTTCCCTCCTCTTCTCCCTCTGCGCTGAGGCGATACTCTACCGGGCGATGGTACAACCAGTCCCGTGGCTCACCGAACCCCGCAACGGGCCGGCTCAAACACCGCGACCCGGGGTGGTCGAAGCTGCCGCCCTCCAGTCCAGCGTACGCAGCCACTGGCCCGCAGCTGAACCCAGGACTCAGGTCACCGCCGCCAGAACGCCGTCCCAGCCACCGGAACACCGTTCCAGCCCCGAGCCGGATCGCCCTCACGTGAGTGCCGTTCCACCCTCGGGCTGGGCCACTCCGACGGGAGTGCCGTTCCTCCCTCGGGCTGGGCCACTCCGACGGGAGTGCCGTTCCTCCCTCGGGCTGGGCCACTCCAACGGGAGTGCCACAGCCCCTCACAGGAGAGTCTCGGCCCCTCGCCAGGCCGTCCTCACGGGAGCGCAGTTCCAGCCCCGAGCTGGGCCGCCCTCACGGGAGCAAACCCAGGGCGAGTCCTGACAGGCTGCCTCCGGAGTCCCGAGGTCGCCAGCTCCGCCATTAGGCCTCAGCGCAGACGGAGGCAGAGAGGGGGGACACGACAAAAAAGTCGTATTCCCCCCAAGGGAGAGACAGCAAGCCCCGTTTCAACCCCCCATCCCCCCCCCCCCCCACATAAACACAACCTAAAAACCAAAAACACAACTAGACGAAACGAAAAAAAACAACACAAAAAAGTAAAAACAAACGACTGCAGGCGAGCCGCAGCCGTTCCCAGCGCCGCCACTTCCGGATTAGTCTGGGTCTCTATTCCATGGAGCGTAGAAGGATGAGGGGAGATCTTATAGAGGTATACAAAATCATGAGAGGAATAGATCGGGTAGATGTACAGAGTCTTTTACCCAGTGTAGGGGAATCGAGGACCAGAGGACATGGGTTCAAGGTGAAGAGGAAAAGATTTAATAGGAATCCGAGGGGTAACTTTTTCGTGGGTGTATGGACCAAGCTGCCAGATGAGGTAGTTGAGGCTGGGACTATCCCATCGTTTAAGAAACAGTTGGACAGGTACATGGATAGGACAGGTTTGGAGGATTATGGACCAAGCGCAGGCAAGTGGGATTAGGGTAGCTGGGACATTGCTGACCGGTGTGGGCAAGTTGAGCCGATGGGCCTGTGTCCACACTGTATTAATCTATGACTCTATGACCCTAATCACTTGGGTAAAACAAAGAATAGCAGTAATAAAACAGAAAGTCCTGAACAAAACACATTGCTGGACTTACTCAATGTGTCAGGCAGCATCAGTGGAAAACAAATGGCAGGAAAATGGGATTAGCTGAGGTGGGGCATCTTGGGTGCATGGGTGAGTTTGGCCAAAGGGCCTGATTCTGTAGTGTTTGACTCTAACATAGCGCTGTTCGGGTTGGGACCCTTCTTCGGACTGATTTTTATAGGCAGTAGAAAGCTGGAAAAGAGGCAGTGGTGGAACAAAGCCTGACAAGTGATGGGTTGTTACAGGTAAGGAGTGGTTTGATTGGCATTAAAGTTGGAGCAAGTGCACTTCAACAGGTTCAAAGTGGATAGTTTAAACTAGTAAGGGCAATCAATGTCAAAGCAGCAGTGTTTACCGATGAAGAGATATCACTCTACTTGAGAGCATTGTTGAAAGCATTGTTTTCTGTTCAATGACTTTAGAGGAAGCGATGTAAACAGAAGCTTGTCTGACTGCCAAGACTGACTGTGCACAGATGCTCTATCATTTTTTTATAGGGATTAATACAAATTTAATTGTTTCCTGCTCAATCCCATTTATGAAAAATTAATTGCCTCACGCTATCACTTTCCCCATGCTCCCTCTCTACCTCTGCTAGCTTTCTATCTGCCTCTCCAAACTCTAACTCTCTGCCTCCTCTTTGTACTCCACTCTCTGAATCTCTGTGGAAGAAGGAACTGCAAATGCTGGTTTACACTAAAGATAGACACAAAATGCCAGAGTGGGATCTCTGGAGAGAAGGAATGGATAACATTTTGTTTCAAGACCCTTCTTCACACTGAATCTGCTATCTCCTCACAATGCCTGTCCATAGCGCTGGGCTACTGTGTTTAGATTGATAGCCTCTGCAATATTAGAGCTGCACCTTTGAGACCAGTTGCCTTCCTGATGACTGACTCATCTCCACACCCACTCCCATCCCCTTCACCATGCCCACCCAAGCTTCTCCATCACTCTTCAGACATTTTTAAGTCACTGACCCATGGCCATGAAAGATTTCTTGCTCGACCACAGAAGGTACAGGGCAATATTGTCAGACTGGGCACAGAAATGGGGATAGTGCAGGAAAATAGAACTGATATAGATCAGCCATGATATTGATGAAGAGCAGAGAAAGCTCGAAATGTCAGATACCCTACTCCTGCTCGTACTTATGTTCATGATGATTCTTTCCCAATCAAGACTGTGACATTCCGAGGATGGTAGTAATGGCATTTATTTGGTATTGAAGCCAACTCTCCCGCATTTTCTGTTCAGTTGTGAGACAGAAGCACAAAGGACCTGGGTTAAATGCAATTTTCTGCACTTTCCATGAGAAATGCGAAGAGGATTGTAGTCTCACTGAAAAAGATTCATTAATGATTGTTGTAGTAAAACGAGATAGATATTTTTGCAGGTAGAAACTCAATGGTGGCTCTATAACAGCATTGTTATCTCTTAAAGACAATGTGGATTTAAAAAGAGTGTTGCATCGTAAACTTAAGCATATACATAAACATATACAATGAAAAGCTTTTGTTTGAACAGGACAGTAGAGGAACGGCCCTTTATGCAATCGAATCAAATCAGAATTCTATATGAATACTGTCAAACCAAACAAGTACAAAAGGTACAGTTCTTTCGCTCATGTGTCAGGCGATGCATAGCTCGCTGTTGGTTTCTGTCGTCGTCCTACATGTTGACAGAATTGGTCGCCCGATGCTTCATAGAGTGCATCATGTCGTCGTTTCCGGGGATCGCCACGAGGAGGCTTCTGTCATGATTACCAAAAGGTAAAGTGAAGAGAAAGATATGAGAATGCGGAATATAGTTTCTCAACATTATAGCATAACAGTTTTACAGAAAAAGACCAATGTCTGTAATGAGAACAGGTTATCTGGACTGAACCTCAGCTTATGGACTTATGGAAGGACCATTCAAATTTGATAAGAGAGGGCAAAGCTGTTCCAAGCCTGGTAGTATGCATTTGGAAGCTTTGGCATTGTCTCCCGACGGCAGTGGGGAGAAAACGGAATGATCATTGTGGGTAAGGTCTTTAATTCTAATGAAAAAATGGTACAAAGTGATGCAAAGAGTGAGCAGTCTGAAAAATGGTCCCTACCCAAAATATTCTCCAGAGATGCTGCCTGTCCTGCTGAATTACTCAAGCAGTTTGTGTCTTTCTTTTTCTACAAGCATCTGCAGTTCCTTGTTTCTACTTTGATTATAGAGTCATCGGTTCATACGGCATGGAAACAGGCACTTCGGCCCAGCTTGCCCATGCTGACCAAGGTGCCCAATCGACACCTGACCCACCTGCCCACATTTGCCCCATATCCCTCAAAACCTTTATATGTACCTGCCCAAATGCCTTTTAAATGTTATAGTTTCTGCCTCAAAAAGTGTGGAATCCACGAGTTTAGAAGACCCTAGACGAGTTGGAAAAAATGTCAAGGTCGTGTTGACTCGCCGAAGTAAAAGACCTCCTACGACCTCCTACGACTATGCCAATTACCTCCTACGATCCCCCTCGACCTCAGTCTTCCACACCTAAGACCAACTACGACTAGCTACGAGTGGAACATGATCACATGATAAAATGATGTCATGTTTGCATTTTTTTTCTCGGTCCAGTTACCGACTTACGACTACCGACTACTACCTACGACTACCATCACGACCTACTACGACCTATCTACGACCTACCTACGACCTATCTACGAGTAAAAAGTATCAATGTTCTCCATGCCAACCTTTTTCTTTACTCATGGACATTTTTTATCTGGCTGGAAAAAACACCGCAACTTACTTGAGGCCATGAGTATGCGGAGACCACTCACGAGCATGAGGAAGAGTTACTAAGACCTCCTACGACCTTGTGGCGACCATGCTGCGAGTATGAGTCAAGGGCAAACTCGGCAGAGGTCGTGAATTAGTTTGTGAAAGTGGGACTGGGGCTTAAGATAGCTGCACAGCACAATGTGGAAACTGCAGTATAACAAATGTTAGGATAGGTATTCATTGACGTACCGCAATGTTTTGGGATGGGTATTCCCTGACGCACACTACAAAAGTCTTGATATTGAAAATTAAATAAACTAATTAAATTATTTTAAATTAATTAAGTAAATAAATTAAATAAAGGATTAAATAGCATGTAGGCTTACTTGTATTAGTGTTATTGCATTTGTATATTAATGTTTTGAGAACATACTGTTATTGATAATAAGAAATTAGAAAGTGCGCACAATTTCAAGGGTCAAAATCTGTATGAAACGTTGCCCGTTCTGATTGGAATTTCAGAGTAGTACAGTAACTGGGACTGTGCTGCTCCCATTGTGCACAAGTAAATAAAGTGTGTCTGGAAAATGAATGAAAGTTGTCCGAGTCCAGTTGATCGGCGCCGACAGTACCTCCTCTGGCAGAACATTAACGTTAAGGGTAACATTGACCTTCCGTGCCCTATATTGCCCTCGCTGTCTCTTTAATTTTCAACTGCTTCACTTGCCGTGTCTAAAATTCAGCGATCAATTCAAATAAATGGCAAAAGTCAGCTAGTAAAATGCAAGGTTAAGCAAACAGCTGACACAAACATTCAGAACTTGAACTCAGGAGACATGTTAAGACAAAAGAAAAACTCGATATTTTTATGTCTTTGGCATGGTCTTTGGTGAATTTGGTTGCATTTGTTCATGCATTATGGGCACTAGAATAGAAAACAATATCTCGCAAAGCAGTCCTGAAAATGTGTATTCTAAATATACATAATATGTGTGCAGTGGTTAGTTTGCTCAATCAAGAATTTTATAAGAGAAACAAGGGTCATAACAATGTGCTAACTCAAGGAATAAAATGATATCAGTCTCAGGGACATGTTGAAGCTCGTGGATTAAAATATAATATTAAACAGCTGTACTCTGAGGTATTCAAAATGTAAGCATGCCTTTTATTAACATGATGATTATAGTGCCATTGCGACTTCACAATGGCTAAGTAAGCTAAATACAGACCGTTGAAAGGAATGTTGCAGGATCTATGAGCTCATTCACCTGGATGGGAATAATAGAACTTCAGGGAAGAAATAAGGAGGAGGCATTTCCAGCATTTGGTTAAATATTTTGCGGTAATTTCATTTGTAATTGATTATATTTTAGTTGATTTTGTAATTATTTCTGTTGTATTCCTTATGTTTCTGTTCAATCTGTTTACGTTTATGTCAATATTTCTGAAGGTTGGGAGGGTGGGGTTAGGTGTATGGGTGGTGTAGAGGGTAGGGGCCACTCCAATAGGTTAGGAAGAGTCATGGTTCAGCTGCCAGAGACTTTGTACAGGGTGGTCCCGAGGGAAGGAAATTGGGGTCTATTTCAGGGTTCAGGATTGCAAGGTGGTGAATCTGTGGAATTGGTTGTCACAGAAGGCTGTGGAGGCAGTTAATAGATATTTTTAAGGCAGAGATAGATGGATTCTTCATTAGTACAGGGGTTAGGGGGAGAAGGCAGGAGAATAAGGTTGAAAGGGACAGATAGATCAGCCGTGTTTGAATGGAGGAGACTTCATGTGCAGATGGCCTAATTCTGCTTCTATCACTTATGAACTTATGGAAGCTTGGGGCCAAGGGCGATCTAAAAGATAGGGGCTACTTCCATCAGAAGATCTGAGATTCTGCTCATGATCCCATGTAGTTTTGTCTCACTTGCCAAATTGAAAATGTGACATCAATGTTTCAATGGTGCTCGTTTGTCACATGTGCAAAGTGCAAACACACAGTGAAATTCTTTTCTTACGAACTGTCCAGTGGAGCATCACCATACCACACCTGATTACCAATTGCACCAAAATAGTCTACTGAGCCCACATGCAAGAGACTCCATGTTTTGCACCATTTTCCAATTCTAGTGAATGCTCCAGTTGTTATGAGAGGTTAACGATTCAGGCAAGCCCCAAGTTGCTGCGGGTCTCCAGCCATCGCCTTCCCTTGATCGACCAGCAACCAATGTCCTCTCCTCATCTGTCCACCTTTCTTCCCCGGTGGCGACTCTTGCAGCTGACCTCATAGGCGTGGTATGTCCGACCCCTGTTCCCTCTTCCATGGTCTCTATCCTCTCCTATCACGGCTTCATCATGGCTGATTCCATCCTGTGGTCCTCAGGGGATGAGCGGCGGCGGCTCAGCTTCGAGGCCACGGTCAACAGGTTCTTCAAGCATTTGGTCCCATCAGCCAAACCATTGATTTACAGCATGAATGGCTGGGACCCAAGCACTGATTCCTGAAGAACCCCAATAGTTACCGCCTGTCAACCAACAAAATCACATATTTATTCCTCATTTTTGCCTTGTGTCTGATAACTAATTCTCAATCCATGTCAATAAATTACTTTGTTCAACAGGATTACCAACCATCTCTGTGGAACTTTGTTAAAGGATTTTAATCCTAAACTCTAAACAGACCACATCTATTAGTTTTCTGATTATCATGCCCTCAAAGATCTCTAGTGAATTCTACAAATGTGATTTTTGGTTTCATAAATCCATTCTGACTCTGCTCAATCCAATTAATATTTTCTAGTTGTTCTGTTATTATATCCCTCATTATAGATTTGAGCTTCAAGCTCTGATGGCTGGGCCCAAGCACTGATTCCTGTAGATTTGAGTTTCATCAGTGCTATTGATGCTGACTACAGATCAGCTCTATGTTCTCTCTCCCCCTTTTCTGTTCGATAGTCATATTTACTGTAGCTATACTGTTAATGACAAGAACCATTCAAGAATCTATAGAATTTTGAAAGGCTGTAATCAATTAATCCAATATTTCAATAGTTAACTGTTTCCAAACTCTGAGGTACAGATCATCTGAATCTTTAAGTTTTATTGGCTTTTCAATTTTTCTTGTACTATGTTTATACTATTATTAGATTACCTCATTTACTCCAGATCTTTCTGATAAGTTTTTTTTGTCCTTTAATTCTGTGAAGATGTAAATATGCCATTAAAGCTTACCTCCCCCCCCCCCCCTTCCCTTAGTCTAGTTCAGTAAAAACACGAACAAGAAATTCCCCTACATGACACCTAAACCACCGCGGGTTCGATCCTTGTCTCTGCCTGGCCAAGCCCTTTAGCCTCGTGCAAGCACACACTGCCCAAAAGGTCACACAGTCCCAAGCGTCCTTACAGAAGATTTACACCAATCTAAATGGGGGCTACCTTTTATAGATCAACGAACCTCGATGGGCCGAACTACATAGGAGTGGTTCCCCTTACAAACCAATCATACATATCAATTACATCAGAATATTATTGACAGTTCTCCAACCCAATTACAAAGAGTCCTAAATAATGTTTCTTACAGAAGCTTCTTGAAGGAAGTCAGTTTAACTGAATAATGCAACATTTACAATGGAACACAAACAATTCTGCCAGGGCTTTACACTCTGGCCAATCAACAAACAGCAGGGTAACTGTCTTGCAACATTATTTACATTATTTACAATCCCTTTGCAGTAATCCAATCAAACTGATGCATTTACAATGCCTTGTAGTTTCTCTGCAAGATTCTCATACATATTAACAATTGCAAAGATATTTGGACCTTCCTTATCTGATCTGGGTCCTAAACTTCCCGGCAGCAGCCTGTGGCTTCTTGCACAGAAAGGGCTATCAGGCTTTGTCATTTCATGAATCCTCCGCTTTATTTTGGCCCTATTTTGACCAGGATTTACATTGATAGATGGAAGGTTTTATTTCACAGTCGTTTCCTTGTAAATTCTCCCATTCTATCTACCAGGACATACACGTTTTGTTCTTGCTGGACTTTTCCTTTTTACCTGTCTATAGAAGTTCTTGAATTCCATTTTTGTTTTTTTGCTAGTTTAATCTCATACCTTCTCTTTCCTCTCATTACTAAAAATTCTGTCAATGTAACCTGCCAAGGTAAGGTACTTGAAAGGGCTGGCTTGGAGTGTTTGATTTGACATTTTAGAAACATAGAAACATAGAAATTAGGTGCAGGAGTAGGCCATTCGGCCCTTCGAGCCTGCACCGCCATTCAATATGATCATGGCTGATCATCCAACTCAGTATCTCGTACCTGCCTTCTCTCCATACCCTCTGATCCCCTTAACCACAAGGGCCACATCTAACTCCATCTTAAATATAGCCAATGAACTGGCCTCGACTACCCTCTGTGGCAGGGAGTTCCAGAGATTCACCACTCTCTGTGTGAAAAAAGTTCTTCTCATCTCGGTTTTAAAGGATTTCCCCCTTATCCTTAAGCTGTGACCCCTTGTCCTGGACTTCCCCAACATCGGGAGCCATCTTCCTGCATCTAGCCTGTCCAACCCCTTAAGAATTTTGTAAGTTTCTATAAGATCCCCTCTCAATCTCCTAAATTCTAGAGAGTATAAACCAAGTATATCCAGTCTTTCTTCATAAGACAGTCCTGACATCCCAGGAATCAGTCTGGTGAACCTTCTCTGCACTCCCTCTATGGCAATAATGTCCTTCCTCAGATTTGGAGACCAAAACTGTACGCAATACTCCAGGTGTGGTCTCACCAAGACCCTGTACAACTGCAGTAGAACCTCCCTGCTCCTATACTCAAATCCTTTTGCTATGAAAGCTAACATACCATTCGCTTTCTTCACTGCCTGCTGCACCTGCATGCCCACTTTCAATGACTGGTGTACCATGACACCCAGGTCTCGCTGCATCTCCCCTTTTCCTAGTCGGCCACCATTTAGATAATAGTCTGCTTTCCTGTTTTTGCCACCAAAATGGATAACCTCACATTTATCCATATTATACTGCATCTGCCAAACATTTGCCCACTCACCCAGCCTATCCAAGTCACCTTGCAGTCTCCTAGCATCCTCCTCACAGCTAACACTGCCCCCCAGCTTAGTGTCATCCACAAACTTGGAGATATTGCCTTCAATTCCCTCATCCAGATCATTAATATATATTGTAAATAGCTGGGGTCCCAGCACTGAGCCTTGCGGTACCCCACTAGTCACTGCCTGCCATTGTGAAAAGGAACCGTTTACTCCTACTCTTTGCTTCCTGTTTGCCAGCCAGTTCTCTATCCACATCAATACGGAACCCCCAATGCCGTGTGCTTTAAGTTTGTAAACTAATCTCTTATGTGGGACCTTGTCGAAAGCCTTCTGGAAGTCCAGATACACCACATCCACTGGTTCTCCCCTATCCACGCTACTAGTTACATCCTCGAAATATTCTATAAGATTCGTCAGACATGATTTACCTTTGGTAAATCCATGCTGACTTTGTCCAATGATTTCACCACTTTCCAAATGTGCTGCTATCCCATCTTTAATAACTGACTCTAGCAGTTTCCCCACTACCGATGTTAGACTAACTGGTCTGTAATTCCCCGTTTTCTCTCTCCCTCCCTTCTTAAAAAGTGGGGTTACGTTTGCTACCCGCCAATCCTCAGGAACTACTCCAGAATCTAAAGAGTTTTGAAAGATTATTACTAATGCATCCACTATTTCTGGAGCTACTTCCTTAAGTACTCTGGGATGCAGCCTATCTGGCCCTGGGGATTTATCGGCCTTTAATCCATTTAATTTACCCAGCACCACTTCCCGGCTAACCTGGATTTCACTCAATTCCTCCAACTCCTTTGACCCGTGGTCCCCTGCTATTTCCGGCAGATTATTTATGTCTTCCTTAGTGAAGACGGAACCAAAGTAGTTATTCAATTGGTCCGCCATATCCTTGTTCCCCATGATCAACTCACCTGTTTCTGACTGCAAGGGACCTACATTTGTTTTAACTAATCTCTTTCTTTTCACATATCTATAAAAACTTTTGCAATCAGTTTTTATGTTCCCTGCCAGTTTTCTTTCATAATCTAATTTTCCTTTCCTAATTAAGCCCTTTGTCCTCCTCTGCTGGTCTCTGAATTTCTCCCAGTCCTCCGGTATGCTGCTTTTTCTGGCTAATTTGTACGCATCATCCTTCGCTTTGATACTATCCCTGATTTCCCTTGTTATCCACAGATGCACTACCTTCCCTGATTTATTCTTTTGCCAAACTGGGATGAACAATTTTTGTAGTTCATCCATGCAGTCTTTAAATGTCTTCCATTGCATATCCACCGTCAACCCTTTTAGAATTAATTGCCAGTCAATCTTGGCCAATTCACGTCTCATACCCTCAAAGTTACCTTTCTTTAAGTTCAGAACCATTGTTTCTGAATTAACAATGTCACTCTCCATCCTAATGAAGAACTCAACCATATTATGGTCACTCTTGCCCAAGGGGGCACTTACAACAAGACTGCTAACTAACCCTTCCTCATTACTTAATACCCAGTCTAAAATAGCCTGCTCTCTAGTTGGTTCCTCTACATGTTGATTTAGATAACTATCCCGCATACATTTCAAAAAATCCTCTTCCTCAGCACCCCTGCCAATTTGATTCACCCAATCTATATGTAGATTGAAGTCACCCATTGTAACGGTTTTGCCTTTGTCGCACGCATTTCTAATTTCCTGTTTGATACCATCTCCAACTTCACTACTACTGTTAGGTGGCCTGTACACAACACCCACCAGCGTTTTCTGCCCCTTAGTGTTTCGCAGCTCTACCCATACCGATTCCACATCCTGCAAACTAATGTCCTTCCTTTCCATTGCGTTAATCTCCTCTCTAATCAGCAACGCTACCCCACCTCCTTTTCCTTTCTCTCTATCCCTCCTGAATATTGAATATCCCTGGATGTTCAGCTCCCAGCCTTGGTCACCCTGGAGCCATGTCTCCGTGATCCCAACTATATCATAGTCATTAATAGCTATCTGCACATTCAACTCATCCACCTTATTACGAATGCTCCTTGCATTGAGACACAAAGCCTTCAGGCTTGTTTTTACAACACTCTTACCCCTTATACAATTTTGTTGAAAAGTGGCCCTTTTTGATTTTTGCCCTGGATTTTCCGGCCTGCCACTTTTACTTTTCACCTTGCTACCTATTGCTTCTACCCTCATTTTACACCCCTCTGTCTCTACGCTCACACATTTAAGAAACCCTTTCCCTTTTGGCCCTGTTGTACATTGTTCTCGGCCTTTGCAAGGAATTGGGGCTGTGGAATGAGGAGATGCCGGTATTTAATTCATACCTTCAAATATTACTGTTTCTCACAAGCAATTGCACCCAATGCACTGTTAGGAATCTCTTAATTCATGTTGGAATCTAGCACTGTAATTTATGAGCATTTCTGTTACTGAAGGGGAAAATTGGAATGGAAAATTACTGATATTTCCCACAGCTAAAGTAAACATGTCATACCATATGGTTCATTGCAATAATCTGTACACATTGACCTTACATGGAAACCTGTTGTTTTGGATATTAGTTCTTGGTCGACCACAGAGGTGTTTGCTGTCATATTAATACATTAGCTGAAGTAATTTTCTTCATGAATTCGAGGGTAATGCGTTATCTTTGAAAGTGCATTTGATTTATTATATTCACCAGAACAGAACAATCTAATGACTGTATGCCTTTGCAAACTATGATCCAAGTTTTATTTTGAGGGTTTAATAAATCTTATAAAAAGATTCTTGCAGGCAAAGAACGATAAAGTAAATACAAGTTGGTAATCCTTAGCAAGACAACTGAAGATGCTTAGTCTTGTGAAAATTAGCATTTCTCACTGCTGAAGAAATTTTCTGAAGCAAGAACACTGGCAAATTGATTAATGAATTCCCACAGACGCAGAACATCAAAGGCTATATCCATTGAAATATAACCAGTTAATGTTTCAGGGCGAAGACCTATCAAGAGACGTCTTTCTTGAAATGTTAATTCTATTTCTCTTTCCATGGATGTTGCCTCACCTGTTGAGAATTTCCAGCAGTATTGATTTGTATTTCAGATTTCCAGCATTTACATTATCGTTTTGCATTTCAACACAGGCCGCCTCTATGAGAACTTGGAGATGAGAATTTTTCTTGCACCAGCTGCACGTGTCTCATGGAAAGAATAAGCTGAGCTCTGATATAATAGTCATGCATATATCGTTGATATATCCATGGCTATTATTATATCACTACTGATGTTCCTGAACAGTTGATTGGGAGAGTGTTTTCAATTCACAGCCACACTTAAGGGCCTGTCCCACTATACGAGTTTACCCAAGAGCTCTCCCGAGTTAAAAAAAAAATTGAACTTGTGGTAAGTGCGTAGAATGTACGTAGCGGGTACATCGGAGCTCAGGACGATTCTCAGCGGCTCGTAACACTAACGGCAGGTACTCAGGAAACGCGGTAAGCTCATGAAGTTTTTTCAACATGTTGAAAAATGTCCACGAGAGCCACGAGTACCTACGAATGGCTATTACCGTAATTCTCCGAGTTCGAATCAGGGGAAACTTGGGAGAACTCGTGAATTAGCTCGTACAATGGGACAGGTCCTTTAAAGTTCAAAATCACTTCTCATAATTCTGCTGTTCCTCCAATTTGTGTGCGGCTTCACTCTGACAGTGGAGCAGGCCCAAGACAGAAAGGTCAGAATGGGAAGGGAACTTGAAATGTTTGGCAACTGGGAGATCACGTATGCCAAGGTTGACTGAGCATCTAATTGACCGGACTAAGAAACATATATACAGTTTGTGGCCAATATTCTTTCTGCTGCTTCAGAATAAATATCCCTTCTTACCATTTTAACTTTGTCCTGATATCTACCATATTAATGTCCACAGTCTGTACATGATTTATTTTCTTCTTACATCAACAGAATCATAAAGACAAACAATGCCATTGCAAAATATTTTCCTTCAGTCCCAATTTACTATTATTAATTTTACTGTATATGTATGTGATTGATATTTATATATCATTGTTGCATAATTCCTTAATGTCTCTCAATAGATAATAGACAATAGATACAGGAGTAGGCCATTCGGCCCTTCGAGTCAGCACCACACACCCTGTGATCATGGCTGATCATCCACAATCAGTACCCCGTTCCTGCCTTCTCCCCATATCCCTTAACTCCACTATCTTTAAGAGCTCTATCTAACTCTCTCTTGAAAGCATCCAGAGAACCAGCCTCTACCGCCTTCTGATGCAGAGAATTCCACAGACTCACAAAGTATTTCCTCATCTCTGTTCTAAATGGCTTACCTCTTATTCTTAAACTATGGCCTCTGGTTCTGGACACCCCCAACATTGGGAACATGTTTCCCATCTCTAGCATGTCCAAACCCTTAATAATCTTC
This sequence comes from Amblyraja radiata, assembly GCF_010909765.2. NCBI lineage: Eukaryota > Metazoa > Chordata > Chondrichthyes > Rajiformes > Rajidae > Amblyraja > Amblyraja radiata. The sequence continues at coordinate 22,306,652 of NC_045982.1, read as the reverse complement.
TATGGTTCAATAAGTATCCTCTCATCCTTGTAAATTACAGGGTTTACAAGCTCAGCTGCTCCATTCTATCAACATATGACAGTCCAGCCATCCTGAGAATTAACTTTGTGAACCTACGCTGCACTCCCTCAATAGCAAGAATGTCCTTCCTTAAATTTGGAGACCAAAACTGTGCAAAATTCTCTAGGTGTGGTCTCACTAGAGCCCTGTACAACTGCAGAAGGACCTCTTTGCTCTATACTCAACCCCTCTTATGATGAAGATCAACATGCCATTCGCTTTCTTCACTGCCTGCTGTACCTGCATGCTTACTTTCATTGACTGATGAACAAGGACCCCCAGATCCCATTGTACTTCCCATTTTCCCAACTTGACACCATTTAGATAATAATCTGCCTTCCTGTCTTTGCCACCAAAGTGGATAACCTCACATGTATCCACATAAACTGCATCTGCCCAATTACTCAACCTGTCCAAGTCACCTTGCATCTTCATAGCATCCTCCTCACAGTTCACACTGCCACCCAGCTTTGTGTCATCTGCAAATTTGCTAATGTTACGTTTAGTCCCTTCATCTAAATCATTAATATATAATGTAGATAGCTGCAGTCGCAGCACCGAGCCTTGTGGTACTCCACTAGTAACTGCCTGCCATTCAGAAAGGGGCCCATTAATCCCACTCTCTGTTTCCTGTCTGCCAACCAATTTTCTATCCATGTAGGCACCCTTCCCCCAATACCAGGTGCTCTAATTTTGCCCACTAATCTCCTATGTGGGACCTTATCAAATGCTTTCTGAAAGTCCAGGTACACCACATCCACTGTGTCTCCCTTGTCCATTTTCCTAGTTACATCCTCAAAAAATTCCAGAAGATTAGTCAAGCATGATTTCCCCTTCGTAAATCCATGCTGACTCGTACCGATCCTGTTACTGCTATCCAAATGTGCCGTTATTTCATCTTTTATAATTGACTCCAGTAACTTCCCCACCACAGATGTCAGGCTAACTGGTCTATAATTCCCTGTTTTCTCTCTCCCACCCTTCTCATGTGCTGCAGACCTTCTCTTATTTCGGTAGTGTTCCTTTGCAATTATTTCCCTCTGGCTATAACTAAGGAGGTGGATATCTGTTGAAGTTCCTCAAAGAAATAACTTGTGAATCAAGGCAGATATGTGAGAGGATATGGTCAAGCTGTTGAGAATTGATTTCACCCAAGGACCTCTGGTTATCAGGTTTGCTGTTGAGGACAGGAGCATAGAGTCATACAGCGTGGAAACAGCTTGTGGCCCAACTTGCCCACACCGACTAACGTGTCCCATCTCAATTTCAATTTCAGTTTCAATGAACTTTATATTTCCGTTAGGAACTTTGGTTTCTGCAGCCATACAACAAAAAGAACCAATTTTACTAGACACACAACCAACTCAATTCACACAGACATCCATCACAGTGAATCTCCTCCTCACTGTGATGAAAGGCAAAGTCTTGTCTCTCATCTACACCCAACGTCCTGTGTTTGACCCATATCCCTCTAAGCCTATCCTGTCCATGTACTTGTCTAAATCCACATGAAGTTAAGGATCAACACTCCTATTTGCAAGAAAAGAGTGGCTTAATCTTTCATAGCACAGGAAAGATGCTAGTTTTCAGAACCCATTTCAAGGGAATGGGCAAAGTTCTCCTCTTTCCAATTGGATCAAAGATAGAAACGCTTGAAAGCAAGTACCACCAGATTCAGGAACAGCTTCTTGCCAGCTGCGATTAGACTCCTAAATGGACCCCCCATAAGCTAAGGATGTATCCTCGATCTACCTCAGTGTGACCTTGGAGTTTTTTAATCTGCATTTTCTCTGTAGCTGTAACACTATATTCTGCACTTTGTTTATTTTCTTTTTTTGCACTACCTGTTGTACTCATGTACAATATGAATTGCCTGGACAGCACGTAATACAATGTTTTCCCACTGTATCTCATTCTCAATAATAAACCAATGCACGTCATACAGAAGAAGAAGAAGAAGAAGAAGAAGAAGAAGAAGAAGAAGAAGAAGAAGAAGAAGAAGAAGAAGAAGAAGAAGAAGAAGAAGAAGAAGAAGAAGAAGAAGAAGAAGAAGAAGAAGAAGAAGAAGAAGAAGAAGAAGAAGAAGAAGAAGAAGAAGAAGAAGAAGAAGAAGATGGCTTTAGTTTTGTTTGAAGAGGCTTTGTTACAAGTCAAGGTGGGACATTTAAAAATCAGGCATTTGAATATCTGAGGAAAAGACACAACTGCCAATAAATGACAGGGAAAGTTTAGCAGGAGCAGCCTATTGGAAGCAGTGTTAGGAATGAGGTGGTGTTGAGGCTAAGTGCTGAGGGAAAGTGTAGCACTGAGCCTTTGGTGAGACAACTGAGAAAAGAGGAATAGCAGGTAAAGGTATGGTCTGTCCTCCAGGGTAATTCTTCCTACGTTTTGGTGCCATAGAGATGGCAGGTGGTACACTGAATTGCTCCTCCAGCAGGATGTTGGTTGTCGGAGTTTCCAGTGTTCCTCAGTTCTACATCTGCATTAAATGTGTCCAGCTGCAGCTCCTAAAGGACCTCGTTAAAGAACTGGAGCTGCAGCTGGATGATCTCGGAATTATCCAGAGTGCGAGTGTCACAGATGAGAGCTACAGTGAGGCTGAAGGACCAGCTTTTTTAGTTTAGAGATACAGCGCAGAAGCAGGCTCTTCGGCCCACCGGGTTCGCGTCGACCAGTAATCCCCGCTCATTAACACCATCCGACACCAACTAGGGACAATTTTTACATTTACTAATCCAATTAACCTACAAACCTGTACGTCTTTGGAGCATGGGAGGACATCGAAGATCTCGGAGAAAACCCACGCAAGTCTTGGGGAGAACGTGCAAACTCCGTACAGACAGCACCCGTAGTCGTGATCAAACTCAGGTCTCCAGCGCTGCATTCGCTGAAAGGCAGCAAATCTACAGCTGCGCCACCATGACCTGTTTCTGTACAGTATGACTCAATGAACCTGACTCTGATCGAAAAGGGATTGGTCAGGGATGTGTCGCCTAAGCACATTGAACGTAGAAGTGGGGTTGAGGTTCACTGAGGTAGACCACTGAAACACCTCGGAACATATTTCAGGGAGATAGACAATGTCTCCTGTCTCGGTACAGGTGAGTTCTGGCCATGTAAGAGACTGCTTCTCTGTTTAATTCCCGGGCCTGTCTGTGCAATGCCTTATTCCTCCAGTGATGCAATGTTGCCATACTTGTCAACTTCCTCCGTGTCATGTGCACAAAGGGTTTATTAATTCATGGAAACTCAGTAAGTACCTGATTCCATTTAGTGATCAGATTTTATTAATCAAAATTTATAGTAGAGATTATGAAAACCTAGCACTGCATGGCTGAATTTCCAGGGTAAGATAATTTAATTATTGTTTAAAAGCAAGTGTCATCTTGTTACATATATTATGTGATGATTGTAATTGCACTTTAGCTCCAGTGTGAAAATTAACATGAGAACATGCTCTAAAACTGACCCGCTTTAAGGAAGCTTTCACTCACCCTTACTTCTTGCTGAAAGATACAAGGCAGAGGAAGTAGTCGAGGCCGCTACAATAACAACATTTAAAATGCATTAGGACAAATACATGGATAGGATAGTTTTAGAGGGACATGTCCCAAATGCAAGCAATTGGCACCAGCTTCAAGGTTTCAAGGTTAGTTTATTGTCACATGTACCAGTTGAGGTACAGTGATGTTCAAATAACTCAAATTTCAACTGGTACAAAGTTTCCCCCCACCCCCCAACCGCCACATAAAACAATCCAAGAGACATTAAAACATGCTTTTTAACACATACTAAAAATAACAAAAAGAAGAAAGAACAGACAGACTGTTGGCGAAGCAGCCACTGCTGTTGGCGCCACCATGGATGAGTTGGACCGAAGGGCCTGTTTACATACTGTATGACTCTGTAACTCACTGAAACAGTGGTGTGCTGGTATGTTTGATTAGCCACCACACACAACTATGGCCCCATTGAATTTGTCCTGGTAATCTGGTTCCCTCCCACACCCTAAGACATGGGAATAGTAAATAGCCTTGCGTGGAGCAAACATATGTGGAGTTGATGAGGTTGTGGATGCAGGAAGGGAGAACGGAAAATGGGATTAATGTAGGATCAGTGCAAATGGATGATTAAGGGGCTGCGCAGACTTGGCTGTGCTCAACTCTCAATGAAATTAAGCTGCACGTGACCACAAGGAGAATGTGCAAACCCCACATGGACAGTGCCTGTCAGGAGAGAACCCTGTGATCTCTGGTGCTATGAGGCAGCAGCTCTGGGGTGGCAGAGACCTGGGTTTGATCCTGATTATGGGTGCTCTCTGTGTGGGGTTTTTATGTTGTAACCGTGTAGGTTCTCTCCAGGTGCTCCAGTTTCCTATCAAATTCCGAAGACTTGCAGGTTTGTAGGTTAATTGGCTTCAGTAAAGATTACACCGAGTATGTAGGACATAGAACTAGTATAGGGGTAATTGATTGTCTGCGTGGGCTTGGTGGGCCGAAGGGCCTATTTCCATGCTGTATCTATCTCTGAACTAAACTAAATTAGCTGCACCACTGACCCACCCATCAGACAATTTAGAACAGAGCAGATTTAAACTTTAAATATTCCTCCTGCGTGTACCTCAGTCACAAATGGCTACACATGTGGAATCGTCAAATAAAAATTATGAAGATTAACAATAGATTATAGAGCATATTAAAAAGAAACCATAAATAATGTATTTGTGCTGCAATGCAAAACAAATTTTGAGGAACGCTAGACTTGCTGCTATGTGGCATATGCATTTCCATGTACAGAATTTAAGTAACAATATATGATGTCTTGCTGTGGTAAGACGTGGCAAAACCAATGTTCAAAAAGACAGCTGATCCAAAGGCTTCCTTTCATTTTACTCCCAAGTAACGGTGAAGCTAATGACTGTCATGAAACAAAAATATATTATGGAACAAAGGTGATTTTTGGTGGTATAAAATAACAGGAAGATGTGTTTACCCTGCAAGCTTTAATGAGCATTAGGCTGAAATTCACTGGCGTTGAGTCATCCAAGATAAAGTAAAGTCCTGGACTAAGCAACATAGCCTGTGAGTATGGGCCTTCTGACAGATTTCCTTGTCAAATCAGTCATGGCACTTTGCCGATTAGCTCCAGAGACCTATAGTGGAGTCCAGTCCTCTGAGATTACCCTGCACTACTTCAGGAAATATTTTAGACCTTGCACTGGTCAGACATGATGCAGACATGGTGACCAGAAGAGTAGTGTATGAGGGAAGAGAGTTATGTGGTTCCCTAACATTAGAAAAGTCAATGTTCAGTCTATTGAGCTGTAAGCTATCCAAGAGTAATATGAGGTGCTCTTCCTCCAGTTTGCTGTGGCATCACTCTGGCAATGGAGGAGCCTCAGGAGAGAAATGTCAGCATGGCAATGGGTAGGGGAGTTGAAATGGTTAGCAATCGTGAGATCCTTGGTGGACCGAGGGTAGGTGTACGGCAAAACCGCCGCCTTTGCCTTGCCTGATGATTCCTTATGGATAACACGATAAATGGAGAACCTTCGGTATGTATAGCAGGGTAAACTTAGTCATGGGTGAGCCATGAAACAAAGAAAACAGCAGTCACTGATCTCCCTTTGAAACTCTAGCTTCAATTATTCAACACTAAAACTATTCAATTCAATGACAGCAGTAGAAGAATCCCCACCATCTACTATGCCTTAAAATTGTGCCAAGCGTGTTTTAAGGGCAGAGTTAAATCATCATGTCACTCTAGGCCTTTGCTGCTGTTTTGACCATGCTGCCTGGGTCAAATCCATGATCAGTCTATATTAGATTTTGGTTATCGAGGATAGTGGGTTGCAGTTTCACCAGATACCTTGGTCCAGTCAAACTTGGCTCACTGTTTTTTCTATTGCAGAGGACTGTCAGTAATTCGTGCCTGGGATATTCGGATGCCAAGCTAGTTTATATTGCGACAATGGTTCTGGTTGCCTTGGCTCATAACATCTTGGCTAAAAAGCTTCTATCATTGCTTTTATGGTAATTCTTTAGCAGTTCAATTGCAATTCCCATTTGATTTTTAAAACATTGTTCTGTGCTTTGCAATAGATTAAAATCAAAATTGACAGTTTTAAACTAAGGGTTTTCCGATGGCTTTTTCTTTTGTCAGGCTAGAAATCAAATGCTTAAGGCAAAGATCGCTTGTATGTGCAACACCATCTGCTCAGAGACATTTCAGTTTCCTCTCAAGAGGTTTGAAACAACTAACAAAGGAAGCAGCAAGGTGTCAATCTTGGGGGAAAGAAATGTTTCTCACACATAAAATTTGGAAAAAGCTCAAAGCTGCCAATTGCTCGAATGTACTGAAGAATAATGGATACATGTGACAAGAAATATTGCGGTCATTCATCAAACCAAACTGAAGAACCTGGAAATTCCAACAGATGCTGAAGAATTTACATGCATACGTGGATTCCTCAGTGCATCAATTTGACAACCCGCCTGAACATGTGCAATAGTGTCCAATGGTAGGGAACTCGCTCGTTCCAAATACCACTGCCATCATACCCATGCTTGCTGCAGTGCAACAGTAGTGGAAACAGGTTGTGGAAGCCACCGTCAGGCACTTGAGGGGCTCGGTGGCACAGCAGTAGAGTTGCTGCCTTACAGAGCCAGAGACCTGGGTTTGATCCTGACTATGGGTGCTGTCTGTATGGAGTTTGTACGTTCTCTCCGTGACCTGCGTGGGATTTTCCTGAGAGCTCTGGTTTCCTCCCACACTCCAAAGATTTACAGTTTGTAGGTTAATTGACTTGGTAAAAATTGTAAATTGTCCCTTCTGTCTGTAGGATAGCGTTGGTGTGCGGTGATTGCTGGTCGGCGTGGACTCCCTAGGCCGAAGGGCCTGTTTCCACTCTGTAACTCTAATCTAAACTAAACTTGTCTCCCTTTGGGATCCCTGAGTGGAATCGTCACCCACTATTCCATCAACATACTCTCTTGTTCTCTCCCACCCCACCCCTTCACAACCCCCACCAACAATGTCAATCCCAACATCACCCCTAGAACCAATCTCATTGACCTCTTCTCTGATGCTCCAAAATGCTCTTGAGATGCAATATCCACACCAAGAGCAAATAGAGGAAAGACTTATGAATTTGTTCAATTGTGCAAGGTCACTTTTATAGCACACACGTCTTTGGCCCATCTACATAAAAACAGGTTTACTGGAGTGAACACCGTGCAATATATGTTTGAGACTTAAGAATTTAATGGATGTGAATGAATGAATGAATAAGTTTAATAGCCAAATATGTACACATACAAGGAATTTGCCTTGGTGCTCCGCTCGGAAGTAACAACACGACATACAGTAACAATTAAGAATGACACATAAAACATTAAACATTAATAATAATAAATGTACACAAAATGCTGGAGTAACTCAGCGGGACAGGCAGCATCTCTGGAGTGAAGGAATGGGTGACATTTCATGTGACAAGCATCACCCATTCGTACTTTCCAGTGATGTTGCTTGTCCCACTGAGTTATTCCCGCATTTTGTCTATCTTCGGTATTTCCTTCCTACACCTATAAATTTACACAACTTCTGTTGTGATTATTTTCTAATATGATGGTATGAAAAATAATATAACAAGACCTGAGGCAGAACAGCTATTTACACCAACTAAATGTTCAGATGTGCAGTGGCTGACAGCATCAGCATTGTTTTCTTGGCAAGGAAAGTCAATGGTCAACATATCCTTGCTCTGAGAGTTCTCTGTGGCACATCTCGACAGCCACTCAGTTCTGCTTGATGACCATGGCCATCAGAAATGCAATATGCTCGCTGATCTGGAAGCATTCAGTCTCTCTCAGCAGCCTATCCTTCACTGGGAAATAGTCTGGTAGGATTATCCTGCTGTTTCTGATACAATTCAAATGCATACCTGCAGAGCATACCGGCAGCGGGGTGCTGTGTTGAAAGGCAATAGGGTTGAAAGAAAGAAACGAGAGTCCAGGAACATCTTTAATTAAAGACTAAACATTTTTAATTGGAGTCATTGGGTGACTAGGAGCTAATATTGGTCAAGAAAAACAGGAATGATGAATCAACAGATATTTTGTATGGGATAGGATAGGGACAGCATATTTAACAGACACTTATAACATTATGTCTGTATGTGGAAATCAGCTCACATCTGTAACATGAAAATGATACTGTGAAGAGTCTCATGCTGTACCAGAGCTGCACGGATCCAAGAGGTGCAGAATTATACTAGGATCAGAATTTACCAGTGGAAGTGATCTGCATCTTTGCAAGGTTTAATGCCAGTAGGAAAGTGAATTTAGAACATTTTGGCTTGCAGCTATAACATGATGTGGGACTTTATATAAGATTGATTTCTGCAGTCACTTGCTTTCTAAGCTACAGGGTAGATGTACATTGTCACATGTAACTGATCTACGTAACACATCAAATTTTCATTAGATCAGCATTTACCTGCTGTGTTTGCAAAGTAACACTTGATGATAACAGTCGTGGTTTACAGTTTGTTGTGTGCACTGTGTTGCCATCAGGGATTTAGATTGGGATGTTTACACACGCTTGAACTGAGCAGGGGTGATTTGCATTTGGTTTAAAACTAGTGCTATCAGGTGGCACAATTTTACTCTCTACTGCACCAAAATAAACAAATATTCACTCTTTAGTTGCTGTCTAAAGTTTTTAAGAAGTTAAATGAAGGCAAGCATTGGAAGTTATTGATTTTTACATTCGGATATCACTTCCTTCATCTTCACGAATGATTAATCACGCAAGCAGAACACTACTTTTAACCTTCTACTATGCTACAACAACAGCTTTGGAAAGGAATGTTTCATTTGCTCATGGGAACTCCACCGTTATTTTCTTTGATGTTACATACAAAGTTAGCAATATAACATTAAAAATATCTGCCAACAAATCTCTTGGAAATGTTGCATGTTTTTAGCTGCAATTTCTGTAAGGGCAAATTGAGGCCATGGATTGAGGCAATTCTTTGATCGCGAGTCTTAAAGGATTGTTGCACCATTCTCTGTTGTACTTTTATAATATTCATTTCTTCAATTCATTTCTTTTAGTGTCAAAATAACTTTATAATTGGCAAAGAAATCAAAACTGATGCAAGAAACTTATTTTATGTCTCGACTAGAATGTGAAAAACATTTAGTGCAGCACAGTGGCATTGCCTTGCTGTGCCAGAGATCTGGGTGATAGTTTGACCTTTGGTGCTGTTTGCGTGGAGTTTGCACATTCTCCCTGTGACTGCGTAGGTTTTCGCCAGGTGCTCTGGTTTCGTCCCACATGCCCAAGGTGTGTGGGTTTGGAGGTTAATTGACCTTTGTAATTTATCCCTCGTATATAGGGAGTGGATGCAATTGTGGGATAATATAAAACTAATTGATTCATGGTTGGTGTGGACTCTATGCTATATCTTTCAATTCAATTCAGTTCAATTATGATATTCATTGGGGAACTGCATACCTATTTGACACCAAAAAGAACACAATGGAGAGGGCAGAGAGTTAGATGAGCTGGATATGCAGCACAGACTCAATGGACTGAATAGCCATTTCTGTTCTATGACCTTTATGTGCTTCTGTGAATTCAACAGCAAACTGTATTGACTGTTAATTCCAATTTTTACTTTGCTATTTCTCCAATTAATCTAAATGCGTGTATTTAAGAGGAACCTATTTTCATTTCCTTCACTGACTGTTATACAGATGCAAATGCTATTTGAAAAGAAACATTTAAGCTTAAGGTTTGCAGATTGAATTTGCAATCATTATATAAGGAACTATTAAGACCTGCATTTTCATTAGCCAACTTCCCATTTGTAACAAGTTATTGACTTTGCATTATGAGTCTCTTATTTGTACAAGACAGCAACTTCTCGTCTGACGATCTTCAAAGAGAAATTCCTGAGGGAGTAAAACAGAATTGGTTAAATTTTGAGCGCAAATATGATATTTATTCTGAAAATCGCCGAGTTTGTATTATAATTAGACAAGAATGCAGGTTTGCATTTATTAATTTCAGGACTTTGATTTTAGAATTGGGTTGCAATTATAGTTAAATTGTCCATGAGGATACATTGTCTATGGTATGATTTCTCTCAAAAAGTACCCACATACAGTGTTGCTGGACTGGCAGACTTTTCAATCTATTAGATGATTAATAAACTAAATTACTTTTAATTCACTTTTGTTAGAAAAGGCAAGGGGAATTTATTTAATTACCTTGACAGGTGCTAACCTATAAGTTATAGATTGTTGTCCAAGATGTGCTGCCTCATAATGTTCTCTCTTTCACATTTCAAATTCTAAAAGAACATTAGGTCATGTACCGAGTTCAGTATACGATAACAGCAATGATACTTTTTGTTTGATACTAAGCAGTTGTAGAATATAAAGCTTTATCAAGATGCAGATTGTTTTCAAGTTGTTAGGCAGAAAATAAACTGCATTTGGCACAGAACACCAATGTTTGATGCATCAATAATGCCCTAGGGCAAAATTATGTCATATTAGATTGTTATTAAGATTACCAAATATGAATCGAGTGTCTTACTAACACCATTTTCACAAATGAAATTCAGTAAATTGCAGCAAAAATTTTAATATTAGTGAAAGAAAATGTGCCTGAAAGTTTTTAAGAAGCATTTCAAATGATTGAGTATCTTTATGTACTGAATGACGTGTTTTGATATTATCTACAATATTATCAGAATATTAGAACTAGGGACGTTTGTCAGTACAATATATATCAGCAACATTAAATGTTAATAAGTTTAATAAGTTTGCTACATATTTGTAAACTGTTCAGTATTATGACTTGAGGATATTGATAAAATGGTAAATCTCAGCTCAGAGAATGACACATGAATCCATGATACTTTATTGATGAGCTCCTAACAATTTCTTTAACTATAATAAAGTTTATTATAATAAAATGCCATTCTAATTTCTTCTAATCTTTGCGGTTCTATTCGAAATTCTGAGGTTAAACTTTCAGTCCTAAATTGTATTTGGCTTGTACTCGCTAGAATTTAGGAGACTGAGGGGGGTTCTTATAGAAACTTACAAAATTCTTAAGGGGTTGGACAGACTAGATGCAGGAAGATTGTTCCCGATGTTGGGGAAGTCCAGGACAAGGGGTCACAGCTTAAGGATAGAGGGGAAATCCTTTAGGGCCGAGATGAGCAAAACATTTTTTACACAGAGAGTGATGAATCTCTGGAACTCTCTGCCACAGAAGGTAGTTGAGGCCAGTTCATTGGCTATATTTAAGAGGGAGTTAGATGTGGCCCTTGTGGCTAAAGGGATCAGGGGGTATGGAGAGAAGGCAGGTACGGGATACTGAGTTGGATGATCAGCCATGATCATATTGAATGGCAGTGCAGGCTCAAAGGGCCGAATGGCCTACTCCTGTACCTGTGTTCTATGTTTCTATGTATAAATTTTTAGAAAAATAAACAAAGGCGCTGTCTATGTTGCAAGTTTGAAAGCTATCAACTAAAGGGCCTATCCCACTTTCACGACCTAATTCATAACCTTTTTTACTCGTGGACATTTTTCATTATGTTAAAAAAATGCTCCGACCTACTTGATGCCGTGAGTACCTACGACTAGCATCACGACCTACCTACGACCTACCTATGTGACGACCATGCTGCGAGTATGAGTCAAGGGCAAACTCGGCAGAGGTCGTGAATTAGGTCGCGAAAATGGGACAGGCCCTTCAAAATGCTGTTCTGAACAAATCCAGGTGCCTGGAAAAGATATAATATCGAGATCAAACTTCAGCTTGGAATCCCCTGTTTAAAATTCATGAAATGAACGAGAGGCATTTGTTACGCATTGGGAACATCAAACTGATTGAATTTCTAACTCGGTGCACTTGTGGGAAAAATAGTAAGATTAAACGAGAACTTACCAGTTTGAAGTTTGATCTTTATTTTATGAGGAGTAACGTTGAGGGAATACGTGAAGAACCCCGCTAGGACGCATGCATGTCATTCTTCAAAGCAGCGGTGTGGAATCACAGATAACTATAATGACTAAACATAGTAAGATTAGAGAAGAGATACCAGTTGAGTATATGATCAAGGGTGGGAGCGGAGGGCACGTATTCCCTCAACGTTACTCCTCATAGAATAAAGATCAAACTTCAAACTGGTAAGTTCTCGTTTAATCTTACTATTTTACTTCGGAGTCACGTGAGTGACTACGTGAAGATTTTAAAGCTCTGTGATTTCATGCCGTGGAACGAGTCCATGCCTCACTTCTGCCTTGATTGTGGGGAGAATAGTGTTAACATTAGATATCAATACGATATTGAAACAACGAAAATTTTTTATTAAATCCAAATCATAGCCCCTATTTATGGGTAAACTCATATTACAGAACTTAAAAGTGTTTCTGCAAATGTTCCAGGTTCTATGACCGGTTTATGATAAAATCGTTGGAACGTTCTTTCCGTTGACCATCCTGCAGTCTTGAGGATTTGGTCCATAGGAACATCCAACTGTATTGCTGCTGATGTGGCTGCAGCCCTGGTGGAGTGAGATTTAAAAACGTTAGTGTCTACTCCTGCCTTTATTAGAACCTGTTTTAGCCATCGTGAGATGGTCTGGGCTGTTACTTTTTTGTGTGGCTGTTTGTGGCTGATTAACAGTGCCATTTCTTTCCCTCTGATGATTCTTGTCTGTTCCATGTATAATAGTAAGTGAGTTACTATACAGAGGCGACCATCCGTCGGGTGGGCCCTGAATTCCATTTTTTGCCCTGCTGTTCCCTGTCTGTTCTGTTTAATTAAGGCATGGATATGAAAAGTCAAATTCCCAGATGAAATAGTCAAGTTGTCCAGCCTTAGTTTATGTAGCGACTGGACCCTTTGTGCCATGACCAAAGCCATCAGCATGACCATTTTCATTGTTAGTTTCTGTAGGGACAGAGTTGTAGGTGGAGACCAGTTTCTCAACATGGTCAATACAATGCTCACGTCCCAAATTTGGGTGTACCTGGTTCTTGGGGGATTCGTATTGAAAATGCCCCTCATGAGTTTGGTTACCAGGGGGTGTGTCCCTACAGAATGCCGCTCTGTTCCTTGCCACAGGTAGTTTGACAGAGCACTTCTGGCGCAGTTGATGGCACTGTAGCTGAGCCCCTCATCGTAGTGAAGGCTGGCCAGAAATTCCAGAACAGACGGAATGTTGTTTGATCTGTGGTTGAGGTTATTGTCGTGACAGTACTTCCCCCATTTCTTGATGTGCACCAAGTACTGTTTTTTGGTGGACTGTCTGTGGGCCGATGCAATCATGTCCATTGTTCGGTCCGTCAGTCCCAGGCATTGTAGAGGCGCTTTTAGACTCTACAAATTAATAAGTTGGTATGATTATGACAGGGGTGACTTTCCTGTGTTACTGGATGAACCAGTAAATTTGGTCTATGTTGTAATGTATTAGTTGTAATGTTGTAATGTATTAGGTATTATAAAAGTGCAATCCAACCAGCATTAGACCCCAAATTTGCCGGCCTCTGTAAACCAGGAACCTCCAAACCGCCAATTCTATTGTTTGGAGGGGATTTACCTAAACAAGTCAAGGAACTTGATGAAGAGGCGAAAACACGGGGGCTCATAAAAGCAGCAACCAAAACATACTAAGGCCAAAAATATCAACCCTGCGGACCCCCCAGACGGTCAACACAAATCGGAGCAAGCGCAAAAACCAGGAGCACCCAACAGCGGTCTTTTTTAGGTCATGGCCCAGACCGACCGCCCTGGAAAATGCGCAAGCCTTCAACCCAACAACAGACCCAAACAATGGCGCCTCAACGTCCACGGAGGATGCCGAAGAAATAACACACCTACCACTGGTAACCATGGAGGTAGGTGGGTCTGGTTCCTTAAAAATTAAAGGGAGCACGAAAGTTGGTGGGAGGTTACGATATTATTTGGATGCATGGAATAAGATAACTTCAGACACTTACATTCTAAGCAGTATCCAGGGTTATACCATAGAATTGATATTAAAACATAACCCACCAGTACAGCATGTACCGAACCGAATGTTCGTGCTCTCAGGCATAGAAAAATCTAAAGCACATGCTGAACTACTGCGACTATATAAAAAAGGAGTTATTGAACACACCCAACACGAAACACAGGAATTCGTGTCCAATATCTTTATAAAAAACAAGAAAGATGGTGGTTGCCGCATCATCATCGATTTGACAACTTTAAATACCTTTGTACAATATATTCATTTCAAAATGGAAACCTTTGTTACTGCTAAGCAATTAGTTTCCGAAGGCTACTATATGGCAAGCATCGATTTAAAATATGCTTACTATACAGTACCCATAAGAGGTGACCACAGATGTTATTTAAAATTCAACTGGATGGGACAGCTCTGGCAATACAGGGCACTACCAAATGAGCTAAATTCAGCCCCCAGGTTATTCACAAAAATTTTGAGACCAGTCCTGGCGTTACTGCGAAAACAAAAACATATGGTAATGGCATATCTGAATGACATATTTATTGTTGGCAAAACTTTGGAATTGGCTAAACTAGCAGTAACAGCCACGAAACAATTGTTTGAAGAACTGGGATTCATCATCCATCCAGTTAAGTCTAAATTAACGCCTTCAACAAAAATGGATTACCAGGGGTTCACCATTAACTCAGTTCTCATGTCAGTGACTTTGCCGAAAGAAAAGGTTACAGCCTTAAAAGAGGCTTGCAGCGAAATCATTGACATCACCAAACCATCCATTAGACTGGTAGCCAGAATTATTGGGAAAATAGTGGCCGCATTTCCAGCCACACAATTCGGACCTTTACACTATCGAAATTTACAGAGAGCAAAAATAAGAGCACTCAAAATTAATGGTGGCCATTTTGACAGAAATACGATCAAATAGAACAAGTGTCCTACAACTTTAGGCTGTACACGCTATTCACAAGAAGAAGAAGAGAAGAAGAAGAAAGAGAAGCTCAACGTAGACACCATCTGTATACACGTTTTTTCCTTTTCTAAACAAACATGGGGTGGAAAGAACTCCACTTCTTAAATGTAATCTTAAGTCCCCTCTGTGACCAGTAGAGTTTATTCAATAACCAGAAAGATTAGAGCAATGAATTGACCATTTGACATGTGCGGAGCATGTTAACGGAGACTAGAGATGAATATATAGTGTTCCTAATACATTAGATCAAGTGGAATTTGGTCTATGTTGAATGGTGATGCACGGTTCTAATGCCATGTCTAGTATCACCGGGAACCATGGTTGAGTAGGCCAATCGGGTACTATAAGAATACCAGACGCAGAGTCTTGTTGTATTTTCCTTAATACCCGACTGATGAGGCAGAAAGGAAGGAATGCATAAATAAACAATTTCCCCCAATGCAGCGAAAATGCATCTGTAGCTGCTGCCCCAGGGTCTGGTTCCCATGAAACATAACTTGGTAACTGGTGATTTAGCCTGGATGCGAAAAGATCGATATCTGGTGTTCCATAGTGTGCTGTAATTTCAGCAAATACATTTTTATCCAACATCCATTCAGTATTTTCATTGAATTTGCGTGACCTGGTGTCTGCCACTAAATTTAGTTTACCTGGTAAGTAGGTAGCTGATATCCAAATATTCCTCTGGATACACCATTGCCAAATTGTGTTGGCCAGATTGTCACATGATGTCGATTTGTTTCCACCCATATGGTTGATATATGCTACCACGGTGGTGTTGTCAATTTGTAGTCTAACATGCTGGTGATTTATCCCAGAACAATATGACTTAAGGCCATGGAATGCACTTAACATTTCCAGGTAGTTTATACCCCGTGCTTTTAATAATGATGCCTCCTGTGCATTCCATCTCCCTCCACAGCTCGAGATGGAATTGGTGGCTCCCCAACCAAGTGCACTGGCATCAGTTTGTAGTACCATAGACGGGTTGCTGATAATTATTGGGTTGGAACAATACTTGATGTTATGTTCCCACCATTTTAGTTCTATTATGGCCTCTGTAGGTAGCTTCACTGGTCTGTCAAAATGGCCACCATTAATTTTGAGTGCTCTTATTTTTGCTCTCTGTAAATTTCGATAGTGTAAAGGTCCGAATTGTGTGGCTGGAAATGCGGCCACTATTTTCCCAATAATTCTGGCTACCAGTCTAATGGATGGTTTGGTGATGTCAATGATTTCGCTGCAAGCCTCTTTTAAGGCTGTAACCTTTTCTTTCGGCAAAGTCACTGACATAAGAACTGAGTTAATGGGGAACCCCAGGTAATCCATTTTTGTTGAAGGCGTTAATTTAGACTTAACTGGATGGATGATGAATCCCAGTTCTTCAAACAATTGTTTCGTGGCTGTTACTGCTAGTTTAGCCAATTCCAAAGTTTTGCCAACAATAAATATGTCATCCAGATATGCCATTACCATATGTTTTTGTTTTCGCAGTAACGCCAGGGCTGGTTTCAAAATTTTGTGAATAACCTGGGAGCTGAAGTTAGAGCAGTTGGTAGTGCCCTGTATTGCCAACTCTGTCCCATCCAGTTGAATTTTAAATAACATCTGTGATCACCTCTTATGGGTACTGTACAGTAAGCATCTTTTAAATCGATGCTTGCCATATAGTAGCCTTCGGAAACTAATTGCTTAGCAGTAACAAAGGTTTCCATTTTGAAATGAATATATTGTACAAAGGTATTTAAAGTTGTCAAATCGATGATGATGCGGCAACCACCATCTTTCTTGTTTTTTATAAAGATATTGGACACGAATTCCTGTGATTCGTGTTGGGTGTGTTCAATTACTCCTTTTTTATATAGTCGTAGTAGTTCAGCATGTGCTTTAGATTTTTCTATGCCTGAGAGCATGAACATTCGGTTCGGTACATGCTGTACTGGTGGGTTATGTTTTAATATAAATTCTATGGTATAACCCTGGATACTGCTTAGAATGTAAGTGTCTGAAGTTATCTTATTCCATGCATCCAAATAATATCGTAACCTCCCACCAACTTTCGTGCTCCCTTTAATTTTTAAGGAACCAGACCCACCTACCTCCATGGTTACCAGTGGTAGGTGTGTTATTTCTTCGGCATCCTCCGTGGACGTTGAGGCGCCATTGTTTGGGTCTGTTGTTGGGTTGAAGGCTTGCGCATTTTCCAGGGCGGTCGGTCTGGGCCATGACCTAAAAAAGACCGCTGTTGGGTGCTCCTGGTTTTTGCGCTTGCTCCAATTTGTGTTGACCGTCTGGGGGGTCCGTAGGGTTGATATTTTTGGCCGTAGTAGGTTTTGGTTGCTGCTTTTATGAGCCCCAGTGTTTTCGCCTCTTCATCAAGTTCCTTGACTTGTTTAGGTAAATCCCCTCCAAACAATAGAATTGGCGGTTTGGAGGTTCCTGGTTTACAGAGGCTGGCAAATTTGGGGTCTAATGCTGGTTGGATTGCACTTTTCCTAATGTTGTTCAACTCATACTGTGAGTTGCACAGTAAATCCATTGCATCCTGGTGGTCTTGGGTCATGTTTTGCTCATTCAAAGTGCGGGCAAAAGCTGTTATTCCTGCCGTTAAGACTTTTAGGACTTTTTGAATTTTTAAATCACTGGTTCGAATTGCTGTCCCCACATGTTTCCAGATGCACTGGTTTACACTGGGAACATTTAATGACTTGCAGTTCCCTGGAGGTAAATGCCGTGCCATGGTGTCTGATAGAGCCAGTGCCTGTAGTTGATTAAACGACATATAATCAATGCTAGCTGCTATCTTCGGCTCCAGGTCTTGCCCAGTTTGGTCTGGTTTGAAAAGCTGGGTCACCATGTCCAGCATGTCTTCTTTCACCCCAGGCTTACTGGGGGTATGTTGTTCCCTGCCCTGTTCAGGGTCAGCCCAGAATTGATCCTCCGTGTTCTCCTCTGATGAGGAAGAGACACTATGCAGCCCCACAAGGGGTACTGCTGTGGGGCTTATTGATTGCCCACTGCGGCTAGCCTCCATCTCCCGGTGTCTGCCACTTTGGAGTATTTCCTCCAGCAGCCGCTCCAACTGGCTCTTATGCTCTCGGGCATACGCCACTCGCGGCTGCTCCAATTCCTGCAGCCGCTCCAACCGGCTCCAATGCTCACGGGCACTGGCCGCTCGCGGCTGCTCGTCATCCTGCAACCGCTCCAACCGGCCCCGGTGCTCACGGGCACTGGCCGCTCGCGGCTGTTCCTCGTCCTGCAGCCGCTCCAACCGGCTCCAATGCTCACGGGCACTGGCCGCTCGCGGCTGCTCGTCATCCTGCAACCGCTCCAACCGGCCCCGGTGCTCACGGGCACTGGCTGCTCGCGGTTGCTCAAAGTCAGACTCATCTGAGTCTGGCATTCGATCTGTCTTTTGCTTCGCTTTCCCGCCCAGCCGAGGAGTGGATTTGGCCGGTGCGGGAGCGAAGTCGGGCACAGCTGTTCCCATTTCAGGAGATTGGCGTGCCTTCGGCTGCTTCTGTTGCTGCTGGCTGCCCGCAACTCCGCGGTTCTCCCCCTCCAGCTTTTTCGCAGCCTTCCTTCTAGTCGCTCTGTCCATTTTTCCACCTGCAAGGTAAGTTGGAAAAACGCAGAGTCTCCTTACCTGCTGTTGTCGGCTTTTTGATTCTGCCGCTTAAGGGGAACGTCCTTCCCCCTGCTGTGACTCGTTGCAATGCGTGTAGTGATATATGACACGCATGCGTCCTAGCGGGGTTCTTCACATAGTCACTCACGTGACTCCGAAGTAAAATTCTCAGACAAACAATTGATCTTAATTTTTTATTGGTCAGCACATTTGGAAGGAATACTGCTGACTCAGACATTTGCATTACAATGAATCCCATTTTGTGATTGCTGGGAAACGAATCTCCAATTAGAGTTGATCTCATTATATTATTTGAAGTCCAGTGTCCTCTGTATTATTGATGAGGATCATTGGAGAAAATTCACACTCAGTCTCCATGCCGTTATTAAATAGTAGATTGTTATTAATCCTAATCCAAAATTCATTTGTGAAGTATAAGAAGATTAACATTGCCGTAATTGAAACAATTCAATTAAAACTGAATAGCAGCAAGAATAAATAAAGGTTATCTTATGTGATCTTGCAGATGTGAACAGGATAGATGGAATCAACAATCTTTTAATGGGCAGATTCTGAGGGTATGGTTTGGTATGGTTCTCCTACTGGACTAAGTTTTCTCTGTGAATCAAATTAATTGATTGCCCACTAGGGTGGTAATGAACTTCACAGTTGAACACAGTAAAACTGGGGAAGACATCAATCTTTACTGATCATTTTGAATACGTAGGTGGTGGCACAGAGGTGCAATAGAACAGTTGCTGCCTTACAGCACCAGAAACGCGTATTCAATCCTGCCGATGGATGCTGTCCATATGGAGCTTGTACGCTCTCCCCATGTCCGCTTGGGTTTTCTCCAGTTTCCTCCCACACTCCAAAGACGTACTGGTTTGTAGGTTAATTGGCTTTGGTAAGTTGTAAAATTGTCCCCAATGTGTGTAGGTCAGCGTATGGAGTAAGCGGTGACCAGTGAGCACTTGATGGGCAGAAGGGCCTGTTTTGCACTGTATCTGCAAAGTCTCAAGGAGTGGGTGAAAAGTAAAAGATCTAAAAGTGAAACGATGATTAGATTGGCTTGGCTGTTACTAACTGACCACAGAGTAAGAACTTGCAGATACTCAATGTCAAGATTTGGATGTGAAACCTGAAGGTTCAGGTGAGGTGCTATTGTGGTGTCAACATGCATTGGACCTTTGACAAGGGGAGGGAAAAAACAAAGATATGTTGAGGCCCAATTGTTTGCCTTTAATGATTGGACAGTTTAAGTAAATGAGAAAATCAATCTTTTCTCTGATAGACACAAAATTCTGGAGTAACTCAGTGGGTCAGGCAGCATCTCTGGAGAAAAGAAATAGGTGACGTTTTGGGTCGAGACACTTTTCTGTGAGCTAGAATTGTCCACTATCGGTTTTATTGCTCTGGGAATATCTGCGAAAACAGCTTAGCTTAGTGTTTTTACCATTTTGTTCAACTTGCCTGAAGATGACGCCATAAGATAATGTTTAAGAAAGAACTGCAGATGCTGGAAAAATCGAAGGATTGACAAAAAAGCTGGAGAAACTCAGCGGGTGAGGCAGCATCTATGGAGCGAAGGAATATCTGAATAGTCAGAAGAAGGGTCTCGATCCAAAACGTCGCCTATTCCTTTGTTCCATAGATACTGCTTCACCCGCTGAGTTTCTCCAGCTTTTTTGTCTACCTTCCAGAAGATAATTGTTCTTTTTCGTTCCATGCAGCTCTGATGTCTAACTGATTCCTCAGCAGGGTATTGGAGTGCCACGCTGTCAAAGTTCTCTCATTTATGAGAAGTAGTAAATGGGGCCACTGTCTTCCTTCCCACGTGACCAGAAACAATTTCATTCCGTGCCACTGTTTTGAAGAGAAACAGGGGAATTATCCAATGCACTGAACAATTTTTCATAAAATCATTTCACATTGCTTTTTCTGGACAATTAGCTGTATTGTTTCATAGATGACAGTAAAAATGTGACCAGGGATATTTAAATGGTTGTCATAGTGGACATTGGAAAGAGAAGCTGGGGTGGAAGATTGCAACCTTCACGTGGTCCGCCCTGATTCGATGAATGCAATCAACCCGGCGTGCACAATGAAATACGATCAAATAGAACAAGTGTCCTACAACTTTAGGCTGTACACGCTATTCACAAGAAGAAGAAGAGAAGAAGAAGAAAGAGAAGCTCAACGTAGACACCATCTGTATACACGTTTTTTCCTTTTCTAAACAAACATGGGGTGGAAAGAACTCCACTTCTTAAATGTAATCTTAAGTCCCCTCTGTGACCAGTAGAGTTTATTCAATAACCAGAAAGATTAGAGCAATGAATTGACCATTTGACATGTGCGGAGCATGTTAACGGAGACTAGAGATGAATATATAGTGTTCCTAATACATTAGATCAAGTGGAATTCTGACTTGTCTCAGAGAGGATAGAGTCGGAATCCTCATTTCAGTTGTTATTTGCAGTGATAGTTCTGTAAGTTGAACAATAAAATGTATTAAATTATCTATTTGCTGTCAACAAATTATTTTTCCAATCTTATGCAGTTAGATCCTTGGGTGTTACCTCACTAACAGCAGCATCAGTTTATTATTTTTTGACTCCAGCATAAATTTAGCTTATTGAGAAGCAAAGGAAAGGTAATTACCTTTTAAATCTATGAATTATATCCTCGAGTCAAGGCATTATATAATATAGGACCATATATTAGCCCTATACTTGGGCTAGTATAGAAACATGCCCAATTTGTCCAACCTGACAAATTGTCAGAACCAGTTCAATTTCTCTGTATTTGGCCAATATCTGTTAAAACATTCTCTATCCATGCACCTCTTTAAATATTGCAATTGTACTTGTCTCTACAACTTTAGAGACAAAGTTGTCTCTGAAGTTCAACAAAGTTGTACTCTGTACAGGGTTTGTACGTTCTCCCCATGACTGTGTGGGTTTTCTCCGAGATCTTCGGTTTCTCCCACACTCCAATGATGTACAGATTAGTAGGTTAATTGGCTTGGTATAAATGTAAATTGTCCCTGTGTGTAGGATAGTGTTAATGTGTGGGGATTGCTGGTCGTTGCGGGCCTGGGTGGGCTGAAGGGCTTGTTTTTGCTTTATATCTCTTTTGAACATAAGATGATATCCTGTTTTGGAAAGGTACTTTTAAATTATTCATAGTTCATTGCATTCAACAGAATGTTTGTTTTATGTGTCATTTTCGACAGTTGACTTCAAGACCTTTTGATCCTACTTCTGTTGTTAAGTGATTAAAATGAGTGGGGCCCATTGATAACATCTGCGGAAAATAGAGCAGGCAAATGAATCCTATGCAAGGCCAAATGATTTCCAGAAGTGTCTGATCCAGTTTCCTGATTGATGGGGTCAGAAATGGCCACAAATGCTTCAAGTCTGGCACAATTTGCTCTTTGTACATGATTGTACATAGAAGTCAGACACAAATGGGTCTCTTTCTTTGGCACATCAGCTTGTGATATAACCTTCTATTTTACTGAAATATTTAACAGGAAAATATACAAGCTGTTTTCACATTAAATAATACTGTATTTTTTGAAGCCATTTTTTAAAGTCATGGTCAGGCTGCATTTGGAGTATTGCGTGCAGTTCTGATCTCTGCATTACAGGAAGGATATGGAGGCTTTGGAAAGGCTGCAGACAAGGTTTACCAGAATGATGCCTGGATTAGAGGCTTAGCTGCAGGAAGACGTTGGACAGACTTTGATTGTTTTCTCTGGAACGTCAGAGATTCTGGGAAATCTGATCGAAGTATATATAATTATGAGAGGCACAGATAGAACAGACAGACAGGTGCTTTTTTTCCAAGATAGACATGTCGAATACTAGCAGGAATAGCTTTAAGGTGAGAGGGACAATGTTTAAAGATATGCAGGGAAAGGTTTTTTTACACAGGGTGATGAGTGCCTTTAATACGCTGCTTTAGTGGCGGAAGCAGATATGATAGAGACCTTTTGGATAAGCATATAGATAATGAGGGATATAGGGATATAGATTTACGTGCAGTCTGATTATGAGGGAAATGGTGGGATTTATGAAGGAGATATAACAGAGATGAGGGATATTGATTATATGCAGACAGATAAGGTTGGGTCTTGGCATCATTTTTGACATTGACATTGTGGGCGGAAGAGCCTTCTCCTGTGCTATTCAGTAGGTTTAATGTTTTTTTCAATTTAGAAGCAGATTAATTCAACGTGACGCGACATTTAATGTTCCCAATGTCAAATTTGCATTTCAGGACAGAACTGTGGTGATACAGTACGAGGACCTAATGGAACAATAGATAGTCCAGGCTTTCCATATGGGTATCCAAATTATGCCAACTGCACCTGGACGATCGTCACTGAAGAACGGAATAGAATACAATTGGCATTTCAGTCATTTGCCTTGGAGGAAGACTTCGATGTACTATCAGTTTATGATGGTCAATTGCGACAGGAAAACCTAAGAACCAGGTACTTTTGTTCACACATTAAGGCTAACTTTAATTGAAGTCAAACCTAATTTTCATTGTTGATGAAAATGTTTTTCAAACCTGTCTGCAGTCTGTTTAAGAAAATTAGATAATGATAATATTTTGATGATTTGTCAAACTAAAATGATTATTTGTGAAGCCATAACTTTCTCTGCTCCTGCAATTATTTATATAAAATAAAAAAATAATAGTATTGCAAAAATTAATTTTATTTCATGAATTTACTGCTCTAAGAGAGGGTAAAGTTGACATGTCAGGTGCACAGTTCGGGATTCGCAAAGTGGTGGTAATAAGTCATTTTAGATCCTCTTTACTCGTTGAAATTTTTGTCATCTCTGGTTCAGATTGGCAAAGCTGAACTGTGGTTTTGTTAATCTTTAACTTTTATAAAGTCAGAAAAATACAATCTAAAGTTATTTCATTTCAAACTTTTGCAGAGTTTACTGAAAACAAAAAGCTGCACCTAAGTTGTATTCTTTCTTGGATTCCAGTGACAGAAATTGTGATATTAATCCAATCATATGCTGAATAATCATAGTCTGTATAGTTCCATTTCCACACATGAGCCATACAATTTCTTGTTTCCTCTCTTTGCTAGGGAATAATTTCCCCGTGTGAAAAATATTTTGAGAAGTTGGTTTCCTTTCCAGGTTCAGGAAAGTTGGTTTTGCGATTTCTCACATCATTCAAAGCTTCTCGCAATAAAAATGTTCAGACTGTGGTTCCGGCTGACAGTATGTTCTCATTGTTGTTGAACACGTGGAGTGGTACTGAATTAACATATTTTCCCTGCAGCATTCCACTGCTATAAAAAACAGCCCAAATGATCAAATGGTTTATCGAGCAAAAATGAAGCTGCTGGAGGGATTCAATGGGTCAGGCAGCATCTGTGGGGGAATGGACAGATTATGTTTTGAGTCAGACGCCTTCTTCAGACCTTTTTCCCCCAAGATTCCCAAATCTGCAGTCCAGAGACTCTCCATTTTATGGTTATTCATGATTTATGTGATTTGTTTATTTAGAGATCAGCCATGATTTTCCACTGATCTTTACATGCCACTCTATAAAGTTAGCACTCTACAGGATGCAACATCATTTTTGCCTTTCCATTCAAATACAAATGTACTTTGCTGTTTTGCTGACAACTAATGTAGGGCATTATTAGTAGGCAAAGGCTATCCATGTTTCTTTCATTGTAATTTGAATTACATTGATGGCATCTAGGCAGATCTATCTTAAAAGCTTTATTTCAGATTTTCCTAGCATAGGTTCTTGAGAGATTCATAAGGTTGATTGCAAAGATTAATCGATAACACAATTACAGAAAACCTGCACAGCAGAACTAGCCCGGCTTCTATACTGTTGCGAACAGTACCAACACCGCGTCTACCTGACAATGTGGAAGATTGCTCAACTATTCTGTTTACAACAAGTGGGGCATATGCAATCCAGTTAATTACTGCCCAGTCTATTGTCAGTCTTCAGCAAAGTGAAAGCAGATATCGTCGACAATGTTATCATGCAGCTCTTACTCATCAAGAATTTGTTCACTGGTGCCGATGTGGATTTTGCTGGGTCTACTAGGCTTCAAATCTCATCACAACCTTAGTCCAAATATAGAGCAACAAGCTAAATGGCAAGACTGACTCCCTTGAGCATAAATGGGATTATACTCCAATGAGTGAAACAAAGAACCCGGATGCTGGTTTGTACCGAAGATAGACACAAAGGGCTGGATTAACTCAGCAGGTCAGGCAGCAATTTTGGAGAAAAAGGATGTGAGATATTTTGGGTTGGGACACTTCTTCAGACAAAGTAGGAGGTGGGGAGGGGAAGTGAAGAGCTGGAAAATTCCAAGTCCATGGTATCATCACCACCTGCTTGATCTTTTATAAATCACAAACCATCCTAACTTGGAAATTTATCTCCATTGCCTCATCCGAGCCTAAATCCTATAATTCTCCCCCTTCACCAGCATTGTGGAGAATATCTTAACCAAAGAATTGCATAAATTCACGAAGTTGATTCCAGCACCTCTATGAAATCAAGGATGGACAACAAATGCTCGCAGGGATGGATGTTCAGTTCCTGAAAAAAAAACTTCCCCAAAATAATGAAACCACTCTTATGATAAAGACCTCGACACACAAATTACCAAGCTTATGCTTGTTTATAATGAGTCAAAAAATAAGTTAAAAAAAACAGGGTGCACCAATAAAATATTACATTATCAATTAAATGATAGCCATTATTTCCTGTTGTTTTTCGTTTATCTTCATTGAGAAATTGGCAGTATACTTTTTTTTATTGTGTTCAGGAGAACATGTTGGATATTTATGCTCACTGTCATAATAAAAATGGAAAATTTGCATGTTTGTGGGGAATTAGATAGCTGGGAATTTTATTTTTTTTGAGTTACAAATGAATGGGTAGATTTACTTGCTTATGTCTCCTACATTTGCCATCAAATTGTACAATTGACAAGAAGGATGGAAGTAAATTGCTAATTGGAACAGTTGGCCCTTGACAAGACATAATTTCGAATGTATCTATCCAATGGTAACTTCGACGTCTACCTTTAATATGACCAGTTGTTTTCACGTCAATAAAAAAATGGTCCACAAAGATATAAGGAATCACTCAGCCAGTCAGGCAGCATCTGTGCAGGAAGAAACGGCAAATGTTTTGCATCCAGGACTGTCAGTTCTGGACCCCAGATCCACTGGGATATTCCCAACCCGATGATGACTGCTTGGATCTAGCCCAGTCTCCACATGTCTTACCTATTCCTAGATTCGGGCCTACTCCTCGGTTGGGAATTTAAACCACTTAAATTCGGCTGAATAAAATAGTTCAGAATTATAAAAGAAAACTGTAATCACTAAGAAATAAAAGTGACTGTGCTGCTGTCGGGTTAGTTCACTGGATTTTGAGTTGTTCGGTTTTCACGGTCCAGTGAATTGCTGAAAAATCTCACTGAAATAAACAATATTTATTCTGAAAAAGCTTTTCTAACTTCACCATGGATGAGATCATACCCTTTGTGGTTAGCAAGCTGTCATTCAATTTGGCATTCTAATTCTATGATTACTAACATGGCAACAAAGCTGCAAAGAGTGATTTAAGGGAATAGCAATGCATAAATTAAGAGCTGCAAGTGTAATGTAGATGCTGGCTGGCAAGAATACACTCCATGTTTACAAAACTTACAGAAATAAATCAGATTCTGTTCAACTCTACAGAGTTCTACCATTTACCATGAAACCAAGTTTGACATAACCAGTGCAACATCTCATACTTGTCAGAATTAAACTCCATTTGCCATTCTTTGGTCCACCTTCTTGCCCTCCTGATTGCCTTCTTACTTCTCTCTTGTTACTCATGGAGAGATTTGTTTAATCCCAAAGACCTATAATCTTTCTCCTGACCAGAGCCTCAACATATCTCGTCAACCAGAGTTTCTTAAACTTTCCAGCCTTGCCCTTCACTCTAACAGGAACATGCCTACTTTTGCTACCTCACTTTTGAAAGCCTCTCACTTGACAGCCATTCCCAAATTCTCCATTGACCTATGCTAGTTTCCACCTAATGCTTCCAAAATTAGCCTTGCCTCAATTTAGGACTTTAACCTATTGGCCAGTCCAATCCTTCTCCATAACTACTTTAAAATGAATATAATTGTGGTTAATGGTCCCAAAGTGCTTCCTTGCTGACAGTTCAGATACCTGTTCCTGGAGATCAGTGTTGTGCCCTTTCTAATGGGACCCTCTCTACACAAAAATCACCTCACACTGCAGACCAGGATGCGAGTAACAACTAGGCCTCAGGCATGGACATTAAAGCTCAGTTCCAGGAATGCCCAGATTTATTTGGTAGCTCAGCCCTGAAGATGGCTTTGAATTATTTTTAAATATCCGAAAGGTTTAGTTTAGAGATACAGCATGCAAACTGGCCCTTTAGCCCACTAAATCCACACTGACTATCAATTATCCTTTCACACTAGTTCCATGTTGTAGCACTTTCTCATCCACTCCCTACAATTTACAGAAGCCAATTAACCTACAAACCCAAACATCTTTGGGATATGGGAGGAAACCAGAGTACTGGAAGGAAACCCAAGCAGTCATAGGGAGAACGTGCAAACTCCATCCAGACAGCACCTAAGGTTAGGATCAAACTCGGGACTCTGGCGTTGTAAGGTAGCAGCTCTACCAGCCCATAAGCAATTTTGAAAACTGTTCAAACAGACTGAATATTTAAAATCAGTAATAAGAACAATAATATTCAAAATCACTTATTTTATACGTATCTAAAATAAGAAAAAAAAAGTAATAAATCCTATCTAAAATAGCAGAAATAAGTTAAAACAATAATATGATGTAAAATGAGTAAATCACTGAACTAGAGTGACTATTTAACTCAATACCAGTCATACTCTTCATTTTGAAGACACAGAGTGCTTGAATAGCTCAGTGGGTCAAGCAGCATCTCAGGAAAACATGGATAGGGAAGGTTTTGAGTCAGGACCTTTCATCAGACTGCCATTCATTTCAATTGCTTGAGGCAACAGATAATCTGAAAGGGCAGGTTCCCTGTGTATCAAGATACTGTCGTCAGAGTCTTTCTGCTCTGTTGACTTTATGGTTTGTCTATCAGTGGAGTAGAAGGTAGGATTTAACTAGCCATTAACTTAACTCCAACTTCTCAGTTGCAACACATGGGTATCATAGTGGGAAGTGAACTGAAGCTAAATGTTCTATGTTCTATAGTTTTCCATGGAGCTATCAGCTAAAGTAATTACAACTTTCTCCATTAGTGTGGTTGATTCCACATGTTGGACTGGTTTGAGTGATAATTGCTCATTCAACAGTTTTTATAGAAGTTCATTGCAAAGGGATTGGTTCCCAAAGCCGTTTTAGAGAAATGTTAAAACTCAATGTATTTGTTCCCAAATCTATTTGGTAAACTGAATTCAAGTCTAGTTTAATGTTATATCCAAAAACAGTAGAACATCAGGTCTACACTGAAGGCTCAACTAAAATTTGTGCACACCTAACCCTGAAGAATGACTAGCTTTGAATTTCATGATTTGTACCCTTTGTCCAATGATTTTTCAAAATTCAGTATCTCTCCTTTAGTTGTTACATTTAGTTTCACTTGGTGCGCAACTTATTATTTTTCACAGTTAGCTCAAATATCCTTACCCTTTTAACATGGAATGATTTTTGTGCTTCGTAAGTCTTCCTGTCCCACCTACCATTCGTGATCAGATTGCCAAGAAATCTGAGCTTTTCCAAAATATTTATTTTGACATAATCTGCAAGAATTTGAAAATAAAAGGAAGGCAAACAAAAAAGGAAATACATTTGCATTGATTTGTATAGTAATACGTTACAAATGCAAAGAATAATTACAGTGACAGTCATACAGCATGGAAATAGGCCTTTTAGCCCAAATTGCCCCCAACGACCAAGATGCCCCATCTACATTAATCCCATCTGCATGCATTTAGCTCATTTCCTTCTGCCACCAGGCAGCATGGTGGTGCTGTGGTAGAGCTACTACCTTACAGCACCAGAGACCCGGATTCGATACAGATTTTGGGTCCTGTCTAGGGAATTTGTACATTCTTACTGTGACCTGCATGGATTTCCTCTAAGATCTTCGGTTTACCCTCACACTCCAAAGACGTACAGGTTTGTAGGTTAATTGGCTTTGTATAAATGCAAAATATAAAATTGTCCCCAGGGTGTGTAGGGTAGTGTTAATGTTTGAAATCACTGGTTGGTGCGGACCCGGTGGGCCGAATGACCTGTTTCCATGCTGTATCTCTAAACTAAACAACCATGATTGAATGGCGGAGTGGACTCGATGGGCCAAATGGCCTAATTCTATTCCTATAACTTATGAACTTGTAAACTAAACTAGACCTTTCCTATCAATGTACCTTTCTAACGCATTAAATCTTATGTCTTTCTGACTTTTTGCTGAACGACATCTTCTGCAATATATTACCCATGAAAAGCCGAATGAGCACTGACATCATTAAAAGTTCTATAATATCACTGATTCACGCTTTAGTGGTTAACTTTGATAGGGAAATTAAATGTGTTATCACGTTAATTATTTGAATTACTTCACACTCTGTTTCATTAATTTTGAAAGATTTAAATGTTTGTCATTGTTTTATTTGCTGCGAGGAAGACACATTGTTCATTTATGAAGCATGGATTGTCGAAAACTGTGCACAATGTTTCACTGTTGAGTGAGCACGTGAGAGGAAGAGCAGTGAGGTAGAACTACTCTATATCTATGCCTCATAATTTCATATACTATCAGGTCTCCACTCAACCTCCAGAGAAAACAATCACATTTGTCATAACTTCTCCTTATAACTAATACCCTCTAATCTAGGCAATTAACTGGTTAAATTCCTTCTGCATCCTTTCCAAAGCCTCCATATCTAATGGGGTGACCAGAACTGCACCTAATATTCAAAATGAGGCCTCGCCAAAGTCCTATAAAACTGCAACATGACTTCCTGTAGATTAGTGTCACTCATATCATGAGTCATGCTTCTGTAGTTACGCCCACTAGCTTTTCAGTTATTACTGCTTGCTGGATTCCCTTAGTGTAAGTGGAATGTGCAAGTGTGAAGTCGTGCTTGCTATGTAGTTAATAAAGTCTTTGGATCTTTATCTTGGTGTAAGGCTTCTGTTATTGTATGGTCATCACGCAACACTTCCTGACTCTTCTACTCAATAGATACGTTATAGTGAGATGGTCACACATTAAGTATAAGCAGGAAGTGAATGGGTTATTGCCAGGAAAAGGGGCAGGCAGAGTGCAAGAATCCTCTTTGGCCATTGTCCTCCAAAACAAGGTTACACTGGACACTGATGAGTATGACAATTCAGAGGAGAGCAGCAGTCAGGTTTGTGGCACCAAGCCTTGAGTACGGCAGAACAGGGTGGTCAAACAAGGTTACTGTGATAGGGGACTCATTAGTCGGTGAGACAAATAGAAGATTCTGTGTCAGCAAATGATACTCCAAGATAGTGTGTTACCTCCCAGGTGCTATGGACCAGTTATCTCAGAGCAGCTGCAGAACATTCTGGCGGGTAGGTGCGCCTGTGCTTCACGAGAAGGTTTAAACTAGATTGGCATGAGGACAGAATCGAATAAATAGCGTGATAGATGAGAGGCTGGATGTTGGTACAGAATTCAATGACAGCAAGTTAAGTAGACAGGATAGGCAGGAGCACAGAAGGGAGCAAGTAAAGAGGGTTGGATAAAACTGCATTTATTTCAATGTGAGAGGCCTGACAGGTAAGATGGATGAACTTAGAGGTTGGATAGGTATATGTGGTTGATTTGTTTTATAGCCATTCCAGAAATTTGCATGAGGGGAGGACAGGATTGGCAGCTTCTTGCTCTAGGGTACTGGTGCTACCGGTAAGATGGAGGTGGGGGTAAAAGAGGAGTGGGAGTTGCTTTAATGATTGAGAAGAACGTCATGGCAGGAGTCTGAGATGATATTACTAAAAGATCACACAGGGAGGCTATATGGTGGAGCTGAGAAATATAAATAGTATTTGTTGTAAATTGGACTATAGGCCACCAAATAATCAAATTAATTAGAGGAACAAACATGCCAGGAGGTTTTAGATAGCTGCCAAGCTAATTGGGTTGTCATACTAAGGGGTTTTAACATTCCCAATATAGACCTGGACTGTCATAGTGCCAAGTGCTTGAATAGGGTAGAATTTATCAAGTGTATTCAGGAATGTTTCCTTGGGCAATGGTTCAATGGCCCTTTATTGTCACATGCACCATTTAAGGTGCTGTGAAATTTGATTTACCATACAGTCCTACCAGAAAAAAGCAACAAGACACACAACTACATAAAAGTCACCATATGCATCCACCACAGCAGATTCCACATTCCTCGCTGTGATGGAAGGTAATAAAGTCGAATCTTCTGCCCTCCTTTTCTCCCGCGGTCAGGGCAATCGAACCATCCGCTGTTGGGGCAATCAAAGCTCCCGCAGCTGGTGATTGAAGCCCCCGCGTCGGGGTGATCGGAGCTCCTGCGGCTTTTAATGGAGCTCCCTAACCAAGGGACCGCAAGCTCCACGATGTTAAAGTCCGCAGGCTCCCGCGGTTGGAGCGACCGTCGATCCACGACAAGGACCGCCAGCTCCACGACAGTACGTCCCGTCTGTCAGAGGAAGTAATTGAGCCATGTACATGGATAGGAAAGGTTTAGTGTGATATTGGCCAAACCTGGTCAAATGGGACCAGCTTAAATTGGGCATCTTGTTCAGCGTGGACAAATTGGGCTGAAGGACTTGTGTCTATGCTGCATGACTTTGACTCTCGTGTGAATTTACTAAACATCTTCAACAGGAAAATAAGGCTATTACAATACAGGAGAAGCACCCTAAAAATCAGTTAATGCAAATTACATGGAACAAATGGATCGGGCAGCAAACTGTCTGTTTGATATAAATTAATTATACGTCTTTTGAACAGAACTGTAACTGCTGAAAAAATTAGACAATTAATTGGGATTTTGTTAATCATCTCATGCAATTTCAAGGGAGCACCTTTTGTGCTTCGAAAGCTGATGTCTAAAGAATTGAATTTTCATTTCCATCAGTGAATGAAATAAACTGGAACAAATTGTGAGAATTTTTTAAATTCTTGTGCAAGATCGGGTAACAACTTTCAGTGGAGTTTGGTACACAAAATTGCTGGAGGAACTCAGCGGGTGCAGCAGCATCTATGGAGCGAAGGAAATAGGCGACGTTTCGGGCCGAAACCCTTCTTCAGACTTTTCAGTGGAGTTTGTTATTTTCTGAGATTTAAGAAATTTAGATGAATCACACTTGATTTTCTGGTAATGTTTCTGGCAGTGATATGTAAGTGTATTAAATTGTACATGATTTTGTGAGGCACACAACAAGTGGCAAAAACACATTATTTGCAATTTTTTCCCCAAAGCTCCTGTCAATACATACAAGCTGGTAGTGTGTCATGATATAACAGCCACAAAATAACTGATTTCTGCTGTTAGAATAATTTGTTAACTGTTATTCCTTTGTTCTCTCGTATTTTAAATCGATCCAGCCCTTATCAGGAACTCTTTGTAAAAAAACCCGATGGTTTCATGAACTATTGTAGATGACTGACTAATAATATGCTTCTCATGTATTTTGCTTTGCTTTCTGAGAAATGCATCAGTTATGATAGTCATTGCAGTGCAATCTGAATTCAAATGACAATTAAGAACACATGGCGAGAAACATATGCAGGAACCATTGGATGTCTAGTTGCTGCAAACCACACTTACAATGATCAGCCAAATGACTAATGACTGATACTTGTTTGTGTGAATGTTACATGTCACTTTTCAGTCGATGTCTGAATGTTACTTATACTTCCTGTATTAATCAGTTGTGGCTCTCTATTTCGATATATCTTGTCAGCTGCTATTATATAGCTATGTATCTTTAGGACATATATATCTTTACGACACATTTTAAATTGGCCATTAAAAAATTAACATTCATCTTTCAACCAAATGCCTTACTATTCTATACTTTCAAGTCAAATCTTATGTCTCTGTCATATTCAGATCGGATTTTGCCATTTGATAACATTTCATCCATTTAGCATAGAATCTTTTTGAAGCTCGGTTTGAGATTGGGCAGCAGAGTGGTTCAAGAGCCACAAATGTTTTATTGTCATCTGTCCCGAAACGGAACAATCACATTATTTTTTGCTGTAGCATAACATATATGTGAACCTAGTACTCTGCAAACATGATCAATCAGTATATATATATATATATATATATATATATATATATATATATATATATATATATTTTAAAAATGAGCAAACAGTAAAAGTACAAAGACAAAAACAATGTTCCCCCAAGTCTATGTAGTTCAGAGATTAGTTGGAAGTTGCAGTGTTTAATAGGCTGATGCTTGTTGGGGAAAAATATGCTCCTGAACCTTTTTCACAATGGCAGGAGTGAAATGAGAGTGTTGTCAGGGTGGTGTCGGTCTTGGATGATGCTGGCTGCCTTTTTGAGGCAGTGACTCTTGTAGATCCCTTTGATGGTGGGGATGACTGTCCCCGTGATGGACCAGGCAGTGTTCACCACTTTTTACAATTTTCTTCATTCCTGAGTATTTGAGTTGTTGAACTAAGCCGTGATGCAATTAGTCAGCATGCTGTCAACTGTAAACCTATGGAAGTTCAAGAAAGCATTTGTTGACATACCAAATGTTTTCAATCATCTAAGGAAATAGAGATGTTGATGGGCTTTCTTTATGGTTGC
This sequence comes from Amblyraja radiata, assembly GCF_010909765.2. Taxonomy (NCBI): domain Eukaryota; kingdom Metazoa; phylum Chordata; class Chondrichthyes; order Rajiformes; family Rajidae; genus Amblyraja; species Amblyraja radiata. The sequence goes on along the minus strand of NC_045982.1, from coordinate 22,273,075 downwards.
ATCACTGATTGGACCAGGACAGATCTTCAGTGATACTGTATGCATGCCCAGGAATTTGATGTTTTTGACCCCCTCCAACATCATCCCATCGATGAAGGTTTGTAGATCCTTGACCTTCCTCTTATAAAGTCAACAATCAGTTTCTAGGATGCAGCTCAACTGGAGGAGCTCTAACAACCTGGGTCAAGTCCTGACCTTCAGTGTTGTCTCTATGGAATTTGCACATTCCCCTTGTAACCGCGTGAATTTTCTTTGAGTGGTCTGGTTTCCTCCTATGCACCAAAGGGATGTGTGTCGGTAGGCTAATTGTCCACTTAAAATTGCCTCCAGTGTGTCGGTGAGGGTCAAATTTGGGGTGAGGTTTGCAGGAATGTGGAGAAAATATAAAAGTGCTTAGTGTAGGATTAGCATAACTGGGTGTTTGATGATCATTGTGGATGGCAGGCTGACGGGTTGTTTCTGCGATGTAGGACACTATTATGTATCTTCAGGGGACGTTTCTGTTGAAATGGGCTGATAAGGGCCTTAACTTGAAATCCATGGGCAGAGCGATCTGGCAGAACTTAAAATTCTTTTTTTTTAAATAATATTTTTATTAGTAGCATATACATATCATAATCAAAACACATTTTGTATATCAATTACATATTGTTAATAGATGGGATTCTAACTATCAAAGTAATAGGGGTCCTCATTTATCAATTATCAATTGTATATTAACTCTGCTTCTAATTGTTTATTTTTTTTTTTTTTTATAGATAGGGAGAGAACAGAAAAAAAAAACACGATAAAAAAGAATAGAATAAATTATCAATAATACAACTTTGGAGATAGGTCCGTAGATTATAAAACATAACTATTCATCTAATCCTGGGTTCAAGCTTCAATCAGACTTCCGTGCCGGACCAATTACCCTTTCAAAAAATCAATAAATGGAGACCATATTCTAGCAAATAATTCTTGTTTGTCAATTAAGACAAGTCTAGTTCTTTCCAAATGTAAGGTCTCCAACATCTCCATAATCCACATTTTAATTGTGGGGGTTGTTGGACTTTTTCATAATTTTAATATAAATTTTTTCCCAGTTATTATACTATAATCAAGGAAGTTTCTTCCTTGTTTCTTTGGCTTGTTGTAAGTTTTAGGTTTTGTTCTGATATTCCTAATATTATTAGTTTTGAGTCGGGATCCAATTGGGTGTTAACAACTTCAGAAATTATTCTAAAAATATCCATCCAGAAATTTTTGATTTTTATACAATTTACAAAAGTATGAGATAAATTAGCCTCTGAGTATTGACATTTATCACAGATAGGAGAGATATGTGGGAAAATTCTATTTAATTTTTTAGAGTAATGCAGTCTATGTAATACTTTAAACTGTATTAAAGAATGTCTGGCATTTAACCAGCATTGATGTGTATGCTGTAGACTTTCGTCCCAAATATCTTTCATTATAGGTTGGTCTAATTCATTTTCCCATGTTTGTCTATATAATTCCGTCGACGGGACCTCACTATCTAAATGGGTATTATAAATATGAGATATTAATTTATCTGTATTAGGATGTTTATTCAAACATTCATCAAGAGTTTCTGTCTCTCTAGTTCTATAATCTTGTGTATGTGATTTAACATAATCTCTAAGTTGTAGATATCTGAAAAACGTATTTGAGTGTAGTCCATAATTCTGTTGTAACTCCTGAAATGAAAGAAAATGCCTTAAAATTCTACCACGATCTTCATCAGCAAAGTCATGGGTTTGACCATTTTCGCTGAAGACTTTGAACCTTTTTTGTGGATGTTTCTTGTTCTCATTATTCCTGGCACTTCCATTCACATCCATTATTTTATTTTATTAGTTTCACATTATCAATATGGAAAATTCAAAAAGCTTTTATAACCACGTTAAAGGAAAGAGGGTAACTAGATAAATTTCTCTGAAAGCAAAGTGGCTATCTCTGTGTGGAGCCGCTGGAGATGGGCAACGTCCTCAATGAGCATTGCTCCTCTGATTTTACCATTGAGAATGACATGAAGACTGGGGAACATGGAATAGTTAATAGATATATCATGAGGACAGTCTATGTTACAGTCAAGGAGATGCTGAACATCGTAAGGCATAGGAAGGTGTATAAATCTCCCAGGCCTGATCAGATGTATCCTAGGGCATTGTGGGAAGCTAGAGAAGTAATTGCAGGTGCCCTGGCTGAGATCTAAGAATCTTCATTAGACACAGGTGATGTACCGGAAGAAGGGAGGGTGGCTAATGTCCGTATATATAAGATGGGGTTATTGGGGGAGGTTGGGCAGGCGCGTACTATATTCCTTGGAACACAGGAAGAGATGAAGTGTGATCTTATAGAGATGTTTAAGATCATGAGGGGAATAGATGTGGTGAATGCACTGAGTCCTTGAACCAGAGTAGGGAAATCAAGAACCAAAGGACATAGGGTTAAGGTGAGAGGGGAAAAATTTAATCGGAACCCAAGGGGCAACATTGTCTCATGGAGGATGGTGGGTATATAGAATGAGGTGCCTGGGGAGATAATTGAGGCAGGTACTGTAACAACATTTAAAAGATATCTGGACAGGTATATGGATAGGAAAGGTCTGGAGAGATATGGGGCAAATGTGAGCAGGTGGGACGTGTAGATGGAGCATTTGGTCTGCATGGTGAAGTGGAACCAAAGGGCCTGTTTCTGTATTGTGTAGCTCCATGACTCTAATATGTGATCTTTGTATTGATGAAAATATTGGTTTTGGATTTTAAGTGATTTCCACCCAAACTTAAAACAAACCTATGAGTGACTTCCTTTCATGAACATGTTATAATTACAATAATCTATAATGGGTCAAGATTAAGAACTAGTACAAAATATTTTCCCTATTATTTTGAATGCTGAGATGGAAGAGAACAGAACAGTACAGTGCAAGAAAAGGTCCTTCATCGCACATCTGTGCTGAAGGTATTGCCAAGCCAAACTCATTTAATAGACAATAGGTGTAGGAGTAGGCCATTCGGCCCTTCGAGCCAGCACCGCCATTCAATGTGATCATGGCTAATCATCCACTATCAGTGCCCTGTTCCTGCCTTCTCCCCAGATCCCATGACTCCGCTATCTGTAAGCCCTATCTAGCTAATCTGCCTGCACAAGCTCCATATACACCCCTATTTCTTGTATATCCATGTGCCTATTTGAGAGCTTCTTAAATGCCAGTATTGTATCTGCCTCCACCACCACCAAGGCAGTGTATTCCAGGCACCAACTAGTCTCTGTGCAGAAAAAAACTGCACGTTTCTTTAATCTTTCTCCCTCTGATCTCATAGCTATGCCCTCTGATACTTTTCTTGGACTAAACTTAATTAGCCTGATCGCTAAATGGTTGTTAAATTTCCTTATACAGGATACTACCTATCAAAGATCCATCAGGATATTTTATTAAATTCAAGGCTCCTGCACAAAAAAACTCCATCCATCCTAAGGTATTGTCTCTTTATTTTGTGTTTTGAAAGGCATATTTATATATGTTTGAACATTAGCACCACTTTGCATTTGTAGTGCTGGTTGGAACTGATCCTTTCACTGGTATTAAGGTAGCTCTCTTGATGAAGATAATTACCTGGTATGTTGTTGGCATCTGCAGTGTAAATAGTTTTCTTTCTATTGGGCCCAGGTTTGCATTCTTCTCAAATTCTGCTTAGTAGTGTTTTGGTTTTAGAGATCCATTTGGAAACAGGCCCTTCGGCCCACCGAGTCTGCACCAACCAGTGATCCCCACACACTAACACTATCCTACACACACTAGGGACAATTTTATACTTATATCAAGCCAATTTATCTACAGACCTGTATGTCTCCTGTATGTCTTTGGAGTGTGGGAGGAAACCGAAGATCTCGGAGAAAACCCACGGGGTCATGGGGAAAACTTACAAACTCCTTACGGACAGCAACCGTAGTCGGGATCGAACTTGGGTGTCTAAACCTGCTGCAAGAGTTGTAAGATAGCAACTCTACCGCTGCACCACCGTGTCGCTGATTGGCTGGGGTCTGTCTTTCTTGTCAGCTGCCATTATTTTGATCCTTCACCTCTGTCACTTGCGTGATCTCGTAACAAATGTATCTGTATCAGTCTCACTTGAGTTATTGCCTTATCCAAGATTCATTCAGTGCCGAGCTGTAATTTTTCAACTTTATTTTTCATTTCATTGTCTGACCATAGAAAGTATTGTGCCATACAGATCCATAAGTGTAGTGTATAGTTATGAAATCCTCCATTGATTTGATTTCTTGTAACCTTTGAGTAAATTTAATACCAAAAATAGTGTTTCTGCAGAATAGAATAATGTGGAATAAATCATACCTTGCTGGTTGAAGCTGCACAAAAATCTTCCACATGCAATCCTACAGAATTTATTAGACTTTTCACTGGATTCTATTCTTCCACCTTATTTCAGCCTGAAGCAATTTTAAGTCTTTCAAATCTCATCACTCTTCTATCTGTTCTGTCAGCTTACTTATTTGGAGGGTGTATGTGAAAATTAACTCATAATTCATGCTTTTTAAATTATCCCTAACAGCAGTCTTTTTTTCTGTCATAAATCAGATCCTTGGTAAATTTGTATTTTTTATTTATAAATACATAAATACAGCCTGGCCTGAAATTCATTAAGTTCATTGTTGATCATCAACTTCTCTTTCCCTTTAATGCCCTAATTCTATGTATCAACAGAAGCCTGGTATAGAGGATTTTACAAATGTTACAAATTCTTTATTTTCTGCATGAAGAAATTCCTCCTCAATTTACTTGGGAACGACATATCTTCACAGGAAGATTGGCTTTAATGTCTTTGAATACCTGACCTACATTTTCTTTGTGGGGAGGAGTGCGCAGTGGGCGGAGGTATGGATTGTTTGATGAAGTGACCGGTTTAATGAATTAAACAAAAACTTTCATCAAAACTAATGAAAGGTCATTAGCCTATTTGAGTTTTGAGTTTCTGTGTGGAAACAGGCCCTTCAGCCCACCAAGTCCGTGCTGACCAACAATCACCCATACACTAGTTCTATCCTAAACACTAGGGAATTTACAGAAACCAAATAATCTACACACTTGCACGTCTATGGAATGACTTGAACTACTAATTTTTGGTTTCCCGTAGAAGCTGTCATCTGCATGAATGTCTGATTTTATTTCAGATTTCCAGCAACTCCACTGTTTCCCTTGCTTTACGAGCTCAATAGATTGTTTTGTTTTACATCATGGAATTCATGAATATCCAGTCTGTGAAGGTATCCAAGTAAAAATATTAATGATGATTTAGAACATAATAAAAAGTTGTTTCTAAATCATCAGAAAGATTTTGTAGTGGGAGGTGGGCAATTTTCAATATTGACAAAATTACTGAATTTTTCCAATCAAATTTTGAAGTCCAGAAGCTATTGCGTGTGTTTGTAACGGATATCATATATAGATTTTTAATAAAGTTTCAAGACAAGACTATTATAGATAATATATTTGAAAGTGGAAAACTTCTGCCCTGCAGGTAAAAGAAAAGCCTCATATTATTTATTACCATTTTAATATAGAAAAAAGTACATTGCACTTCAGAGAAAGGAAGGAACATCATAGGGACATTTTGAAAGTTCTGGAGAATGTTTAAAGATTATTCTGAGGAAGAGTGAATTTCTGCCATACATTATTTATGAAGGGAAGGTACACGTCCACCACCGATTTTCCAACAACTGGTGGTCCGGCACCTCCATTAATCCAGACAAAATTACAAGAGTGCACTTGAAAGCCCCTCAGAAGTCCCTTGGAATAAAGCGCTTATGAGCTTTGCACAGCCTAACCAGCTCAACACGGAATCGTTACTTCAGGCTCTGGCATTTATGTAATTTCAGCAGTACATTTCAAAAAAGAAATATGGTCATCACAGGTATTTGCTTTTGTTGATAACCTAAAAACGAATCCAGTGTGGGAGGTTGTCATCATTAAATTAATTGTTAATCACAAAAATACATATTTCCAGTTTTTGACATATTGGCTGCTATTAATTTTCATTTCCTAATGGTTCAGTCCTGGCACAATGTCATGAACAGTGCGAGGATGTCACAACTGAACAGGATGCAAAATGCAATGTAAATCATGCTTCCATTCAGAATTACTGGCAGAAGTTTCCACTTGATATCTAGGTTTGACTTTAGATAAGAAAATGTGTAAAACGATTTCTAATTATAATTTAATCTTCATTTAATTGGTGTGTTCATGGAAAATCTTACCAATTTGGCTTAAGGTTCCTTTCAGACACAAATCTTCTTAATCTCCTGCATTGGCCCCAAATGGAACCTAAGCGTTATAATGATTAGAAATTGTAGGAAGTAGTGAATAAGCAAGCAACTTCTACACAAACAGTATTTACATTAAGAAATTGAGCGGTGGCCATATATAATGGTGGTTTTCTTGGTTTAATTATGTTTTAAACTTTTAGTCAATTTTATAAATTAAATAAAGAAATTAAAATCTATGATTGAATATAATTATAATGATTTCTACTTTGACCAATCGTGTTTGGCAGCACCGTGGTGCAACGGTAGAGCTGCTGCCTCATCGGGCCAGAGACCTGAGTTTGATCTTGTACAGAGTTTGTGTGTTCTCCCTGTGACCACGTGGGTTTCCTCAGGGTGCTCCGGTCTACTCTCACATTCTAAAGATGTGCAGGTTTGTAGGTTAATTGACTTTGAAAATTGCCCCTGTTGTGTAGGTTGTGAAACTAGGATAATATGGCACTAGTGTCGGGATGATCATCGGTCAGCGGGCTGAAGGGACTGTATCTCGAAAATAAACTGTCACCTTCCCCTCTTCTTTAACCAGAGCCCAGCAAATGTTATTTTCCCTCCCAAAAAGATCATTACGTGCAAAGTTTCACAAAATGTACAGAAGAATTCATTGAGTCACTTAGGAATGCCTTTTTTTAACGGACGCATTCCTGTTCTGTGATTCTGTGCATTAATTATTACCATTTGCAATCAGAAATAGTCAAAAATTTGCAAGAAATGAACAAATTGGATATAGTTGCAAAGGATGATGCTTCGTAAGTTGTCATGGGTATTTCTGTGGGCAGGACTCTTTAGAATCTTAAATAAAATGCCAATTGCATTCAGAAGGTTTTGGATGAGGCTATTTTCACCATAGAATTTGTCACAAGAATATGGGCTGAAGGTAAATATGAAGTTAGCAATAAACACACATGAGTTGGAAATATAACCAAGGAACTGCAGATATTGTACAAATGTAGGCATAAAGTGCTAGATTAACTCGGCAAGTCAGGCAGCATCCCTGGAGAACATGGATGGGTGACAATTCAGGTCGTGGGTCTTTGTCAGACACATACGAGTTACTACTCCCAGGAACTACTGGGTCTTTCACTCTTTCAGTGGAGAATCCCAGCTTTATTCTGGCTGAATGTTTTCATTTACAATGCACATGCACTCAACTTTAGGTAGCAGTTCCACAGAGAGTCAATTCACTCCGGCCATTTCTAATGTCCTGTTCCTCTTCCATACTCTGTGCTTTGTCTTTGGCTCTCCAGCTTTATGCTAGGGATGGTTGCCATCAGAAATGTCATTCACTTGAATAGTTAGGTATTTTCGATCAAAAATGAACTGCAGGTGTGTTTTATTTAAATGTTCAGTATTTTTTTGGCAGGTGTTGTTAAGTAACATTATAGTTAAGTAGATTTTACTCAATGATTTAATTGAATTCCTCTAGTTTTGCATGTCTCGAAATATAAGAGAAGGGAGGAAACAGATGTACCGTTGGGCTGATGACATACTCAGCGTATCTGGAGGAAGGCCGAGTGTAAACGGGGGAATCCATGCTCCAGATTCCACAGCAATGAGGCAGTTCCAGTTGCTAACGTGTTTCAAGAATTAAAGAAACAATCCTCATTTTTCCCGGAGGCCTGTTCAACCTGGTTCATGACTCCAAGGGCGCATAGTGGCATAAATGGCAGCACAGTGTTGCAACAGTAGAGCTGCTGCCTTACAACACCAGAGACCCGGGTACGATCCTGACTATGGGTGCTGTTCTTACAGAGTTTGTATGTTCTCCCTGTGACCTCATTGGTTGTCTCCGGGTGCTCTGGTTTCCTCCCACCCTCCAAAGAGGTACTAGTTTGTCAATTAATTGGCTTTGATAATATTGTAAATTATCCCTAGTGTGTAGGATAATGCTAGTGTGCGGGGCGATCGCAGGACGGTGCAGACTCTGTGTGCCGAAGGACCTCTTTCAATGCTGTATCTTTAAAGTTAAAGTCCTCAGATAATGAAGTATTCCACATAAAAATGCAGCAAGACCTGAACATTATCTCGCCAACAAGCAACATTCATTCTACACGGGTTCCAGGCAATGACAATATCCACCAAGAGAAAATCCAGCTACCGACCTCTGATAATCAATGCCATTACTATCACTGAATCCCCCGCTATCAATATCCTGGGGGCTACTTTTGACCAGAGACTGAACTGGTGCTATCCTATACATAATGTGCTACGAGAGCAGGTCGGAGGCTAGGAATCCTGCAGTGCGTAACTCACCATCTCATCTTCAAGGCTGAATTCAGCGGTACGATGGCATACCACCCACGTGCTTGGATGAGTGCATGTTCAACAACACTCAAGAAGTTTGATAGTATACAGGCATAGCGGCCTACTTGATAGACTCCCTGTCCACAACCATTCACTCGCTTCACAACTGACACACATTTGCAGCAGTTTTTACCATCCACAGGATGCACTGCAGCAACTCACCAAAAGTAGTTAGCAAGCAGGTCCAACAGGTAGTTAGGAAGGGAAATGGCATATTGGCCTTTCCTGCAAAATGGTTTGAATGAAGAGAAGAAAGGTTTTGCGCAATAGTACAGGGTGTGGGTGAGGCCACACCTTGAATACTGTGCACAGATTTGGTGTCCTACCAAAAAAAGAATACAGTAGCATTCGAAAGGAGGTTCACCAAGCAATTTCCTCAGAATGAGAGGGTTGGCCTTCAAGAGATGTTACACAGTTTGGGTCTGTATTCCATGAATTCAGAACAATGAAGGTCCAACTTATTCATAAATGTAATTTACTGAGTGGTCTTAACAGGGGAGATGTTGAGATGTTATCTATAGTGGCACAGAGGTGGAGTTGCTGCCTTACAGCACTAGATACCCAGGATTGATTATGAGTAGGGTGTTTTATGCAGTAGGGTGATTATGCAGTATAATGTGGATAAATGTGAGGTTATCCATTTTGGTGGCAAAAACAGGAAAGCAGACTATTATCTAAATGGTGGCTGATTAGGAAAAGGGGAGATGCAGCGAGACCTGGGTGTCATGGTACACCAGTCATTGAAAGTAGGCATGCAGGTGCAGCAGGCAGTGAAGAAAGCGAATGGTATGTTAGCTTTCATAGCAAAAGGATTTGAGTATAGGAGCAGGGAGGTTCTACTGCAGTTGTACAGGGTCTTGGTGAGACCACACCTGGAGTATTGCGTACAGTTTTGGTCTCCAAATCTGAGGAAGGACATTATTGCCATAGAGGGAGTGCAGAGAAGGTTCACCAGACTGATTCCTGGGATGTCAGGACTGTCTTATGAAGAAAGACTGGATAGACTTGGTTTATGCTCTCCAGAATTTAGGAGATTGAGAGGGGATCTTATAGAAACTTACAAAATTCTTAAGGGGTTGGACAGGCTAGATGCAAGAAGATTGTTCCCGATGTTGGGGAAGTCCAGGACAAGGGGTCACAGCTTAAGGATAAGGGGGAAATCCTTTAAAACCGAGATGAGAAAAACTTTTTTCACACAGAGAGTGGTGAATCTCTGGAACTCTCTGCCACAGAGGGTAGTTGAGGCCAGTTCATTGGCTATATTTAAGAGGGAGTTAGATGTGGCCCTTGTGGCTAAAGGGATCAGAGGGTATGGAGAGAAGGCAGGTACGGGATACTGAGTTGGATAATCAGCCATGATCATATTGAATGGCGGTGCAGGCTCGAAGGGCCGAATGGCCTACTCCTGCACATAATTTCTATGTTTCTATGTTTCTAAAGTCAGAGTCAGCCATGAAAACAGGCCCTTTGGCCCAACTTGCCCATGCCGACCAAAATGCCCCATTTACGCTAGTCCCATCCGCCTATGTTTGCACCATATCCCTCCATCCCTATCCATGTATTTGTATAAATGTTTCCTAAACGTCGCTATAATACCTGTAATCTAAAGCCAATTAACTAAATACCTCAGAAATATATACTTGGGAATCACTTTTGAACTACTGAAACTTCTGAAAACCAAAAGCTTCTCTTGTGCCATTTGTTGCATGAGAAGACATTGAGCAGACTGGTCCTTTAGTCTCTTGAGTTTAGAAGAATAAGAGTTGATCTCATTGAAATGTATAGAATTCTTAAGAGGCTCAACAGGGTAGATGAAAGAAAGACATTTCCCCTGGCTGGGTTGCCTAGAACCAGAGGTTACAGTCTCAAAGGGTGAGCCATTTGGAACAAGAGCTGAGAATTTCTTCAGACACAGCGTGTGAATTTTCAGAGTTCATTATTCCACAGGGCCGCAAAGCCTCACTCAGTGAATATATTCAAGACAGGCATCTATATACATGTATTTTTGGATAATAAGAAAATATAGCTATATAAGATTAGTGCAGGAAGGTAGTGCTGAGAGACAAGATCAGCCAGGATCTTAGAACAGGACCTAGAGACAAAATGGTCTTATCCCTGCATTTTTGTAATCCATGTTATATTAGAACATAGACAGTCAGCACGGCAACAGGCCCTTCAGCCCACAATGTCTATGTTACCAAGATAAACTGCTCTCATCTGTCTGCACATGATCTATAACACCATAATATATTCCCTGCATATCCATATGCCTATCTAAAAGCCTGTTAAATGTTATTATCGCATCTGCCTCCGCCATCATCTTCATCCGCGGTAATTCGAAACGAGTATGACTGTCCTCTTTTGGGAGGACGCCTGTGCGTGACTTTGTTTAACGTGGGGAGACTGGTGCACAGTCAGCCACCCCACGGTTCTTGACAGATCTGGGTCAGGATCCAGTGGCATGGAGTATAAAACGACCGGGGACTATTTTCTGCTGCAGCCTTCAACCGCCTTACCAGCCATTGTGATGCTTCACTAAAGTCAGCCATCATCCTCCGCCTGTTCCACCATTGAGGTCTTGGTTGGATTGCTCTTTGTCAGGAACCTCCCCCTCGACCTTACCGCCATGGGTGGCCCTACCAGGAGCATAGCTCCAGATGCTCTCTGGATCTCAGGACCACACAAGCTTCTCCACCACGAGAAGGTGACAATCCACCATTACTTCTTATGAAGTGATTGTGTTCTATTGTGGAATGGTTTTGGTAAGTGTATTATATGTTCAAGTGATAAGTGATAGGAGCAGAATTAGGCCATTTAAGTCTACTCCATCATAGGAGCGACTCTCCTCTCACCAATACATCTGAATAACAAAAATTATAATAAAAATCCAATTATACATAGCACAATTAGAACATGGAAACAAATAAAACAGAATCTAAAATTAAGAAACCTATCTCTTTTAATACCAATAGTTAATAATCCATCGTTTAAACCATCAATTATAGACAAATCATTTATAAAATGGGAAAGAATGGGAATCAAAACGCTCGGAGATTTGTATGAATTGGGAAAATGACTATCATTTCAACAACTACAACTGAAATATAATTTGAAAAATAATCAATATTTTAAATATCTTCAAATTCGTGATTATCTGAAAAAATATACAAAAGACTCATAATATGCCTACCGACTTACTGGATGAAGCAATGAAGACAAAGGCGGAATCAGCGAATCTAATATTGTACCTATATAACATCATCTTAAACATAGAAATACCCACAACTGATGGAATTAGAAGAGACTGGGAACAAGAAATAGCTATAAAAATTTCAAAAGAGAGCTGGGATAATCACTGACTACAGGTGCATAAATGTTCGATCAACGTATGACATACTCTCATCCAATTCAAAACATTACATAGACTATATTATTCAAAAACTAAAATAAATAAACTCTTCCCTAATGTCTCACCCATCTGTGATAAATGTCTGTGTCAAGAAGCTACCATAGCGCATTTTTTGTTTTTTGTACAAAAATCCAAAAATTCTGGTATGAAATATTTGATATCTTTACAAAATTAATTAAAATAAAACTGGTACCAAAACCAGAATGGATCATTTTTGGAATATCGGAAGGTAACCCTGAACTAAACGTGTTTCAGAAGAATTTACTCAATTACGGGCTAATAATGGGAAAAAAGCTCATACTTAAATTCTGGAAAAATGCACCTACACCAACAATAAAAATGTGGATATCAAATATGTTTGAAACACTACATCTGGAAGAGATGAGATTCCTCTTAGCAGGCAAAGCAGACCAATTCCAAAAGACGTGGTCTACGTTTTTGGAACTATTACAAGCATAAGGTGCAATAGTAATTTAAAAAATAAATAAATAAGTAAATAAATACATAGATAAATAAAAGGTACCAGGATCTGGCAACGGGGGATAAAAAAAACAAACCCCCCAACAAAAACTTCCTTTACTTCTATCTTTTTCTTAAAGCTCAAAAAATGAAGCGGTACAAAAAATGTATTAAGACATATGTGTTGTGTATTATTGTAACTTACCGTACTTCTAATAAATAAAAAAAAAATAAATAAAAAAAAATATAAGTCTACTCCATCATTCATTCATGGCTGATCTATCTCTCCCTCCTAACCCCATTCTCCAGCATTCTCCCGATAAACCCTGACACCCATCCTCATCACATATCTATCTTTCTCTCCTTTAAAAATATCCATTGACTTGACCTCCACAGCCTTCTGTGGCAATAAATTCCACAGATTCACTACCTTTTGACTAAAGATATTCCTTCTAATCTCCTTCTTAAAGAAATGCCCCTTTAATTCTGAGGCTATGACCTCTGGTCCTTGACTCTCCCACTAATGGAAACATCCTCTCCACATCCACTCTCTCCAGGTCCAGAGAGTGTCCAGAATATTTATTGTGTCCAGAATAAAATGTTGTAATGAATGAATGAATGAATGAATGAATGAATGAATATGTTTATTGTCATTGCACAATACTGTAATTTGAATGTTGTGATCAGAAACCCGAAAATCAAAGGATATAAATACCCCTGGTCTAGTAGATAGTTCCAGGTACCCTGCCATATATGCAACCAAGCGACCCACACACATGTCGTTTTGGTTACTCATTTGGATCAATCATTCAATTGCCTGAAAGAAAAAAATGCCTGAGCAAGTTTAAAGCACTTTTTTCTTGTTTCCTGCAAGCAGCTTGTCGTTGGGATGCAGGGTATGATTTGTCAAATGAATGTGATTAAAGCATGTTTTTAATGAACCAGCTAAAATTGGGCACCACTGAGTCATACCTTGGAGAACTGAAGAGAAGCCAATTAGTCATTACTATGAAGTTCCTGCAAAGTAAGCCTGCTCTTTCATGTTAGATTTAGAAAAGGAGCTATTCTTTGTGAATATTCTGCATTCTATCAGACACTAACCAATACATATGGGCTTTACTGTCCTGTAGGATTAAACAAAAAGGCATTAGCTGCATTCCTTGAGAGAAGAGAAAACCCTGCTTTGAATGATAATGAGAGATTGATAGAATTTGAATTTCTTAAATTTCTTCGGCTTTGTAACACAATGTTCATGTTTTGAATTGAACCTAGCCAAAAGGAATTAGTGTAGAATTATCAAGATGTCAAGTAAACCTCAAATTAATAGCTGTGCCTGACTAAAGTACGCTAAATTGCCACTTTTCACTTTTTTTGCAATGAATTTGTGTTATAAGGCACATTCGAAGCAAAGTTTAATATCTCCTGTTCTGTTTAACTAACGATCAGTCATAAATCGTCCTTGTCATTACCAGATATGAAATGGAATGATTTATATTTGCTGGGATTGATTAGCATTTACACCCAATCTCAATTATGTTACAGTTGATTCAGGAAACGGTAGCAAATATAACAAACAACATACAGTGTATCCATCAACTTTACTGATTCACCAGTTAAAAGCACGATTGTTTAAGAACATTTGCTGGCTTGCTTAATTAAATTACTAAGATGCAGGCAGGTGCAGGTACAACTTTGTTGTTACTGATGGTGCAGTTAAACAATCTTTTTACCCTTTTCTCCTGTAATTTCAATATAATCATTGTCACAGAGTAGGATGCAGGCCCTTCAGCCCAACTTGTCCATGCCAACCATGATACCCCATTAAGCTAGTCCCATTTGCCCGCATCTTGTCCATATCTCTCCAAACGTTACCTATCCATGTATAAGTGTCTTTAAATATTGTTATTGTACCTACCTCAACTATTTCCTCTGGCAGCTCATTCCATATACTCACCACCATCTGAATGAAAATGTTGTGTCTCAGGTTCCTACTGAATCTTTCCACTCTCATCTTAAACCTATTTCCTCTGCTTCCTGATTCTCCAACCCTGGGTAAAAGACTATTTACATTCATCCTTTCAATTCCTCTCATGTTTTGAACCACCTCTATATGATCACTCCTTGGCCTCCTGTCATCTAAGGTGGGCATCCCTCTATAATCTAGATATGTAATATTTTTCTCCAATCGTAGGTTGTTGGGTAAACCTTTCCCTTTAACCAAAATTCACATGAGGTTATTGAGCCATGATTACATGGCTATTTATGGGATCTCATCTGCTTTCAAATGTAGTCCTCTTCAAGTGGCTTATAATTTCCTGAGATTGTGAAAAGCTCTCATAAATTCAAGTGCATTTGTTCTACACCAAACACACTGCCTAAATATATGTTTTTGCTGGAGGAGTTGAATTTATAATCTGTAAGGACCATAGGTCAGAATCCGATGTGATGAGAAGTGGCAAGTCCTTCCTCTAAGAGTGTACTTCTCCAGATAGTATCCTATTGAGCATGTAACAGCTTCTGACATTACTTCATCAGGAGTTGGGTACTGCTAAACAAAATCTTTGATTCCCCCAGTCATTCTACCAGTTCTACTGTGTGTGAATGTGTGTGAGTGATTGGTGGTGGTCGGAGGGGCCGTAGGCGCAGAATGGCAGCCACGCTTCCGTCAGTCTGCCCCAGGGCAGCTGTGGCTACAGAAGTAGCTTACCACCACCGAGTGTGACTGAGGAGTGAATGAATAATGCGATGTAAAGCGCCTTGAGTATTAGAAAGGCGCTATATAAATCCCATCCATTATTATTATTACTGTTCACATACTTGTATCCCTTTCATGAGCATACCTTCCCCAGCCAACAATGGGCCATTATGGACTCCACTCTTCCTGAAGTCAGCTGTTGCCGGCCCTGTTATGTTCTGTCTTTCTCTATCTTTCAGTCTGAAGAAGGGATTTGACCCATAACATAGCCTATTCATTTTCTCCAGAAATGTTGTCTGACCCACTGAGTTACTCCAGCATTTTGTGTCGACAGTATCTTCATTATAAACCAGCATCTGCAGTTCCTTTCTACACATTGCATGTACAGCACTTCCTTTATGTTTTATATTCACTCATTTGTATTTATAACTTGATTGTAATATGAAAGGAACCAAAGTCGTAACCAGTAGTGATGAGGAAGCAAATCCATTTATGTGTTATACTTTCTTTGTGATGAGATCTGGCCCATAGATTTGTTCACTATCCAGTTTGCAAATATGACGCAAAACCTCCTGCCCATTCTGCCCCTGGTCTTCTACACTGGCTTAGTTTTCTTCTTCTTGCGTATGGCATGCACAGCCTAAAGTTGTAGGTCAACTTGTTCTATTTGATCCTTTGTTTGTGCACGTCAGGTTGATTGCATGAGTCGAAACAGGGTGGACCACGTGAAGGTTGCAATCTCCACCCCACTGGCTTAGTGAAGCTTAATGGAAGCTCAGAAAACAGCACCTCATCACTTTAGCACTTTACCACCTTTCAAGCTTCAATTCACAACCATTTTACTCACCTTTTAGGATGGATATAAGTTGCAATTCTTTGAACACATTGTTTATTGCATTGCTTAAACCATCATCAGCATGTCATATTTTGCCCAAACATCTCTTTTGTCATTGCTGCCATCCTTCATACTCAACATTCTGTTCATTTCCACTCCTTTCTCTGTCTCATATTTGCTTTGTATTTTCATTTCTAAAGAACAATTATTGACCTGAATAGTGGAATCTCCACTGCCAGAGATGCAGGCGAGTTGCAGTATTTTCTGATTTGTATTTCACATCTTCATCACATGATTTGATGTTGTCTGGAAAATGCTTTTAACCGATATACTATATTGATGCAAGTTTGCCTTTGAAGAGTAAAAAGCTATTTGCACAACTGCTGGTTTTAATTCCTCATCTTACTTCAACTTAATTTGCATCGAAAGGACATGAAATCACACATAACTTGCTTCTGAGGGTGGCGCCAGTCTCACCCAATGTGCTGGTCATCCAATGTGTTTGATTTTAGTCTGAGGATGAGTGGAATGTGTGTTGAAATAATTTTGGAGCACCATCAATAACTGACATTGGCTAAGCAACTCCTGCCATGGTATGGGGAGCACTGACCAATGACAGATTGGATCATTCGGAACTCTCTTGTATTTCAGTAAGACATTTTCTCATTTCGACACTATATTAAACTTGAGTACAAGATAACTTGAATACAAGACAAGGGGTCTGACTGCTGAGCAACTGTATTTGAATTAAAATGCTTCCTGTTTAACCTGCCAACTTGACCCTGGCCAAAGGAGATATCATGGCACACCAGAATGGTGCACTCAGTGTACTTTTCCCACAGACAGTGTTGGATATAAGGAATGAGCTGCCAGAGGAGGTAGTTCAGGCAGAAACTATAACAACATTTAAAGAAGTTTGGACAGGTATATGGATAGGAAAGGTTTAGAAGGATATGGGTCAAACACAAGCAGATGGGACTAGTGTAGATGGGGCATCTTGGTCTGCATGGACAAGCTTGGCCGAAGAGCCTGTTTCTGTGCTGTATGACTCTATGACTAAGTCACGATGCAGGTCTACAAGACTTTGGTTCGGCTGCATTTGGAGTATTGCATGTAGTTCTGGTTGCCCCATCACAGGAAGAAGGTGGAGACTTTAGAGAGAGTGTAGAGGAAGTTTACCAGAGGCTTACCCTGGATTAGAGGGGTTCAGCTACAAAGAAAGATTGGATAAACTTGGATTGTTTTCTCTGAAACATCAGAGGTTGAGATAGATGTATATGAAATGATGAGAGGCACATGGATAGGTAGACAGTCAGAACATTTGTCCCTGGGTGGAAATGTTCAAGCTATAGGGCATAGCTATAAGGCAAAATGTTTTAAGTTTAATGGAGATGTGTGGGGCATGGTTTTTTTTAAATGGAGAGTGGTGGGGAGGGCTTGGAACGTACTGTGAGGGTTTGTGGTAGAGGCAGTTATGTTTAAGAGGGTTTAAGAGTGTTTTAGATAGGCACACAAATGGGCAAGGAATAAAGGGAAATGAATCATGTACAAGCAGATGGGATCAGTTTAACTTTGAAGACCACCCTGCCCTCAAATTCACCTGGATTATCTCAGATACCTCCCTCCAGCTGGGTGTTGGTGTGCATTATAATTTAGACTGGAAGAACCCCAAGGGGCAATTGCAGTGAAAGAGGCAGCAGCTGGAATCAATGTGTTTCTCCGTTTGTTAGATCCACACACTGGACTTGTCAGCCATGTGTGTGGTCACGTTGGTAGCTGTTAAGTTGCACCGAGCTGGGTCTGGATTGTCTTCTAAAAGGTTGTTACTGTCCAATCCATCTCACCTCTGCACAAATGAATTTCATGCATTTCATGTTGTGGCATAAGGTTTCAAATGTTATATCAGAGCACTACATGTATCCAAACATTTCTGTGTGTAAACTATCAAATACTCAGAGGATCTAGAGACCCAGAGGTATAGCAGTGTGAAAATGCACAACTCCAGATTCAGGGGCAGTTTCTTCCCAGTTGTTATCATGCAACTGAACCATCCTAACACAACTAGAGAGTAGTCCTGAATGACAAACTACCTCATTGGAGGCCCTCGGACTATCTTTAATCAGACTTTACTGGCTTTATCATGCACTAAATGTTATTCATGTTATTCCCTTTATCATATTTCTGCACAATGTGAATGGTTTGATTGTAATCATGTATTGTCTTTCCGCTGACTGGTTAGCACGCAACAAAAGCTTTTCACTGTACCTCGGTACACATGACAATGATCTAAACGAAACTCAGAGGACCTAGAGTAAATTTAGTGACATTTGAGGTCTTTGTCAAATAAATGTGATTA
Source organism: Amblyraja radiata (assembly GCF_010909765.2). NCBI lineage: Eukaryota > Metazoa > Chordata > Chondrichthyes > Rajiformes > Rajidae > Amblyraja > Amblyraja radiata. The sequence goes on along the minus strand of NC_045982.1, from coordinate 22,254,672 downwards.
AATTATTTTACATAACGCACAAAGCATTGTTAAAGAATTACTTAACCTTTGTCTTCTGTTTACAAGGAAGGCCTTCTAACTGCTAGTAAATCCAAAGAGCAGATTAAAATCAAGTGAATATATTATTACAGGTACACAACCTTTTATCCGAAAGCCTTGGGACCAGACACTTCTCGGATTTCGGAATTTTTTGGATTTCGGAATGGAAGATTTTTAGCGTAGATTAGGTAGGTAGCCGGGCAGCTTGAAAAGTCTGGAGTGGCTGCCTCCTCCCCGGAGACCGGGGAATCATTGTAAATCATTGCTTAAATGTTAGTCAGTTAGTTTGGAGGGATTTTATGTGGTGGGGGGGGGTGAAGGGGGAAACTTTAATTCTTAGTCCCCTACCTGGTCGGAGAGGCGGGGAGCGGGCAATGCCTTACCGGGTCGCCGTGCAGTAAGCTCCGGAGCGCTGTAGCCGCCGACTCCCAACATCGCGGAGCTGGGGCTGCAGGCGTCCGGCCGGGGGTGGCGCCGGTTGGAGCTCCGACCCCGGCAACTCTACCCCTGGCTGCGCGGTGCTCCAAATCCAACGCGGCCCGCGACCGGACGCCCGCAGCCCCAGCTCCGCGATGTTGGGAGTCAGCGGCCACAGCGCTGGGATACCAGCGGGGAGCGGGAAATGCCTTACCAGGTCGCTGTGCGGTAAACTCTGGAGTGCTGCGGCCGCCGACTCCCAACATCGCGGAGCTGGGGCTGCGGGCGTCCGGTCGCGGGCGGCGCTGGATTTGGAGCGCCGCGCAGCCAGGGGTAGAGTTGCCGGGGTCGGAGCTACAACCGGCGCCGCCCGCGGCCGGACGCCCGCAGCCCCAGCTCCGCGATGTTGGGAGTCGGCGGCCACAGCGCTCCGGAGCTTACTGCACGGCGACCCGGTAAGGCATTGCCCGCTCCCCGCCTCTCCGACCAGGTAGGGGACTAAGAATTAAAGTTTCCCCCATCACCCCCCCCCCCCCCCCTTCACATAAAAGCCCTCCAAACTAACTGACTAACATTTAAGCAATGATTTCAAGATGTTTAAGTGTCTCCCCGGTCTCCAGGGAGGAGGCAGCCACTACAGTAGTACAGACCTGGGTTGACCGTGGGTCGTTTCGGGTCACGTTTGGCGCCAAACGCGAGCTTTGGTGTGCAGACGACATCCTGGAAAAAATGTCCGGTTTTCGGAGCTTTTCGGTTTCCGGAACTCCGGATAAAACGTTGTGCACCTGTATATAAAATCTAAATATAACATGTATTACTCAAAATCTTCAGAAGATGGCATTGAGCATACTTCCAAAATCAAAATAATGATACCAATTTTGGTTGTAAATTACAGTTTATGTGGTAAATGATTTACTGAACTGAAATTCCATTCCATCACTTAGATACACATGAAGTTAGATGACCACATCTTACATTTACAATCCTGTTACTAATTTTATAAGGAATTTTTCATATTACCAGGATGATAATTTTCCCTAGTCAGACATGCATAAAAATAAGTGGGGGGTTTCCAAACCACATAGATCTCTTTTGTCAGAATTGAGAATATCCTAAATACAGAATACTAATTTGTTGTGCACCAGCCTTTTGTGGAGAGAATTATTTTTATTGGCTTTGAACAATCATTTGCTTCAGCAGCTAAATAAACTTAAGAAACCATTTTGCACACGTCCCGTGAGGCCTTTAGCTGATAGTTTAATGCTCTCTGATGTTACTAATGGCTGCAGATCCTATATTTCAGGCTTGAATTGTAATTAACTTATTCTGTCAAATGCAGTGGATAGAACCAGCTGTATGGGTATCTTAGAATCTGTTTGGAATTGGCATTTGTCACTGATTCTTCATGTTTGAAAAGTATATGATTCCGTGCTCCAGTCAATTAAAATAAAGGGCCTGTCCCACTTTCACAACCTAATTCACGACCTCTGCTGAGTTTGCCCTTGACTCATACTCGCAGCATGGTCGTCACGAGGTCGTAGGTAGGTCGTAGGTAGGTCGTGATGCTAGTCGTAGGTACTCATGGCATCAAGTAGGTCGGGGCGTTTTTCTAGCCTGATGAAAAATGTCCACGAGTAAAAAAGGTCTTGAATTAGGTCGTGAAAGTGGGATATGCCCTTAATTCTGTTGCAGTCACTGCAAAGTGAGACACATGCCAAATGCCAAGAAGGATTTTATGTATTTAAACTTTAGAGAACATTTTCAATATTTTTAAGTAACTTCAAACTGTCCTTTGAAGTACAAAACATGTTAAACCACAGACAGTGTTTGTATGACACTTATGCAAACTCATCATGCAGGGAGGGTGCTTAGCATTGAGGGAGGTACATTTATGTACAAAGTAATTGGGTTTAGTGTTTAAAATATTTACCATACAGCAAAGTGTGAATAAGCTGAAGTCATTTATGAAGAATTGAAAAGGTCGCTGAACAGTGATGGATCCATCTTCAAGAAATAGTTCATCATTAAAGTTTGCTGCCTACAGTTTGGTACACAGCAACCCTCTCCCTGATGGTGAAACCATAGAACTATTTGGGAATGAGTTGATATTATGAAAAGGGTCTGCATTGATTCAGGAGATTATGACAATGGGTGAGAAAGGAGATGGGTGGTCAGTATATGTAATTTTTAATATGTCTGGTTCATTGAAATTTGGAGATAAAAAGATGTGCAAAAATTAGCAAAAATAACTTTTTAAAGAAGTGTATCTTGAATACAAGGAAATAATAATATGTGAACATATCACAATGAAAAATATGGCATTATTCTTGCTATAGATTGCAGGAGAGTTAAATATTTTCAGAAGTTGAATGTCAGATTCACAGTTAGGTAGTTCCATTCCCAGTCCTATTGTACTGGAAATCTAAGCATTGAAAATTGTCCACATCTCCATGAAGGAGGAAGATATGTTTGTAGATAATATTGCTGAGTGATAGCATATGGATGATAATAAATGATATGGATAACATAAATGTAACCATAATTTATGGGGAAAGATGGCAATGTGGATGAAAGAAGTGAAGCTACTGTATTGAAAATACTGTGGCCTCTTAAAGATAGGAATGGTAAAAAAACGCTAAGAAAGTAATTTGCTGAAAAAGTGTCCAAGTGTATAACTAATAAGAATGTCGATGTTAAATTAGACTCTGAAGTTTTGAATAATGTGGACATATTGGCAAGTTGGCAGGGAAAACTAGGAAGGAATGGTTGTCTCGTAATTCATTTGTGGGAGGCAGTGTGGAGAAGTGGTAACAGTAGGGAAAGAGGGTGCGTTTGCGTCCAAAGTTCTTCTCGATGCCTTTGAGAATAGAACTGAAATAAAATGATGCTTCTATTAGTGCGATTAGTAACATGATGTCAAATGTATTTCCAGGCAGTTGTATGTGAGAGAGAGAGAGAGCTGCATAGTTGGTTCTGCAGCCACCTTGCAGGACCTTGGAGATGGTGCCCAGTTGCAGATTAAATGTAGGAGCTAAGAGGGTGTGATGTTTTTAAAGAATGAAATAAGATTTGAGGATAATTAGATGTTCATAATATGGACCAGCAAATAGGAGATTGAGACGTCCGAAGCATGGATTTGAGTCAAAGAAACATGCATTGAAGAGTTCACTGAGGATGGGAGGGAAGTGGGGAAGACATTGGAAGGTATGAGTAATGTCCACACACTTGCCTTCCAAGGTCTCAGGGTAATATCAGAATAATGAATGGATCTTGGTGTTCAGTGAAAGGGTTGTACCATTTCATCCAAATTTGGTGTTGTCATGCAGTTGGAATTAATAACAGGTATGATGGGATCAGAATCCATGGAAGTTACTATAACACCACTGGAAACAATGTTTCTAAAAGAAAAAATAGAAGATTTAGAGAGCTGATAAAATTACGCATTGCAATGTGATTTGGATAATAAAACAAAGATAGACACAAAGAACTGTAGAAGCTGGAATCTTAAGCAAAAAACACAGAGTGCTGAAGTAGCTCCGTATGTCAAACATCATCTCTGGAGAACAATTAGATGATGTTTCAGGGTGAAATCCTTTCGACTCAAAATCAGAACCATCATTTCAGACTTGAAAGTAATGATTTTTTCCCCCAGATTAGATATCAGAGGTGCAGGAGAAAAGTGCTTAAAGAGAAATGACTGTGACCTTGGCTTTGAAGGTGATTTATGTGTGAATAATGTGGTTATATATATGTGTTAGCATGGGGAAGCCCAGAAGAAAGCCTGGAGACATGCATGCAAGATTGCATAATTTCAATTTATGATTTATATTCCTTGAAATTGAATGCATAGCTTAGAAAAGCCTGGTGCTATGTGATTCCTATTTTCATTGAGTTTTCTGCTCAAAGTTAGTCTCCAGATAAATTATTCATCAATTAAATGCAGTGGGTTTGTGGGTTACCCATTGAGTTACAATTGAAACTATGGCCTCCCACAGGCATGCAATGGCATGGAACTCAGTCCAGGATGCAATGTGAAGGGCCTGTCCTACTTGGCGTAATTTGCACGTCACGCAGATGGCGCTCGAAGATTTTGTGAATCCCAAAATCCTGGGGCGCCGTGCGCGACCGCACCTCGCTGCCTATGCCACCATGCGCCATGCGTGCATCGTGTGCGCGTCATGACGCGCGCGTCGTGCGTAAATGATGTCGCGTAAATGAAGCCTGAGTGGTGCAGTGGTAGAATCACTATCTTACAACGCCACTCAGATTTGATCCTGACTATGGGTGCTGGCTGTATGGAGTTTCTATGTTCTCCCTGTGACCACGTAGGTTTTCTCCGGGTGCTCCGGTTTCCTCCCAAATTCCAATGACATCCAGGTTTGTAGGTAAATTGCCTTCTGTAAATTGATCCGAGGGTGTAGGTTAGAACTAATGTATGGTTAGATGTTGGTCGGTGCTGACGTGATGAGCCAAAGAGACTGTTTTTATGCTATAATCACTAAACTAAGCTAAATAGGTATATGGATATGCAGGGGATGGAGGAGTAAGGATCATGATAAGAGTTGGTCTTGGCAGCATGACATTGTTGGTCAAAGGGTTTATTCTTAAGCGGCCTTTTCACGGGGCGACTTCACGCAAGAGTTAACCGGAGTTTAACATCGTGGGAACCTCGTGCGATAACAGTACGGCATTCGTGGACCACCGTGGACCACCGTAGCGCTAACGGCAGGTAGTCGTGTAACTTGGTCACTCGGGAGAAAATTCAAGAAAGTTTGAATTTCTCCAAGAGTGACTTGTACACTTGTGGTTGAGTATTGCAACATGATATGAACGTAGTGGCCAGTGCGATATCCGTAATAACTCTTGCGGGTACCGTGGGAACTCCTGCGAACGGTGAACCCGGAAGCTGGACAGAGGGGACAGAAGGTGAGTAAAAATTATCTTCTGTGGGATTGAATTTAAAAAATAAATAAAAATAAAGATTTGCATGCGCATATGGACATCAACTTATTCATGAATTATGTTAATGAGATTCAAGAAAATAACTATAATCTTTAAAAGGGACTTTAAAAGGGACTTTACTGAAAGGTTACGCATTTTTATGGTCCGTAAGAAATTTTTCACATGTACTTCTTTGAGAGATACAGGTCGGAGTCCTCGGGTCCAGGGGTCCGGAACGCTACCAATCAATGTTGTACAGAGACCCGTGTAAGGAATGAACTGCACATGCTGGTTTAAACCGAAGACAGACACAAAAAGCTGGAGTAACTCAGCGAGTCAAGCAGCATCTCTGGAGAAAAAAAGCTGATGTTTCGGGACGAGACACATCTTCAGACTCAATTCCGATTAGGCTGTCTGAAGAAGGGCTCCGATTCGAATCGTCACCTATTCTTTTTCTCCAGAGATGCTGCCTGACCCGCTGACTTACTCCAGCTTTTTATGTTTTTCTTCCCAGATCTGACTTACCTGCTGAGTTACACCAACATTTTGTGTCCTTCTGTGCGTATTAACCAGCATTAACCAGCGTCTGCAGTTCCTTTAGACATTACCTAACTTCAGATTTTAGAGATATAGCGCGTGGGAACTCCTGCGAACGGTAAACCCGGAAGCTGGACAGAGGGGACAGAAGGTGAGTAAAAATATCGACAAGGGAACATGTGTCCTTCGAGGACGTCCCACCTAATTGTCATTGTTGGATAATCTTTTTAACAGGAACACTTGCAGAGATGGCTCCCAGAAAATCTCAAAGAAAGGGGGTAAAGCGTGTCAGAGATGTTTTTGCCATGTTGCGCTATTCAGTTTCTATATTGTTTCAGTTTAATATCTATATTGTTGCTCTATTCAGTTTCCCAGGGGGTCGGGACGGGACTGGAGTTGGGAGGGAAAGGTGGGGGAGTCGAGGGAGAGGAGGGGGAAACAGATGGGGGTGTCTTCATTTACTGGCGGCGGGTGTCTGTCACTGAAACAGGCAGGTGAGATTTCACATCCACCTTGTGTGTGCCTCTCTCTCTCTCTCCCTCCCTCTTACACAGGCTGAGAGACTCTGCCTCTGTGAGTGTACGTCTCTTTCTCCCCCTCTCCCACACACAGTAAGACCGAGGTACTGTGCTCAGTCCATCTGTGTCTCCCACATACACAGTAAAATATGTCTCCAAATGAGCCAATTCAACCAAGGGAGGATATATATAGTGTGTGAAAAAAAAAGTTACATCATTTGTGTCACGTGTAGTTCACGATGTTCATTCAAGATTTAACGCGAAAGCTCGGGAAACGGACAAGTCACTCGCACAAATAACAGAAATGCCGAGTACCGTGGGAACTCTTTATCTACCCACGTTATATCGTGCGAGACTCGTGCTGGACCACGACCTCTTCACTCTGGTGACATCTTGCGTCAACTCGCCCCGTGAAAAGGCCCCATTATGCTGTACTGTCCTATGTTCGGAACTGAATATATTTAAACTTCTAAGAAAGAAAAGCTGGATAAATATTTTGAGGTTACTGGTAAATGTGAAAGATTAAAATGTCATTTGTTTAATGATTCAGTGTTCCATCCCAGAATATGTGTTTAGGATGAGCTGATTTAATGTCAGAGTTTATGATCTGTTAATGTACTTTTATTAGCAAATAATCCGGTGTGCACAGGGAAAAAAAACTAAATTCTTAGAGAAATCAGTGCAAAGTGTAAATATACAAATTGCACTGAATGTATCAAAGGAAACTTAGTATGACATGAGGGTCACCATCGGCTGACATCTGCAATGGATTAGCCAATGAATTTTCCAAGGTCCAGCCAATTCCCCAGCGGATACTGTGATGTAACATTCCCTCAGCAATACCCCATACCCGCATGTCCACACTTGCAGTGTAGTGTTCAGTTTTGGCCACCCTGTTATAGGGAGGATGTCATTAAGCTAGAAAGAGTGTGGAGAAAATTTACGAGGATGTAGCCAAGACTTGAGATGCTGAGCTGTATGGAGAGGTTGGGCATGCTGGGGCTTTATTCCTTGGAGCGCAGGAGACAGCGGTGACCTTAAAGAGGTGTATAACATCACAATGAGGTTAGAAAGGATGAATGCAAGTCTTATACCCAGGATAGGGGAATCAAAAACAAGAGGACATATGTTTAAGGTGAGAGGGGAAAGATTTAAAACAAACCTGGTGGGCTACTTATTCACTCAGAGTAATGGATATATGGAAGGAGCTACCACAGGAGGTATTTGAGGCAGATACTCTGACAGCATTTAAAAGACACATGGACAGGTGCTTGGATAGGAAAGGTTTTGAATGATATGGGCCAAATGCAAGGAAATGGGATTAGCTTAGATGAGACATCTAGGTCAAATAGGCAAGTTGGGCTAAAGGGCATGTTTCTGTGCTGTGTAACTCCGTGTTATAAATGCAAACAACCCAAACTCATACAATAGGTAGAGAAAAGGCAAAGGTGCAGAATATATTTCTCAGTTATGCAAGTTCCTCGTACTAAATCATGAGAGTGGTCTTATTTTCCTTGTACTTCCATTGTTTGATTCATAAATCCTAATTGAGTAGCCAATGGATCAACATTAAAAACTATCTATGTCTTCTAAATCCTAAAATCTAATTGTAAAAAACATTATAGATCATTTACGTCCTTTTATCTAGCCTATTGAATTATCCTTACAAATTCTACTTCTCCATTACTTCAATGGCCTTTTTATGTGTCAGCCAGGAAAAGCTTCACAAAAGTTTAGTGACCTCTACTTTTCAGAGGCATCCTTCCTTCAGATCAATCCCAGTGATTTACTGTATCCCTTCTTTAATTATTTCTGTATTGATTTAGCTATTCCTTTACTTGTATCTCTAAATCCCTCTGCTCTTGGACTACATTGAACCACTTACTTTCTGAGGAAAAATAATAATTCACAAATTTCTATTATGGCGTTTATTCACCAATTGTATACCCATTGTGAAAGTTTATCGATGTCTTTTTGTGTTTTGTGCAATCATTTGTAATAACTGTACTTTCCAATTCAATGTCCAGAAATTTAGGAATTCTACTTTTTATGGACTTGTAAATGATATTCATTACGGAACACCATTTTCCAGGACTCGAGAGCCTGAGCTGCAGGGAGAAATTGAGCAAGTTAGGATTTTATTCTTTGGTGCTCTTGAGGATAAGGCGTGATCTTATAGAGGTATATAAGATCATGAGAGGAATGGATATGGTAAATACACAGAGTCTTTTACCCAGAATAGGGAAATCAAGAATCAGAGAACATAGGTTAAAGGTGAGGGGGGAAAACATTTAATTGGAACCTGATGGGCAATTTTTGTTACACAAAGGGTGGTAGCGATGGAATGACTTGCCAAAGGACATAATTGAGGCAGGTACTATCATAACATTTTTAAAAACATTTAGACAGGTACATGAATAGGATAGGTTTCGAAGAATATGGGCCAATGCAGGCAGGTGGAACTAGTGTAGATGGGACATGTTGTTCGGTGTGGGCAAGTTGGGTCGATCGGTCTGAATTTCACGCTGTATGACAGTATGACTCTGTGAATGTGAGCACCACTCTCCTTTTAAATTCTCCTGCTCTTGAAATGGAAAGTACGTTGATCAATATGACAAGAGGTAATTTTGTTGATCAGTTCAATACCTTTAACTACAATCTGAGGTATATTATGCTTAACCAAGATGTATGACATACAGATTAACCTTGAAATTGATGCACCAAAACTAACAAGGCTCTGAATGAAACTGCTGACAGTTCTTCAACAAACAGGAAATATGTGCAGCAATTCATGCTTAAAACCATTACCAAAGGTTGACCAAATTGCTTAGTTAGTTTTATAAAACCAGTGTGATTGAGTCTTCCGATTTTTTTTTTACATTTAATGATGTCAACATAGATATTAAAAAGATTAGTAAATAGCATGGTATACAATTACTTTACTGTCAATTTCATTCCATAACAAATTGACCAATTAAGTGGAACTTCAATGGAAATAACTGTTACTAGAATGGCAATGGTAGTAAAACAAAGTATTTCAGTTAATCAATTCGGAGGGTATAAATGCATTTTTGATTAGACTGTAATTGCAGTATTCACAGCTACAAACCATGAAAATGTTATTTCATTAGATACACGAGGGAAGTTGAATTATCATTTGTAATACCAGTTAAACATTGTGCTTTAATGTTGAGTGTACAGATCAAAATGGTTTCAATTTGGCATTGTTGTAAATAAATACGAGATCTCATTACTAGATTCGTTAAGTATATGGTGACAACTGCATACATCTTATAACAGTACAAAGTGGAAAGGCTTGATAAGCTGAAAGTCATGAAATTCAAGGTCAAAATCAAAAGCAAACTTGAACATGAGATGGTGGCAATTCATTTACTCATGTACATGCTGCTACTGAAAGTGAAGCAATTCTTGAATATAAGTGTGAGAATAGGACAATTTCTGACAATGAAAAGCCTGTTGAGGTAAGAAAGATAAACTGGAAACTGGAAGCACACCCAATTGATGAAATCAGGACATCCAAGGGTATGTTGCTGTTAATAAGTTCTTAATGTTTTGGGCTTCCTGGCAAAACAAAGGAGATTAAAATGTCCTTTAGGAGCACAAGAACATAACAATCTTGTATGTCCTAGAATGGAAAACCTCATCTTGGGAGCAGATGTGGTGGAGATGAAGAGATCGAGAGTAGGGGATTGGGTCTATGCAAGAGACAGGGTGGGAGGAGTTGTGGGATTTGGCTGGTTTGTAGTAGATATTATTCAATAGTTTGTTCCCTCTGATGGAGATGGAAATCAAGAAAGGGGAGAATAGGTGTCGGAGATAGTTCAAGTGATTTTAAGTTCTGCTCTCGCTCCCCCTACTCCAGACGGAGGTTCAAGGTATGATCATTAAATTCTCCAATTGTGGGTAATTGCTCTACAACCCCCTCCCCCCACCCTCCTTCCCCTCCATCCCTCTCTACCCTGTGTCCCATCTATTTCTCCCCCTCCCCCTCCCTTCCACCTGTATTCCTTCCTCAGGCTACACTATTCTAATTTCTTCCATCCTTATATCGCCCCTTTTGTCTTTTCATCTTTGGCCTTTGTTCAATCCTCTGCCTATCAACTGCTCCAATCCCCCCTCACCTGTGACCATCTATCACTTTCCTGCCCTCCTCTCACACAGCTTTCTCTGACCACCCCGCAGCACAATCAGCCTGAAGAAAGATCTCAACCTGAAATGTTACCTATCCATGCTTTCCAGAGATGCTGCCTGACCTTTTGAGTTCCTCTCACTCTTTGTGGCTTTTTTTATAAGCCAGCATCTGTGGTTTCTTGGTTCTCCAAACTGTGCTCTTTTCTAGGTAGGACAACTCCATCATTTCTAGGAGTTAACCTATAGACCACCTCCAATGATACTGTATTGTTATTTAGCTAATGGGACCAAAACTGTTCACAGTATTCCAGGGTGTGGCCTTGCAAAAACCCTGTACAACTATATTTAAATACCAACTCTTCTACAATGAAGGTGAAAATACCATTTGGTACAAGTATTGGTACCTCAGTCTTCTTCTTCCTCGTGTCCGGCCACCTTCTATATCACGTCTTTCCGGTCGGTCAGTGACGGTTGACGGTCGGTGGTTGCAGAATTGGCTACTTCAGTCAGTCACTGTGGTACAGTTCTGTCGTCAGCATGTGCCACGTGGAGGCTTCTGCTTGCATCCCGGTACCACAGTACAATAAAGCCATATAAAGCTCAGTACAATAGAGCCAGATAGTGCAAGAGAAAAGATAACCCGAGTGGAGAATATACTGTTACAGTGTTACTGTTACAGGCCCTGACCACGAGGAACAGTGAAGGAAGAGACTGACACAGTGGGAAACTTTGATTCTGCTGTGTGGGGATGTTTTATGTTAAATTCTATAGTGTGTGTTCTTTATACCCTTTCTGGCTTAATCCCTCCCTTCACCACCTCCAGTTTAAATTCCAGTTGGAATATTTTGGAGGACCCAAGAACCAAGAACCAAGAAGAACAAGTGTTACAGCATAAGGTACACAAAATTGCTGGAGGAACTCAGCGGGTGCAGCAGCATCTATGGAGCGAAGGAAATAGGCGACGTTTCGGGCCGAAACCCTTCAGGCCGAAACCCTTCTCTGACCACCCCGCAGCACAATCAGCCTGAAGAAAGATCTCAACCTGAAATGTTACCTATCCATGCTTTCCAGAGATGCTGCCTGACCTTTTGAGTAGTGTTACAGCATTATAGCTATAGAGAAAATGTGCAAAGGCTACATTGAGGTCGAACTGTGAGATTGGAACCACAACCTTAGTATATTAGAGGTCCTCAGTAATCTGATAACAGTGAAGATAAAGCTGTTCCTGAATCTGATGGTACATCCTGTCAAAATGTTACATCTTCTGCTCAATGGGAGAGAGGAAAAGACAGGATGACTGGGATGTGAGTGGATCTTAATTCTATTGGCTGCTTTCCTAAGGCAGTGTGAAGTGTAAATTAAGTTAATTGGGGGAGAGGGGGAAGGGGATATGGGTGAAATATTGGTGTATGTATAATTGATTGTGCTGCATGCACACACCATGTGATTTATTTGGTGACTTGGGCGGGGCAATTGCCAAACCAAGTTGTGATGCATCCTGATGGAATGGTTCCTTGCCTTTTCAACTATCTGTTTGACATGACTGCAAATATTCATGGACGAAAACACGTAGATCCCACCTCTTTACTCATTTGGTGTCTGTTTCTGAAGTTTGATCGGTCTGACTGCAGTGCAAGACCTCACGCACCCCCACCTTATACTCGATCACAACACGTCTTTCCACCTATTTATAGCACATTGGCAAACATTGAAACCTTTCATTTTTGTTCCCCCCACCAGGTAATTAGTGTAAATAGTTAAAAAATGAGGGCCAAGAACTACTCACTGGGTGGTCTGCTGTTCTATCGCTTCAACTGGAAAAGGCAAATCTCTGGAACTATTTACCCTGGAGGGTTGTGGAGGCTTTAACATTAGGAGAACTTAAAGAGAACATAGATACTTTTGAAAGATCAATGAATTCAGGGCTATTGAGAGCTCCCATAAATTGGGACTGGGGAGATCAACCTTGATCACATGAAATGGTGGAACAGATTTGAGGGGCCTGGTTGTCTACTCCTGGTTCTATTTAAAAAAAATATTCTTATCACATGGTTTTCCAACTTATTATGAATTATTTTTTATCCAAATTCTAAAGAGTCATAGAGTGATCCTGTGTGGAAACAGGCTCCTCGGCCCAACTTGCCCACACCGGCCAACATGTCTGAGCTACACTAGTCCCACCTGCCCACATTTGGCCCAAACCTGTCCAATCCATGTACTTTTCTGACTGTTTCTTAAACGTAGGGATAGTTCATTCTTCAACTATCTCCGCTGGCAGCTTGTTCCATACACACCCACCACCCTTTGTGTGAAACAGTTAAACCCTCAGATTCCTATTAAATCTTTTCCAATTCACCTTAAACCTTTGTCCTCTGGTCCTCGATTCACCTTCTCTGGACAAGAGACTATGTGCATCTACCCGATCTATTCCTCTCATGATTTTATAAACCTCTATAAGATCACGCATCATCCTCCTGTGCACCACAGCCTACCCAACCTCTCCCTATAGCTCAGACCTCCTAGCCCTGGCAACATTCTCGTAAATATTCTCTGTACCCTGTCCAGCTTGACAACATTAATAAGTAAAATTAAGTTGACAATAATTGGCAGCATTAAAATCAAGTATTGTCTTACTGCTGATTGATTAGCACGCAACAAATTTTTTTCACTGTACCTCGGTACACGTGACAATAAACTAAACTCGTTAAACTAAACTCAAGTTATACCAGGAGATTAAACTCTAGAAATTAGCTGGAAAATTATATAAAGGGTGTTGTTAAGTGGAAATAAAAATTAAGATTTTATTCTGTTGATTTTGAACAATATATGACCATTTGATTAAAATTATCCTTCTAGAGTTGTGAAGGGGCTGTCCCACTGCGGCGACCTAATTGGCAAGTTTAGAAGAGTTTGCCCTTGACTCATACTCGCAGCATGGTCGACACGAGGTCCTAGGAGGTCTTTGTAACTCTCCTTCATGCTCAAGAGCAGTCCCCGCATACTCAAGGCCTCAGCTAGGTTGCGGCATATTTTCAAACATGCTGAAAAATGCCCGCTTGTAAAAAAAGGTCGCCATGGAAAAAATCGAAAAAATATTTACTCGTAGGTTTAGTCGAAGTAGGTTATAGTAGGTCGGCATGTTATTGTAGGTAATCGAGGGTAGTCGAAGGTAATCAAAGGTAGTCAAAGGTAGTTGTAGATAGTCTTCAACATAGTCGAAGGGAGGTCGAAGGAGATCGAAGGAGGTCGCCTTCACGCTCCACTATTCGGTGTCCAATTTTCCCGAAGCTAGTCTTCAACATAGTCGAAGGAGGTCGAAGGAAGTCTTCTACATAGTCGAAGGAGGTCTTCAACAGGACACTTTTTCAAACTCTCCTAAACTCTTCTAAACTCGCCAATTAGGTCGCCACAGTGGGACAGCCCCTTAACTGTTTATGAGATAATTGTGAGATAAATAATTCTATCATGCAGGGGAAAAAGAAACACTCTGTGCTCAATAGAATTACTCTTTTCAAATATATCTGCTTCAAATACACTGCATCGATGTAAAAAGTGGAAAAAAAAATCAATGTTCACCTGTGCTCATTAACTATCTATGAAGATTCTGTCATGTTGAACATCAAAGTAAAAGTCATTTGATCTCGTTATTTTGAAAATGTTGTTTGAGAAATATTTATTTGCTGCAGCCATGCATTCTATTTTTATTTATAATGAACTTTGACACAGGGCTTTCAACTGTTTATCTCCTGCACCAATCCAACTGAAAACTCCTTCACAAGACACTCAAGCCAGAAAGAGAAGAATACTTAGATTAAGGGCGAATCTTGTACTAAAAACACAATAATAAGGGATAGACAGGTTTATAGTGACGAGGAAAAACATTTTAACAATTGATATTTAGTTTTACTAGTCGTAACAGCAATTAAAATCTGAAGGAGCACAATTGCAAAACTACTGTATATTTTCCAAACCCAAGTGAGTATTTTTCTTTAGTTATTAGGACTTAACATATGATGAACATTTGACTGAATGCTGGAATAAATCTGAATCTCTGGTTGTTGTGTGCCTGGCGATCATTGCAGCAGCTGCTAGCATATATGTCGATCCTGGGTCTCTCATCAGTACAATGTGACTTTTGAAGAAAAGGGCAATGTTGACAACGATTGCCTAATTTCCTGTTTAACGGTGCATGAGTTCCTCATCAATACTTGCCTGGTTTACTCTTGAAATAAGGTTGTGTGTTGATGGTCTTGTTGCCCTTCAGACTGAATTGGTGCCTTCTAATGAGGTGGTGCCTTAGATACAGGATGACATGTTTCCACTCTGGTTTGTGATTACTGAGTTGGTTGTTGAGGTCAACGAGAAACAGCAGACTCTTCTGCAGTTGAAGCAAGTGAATTAAAGAAAAAAAAACACCATTACTGCCTTCACAAAATCATCCAAATCCACTGGAAGTGAAATGAATCAATATAAATGTCTTCTGCATTGCAACACTTCCAGCATTGATGCCCTGGTTACACTCAAGCGTAAGAATGCCATATGCCCGAAAGGAGACTCCAACAACAGCCACTCAATTCCAAGCACTGTCATAGGAAGAGATTACCAGATGGATGGTGAAGTTGTCTCGTATTGTTCAACATATCCTTGTAAAATTGCAATGTTTACATTTACTCAACCTACAGCCACAAAAAGTGGAGTAGGAGATTTTTGGAATGGTATTGAGTAACTTGAGTCCATGCATTGGGAAGGACAAAAAAGAAATTGCAATTAGAATGGAGGAGAATGTAAACCTCATGAGTCATCGACTCTGTCCACATCAACTTGCCCTAAAAGTGAACATTATACTGCGTTGAGTAAATAAACTCTTAACATGGATTAAAAATAAGTTAATCGTTAAAGCTTCCAGATATGTTCACATCAGCCATTTCTCCTGAAGTTATTGAAGTTATTGATTTCTGATTTGGGTACTGATCTATCTTCACTGAGCAATCTCTTTGATTTCTGTATCTTGTAGCCCTGTCTCTGTGTCTCCCTTCTATTATAATTAGGTGTTGCAAAACCTTTACGATTTAATCTTGACTTTCTCTTACATTAAAAATATACAGTACAACTTTTAAGATGGAACTTAGATGGAGGGTGCACATTTAGATGAGAAGGTGAGACCCCTCATTATGTACTGCTGTCACATCTTCCCATCTCCACCCCTTTCCACCTTCCGCAGATATCAATCTCTCCGCAATTCCCTGGTTAATTCATCCTTTCCCACACCAACCAACCCCTTCCCCAGGTACATTCCCTTGCAACCACAAGAGTAGCAGCACCTGTCCCTATCCCTCCTCCTTCAACTCTGTCCAGGGACCCCAACAGTTCATTCAGGTGAGGCAGTTTACTTCCACCTCCTCCAGCATCATCCACGGTATCCATTGTTCAAGACGTGGACTCTTATACATCTTATACATCGACAAGCCCAAATGTAGACTGGGCGATCGTTTCACTGAACACCTTCGCTCAATCCACCTGGATCTGATCTCCCATTGCCAAATACTTTAATTCTCCTTCCCATTCCCTCACTGATCTTTCTGTCCCTGGCCTCCTCCATTGTCAGAGTGAGGTTAACTGCAAATTGGAGGAACAACATCTCATATTTCACTTGGGCAACTTACAACCCAGTGGTATGAATATCGACTTCTTTAACTTCAAGTATCCCGGGATTCACTCTCTCTTCATGCTTCCCCCACCCAACTCGCACCAGCTTCTTGTTTTCACCCAATAAACAGCTAACAATGGCCTGTTTCCTTTATCAGTGTTACTTTTTTGCATATCTTTCATTTGTTGTTCTATATCTCTCTACATCATCATCTATATCTCTCGTTTCCCTTTCCCATGACTTTCAGTCTAAAGAAGGTTCCAGACCGGAAATGTCACCCATTTTTTCTCTTCAGAGATGCTGCCTGTCCCGATGAGTTACACTAGCTTTTTGTGTCTATCTACAGAACATGCTGGTTGTTTTTGGATGACTTTTCATGAGTAATAATCTACTGTTGTTCATTATTTGTATTCATGATTTAGACATCCTCTTCTTCTTCTTGCGTATGGCATGCACAACCTAAATTTGGAAAACAACGGGTTCTTCTGTTTATGCACACCAGGTTGATTGCATTCATCGAAACAGGGTGGACCACGTGAAGGTTGCAATCTCCCATCCCATTTGGACATGAATATAGGTGGCGTGGTTAGTAAGTTTGCAGGTGACCTAAAATTGGTGGTGTAGTGGTTGGTGAAGGATGTTATCTTTAATGGGCTGAGGAATGGCAGATGGAGTTTAATTCACATTGGTGCAAGGTGCTATATTTTGGTAATGCAAACTAGGGCAGGAAGTACACTGTAATTGGTAGGGCGCTGGGTTGGTGGATGAGGGGGAGGGATAGGGTCAGAGGTACAGAAATTTGTGACATAGGTAGTGAAGAAATGTTTAGTCAGTTTATTGAGTACAGGAGTTGAGACAGTACATTACAGCTGTACAAGACACCAAGGCCACATTTGGAGTACAGTGCATAGTTTTGGTTGGCGTGCTGTAGAAAGGGTGTGACTAAACTGAAAAGGGTGCAACAAAAATTCAGAGGATGTTACCGTGTTTGAAGGGCTTGTGTTTTCAGGAGAAGTTGGATAGACCTTTTTTTCCTCTAGAGCGTAGAAGGTTGAAGGGTAAACTTAACTTTTTTACTTTAGACTTAAACTTTGGAGATACAGTGTGGAAATAGCCCTTTGGCCCACCGAGTCCCTGCCGACCAGTGCACACCCCGTACACTACAATACACACTAGGGACAATTTACAATTTATTTTTACAGAAACCAATTAATCTACAAACCTGTATGCCTTTGGAGTGTGGGAGGAAACCGGTGCACCTGGAGAAAACCCACACACTCACAGGGAAAAAGTACAAACTCTGTTACAGACAGCACCTATAGTCAGGATCTAACCCGGTTCTCTGACGCTGTAAGACAGCAACTCTCCCGCTGTGCCACTGCGCCACTTGTAACCTCATAGAAGTTTAGAAAATCACGAGGCCAGAGGTGAGGTGAATGGCCACAGCCTTTTCCCCTGGGTAGACGTACACCTGCGGGCATAGGGCATTGGTTTATGGTGAGAGGGTAAAGATTTAAAAGGGACATAAGGGGACAGCATTCCAATATAGAGAGTGATGCATATATGGAACAAGCTGCCAGAGGGAGGTGATGGAGGCAGGTACAATTACAACATTTTAAAGATATTTTGGCAGATACATGGATAGGAACCGTTTGGAGGGTTGTGGGGCAGGTATTGGCGAGAGGGACTAGCTCAGTGGGCAAATCGATCGGCATAGACGGGTTGAGCTGACAAGCTTAGTCCTTTACTGTGGAACTCTATGAATGGAGAAGAATAGCTGTAAAAAGCTTCAATAGTTTATATTAATTCAGTCATCACAAGCTTCATACCAGCTGTGCTGACATCCCCAGTGCTAAATATCCTCTAAACCTTAATGAGAATATCACTTTCACTTCATTGCAGTTAACTTCATTATCCGATCTCAGGCTACCCTCTAAATATAATTACAATGAAATATTTTGACCCAAGGAAAGATTTAATTTAATGAGCAGTATAGGTGAGATCTTAGGGAATGGTATTAGAACTTTAGAGTGAAAAAAAATGTTCATTTTGCTATTGAATTGCTTGGGATTACTTTGATATCAAGACGTATCCATCCCAAGGCATTATATCTAATTACTGGAAAGGGTGAGCACCATGAGAGGTCATATTACACTGTTGCATTGTAGCTGGAGGGGCATGAATCATGAGCAGGCACAGATTTTGTGGGCTGAAGAGCCTGTTCCTGTGCTGTAACTTTCTACGTTCCATGTTCTATCAATTTAAAGCTGAACATAAGCAGCAACATTTGACTCACAGGTGCAGATACAGAGATACAGTGCAGAAACAGGCCCCTCAGCTCACTAAGTCCACGCTGACCAGCGGTCACCCCGTACACTAACGCTATCCTACACACCAGGGACAATTTTATCTCAGCCAACTAACCTACCAGCCTGCACATCTTTGAAAATTGGGAGGAAACCAGAGCACCTGGAGAAAACCTGCCTGGTCATGGGGAGAACGTACAAACTCTGTACAGACAGCACCCATAGACGGGATCGAACCCGGGGCTCTGGTGCTGTAAGGCAGCAACTCTACTGCTGCATCACTGTGCCACCCAAATCCACTTATTCTGCCTCTGTAACCGTTACAGTGCACTCCAGTTGGAGTGCCGCTCTGGCTGATTAGAAATTCAGTGCCGGTTCCTCTGACCACCCACTGACGCTTGCAAACTAATAATCAGATCCAATGCAAATTTCACTTAGTGGTTTGCTTCTGCTTTATTTTCTATATGCCTTAATATTAATGATTTGGTGCACTTAGTATCTTGGCATGTTCTAACTGGTAGAAAAAAATATTTTTCAGAGCTTATCTCATGAGAAACAAAATAGGCATTAATATTTCATGTTGTAAACCTTGAAAAAAGATTTTGGTGCATAGGAGTCGATCAAGTGCAAGAAAGTGATGAAAGGAACAATGATTTTCTTTTACACCGTGGTCAACTGGGAGATTTTTTTCAGCAGTCTGACCCTCTGCTTCTACTTTGGGTGCTGTCTGTATGGAGCTTGTTCCTTCTCCCTGTGCCTGCATTGGTTTCCTCTGGTTGCTCTAGTGTCTTTGCACACTCAAAGATGTACAAGTTTGTAGGTTAATTGGTTTCAGTAAAAATTGTAAATTGTCCCTAGACTGTGCGATAGTGCTAAGGTTTGGCGGTGATCACTGGCTGGTGTGGACTCAGTGAGTCGAATGTTCTGTTTCCACGCTGTATTCCTAAAGTCTAAAGATCCCATCTACACTCGTCCTGCCTGCCCATATCCCTCTAAACGTTTCCTATTCATGTACCGGTTCAAATGGCATCAAGTGTACCTTAACTAACTCCTCCAACAGCTCATTCCATATATCCACCACCCTCTGGGTGAAAAAGATCCTATCTATGATGCTCTCTGGCCTGCATTTATCAATTCTTGATGTGGGAAGCAGGGAGACGGGTTGCTGGGACAAGCAAGCTGACCCATCATGTTTGGGAGGCTTCTGCCAGCATTCCTCAGGCAACAGATCAATTCAATTGCCCTGATGGGCTTTTCCAGCAGCTCCTTGCTAAATGCTTTCAGAGCACTTATTAAATCTTCCTGATCATAAAGGTTTAAAAAGTTGTGCTTTTTAGGAAAGGTATTTAAAGTTAAAAGGTTAAACAATAATTATTTAGCATCCAAAAGGTTAAATAATAGATAATAATTAGGTAAACCTTAAAATAATGTTAATCTGGAGTAATGTAAGTAAACCTCTTACTTTGATTAACCCGTTCTAACAGCATTGGGAGGCACAGTGACACAGCAGTGGAGTTGCTGCCTTACAGCATGAGAGACCCAGGTTTGATCCTGCCCACACATTCTGTCTGTATGGAGTTTGTACGTCCACACTGTGGGTTTTCTCCGGGTGCTCCAGTTACCTCCCATGCTCCAAAGACATACAGGTTTGTAGGCTTTGGTGAGTTGTAAACTTGTCCCTAGTGTGTAGGTTAGTGTACAGGGTGATCGCTAGTTGGTGCGAACTTGGTGGGCCAAAGGGTCAGTTTCTGCGCTATATCTCTGAAGTCTAATGTCATTGGTGAACCATTCAGGTGAAAACGGATGTGAAGAGCATCTGACCCCTCTCCACTGCACACTAAAGCTTCATCACTGCTCTCATTAGCGATGAATGGTGAATCAGGAGATTGGTGACACTGGCATCTGACTTTTGTCACAAGAGTTCAACGACGACAAATAATCAATGTTTTTCTTTGCTGAGCTGCTTGTTAAAAAGGAAAGCTTGATCCTTAGCATTCTTCATCGTGTGATGAGGGAAAACTCTTTCAAAAGTAGCGCAGCGGCAGAGTTGCTACCTTACAGCTCCAGGGACACGGGTTCGATCCTGACTATAGGTATTATCTGTACAGAGTTTGTATGTTCTCCCTCTGACCATGTGGGTTTTCTCCGGGAGCTCCAGTTTCCTCCCACACTTCAAACACGTGCAAGTTTGTAGGTTATTTGGTTTCTGTACTACCTCGGGTGTAGGTAGTACTAGTGTATGAGTGATTGTTGCTTGGCACAGATTCGATGGGTTGAGGGGCCTGTTTCAACACCATGTCTCTAAACTAAATTAAACTAAAATCCCTTGGGTGCTTTTTGGGTAAAACCCCATATAAGTACAAGTTAATCGCTACTGTTGTATTGGGCATTTTTTTCATGCTAGGAATTGGACCAGTTGAAGTTTTGAACGGCAAAATGCTCTGCATTGGTTTGGTTTTGGCTGTGAAGGCAATGATTGGAGTTTTCAGGGCACTATTATCAATTTTGAAGGATAACATTGCTTCAGAATGTAATCCATATTCTCTTTTATGCAGCCTCCCTCCAGACCCAGGAAACATTTATTCCAATAACAGTGATGGTCTAGTGCTGTATTTATACAGTTGCATTCTCAATGACATCTGTTGGTATCTATTAGTGAGTAGACAAGACATAGAAACATAGAAAATAGGTGCAGGAGTAGGCCATTTGGCCCTTTGAGCCAGCACCGCCATTCAATATGATCATGGCTGATCGTCCAAAATCAGTTCACCGTTCCTGCTTTCTCCACATATCCCTTCATTCCCCATTAGCCACAAGAGTTATATTAACACTCTCTTGAAAACATCCAGTGAATTGGTCTCCACCTTTTTCTGTGGCAGAGAATTCCACAGATTCACGACTCTCTGCCTGAAAAGGTTTTTCCACATCTCAGTCCTAAATGGCCTACCCCTTATTCTTAAACTTCTGGACTCCCCCAACATTGGGAACATTTTTCCTGCATCTAGCCTGTCCAACCCCTTAAGAATTTTATATGTTTCTGTAAGATATCCTTCTAAATTCCAGTGACTATAAGCCCATTTGATCCATTCTTTCATCATATGTCAGTCCCGCCATCCCGGTAATTAACCTTGTGAACTTACACTGCACTCCCTCTGGGACTGGGAAAAATAGTGACTATACAATGCTTGAAATTTTGTTGGTGAAATGTGCCATTAAGCTATTGGTTCAGCCTTGATCCCAACCACTGTTATCATCTTACAGTTAAGAAGTTCGGGGAAAAAAGAATGCCGATGGGAAAGAGAATTAAATAATAGTGGCACTGATCAGATGTGATGTTTTTAATTGGGCAAAATATTGCTAGAAAGACCCAGCAATCCTAGATGGAACTATTAGCATTTCTCCAACATCATATCAGGAATCTGGGAAGTTATACATGAATGACAGATTTCCACATTTTCTTATGGGGGTTTGATGGTAGGTTTATATTATTTATTATTTTGGTCAAATATACAATTTTTTGTTTAATGGAATGTTTCTGGTTGTAGGATTAATATTAATTTCCATTCAATATATATTTGAATGACTTGACATTTGACAAAGTTTGGGGATATAGTTTAGTTGGCTGTCTTTAAAAGCCTTTAATCATTGACATCCATGGGCAGGGCCAACTGCCATTGTAAATTATATTTCTAATGTCCTTGCTGATAAATTCTGAAAATAACTCATCAATGTGGGCTCCAACTAAGGTGAGTGTGGTTTTAGGAAGTAGCTGTGTGTGGACCTGTTCTCCTACTGTTTCTGTGTTGAGTAACAGACTTTGGCAGAACATAATTGCAAACACAAGATCAATATTTGGAGGTGGGTGAACTGCTGGGGAGCTTGGTTTTAAGTTCATTAAAGGACATTTGGACAGGCACATGGATAGGAAAAGTTTAGAGGGATATAGATCAAAATGCAACCTATCCAGACTAATGAGCACAAAAGCCCTAGCCCTCTCCAGCCCTACACTCATCCCTGGAACACCTGGATAAGAAGGACACCTACATCAGACTCCTATTCATAGATTGCAGCTCTGGTTTTAATGCCATTATCCCATTCAAACTCATATCCAAACTCGTGGAACTTAAAGTCAGCATTCTCCTCTGTAACTGGATCCTCGACTTCCTGACCAACAGACCACAACCAGTGAGGATATGTGCCAGATCATCCTGGGAGGTAATCCTCAACACTGGTGCCCTGCAAGGATGCCTTCTCAGACCCCTTCTCTACTCCTTCTAAACTCATGATTGCGCAGCCAAAATTACCAATCCAACTCGAAGTACAAATTTGCAGCCGACACCATTGTAATCGTCCGATATCAAATAATGACGAGACGGAGTACAGGAAGGAGATTGAGGACCTCACCATCTGGTGCCAAGACAACAACCTCTCCCTCAATGCAAGATAAAGCAGATTATGATTGACTTCAGGAAGTAAAGTGGATCATACATCTCGGTATACATTGAGATGTGCCGAAGTTGAGATGGTTGAAAGCTACAAGTTCTTACGAATAAATATCATCAGCAATTTGTTCCAGACTAGCTACAGCGAGGCTATAGCCAGGAAAACACACCAATAGCTCTATTCCCTTAGAAGGCTTAGTCACTTTGGCATGTCCCCAACAACCCTCACCAACTTCCACAGATGCGCTGTAGAAAGCATTTTATCAGCATGCATCACAGCATGGTTTGGGAAAAGCTCTATCCAAGACTGCAAGGAATTACAGAAAGTTGTGGACGTAACCCAGACCATCATGCAAACCACCTCCCTTTTCTTTACTCCATCTACACTTCACGCAGCCTCGGCAAGGCCACCAGCATAAGCAAGGACCAGTCTCACCACAGTCACCACCTCTTCTCACCTCTCCCATCAGACAGGATATATAGTAGTTTGCAAATGCATACCACTAGATTCAGGGACAGTATCCACCCAGATGTTATCAGGCAACTGAACCATCCTCTCACCAGAGAGGGAACAGTCCGAACCTCCCTTCTACCTCAATGTAGAACCTTGGACTATCTTTAATCAGACTTTATTGGATTTTATTTTCCGCTAAACATTATCCTCTTTATGCTGTACCTGTACACGGCTTAATTGTAATCAGGTATGATCTTTTTGCTGACTAGCTAACATATTAAAAAAAAGCTTTTCACTGTACCTCGGTACAGGTGACAATCATAAAGTAACTAAAACAAATGTGGGACGAGCGTAGATGGGGAATCTTGGGCAATTGGGCTAAAGAACCTGCTTCCGTGTTGTATTGCTCTCGGACTATGATTATCATAGATGCCAAAACATTGTTGAGATATTTTCTTCCCATCCATCAATAACAATTTTGCTTTCATTTGATTTTACACTCTGGGGCAAAGACAATATTGAGGTAATCTCCCATCTGTGGAGACTTTTACAGATGGCTCATGGTTCAGATATCCAGATTGAAATTCAAACGTGGCTGATTAGATGTGCACCTCTGGTAACATTTATTTTGCTTAATTTCTGAAAGTATTCTGTTGACTGTTTCAGTAATTCATAAATTAAAATGTAAAACACTGTGAATTTAATTATTAATTATAAGCTTAAGTAAAAATAAAATTGTAGAAACCACTTCTGAACCTGTATTATTTACAAAGTGCTAAGTTCTACAGCAGTCCTTGAAATGAAACCTGTTATAAATAGTTTATATATTCTATTAATTATTTATCAAGTTATTTGAGGAACGTCAGGAAATCTGGAATGTGAAAAGAAAATAGGAAGTGAAGTTCTGGAATTAGTTCAGCCTTATCTTTATCTGGGTATCAATGCAAATTCACTGTTGTTTATTCAGAATTAAGAAGTGTGTAATGTTGGAAGTGAAAATAATTCTTATACTCATTGAATAAATGAGTCCAGATGGCTGTTAATTGTATTGGTTATATTGCCAAGAATATCATGTTTGGTGACTGGAAAAGGCTAACTGATTCAACATTTGTTGTGTAAGAAGGAACTGCAAATGCCGGTTTAAACCGAAGATAGACACAAAAAGTTGGAGTAGCTCAGAGGGACAGGCGGCATCTCTGCAGAAGGAATGGGTGATGTTTCAGATCGAGACCCTTCTTCAGACAGGTTAGGGACAAGGGAAACGAGAGATATAGACGATGATGTGGAGAGATAAAGAACAATGAATGAAAGATATGCAAAAAGGTAATGATGATAAAGGAAACAGGCCATTGTAAGCTGTTTGTAGGGTGAAAATGTGAAGCTAGTGCAGCGGGTGGGGGAGGGATAGAGAGAGAGGGAATGCCGGGGCTACCTGAAGTGAGAGAAATCAATATTCATACCACTAGGCAGCAAGCTACCCAAGCAAAATATGAGATGCTGTTCCGCTAATTTGCGTTTAGTTTCACTCTGACAATGGGGGAGACGAGGACAAAAAGGTCAGTGTAGAAATGAGAAGGAGAATTAATGTGTCCAGCAACCAGGAGATCAGATTGATTCAGGTGGGCCGAGTGAAGGTGTTCCGCGAAACGATCGCCCAGTCTGCGTTTGGTCTCGCCGATGTATAAGAGTTCACATCTTGAACAACGGATACAGTAGATGAGGTTGGAGGAGGTGCAAGTGAACCTCTGCCTAATCTGAAAGGACTGTCGGGGTCCCTGGACAGAGTCAAGGGAGGAGGTATAGCGACAGGTGTTGCATCATCTGCGGTTGCAGGGGAAGGTTTGGGTGGGAATGCATGAGTTAACCAGGGAGTTGCAGAGGGAACAGTGCGGAAGACGGAAAGGGGTGGAGATGGGAAAATGTGGCTAGTGGTGGGATCCCGTTGGAGGTGGCGGAAATTTCTGGGGGATCATGTGTTGTATGTGACAGCTGATGGGGTGGAAGGTCAGGACTAGGGGGACTCTGTCTCTGTTGTGACTAGGGGGAGGGGGAGCAAGGGCGGAGCTGCGGGGTACTGAGGAGAAACGAGTGAGGGCCTCATCTATGATGGGAGAGGGGAACCTGGTGGGGTATAAAGGTGTAGAGTGACTGAACGTCAATGGTGAAGATGAGGGAGTGGGGGCTCTGAAAGCGGAAGTCATTAAAGAGACGAAAGACATGTAAGGTATCTTGGACATAGGTCAGGAGAGATTGGACCAGGGGAGAGAGGATGGAGTTGAGGTACGTGGAAATAATTTCCATGGGACAGGAACAGGCAGAAACAATGGGTCTGCTAGGTCAGTTGTGTGTGGATTTTGGGGAGAAGGTAAAAACAGGCTGTATGGGGCTGGGAAATGATAAGGTTGGAGGCTGTGGAAGGCAGACAGCCAGAAGTGATGAAATCACTAATGATGTTTGAGACTAAGGCATGGTGCTCATCTGTGGGATCATGGTTCAAAGATAAGTAGGGGGAGGTGTCTAAGAGTTATCACCTAGCCTCAGCCCAGTAGAGTTCAGCACGCCAGACTACCACGAAACCTCCCTTGTTGGCGGGTTTGATTATAATGTCAGGGTTGCTGCAGAGTGAGTGGAGGGCTGTACGTTCAGACCGGGTGTGGTTGGAGTAGGCGAGGGGAGGGGATTGCACCTCTGAACAATTGACCTAATTTCCTGGGCAATAGAGCAGTGCTTAGGGAATGATATCAATCTATCTATATCTGTGCTGAAATTATACCATCTGCACTAGCTGGGTGAATCTCTGGAGTGTTGAGGTTTGACCTGGAACGGATCCTAATTGTATTCCATCCTGAATATAACCAGTGTTGATTTAGATAATTCAGAAAGGAAATGGCATGTGACTAAATTCCTTGGTCATAAAGTCTCCAGCTTTGAATGCAAATTGTCATTTGTCAGCAGTAACATCCTGCTGAAGCGAAAGTTGTACAACCAGACATGAATTCAACTATGTGATTGTTTTGCTGAACACTTGCTGAAACACTTGTCTGCTGAAAAACTCGGTGGTTCACTATTTTATTTTCATACCAACCTTTCTGTCCTTGACTGCCTCTCTTGCCAGAGTGAAGCCACATGCAGACTGGAAGAACTGTCTGCATGTGGCTTATAGCCTATAACCCAAAAGTATTGACATTGAATGCCCTTTACCCCTTCTTCCCTACCCAGTGCAGACACATTTCTCCCACCATCTCCACCCTTTCCACATTGTCATCTACCATTCTCAAGTCTCATATTTCCCTCTTCTTCCCCCTCCTTTCCCCTCCCCTCCTTTCCCCTCCCGCCTTTCCCTTCCCCTCCTTTCATCTCCCCTCCTTTCCCCTCCCCTTCTTTCCCCCCTGCCCCCCATAGCCTACCCTTCACAGAACCAGGCATCCCACCCCAGGACATTCAACCATCCAGCACTGGAGGCGCTGCACACTATGGTCAACAAACACCAGATGGCGTACCACAATGCCTTTCCTATCTTCACCAGAGAATTCAACAATTCAACAAAGAACTTCACAGTTCTTCCAGTCTGCATGTGGCTTCACTCTGCCAGCTTGAAGAAATCACTCCCAAACAACCACCAGCATGTGTCCTGCAGCACCAGAGGATCAAACACCCTTCATCAGAAATAGATCGTTCCATTCCTTGCCCTCACTTTGGGAAATCGGACTACTTGCCAATAACTTTCCTGGAAATAGGCAGCGGCTGAAGAATACACCCCTAGAGGTGAGGACTGCACAGAGCTGGTCGGGGGAGGCAGAGGGATGACTCTGGGATTGGTTGAAGTAGGTAGACGGGGTGAAGTTCAAGGTCTTGGCAACAGACCTAAACAAATATGCCACAATTGTTCAAAAGGGAACTGCAGATGCTGGAATATCGAATGTACACAAAATTGCTGGGGAAACTCAGCGGGTGCAGCAGCATCTATGGAGCGAAGGAAATAGGCGACGTTTCGGGCCGAAACCCTTCTTCAGACTGATGGGGGGTGGGAGAAAGAAGGAAAAGGGGAGGAGGGGGAGGAGCCCGAGGGCGGGCGGATGGGAGGGTGGGAGGAGATAGCTAGAGGGTTAAGGAAGGGGAGGAGACAGCAAGGGCTAGCAAAATTGGGAGAATTCAATGTTAATGCCATAAGGACGCAAGGTCCCCGGACGGAATATGAGGTGCTGTTCCTCCAATTTCCGCTGTTGCTCACTCTGGCAATGGAGGAGACCCAGGACAGAGAGGTCGGATTGGGAATGGGAGGGGGAGTTGAAGTGCTGAGCCACCGGGAGTTCAGGTAGGTTTTTGCGGACTGAGCGGAGGTGGCTCAGCACTTCAACTCCCCCTCCCATTACCAATCCGACCTCTCTGTCCTGGGTCTCCTCCATTGCCAGAGTGAGCAACAGCGGAAATTGGAGGAACAGCACCTCATATTCCGTCCGGGGACCTTGCGTCCTTATGGCATTAACATTGAATTCTCCCAATTTTGCTAGCCCTTGCTGTCTCCTCCCCTTCCTTAACACTCTAGCTGTCTCCTCCCACCCTCCCATCCGCCCACCCTCGGGCTCCTCCCCCTCCTCCCCTTTTCCTTCTTTCTCCCACCCCCCATCAGTCTGAAGAAGGGTTTCGGCCCGAAACGTCGCCTATTTCCTTCGCTCCATAGATGCTGCTGCACCCGCTGAGTTTCCCCAGCAATTTTGTGTACATGCCACAATTGTTCCCGACTTCATTAGGAAATGTGTGGAGGAACCATGCGAGTGTTCCCCAATCAGAAGTCTTGGATGAACCAGGAGGTTTGCAATCTTCATAACCAATGTCCAATCTCACCCTGGTCACACCCTTTTCTCCCCTCTCCCATCAGGCAAAAGGAACAGAATTTTGAAAACATACCTCCAGACTCAGGAATAGTTCCTTCCCAGCTGTTATCAGATATCTGAACAATCTTCTCATCAACTAATGTGCAATCCTGACCTCAGTGTGGTCCCATCTACCTCACTGTAGACCTGCAAACTTTATTTAATCATTCTTTATTGGACTTCAATGTTATATCTGTGCACCAAATGTATTCTTTATCCTTGCTCTTTGCATTGTGATGGCTTGATTGTATTTATGTATGGTCCTTTTCTTGATTGGATAGCACGCAAACAAAAGCTTTTCAATGTATCTCAGTGAACATGGCAATAATAAACTAAACTAAACTTCTGAGGATCAGATCTTGAGCATTCAAGTCTGGCGACACAGATTCATATGAGTAGTCCAGATATGACCTTGATAAGGCCATCAAAAAGGCTAAAAGGGACTTTTGCTCTAAACTGGATGATGAAACGGACTCTCAGCTGATGTGGCAGGTCTTACACTCCATCACTTCCTATAAGACAAAACCACCAGGCAGTTCAAACGACAGCAGGACATCACTCCCAGATGAGCTGCATATGTTCTACACATGTTTTGATAGGGATAACACTGATGTACCTTCCCAGGCCCCTATAGCCCCCGATGGTATTGCAATGTCAGTTACATAGGCTGACATCAGAAGATCCTTCAGAATGGTGAACCCTCAGAAAGTGCCTGGACTTGATGATATACCAGGTCACATTCTCAAAACTTACGTAGACCAACTGGCTGGGTACAGTTGACTCCAGGCTCCATGCAAAGCCGTAATGGAAATGGACCTCTTTATAATCCCTGGAAATAAAAAACGCTAATAAAGAATCTTTGACCTGAAACGTTAATTCTGTTTTTTCTTCAACCCCAGATGCAATCTGCCCTGCTGAATATTTTCAGCCTTTTCAGCTTTCACTAGGCTTCTGAAGCACAACGTGTGTCTTTGTGCTCTGGGGAGTTGGAATCTCAGTCAACCTTTCCCTCAGCCTGTCTGCAGATTGCTATGCAGAGACCCACTGCTCTATTGTGCCCGTGTCAGAAAGTTTTGGTGATTGCCATTATCAGTGAGGTTTCAGAACTTTATTCCTTGTTAAGCAGTAGCACTGTGGACTCCTCTTGATATTTCCTGGCTGTCCAAAAACAAAAGCATGATGGGGAATTTGGGAGTAATAAGGCGAAGAAATAAGGATTTAAAAAACCCTACACAAACTAAGTAATTTATGATACAGAGCTATTGCACCAAGCTCATCACATTACCTTCTTTCATGAACAAGTTTGTCTCGTGCCACTACTATATTTTTTTACAACTGCAAGCCTCAAGGCCATACCATTTTCTTGCTGATTCCTCAGCAAACTTGCTTGCATGCTCAGCCTGCTGCTGTTAGCTGGCCATTCCATTTCAGTCACAGACACGATTTAACTCTTACATTACATCATAGTGGGCGGCACAGTGGTGTAGTGAGTGGAATTGCTGCCTCAGTGTCAGAGACCAGGGTTTGATCCTGACCTCAGGCACTGTGAATACAAAGCACTGTGAATACAAGGCACAGGCACAGGTACAGGGCACTGTCTGCCAGTGACCACATGGGTTTCCTCTGGGTGCTCTGCTTTCCCCCCATATCCCAAAGACATGCAGGTTTGTAAGTTAATTGGCCTCTATAAGTTGACCATTATGTAAGGAGTAGATACGCGTGGGATAACACAGAATTAGTACCAAAGGGTGATCGATGGCTGGTGTGGACTTGGTGCACTGAAGGACATAATTCTCTGCTGTATCTTTCAATTAAAAAAACATGAATCCAGTTCAAACAATTGAGGGCAAAGTGAACATTGCGAATCCCCTGCCGGTTGTACAGATTCAATAATTTTCTCGCTTTGTATATTTTGTTCTTCTCATCTGCAATTCATCCAAATTCAGGGCAATTTTGGAGTTAAAATTATGCAAAATTGGTGTGCAGATCCTGCTGCAGAAAACTTGACACTTGAAATAGCATAACTTTTTTTTTTGGCATTGATCCATTCTGCCACCTCATCGACCAAATCACGAACCTGCGATATGGTCTGACCCATTGATTGGAATGAAATGAAAACTGAAATTACTGGAAGCACTCAGCAAGTCAAACACTGGTGGGAAGAGAAACTAAACGTTTCTGGTCAAAAACTTGACATGTTAGTCTGGATGTAGAAGGCATGGTGATTTGGAATTTCATCAAATGTGTGTAATCAACACTTAACATTCAGGGGTGGCACAGTGGCACAGCGGTAGTGTTGCTACCTTACAGAACCAGAGACTCTGGTTCAATCCTGACTATGGATGCTGCCTGTGTGGAGTTTGTATGTTTTTCCTATGACCGTGTGGGATTTCTCCGGGTGCTCTGGTTTTCTTCCACACTCCAAAGACATACAGGTTTGTAGGTTTATTGGCTTCTTTAAATTGTCCTTACTGTTTAAGAGAATGCTGTTTGGAAAATGCCTGTTTCCACTCTGTACCTATAAAGTAAATTAACTCATCCACCTAGAAATTGGTTGTCATGAATCTAACCACTGAACTGGTGTGATACCTGTTATAGCTGCAGAGTGTATAGAAAGCACTATCTGGAACCAAGGGCACATCTGAGGGCAGAAAGGGCAAACAGTTGGAGGTCCATTTAGGGCAGCGGTCTTGGGGGTCGTTTGGGGCTTTGTCGGGGGTCATGAAGGGGACACAAATTAGCATATCAATTTGTTGAGCCCATGGTTTGGAACCAAACAAAAGTACATACCACATACAGTATTTTGTTTGCGTATGCGCCTAGTGGTGCCAAAAAGGTTAAGAACCACTGATTTAGGGTCTTGGGTGGGTGTGGGTTGGGATGGACATCAGAGGATTAGGATAACATCTTGTGGTTCGGCAAGGAAGAGACAATGGAGAATTTTGGTTGTTGGACAAGTGCTGGGCGCTGGAGATGGAAGGAATGGAGGATTGGTGGCTTCGAGTGATAAGGCATTTGGTGTATGTGTAATGAGACCAAGACCTGGGTGTGATGGGCTTCCATTACAGCACACGGAGATACCACACTGTGTGTGGGATTTGCCTCAGTAGCATGTCATTTCTGTGCTGCATTGTAATGAAAAGAATGATGATGGTGATCCTTTATCCATTTTCTCTGTACACTGTACAATTTCCTTGATGCATGTTGGAACAGGTGATCAATGGCAATTGAAGGAGGGTTCAATTTGCAAAATAATGTGAATTATCCCTGAAATAGTTTTCATTTTTGGTCGCTCTGTCCAAGTGTATTAAAAACGAATCATTACTGAAATAAGTGATTGTACCACATGATGAACAACCCAGGTACCAATATTGAATATTCCACGGACGTGGCCAATTCTATGCAAGCTTTCTGCATGCATTATCATCATTATTATTATTATTAATTATTATTATATATGTAAAACCGCCACTGAAAGCTTGCATTGTACAAGGTTGGTATCGATTCGAGAAACATGTGTATGGAACACTAATAAGTGCTCAGTGATTGAACACATTTCTCAAATCCTGGCAACAAAATAGAAATCCTGATCTTTCTCTTCACTCAATTCCTTTGAAGTACGCTGAGTTTACTGGTGTCCTGTAATATTACTTATCAATAATTCAATGAATGCCTGTAGTTTCCACACAGGCCAGCATGACATTTTTTATATACAGCACTGATCAAGAATCTCTCCTGTCTAACATCAAACCATGAAAGATGAATTTAAGTAAATTGGCCCACAAAGGAATTTGGTGCACAGTATTATATAACCAGACTTTTATAGACTGTATCAAGAAGCATTTTAATTGAACAAAATTTCCTCAACACTTTTGAAATAGTTATTTCAATTAATTTCACTTCCTTTTTAAAATAAATGAGTTACTTGGTGTGGCACAGTGCTAGAATTAATGCCTTACAGTGCCAGAGACCTGGGTTCGATTTTGGTTAAGGGTACTGTCTGTACAATTTGTACATTCTCCCTGTGACCAAGTGGGTACTCCGGTTTCCTTTCATATTCCAAATACGTGTATGTTTGTAGGTTAATTAGCCTCTATAAATTGTTTCTAGTGTGTAGGATAGAATTAGAGTATGGATGATTGCTGGTTTGTGTGGAGTCATAGAGTGATACAGTGTGGAAATAGGCCCTTACCGGCCAACATGTCCCAGCTGCACTATTCCCACCCGCCTGCATTTGCACCATCTCCCTCCAAACCTGTCCTATCTTTATACCTGTATAACCGTTTCTTAAACGTTGGGATAGTCCGAGCCTCAACTACCTCCTCTGGCAGCTTGTTCCATCACCCTTTGTGTGAAAAAGTTACCCCTCAGATTCATATTAAATCTTTTCCCCTTCAACAGGGCAACAGGCCAAATAGCCTGTTTCCATGCTGTACCTCTAAAAAACAAACCTACTTTTTACCTCCTGTTTAATAAAAGAAACACTGGGAGTGATCCTTCAATGCTCAAAATCAATGACTGTCTCTTTGATTTTGCAAGGGTTACTTGAAGTTAGAGAAGTTAATATTCATACTGCTGGGTTGTAAAATGCCCAATGTATGAGGTGCTGTTCCCTAATTTGCATTTGGCCTCACTCTGACGATGGAGGAGTGTAGGAAAGGGAAGGGGAGTTAAAGTGTTTGGCAAGAGGGTGATTGCGTAGGCCACGGTGGGCTGAACATCTGCCACATCTACAGTAGGGTCTACAACCCCCATTTTGGCATTTTTAATATCCTTAGTAACTGCATCATTGTTGAGGAAGCAAGACTTTCTGGACCAGAGGGATTGGCTTAGAGCACAGAGCTACAGACGCTCCATCATTAATGTAATATGTACCAGGGGAGCAAATTAATTTCAATATGATAATTACACTAGGAGATCTGAAATGAGAGGACTGGGAACAAGACCTTTTGCCATTTAATGTAAGAAACATTATAAGAGAGCCAGTGGGGAGGGATAGGTAGAAGGTCCATATATTAGATGAAAAATGCTTGTCTATAAACTTCATTTTATTATAGATGCTAACTCAACTAAATAATAGGTCATGTCCCTCCTGATGCACATGCAAAACACCAAGATGCAGATAATTAACTAGGAAGTGCTCCAAGTCGTCCATTAACTGCAGAACCAATTAGCTCTAAATTAATGCACGCACTTTCAGTAAAATAAACAAAGCTATTTACTCCAGAAGATGGGATGCACTTAATTCTCTCTTTTCATCAACATCACGTAATCTTTGTCAGAGTCACAGCTCAGCGACACATAAAATCAATAGGCAAAAAAATTGTGACATTTACACAGCTTTATTTTTTATGCGCGTACAAAACAACATGATGGACAAGTACTTTCATTTTACACGAGTACTAATGCAGAGACATATTTGTGTTCCCTCACAGAACTCCTGATTATTACCAGGTGTACACTAATGCTGTGCGTTAAGTTGCCTCCTGCCTGTGATTATGTGAGTCTCCCTCAGGTGGATTAGAATGGTATTAATTAGTGCGTGATGGGCAAGTGGTGAGCAGAAGAGTCTGTTTGCAAGGTGCACTGCTCAATGACTATACATCTCTATGAGTTGGTACAGATTTCTCCTTCTCAAGGATGCTGTGAGAATATCACTGAATAATTTTCTCTGCTATGCTGGTTACCATGACAGAGCTTGGAATTGAATAGCTGTTTCAGGAGTTTGGTGTCAGGCATTCGGACGATGCTTTAAACTTTGGCTTTTGATTGATCTTTTTTTCTGCTAGTGGATTTACAAGATTGTGTGGAGACTCTGTCGTGCTATCTCTACAGGAGCAGCTGTAGGTACTCTATGGTCTCGAAGCACTCAGGAAGAGGAGGATAGAGGAGGATCTTTGCAGCACAGTAGGCCGCACGCTATGTGTTAGATTTGAGCACTTGATCTTTGCACACTCTTTTGCCAAAGCTTACACTGTGGTACTGGAGGTGATGATGAATTTCATCTTTGAAGTCAGCCTTTGGTGAAAGAAGATACAGACAGTGAGCCTGTTTCCTCGGGTCTCATGGTGGAGTTTTAATGCAGAGCATGGTGATGTGCAGTCGATCTGAGGTTGGTTGAGGACCCCCGATTTGTTTAAGCGTCAGCGAATGGGTTAATAACTTGAAGCTTGGTCTCAATATATATATTTGCAAGCCTTGCCTGATAACTGATGAAACAACAAAGCCTTTGAAGAAGGCAGCACTTGAGTTATTTATTAAATGTGGCAGAGAAGAACACAGCTGAGTTGAGGATATACTTGGGACCACAGAGCTGCTGTACTGTAACTGTGATCGTCTTCAAGACAGGAGAGAAATCTAATTATGGTAAGTACAGAGGGATCGTTTGTTTGCTTCAGGCAAAGTCATTGCAAAGGTTCATTGCCAACTTCCACTGACAAAAGAAGTGTTGCCCAAATAGCAGTGTATATAATGTTCATCTCAGTATATTTGTGACATAAGCTTCACCAACTCGTGAACTCCAAGAGACGGGGGGGGGGGGGGTGGGGGGGGTCCTGACTTTCTGATTGGAAAATAAGATGAAGAATGTTCTCTATCTTGGCTGTCTAACAAAAAATTGTCTCCATTCAACGTCTACTTCTTGATCCCATGCAGGAAATGATTCTAATTTCGCGATGCAGATTAGTGTCATTAGTAGAGCCAGGATTTTGCCATAAATGCCATGTGTAGCAATGTTACAAAATTTTGAGATTTTAAAAATCAAGTCTGTAATTTATCCCATCAGATAAAGCATAAAAATAAGTTTAATTTGACACCTAATTCACTTTCATATCTCAAGTATTTAAAACGTTATGGCCATTTTCATACTCGGAAATGAGCATCTTGTTCCCTATTGATTTTCTATGGACATAACAAAAAAGTTGTGATCGTGAACAGTCAAATGCCCATAACTTTCTTAAAAATTAAGAGAACTGAATGAAATTTTCAGTTATCATAGATTGAAGCATTCTGAAACAAATATAAAATAATCTTACTTGGATGACCTGAAATTAAAGCATATAATTAGTTAGTTACCTAATTGTAGCTAATTTCAGACTTCAATTACTAGATCTAAACATCTATCCATTTCTTAATAAATGATTAACATTTTTAAATAGCCTAAATGTCCAAATAATATTCACAAATGATTCACAATAAAACATGATTTTTAAATCTCATTTACATTAATTTATAGGCCAAATGGAAGGAATTCAGTGTTCAATTGCTGTAAATAAATGCCCATTTAAATCAGCTTTCCAGTGGGTCCCTGTGGAACGCGCTGGTTTAGAACGTTCACATTGCGGTAGATTTGTGCCCCAAATGCCCAGAAAAATACTGCGCGATATAATGGGCCCAAAATGAGCTACTCGCAATATTAAACTTTGTATAAAGGGATCTTTAGAAGCCCTTTTTAATGTAAAAATATACAACCTACCTTCAGCTGTCTGCTTTATGAGACCCTGCGGTTGCTGGCGGTCGCGGGTTTAGAGATTGATTTTTAAACTACTATAACTATTATTCAAGGCCTTTAAACCTAATAATAGCTTTTGCGACGGGGTCTTCCAGCGATTTTTCGTTAATAATTAACTAGGCTGAACATCTTCGATTTGAACAGCCTAGAGAAAATCGCGTTTTAAACCCGCCCCCTCTAAACGGCGCCAAAATCGCGCACACCCGCAGCGGCAGATTTTCAAAGACGCTTCAGGTAGGCTTTGCAACATACCTACCATGTGCCTTTTCATGCCTTTTTTTTGATGATTTCACAACGATAATGCCTTTTTCATGATCGAGAGCCTAAATCAGCATTTTTTTGTCATTTTGCTAAAAGGTCGTGCTATTTTCTCTAGTTGTACTGTGATTGCAATGACGTTTTCAAGGTAATATTATTATTAACGTGTTAACATAGTATAACTTACAAGAAAACTTCCACCACTGGGGCGAAACCGGGGGAGCCACCGTCGGTCATTCATTCGTACGTGCCGCTGCCCGCTGGTTCAGTTTTCACTAAGATCTATTTAAGAAAGAACTGCAGATGCTGGAAAAATTGAAGGTAGACAAAATATGCTGAAGAAACTCAATGGGTGAGGCAGCATCTATGGAGAGAAGGAATAGGCAATGTTTCGGGTCGAGACCCTTCTTCAGACTGATGTGGGGGGGGACAGGAAAAAGAAAGGAAGATGCAGAGACAGTAGGACTAGAAGGAGAGCTGGGGAGAGGGAGGAGGGAGAAGACATGGGTTATCTAAAATTAGAGAAATCAAGGTTGATACCGCTGGGGTGTAGACTACCCAACCAAAATACCCAAGCTTGTCTCCTTACTACATTTACTGCTGGTTCCAGTCGCAAATCTGAGTTTTCGAGTGATCTGTGCAAGGCATTCATTGATGCTGGAATTCCACTGTGGAAATTGGAAACAAACCTCTCAGAGGTTTTTTAGAGAAATACACAGAGGAACATAGACCAAGCGAGTCACCATTACGGAAAAACTATGTTGACAGCAACTTTAACATTGATGTGCAGAAAATTAGAGATGAAGTTGCATGCAACAAAATACGGATCTCAATACTGTGGGGAGATATGTTGCCAATGTGGTCATCGGTACACTGGAGTCAGGTCAACCATCAAAGGAGTATTTGTTGACATCAAAAATTTAAATGATAAGTGTATTGATTTGGAGGGGCGTCAAAGACGTAAGAATCTAAGAATTGTAGGGGTGAAAGAAGGAAGTGAGAAGGAAATGGGCACTCGGGATTTTGTGGCAGACCTATTACAAAAAGCCTTAAAATTGGATCACAAACCTTCACTCGGTCGAGCTCATAGAGCGCAGCGACGTCGTACACAAGATGATGCCCATCCAAGACAAATTATCGTAAAGGTGCAATTGGATCATGAATTTGATGATATAATGAAGAAAATTGTTCGAGGCGGACAGCTCCTTTTTGAAGGTGTGAGATTCAGTATTTACCGAGATTATCCGGCAGAAGTCTTCAAGAAAAGAGCGCTGTTCACTGAGACAAAGAGAATACTGAAGAATGTACCTGATTTGAAATACAGCTTGTTTTACCCCGCAAGACTAAGAGTCTTCTACAAGTCCAAGGAGCACTTTTTTACAGACCATGAAAAAGCACTGGAATATGCCAAAGAAGTCGGTAACATGACCATAGACTGAAGAATTTACATTACTCCTTAGGAGTCAAGCCAGATCTAAACGGACCTTTAAAGTTCTCTTAAGAGCTTTAAGGACATTCGGAAACCGAAATGGACGGAGGACTTTGGATAAAACCGTGATCCTTGTATTTTTGTTTATTAATCAATATTATTATCTGTATATTCATACCTAACTATATATGTAACAACTAATACTTATTAAATATCTATATTACCACTAAAATTATTAACATTAACATTTCTCATAAAAATTTAATACTGTATATGATTGATAACAATGATTAATAATTAATAGTCTTCGATTAACGTAGAAATGAATTACATACTTATATTATATAGGAAGATATGCAAGAGGTAAATTAGCCTACGTCATTAAAAAAGTTTAACGGTTTTTCTCTTTATTTTTCGATTTAAAATTAAATTTATAGATTTAGCGAAAAAATTAATATGATATGTAGAGAATAATAACGTTGTGAATTTTTGCTGTTTTTGAACTTTTCTGCAGGGTTACGTGCTTATGTATGTATACATATGGGTATATATATATATATATATATATATATATATTTGTATATTGTGTGTGTGTATGTATGGGTATGTAAATAAGTTTGTTACTCCCAAAGAAGTTATTTGAATGTTAGAAATAATCTTTTTTTTTTTCTTCGGGCACGGAGCTGGAAATTTTTTTTTTACAAAGGCTACGGAAGTCTTTAGAAATCTAGCCACGTTAGTGTGGCTATCACTAACTACACTAATTGTAGATGTAGTTCTTTTTCTTTCACCCTATACTAACCAACTCTATCACTTTTTTCACTTTAAATATTTTTATAACTTAATGTTTGAATGGAAAAATAAGACTGATACAAGGAGATGTGTTCGGAAGAGCGATGTATATGATTTTAAATTCATCTATTTGAGGTTCGGGAGCCGGGTCAGGTTCTATGTGTTGTACCTTCTGCTCGGTTATAGACCACCTTAGAAACAATATGCAAGATGTTAATATGACAAGAGGGGGTCAGGGAATAACATTTTGTAGTTGGAATGTCAAGGGAATCAATGAACCAATTAAGAGAGGTAAAGTGTTGGCACATCTAAATTTAATCAAAACAGATATAATATTTCTTCAAGAAACACACCTTAAAAAGGAATCTCAACATAAACTTAAAGCTAGGTGGATCGCTGAATCATATCATTCCTCCTTTTCCCATAAGTCCAGAGGAGTTGCAATACTAATTCGTAAAGGAATACCTTTTAAGAACTCTTCAACAATAGTGGATATTGATGGTAGATATATTATATTAGTTGGAGAGTTAAATGGAGAAAAAGTGATTCTTCTTAATGTTTATGGGCCTAATTTTGATAACCCCAAGTTTTTTAATAAAACATTTAATAAAATTCCTGAATTTACACAATATAAATTAATAATTGGAGGAGACTTCAATTGTACATTAGATCCATACTTAGATAGATCATCAAGGCAAAAAAAAGTAAAATCTCAATCAAGTGTATTTCTAAATTCATTTATTAATACCACTAATATTAAGGATGTCTGGAGAATAGAAAACCCAACTGGACGGGAATATTCATTTTACTCACCAGTACACAAAACATACTCAAGAATAGATTATTTTTTAGTTGACTCTACGTTTATCCCATTTATTTATAATTCAAAATACCATAACATTATAATCTCAGATCACGCACCTGTAACATTCATGATTAAATTAAATGGAATGTCCGAGAAACAAGCATATTGGAGATTTAACCCACAAATTTTGAACGAAAGATCATGCCAGGAATATATTATTAAACAGATTCAAATATTTTTTGAGGTAAATGACAACCCTGACACACCTACTTCTCTTATGTGGGAAACGTTTAAAGCGTATGTTCGAGGTACATTAATCTCTGCTCAAGCATTTTATAATAAAGAGAACAGGATTAAGCAACAAACATTGGAAAGTGAAATCAAGCAACTAGATATAGAAAATGCGAGAATGCCATCTACTTTAAAACATAATAAAATTGCTGTATTGAAATATAAATTAAATAAAATGTATTCAGAACAAGTAATAAAACTTTATCAAAAAACCAAACAATTACATTTTGAATTTGGAGACAAACCACAAAAATTATTAGCACGTCAGTTACGAAAAATGGAAGGGGAAAAAACAATTCATAAAATTAGAACAGAGACAGGAGAATTATTAAAAATGCCCAAGGACATAAATGATAAATTTCTCCAATACTATCATAACCTTTATTCAACTAAAACCGTAGCACAATCAGAAGGAATAGCAGATGTTTTAATAAAATGTAATTTAAAAGGTTTAGATTCAAACGATAGAGAATTATTAGAAAGGGAGATTACGATAAAGGATATTGAGGAGTCTATTGGCTCTTTAAAAAATGGTAAAGCAGTAGGACCAGATGGTTTAGGTTCCGAATTTTATAAAAAATTTTATGATTTGCTTAGCCCACGTTTACAAAGACTGTATGAGTATATATATACTCAACAGAAACTTCCAGACACTTTAAATGAATCAATAATAACACTTATTCCTAAAGCTGATAAAGATCTGGAAGACCCGGGATCATACAGAGCAATTGCACTTTTAAATACAGATCAGAAAATTTTAACTAAAATACTAGCGCATAGATTAAGTACAGTGATGAATAAATTAATACACCCTGACCAAACAGGCTTTATTCAGAAACGGTACTCATATTATAATCTAAGAAGATTATTTAATATTATATATTCCAAGAGAATTATTAATGAAGATCTAGCAATAATTTCACTTGACGCTGAAAAAGCATTTGATCAGGTCGAATGGCCTTACTTATTTTCGGTGATGGAAAATATGCAGCTAGGGGAGAAATTCTGTACATGGATAAAACTGTTATATACAAATCCCACGGCTAGAATATTTACAAACCAAAGGTTGTCATCTAAATTTAGCCTATCTAGAGGTTGTAGACAAGGATGCCCATTATCTCCATTATTATTTGCGCTTGCTATTGAGCCACTGGCAGAAAGAGTAAGGGGGCATCCGGAAATACATGGGTATAACACAAAGGACACAGTGAATACAATTTCTCTATACGCAGATGATGTATTAATTTACATTACAAAACCAGAAATTAGTATTCCAAACTTATTAAAGCTAATAACCCAATTTGGTTCACTTTCAGGATACAGAATAAATTGGAATAAAAGTGAAATTATGCCAATAAGGGAACATAACATACAGATAATACAACAATTTCCATTTAAAATAGTAAATGAAAAATTTAAATATCTAGGTATTTATGTAACTAAGATATATACATCATTATTTAAAGCAAATTTCCCCCCATTACTGAACAAACTACATAAGAATATTCAATACTGGAAAACACTTCCTATCTCAATGGTAGGCAAAATCAATGCCATAAAAATGATTTTTTTACCGCAAATATTATACCTTTTTCAGACAATTCCGATATATTTGGCAAAAAACTTTTTTAAAAAATTGGACTCTATTGTTAATGATTTTATCTGGGATTATAAGAATCATAGGATAAACAAAAGACACTTGTGTAAATCAAAAATAAATGGAGGCTTGGTTTTACCTAATTTTTTGTTTTATTTCTGGGCAGTTAACATTAAAAATATGAATTTCTGGTTGGAAGAAATAGATCATCAACCAGACTGGCTAAAAATGGAAAAGGAAGATTGTTTACCTTTTGATATCGGTTCGATGTTATTTGCTACGTCTAAATTAAACAAAAACATTTATAGGGAAAACCCTATAATATTTAGTGCTATACGAATTTGGAAACAATTAAAAAAGACATTAAAATTAGATAATTTATCACTTTTTCTTCCAATTGTGAATAATCCTTTGTTGGACGGGGGTTTTACACAATGGAAGAATTATGGAATTAAAAATATGGGACAACTTTACAAGGAAGGCACTTTTCTGACATTTCAGGAGTTGCAACAGACTTATGGACTTCGAGGAAATGATTATTTCAGATATCTTCAACTTAGAGATTATGTAAAATCGAACTCCCAAAATTTTCGAATTAGAAATTCAGAAATTCTTGATGAATGTTGGAACAAACATCCTAATACAGAAAAATTAATATCTTATATATATAATATCTTATTAGACAGTGACATTCCTTCGACGGACTTACACAGACAAACATGGGAAAAAGAATTAAATCAAGTAATAACGAAAGATACTTGGGAAGAAAGTTTGCAACACATACATCAGTGTTCACTAAACGCCAGACATTCTCTAATACAATTTAAAGTAATACATAGGTTACATTATTCAAAAACAAAACTACATAAAATTTTTCAACATATCTCACCTATATGTGATAAATGTCAACATTTAGAAGCTACATTATCTCATATGTTTGCAAACTGTATAAAAATTAAAAAATTCTGGGTAAATATTTTTAGTATAATATCTAAAGTAACCAGCACACAATTGGACCCAGATCCAAAATTAATAATACTCGGAATATTAGAATTAAATCAAACACTTAGAACAACACAAAGAAACTT
Organism: Amblyraja radiata; assembly: GCF_010909765.2. Lineage (NCBI taxonomy): Eukaryota > Metazoa > Chordata > Chondrichthyes > Rajiformes > Rajidae > Amblyraja > Amblyraja radiata. The sequence goes on along the minus strand of NC_045982.1, from coordinate 22,212,575 downwards.
TATTGATTATAGTTTAATAACAGGAAAAAAATTAATTCTAAAATTTTGGAAAGGCCCTACGGCCCCCACAATCAAAATGTGGATTATAGAAATGACGGAGACCTTAAACGTGGAAAGAATCAGATTTTCCCTGTTGGACAAACAGGAATTATTCGTTGGAACATGGTCTCCTTTTATTGATTATTTAAAGGGTCAGAATGGTTCAGCACAGGAACCTGACTAGCACGCGGGCTAAAGAATGGATGAAATACTATACTCTGAAATGTACGAATATATCTCGAATGAAGTCTTTTTTATTTTAATACATTTTTCCATTCTTCTTTAACTACCTTTTTCCTTTTTTTTTTTTTTTTTTGTTTTGTTGTTGTTGTTTGTTTTTGTTTTTGTTTTTCTTCTCTTTCTTTTCTTTCTTTACTTCATCTATCTCTTTAGTTCTATCTAGTTTAAAAAAAAAGGAAAAAAAAAAAAAAAAATAAGAAGTATTGGAGAAGTCAAACAGCTCAATTATTGCTCAGTTGTTTACATCTTCACTTGCTGTACTTTGGCCAGAAGGTATAAAACACGATAATGTTTTTCTGTTTGTGACTTAAAGTTTTATTCCCGAAAGTGTTGCATTTGACATGCTTAGCTCAAGGACTTCATAGAATTGCCAAGCACATATGTAGCTTGTTTACAAATGTCGATCGCCTAGTTTCCAATGTCGAGAAAATCTTCTTTTCAAAGCACCGTCAAGTATGCAGTTGTTCAAGGAAATGACACCCGAGATTCCACTACCTCCTCAGCCCGTTTTGACTAGGTGGGGTACATGGCTCTCTGCTGTAATCTACTATGCTGCAAATTTTAAATAGATAAAATAAATTGTCGACTGTTTTGAAGAAGAAGAATCTGCTGCAGTCAGGATCGTCAGTGAAATCATGCAGAAAAAGTCCCTCCACCATGATCTTGCGTTTATTGCTTCCAATTTTGCAAACTTCCCACAAGCTATCTCTTCTCTTGAGAAACATCGCGAAACATTAGTGAACAACTTGCAGGTTTTCAACAAAGTAACTGACGATATTCGTAAAGTTCCTGGCGATGTAGGTAAAGACCTACAAGCAAATTGTGAGAGAGTGATTTTAGCTAACAAAGATCTTGAAGAAATAGAAAACATAGCTAAAGTTCTCAAAGGTAGCTGTAATGCACAAGATATCAACATGAATATAGAGTCTGTAGCTTGTTTCGGGTATGCACCAGTGACCTCAGCTGAGGTAGAAAGACGTTTTTCACAACTGAAGCATATTCTGTCTGACAGACGGCATAGTTTAACACCGGATTATTGGAAAAAAATGCGAGTAATGATGTGCAACCAGGCAACTTTGGTCATTTAATGGAGTCTACCTTTATATTATCATTTTTAACCATATTTTTGTGGTGGAAATAAATGCCTTTTTCTGGCTTTTATTTTGTCAATAAATGCCTTTTGCATGCCTTTTTTGCCATTTTTATTATGCCATTTTGCCTGCCTATTTCAGGGTTTTTTTTAGTGCCTAAATATCCTGGCTCTAGTCATTAGTGTCAACAAAGCTGTGTATCCTTCCAGCACATTTCTAGATCTTTACTGCTGCACCTCGCCTCCAACAGGCTGCCTACTTGATTGGAGCTAACCTGCAGAATGAATGGGAAACTGTATGACATGTATAAAATTCACTTCAGAGCCATGGTCTCTCCAAAAGCAGTATCAAGAAACCCAATTAGATGGCAGATACATAGATGTACTCAAGCATGCAATTAAATATATAAATAGAAATGCACTGCTGTAAAAGATAACAGAAGATAATTTTGTATTGTTTGAGAGAATGTTTTAAATTAAAACGTGTTCATCTAATTAGCCCAATCATTAGTTATTTTTAGAGTTTGACTTAGCTGACAACAGTCAGGAATCTTTCTTCAGTCTCCTGCCTCAATCAATCTTCTTCCTCTGCCAAACATTAACTGGCGTTGAAGTTGTGTCCAGTTGCACCATAAATTGTACAATAAAGCCTTTTAACTCTGGTTATATTGTCAATATTTTGTGGGTGAAATCATCCCCAATGAGAAATTAGCCTGGACTTTTCTCTGCACAATTTACCTTAGAGGATCTGATGTTTTCCCAGCGTCAGTCACGTACATAATAATGTCTCAAGTCATGTACTGCGTAATTCCTCCCATACCAGCATAAATTGGAGCTGTTCAATGCACCATTTGACATTTGTAAACACTCATGCTGAGATTGGGAATGACTTGTCAATTATAGTGTTTCCATTCTGACATCGATACCTTGCACATGGCATCTGCCTGCTTCAGTTTTCAATGTTCAGGATATTTCAAACCTCATCATTAGATGACCCATCCCTGACTGCAGCCTCTTCATATTACATGTACATCAGGGTTGCATACTGTATGTTCTGCATCACTGATCTTCCCGCATTTTACAGTGGCATAAGGCCACTTGAAGCACATGATCTGATCAGGACAGGCAGCTGCACAGGGTGCAGAAAAGGTCATTGTGTCCACTCTAACATTTTCCCACATCTCCATGTTAACCTTTTATTTCTGTTTACTTCCTTACAACTTATAAGGAAGCCATTTCAGCTCACCAACTTTATACTAACACTCAGTGCAATCATACTCTCGCCACACTCCTATCACTGCTCCTCACCCCAGCCCCCATCAGGTTCTACCACTTGGCTACACACTAGAGGCTTTTCAAAGTGGCCAATTTTCCTACCAACCTCCCTACATTCAGTATGTAGGTAGAAACCGGAGCCCCTGGACGAAACCCACATGGTCAATCCCAGGCAACTGACCTGGTTGGTGACTGATTCCGAACTCCAGCAACAGCAGCTTCGTCCGGCCCAAATCGTGGGGCTTAAATCGGCCCGTTCACGTGGTCTTTCATTGGCCGGCGGGGGCTTCAACATCGGGAGCCTCGATGGCCTCGATGCAGCAGTTTGATTTTAAGCCGCACCGGGCCAATTCAGCCCTTAGAAAGCGTCTGATAAAGTCCGAATTACAAAACATGGAGGGGGATTGCCCCCCACCTCATGTGTCCCCCATGTGTCCCCCCCCCCCCCCCCCCCCCCCCCGTCCCCCCAAGATTTCCGCCCATGGTCAGGACGACTCTAAACACAGGTATCAATGGAGGTCATCATTGAACCTGGATTGCTGGAGTGGATAGAAAGCAACTCTACTCGCTGAACAGCTGTGCCACCTTATGCAGCCTGATGCCCTTCCTGATGCCCTTGCCAGTCATCAGCATAGCAAAGCCATAACGGCTAGGAGCTTCTAATGCAGCTTCTGTCAGGAACCATTTTCTTTGCGTTTGGTGTAGGAGAACAGTGTGAAATTTAACCTAGACATGTAAGTGTTAACTCGTGTTGCATCAGATTGTAAAGTATTATGGTGGCAGGGCATTAAAGGTGAAGCATGCTTTGACATTTTAATTGTGTGTTAAAATGATGACAGCTTGGTTTTTGAGATCCAGCTATAACAAAAATATTCAAATAAATCTGAGTCAAACATTTTGTTTAAAAATATGCAATGTGTGTAACCTTGTCTCCATATTCCAAGAACTTTGGTAATAGGTGCCAAAGTACCTTTAGAATGACATCAGGATGAAGTTTTATTTTCACTGATTTAATTTCCTGAGTAATTACTTTCTCATCACAAGAAAATGCTGAGTTTTCTGCAAATAACATTTACTTACGGTAATTAAATCAACGTGTGCGGCAAAATTATAGCTCTGAAAGATAGTAAAAATGGAAAATATAGATATTTTCATTTTTAAAGGAGTTGCCACATTTTCCAATGAATGCAATGTGTTCATCTTGCATTAACTTAAAAGGCAGCTTGCCAATAACATTTTGCATAGATTTTCACACGATTTATATGTTTTTGCACTATTAGCAATTCTATCAACGACTGTCAAATCAAATAATGCGCTATTTCCAGACAAAGCTGCCATTTAATATATACTATGGACAAATCAATCAATTTCAACTTTGTGAACATTTCTCCACTGACAATGTCACATCATTTCTGACAGCATCATTCATGTTGATAGATAATGTTTCCCTCTAGGCCTCCGGGACATTCCACTTATTAAAGTATATGCCCATCAGATTTTTCCTAAATTTGTGATCCTGCACAGACAAAAAAAATTCAAATGTTACAGTTCATTCTTGTAAATGTTCACATTATTTATCTCATTAATTATGCTTCTGAGATGCATGTATAAAAAGTTTTCAACTTGTTTGCAATTAATTAAATCTGCAGATATTTATCCCAACAGCAGGAAAGTCTATTTGTTGGGTAGGTAGGTTGGGTTCTAAGGGAGACTTATGGTATGATGACCTTCATCAATCAAGGTATTGTGCGTAGAATTTGGGGTGTTAGGTTCAGTTGTACAAGACGTCGGTCAAGTATTTGGATATGTGTTCAGATTTGGTCACCCTGCCATGGAAGGGATGTCATTAAGCTGGAAAGAGGTTAGAGAAAATTTAAGAGGATGTTTCTGCGACTCGAGGGCCTGAGCTCTAGGGAAAGGTTGGGCATGCTTGGACTTTCTTCCTTGGAATGTTGGAAGCTGGGTGGTTATAGAGTACTAATTGACTCAGAGTGACATGACATTTTCAGCAACACTGGATAACTCGGGATTGTACATAAGAGATCTGCATTTAAATAGGAATATATTTTCTGCAAAATGGTATCAAACGTATTAATTTTGTATACCAACATTTGTAATTCTACATGAAGGCAGGAGTTGAATTTGGTGTTGCAAATATCTTTTGACTTTCAATGACTATACACCATCCGGCAAACACATTGTCAGATATGTGTTGGGATGCTGTCCACTCGCCTGGATGAGAGCAGCGTATCCACAACTCCCAATGCACTTGGCAGTATTCAGAACAAGGGAAGGCATAATTGACATCCTGCACAAACTTTCATTCCTTTCACCACACATGCACTGTGACTTCATTGTGTGTCATCACCAAAATGCACTGCAATTATCCGCCTAGGCCCCCCCCCCGAGAGCATATCCCAAACCAGGAAAGTCAATGGCAGCAGCTGCATGGAAACATCACCTTCTGCAGGTTCCCCTCTAAGTTGCCCATCCTCCTCACTTAGAAATATAAACCCTTTAATTCATTTTTGGAGATGTCCTGGAACTCCCTGCACAATAGCACTGTGGAGACATTATCTAAAATAATTGCAGCAGCCCACCTTCTCAAGGAGCATTCAAGGGTAGACAATACATACTGGCCGTGACAATATACCCACATTCTGAAAAATTAATAACCCAATAATTCTTCACGTCTTCTGATTTGGCGTTGTTGCTGAGAATCAGACCATCTTGTCAACAGTGTTTACAATTTGCACTTGGTTTGAAAATTTGAAAAGTGACACATTTATCTGCACCCAGTCCGGATGACATTTGTCATACAATACAATACAATATTTATTGTCATTTGAACCTCAATGAGGCTCAAACGAAACTCTGTTTCTACAGCCATACAAACAATAAATGATTCCTACTAGACACACAACCAATTTAATTCACACAAACATCCATCACAGTGAACCTCCTCCTCACTGTGATGGAAGGCAAAGTCTTTTCCCTCCCCTGCTCTCCATTTTTCATGGCATAGTTAACAGAGAATGTAACTATATGGCCACTGGGCAGAGCACAGTCAAATCAAAATCTAACTGTAAAAAAGGGCAGTATATTTGGTAGAGCTACTGCCTTACAGCACCAGAGACCCAGGGATTGTACATTCTCCCTGTGACTGCGTGGGTTTTATCTGGGCGCTCTGGTTTACTCCCACACTCCAAAGACAGGTTGTACGTTAATTGGCTTCGGTAAAATTGTAACTCACCCCTTGTGTGCAGTATAGTGTGAGTATACGGGGTGATCGATGGCCAACGCGAACTCAATGGGCGGACGAGCCTGCATCCTTGCTGTAACTCTAAAGTCTAAAAAGAGTTTGGAGGATCAATGCTTTAAGAAGACAAGAAGAACGGTATCGACACCCTGTCCATGTCCTCCAGTTAGATGCTACTTGATCTGCTGAATTACTTCAGCTCTTTCTGTTCTACACAGCTTCTAGCAGCTTTGGTTGCTGGTGTCACCACTCATATGGTTGCTGCTTTTAAAAACTCACCTGCTCATTTTGCACACATTGCTTCTTGCTAGGCTTGTACCAGCAAAAGCATGCATGCACGGACCAAGGGGAAATGAGTCAGCCCTATTACATCTCTTCATGATGGCCGCAGGCTGTATGTTCCAGATGAACTAAATTTTTAAAGGTATTTTTTCACATTCGATACGATGGGGAATTTGTCAAAAACAGGTTATTAAACAAACGGATTCATAATTCCTGGTTTCCCTTTCTCAAATATATACTTTTCTAAATCTGAAGAAGTGGTTCTTGAATTTGAAGAGTGGGGATAAATAAAGAAATGGGGTGGGCTGCAGTCTTTGAAGGAGTATCCTGGCTGTCCTTGGACTGGAATCTGAGCATGGTCTGACTGCTTCCTGTGGTCAGGAGTTATCCCAAGACCCAGTGATCAGAGGCTCCATCTTGTTCATATATGGAGAGATCTATGAACTGCTGTTATCAGTTTATAACATCCACTCTCAGTCGAGAGAACTGTCTGCAACGCATACAGAAGTACTGTGGATTATTTTCAACATCTTATCCTGGAGGCACATCTCAAATCACATATAAATCATCACTTTGAGCGTGACCTGCTCCTTGTTGAGGTGTGAGTTTATGTTTAAGTACGAGTCACAATCTTGTGCCCCAATTTAATTTGGGAAAGTAATGAACAAGAAATTAGTTTTCTGATTGGGGGGTGTCTTCAATGTCTCATGGGGACAAACTCTTTAAAACGGGTGCAAAACCACCTCTGCATTTTTACACATAAAAGACAAATATTTATTGTAATCCAATTTGTAAGCTCATTTGTTGATGAATAAATGGTTCCCAACCTGGGATGGATGGCTCCCTCAGACTGTGCAAAGAACACTAGAGGTTAAGAGGGGGCTTTGAGTTGCAATAATATAATGGTAAATTACAAAGTTGACAAAAAGTAAAAATAAGTTTAAAAAAAACTTTATATGTTATTACATGAAATGCCCAAGTGCAATCTCTCCTCTGAAGGTTGCGAATCATGGATTTAACTGGTGAGGTGGAAAAGCAGATCTAAGTTAGTTGATGACACCAAGTGAAGTGGTGTCATAAGCACTTATAGACAGAAGATTAGATTAGATTAGATTAGATTCCTTTATTGTCATTCAGAGATGGAGAGAATACATTATAACAGATATGAAAAATCTGTAAAACTATTGAATGCTTCTCATTACAGACAAATGTGAGGTTCACTATTTTGGGCATGAAATGTGCAGAATAGGTAGAATGAGTTAAAAGCATGGGAATCTGAAGTGAGTTGTGATAATATGTAGATAGTTAAAATCTTGTGGATAGGTGCATATTATTATCAAAAAGGCTGATCGAATGCTAGCTTTTTTATCTGCAGCTTGGAGTACTTGGAGGCATAAGTCATGGTATAGCAGCAAAATGCACTGAAAATATATTACATTTAAGGACCACAACTCGGGAAGGGCATTTTAGATTTTGCTAGCTAGATATACCAAATGAGAGGTAGACTTCATGGCATAAATTATCAGGCATGATTACACAAACTAGGGGTTGTATTTAGTAGAAATTATGAGATGAAGGAGTAAAGGAGGATGAGGGTTGAAGAAATGTGGAACTCTTTTCTATAAATGACAATTGTTCATCATTAGGCCTGAATAGATAGATTTGTTAACCAGTGTTAGAGAGTTAAAGGGAAGGTACTTGTATTGATAGGTCAAATGTCAGTCATAATTTAAGTAAATGACAAACAAGTTCAGGGGCTAACTGGTGAGCACCTTGTTCATGGTCTAAGATCCACATTCTTCCTGAAGCTTGATGCCTAAACCTGAATTCAAAAAGTAGTAACACCACAAATAGCACAGTAATACTACTTTGGGGGAAAAAAGATAAAGTCAACCATATATTTCATTTTGTTTGTTTCCTTTTTGTATTTTTGCACCTATTCTCTTTGTGTAGGTGTATACCTAACTTTACTTGCTTCTTCCCAACTTCCAGCCTCACTTCATTGTGGAAATGCTTAACCCTGGCTTTCTTTGACACCGTCTCAATGTTCTCGTGTTGCCTACCTCATGTTGAGTACCTGTTACTTGATCATTTTTGGCAACTGCTTACTACTGGTTTATTTCTTGAACTCAGGCAGAAACTGCGTACCCATCAGGTATTCTCTGTAAAAGTGAATTCTAAATGTGCTCAATTCTTTCACTGAAGGAATTTATTTTTGGGGTTATCCCTGATCTCCTTATTCTGAAAGTATGTTCACTAACTCTCCAGAAAGAGAGAGCAACCTCTCAGCATTGATTCAGTTAAAAAAATCACAAAAACATTACCTTTGATCTTTCCAGGATTTCTATGCGCAAAATACAGTTGATGCCAGAAATCAGAAATAAAATGGAAAATAATGGAAATATTAAGCAGATCCGGCATCATCTTTGGAGTGGGCCATGGATCAATGTCCTTCCATCAGACTTTGAAAAAAAGACAAACAATTATATTTTGATGTGAAATGGGCAAGGGAAGGAAAGATCAAAATGTCTGAAATAGCAAGAAAGGCTGGTGCTAAATACTAAAAGGGCCATTGTACAAAGTTAAAAGAGCTGGTAAAAGTGAAGAATTAAAACATGGGTCCAAAGACTGTAAATAGCAGTGACAGAAACATTATTTGAAGCAGGATATTTATTTACGACACTGTCAGCCAGTGAATTAGAATTTGTACCACAGCTGTCTCTTGCAGTGCAGGGCTGATGGACATTGAAAAGAATGACAGTTTGAGTAGTAAAGGATTAAAATACTACAGTATCTTCTCCAAATATAGGAGACTGAGAATGGAGAGGTCAGATTCCAAATGGAACAATGGATTAAAGCAACATGGTTTCAGCAAGTTTGGAGTTCTGCCTGAGGCATATGTACAGTGAATCAATTCTAATTGGAATGAAATAATCAGAGCAAATTTTCACTTGGAAAGAATCTTTTGAACTCTGGTAAGTTGGAAGTCAAAAAGGGGATGTGTTGAAAAGGCAAATTTAGCATCTGCTACAGTTGCTCAGCAGGATGCCATGTGAAGGAAAAGATCTTTGTAGAAGGAAGAATCGACCAGGTGTGAAGGTGCGAACAGTCCTTCATAAATCTTGAAGAGAAAAGGAAATTTGTTTGATGGAATCATGTTCATGGAAATGCATGGCAACAGATATACAGGGAGTAGAACATACAAGCCTTGCATTCATATTGGAGTGGGCTCAGTCGAGGAAATAGGCAAAACTCTAAGAGAAGATGTGACATAGAAGATGTTCGAACAAATGTAACGCAGATGGAGAAGTTTTAAAAAAGGGGAAAGTGTGGTCATGGAATTGAGAGAAGCCATGGATATTGGTCATGATGTGAATGCAGAGAAGCTCCATTGAAACTGGATAATAAATAAAAGCAGAAAATATTGGAATGTTTGAGGAGAGAGAAAATAAATCAACATTTCAAGGCGATTATCACAGCAGCATCATTAATTTCTAATTGGGAACAAGCATAGGATAATGAACGAACACAATATTTAATGCACCAGAGGGAAAAGGGGATTTTACTGGGTTTGTAACAATGAATTTTTCTCCATATTCCAAGAAGACAAATCACTGGTGGGTTCCTGCACAGCTCTAAAAATTGCATGGGGAATGATAGCAACTGAGGAACAATTGATGTGAAATTTGCATTGACATGCAAGAATGACTTTACAATCAACAAAGTGACAGAAAGTGTGGCTAAGAGAAATAAAATGTTAGTTACATGTTAGTTACAAGACCATCGATTATATATGAAGAGAGAGAAATCAAAGAAAAGATAGGAAGATATAAGCAGAAATAAAGCAGAAAGTGTTGGAATATTTGAGGAGAGGGTGAACATTTTAGCTTGATGACTTTTCCTCAGAACAGTGAACCTCGGAGGATGAGGAATCGGAGACGTCCACTAACATGTTTTTGCACCAACTTCCAGTCATGCAAATGACGCTGAGATAGAGAACAGAGTAATCTTTCAGTTGAAAAACCAAAATGTTAACTCTCATTCCCTGCCCACAGTTGTTGCTTGATCTGTGGGTTTTTTTCCAATAATGTCTGTTCTTAATTAAGATTGTCGAAGGTACTTGTATCCCAAAGTGTCTTAATGTATAGTGCTCACTATCAATAAATAGCTGATCAAAGCCATATGCTAGGAATGGCAAACTGTTTTTGTAATGGGTCTGTCCCACTTAGGCGATTTTTCAGCGGACTGCCAAGTTACCTGAAAAACCGGGAACTGGAACGGCGTCTGTCAGAATGTAACACACACACACACACACACACACACACACACACACACACACACACACACACACACACACACACACACACACACACACACACACACACACACACACACACACACACACACACACACACACACACACACACACACACACACACACACTACAGACACACACTGCAATGAACAGGAAGGTTGGCGCTGTAATTAAGACTGCTAAAACACAGTGTATGGTAAGTCCTTTAAAAGAGGGGGGAGAAGGAGTGAAGACAACTTTTAAGAAGCCAGAGATATACGGCTGTGAAGTTCGGTGGACATTAACATTACCGGTCGGTTTCCCTTGGTTCTGAAAACTACTGCTTACCTTTTTTTCCCCCAATGTGTCAATAAAATTCACTGGTCAGCCCTGGCTCCAACCTACGAGTACCTCCAAGAGAACCCACCTACGGCTCGAGAATTCTCGCTACACTCTATGGCGGCTTCATTCTAGTCGCCGCTAATTTTTCAACATGTTGAAAAATTCTCGTTGACCATAATGAGGCCGCGACTAGTTCCCAAAATGTGGGAACTCCTCACGACCATGAAGGCGACTCCCCGGCAACCACCGCGAGCATGTGGCGACCATGTGGCGATGGCAAAGTCTTCTGCAGTCGCCTAAAAAGTCGCCTAAGTGGGACAGGCCCATTACACACTGAAAGTAGACAAAAATGCTGTAGAAACTCAGCGGGTGAGGCAGCATCTATGGAGCGAAGAAATAGGTGACATTTCGGGTCGAGACCCTTCTTCAGACTGATGTGGGGTGGGGCGGCGGGAAGAAGAAAGGAAGAGGCAGAGACAGTGGGAGAGTGGGAGAGCTGAGAAGGGGAGGGGAAGGAGGGAGAAAGCAAGGATTACCTGAAATTGGGGAAGTCAATGTTCATACCACTGGGGTGTAAACTGCCCAAGCAAAATATGAGGTGCTGCTCCTCCAATTTACGGTGGGACTCACTCTGGCCATGGAGGAGGCCCAGGACAGAAAGGTCCAATTCAGAATGGGTGAGGGACACACTGAAGTTCTTAACACACTGAAATTCTTAATTTCCACCATACACCTGTCACTGAGCAATCAACACAAATATACATTTTTAAAGAAATCTGTCTTCCCCGTTGTCTAATTGCTGTTTGAATTTAATGGGGGTCATGTTGGTTTAAAATTATTTTTGTAGGTGTCTCTCCGTTAAACCTAATGCTTTTATTCCTGTTGGAGATCATTTATTGAGCTTATTCATGTGCAAGATTTAATACAAGTATATGTTTCAAAAGTGACACCCATTTCAGGCATCAGTGATCAAATATGTAGATTGTGATGTGAGGGAAATGTTTGCCTGTCATAAAACTAAAATATCATGAATCAACAACAAGAAAATAATTTTTCATCAGTGGCTGGTGATTATTAAATGCGATTAAGTTTTTTCCCTCGCTAATAAAACCCAAGTAGTGTTCACCGATTAATCTATGGTTTCAATATTTCAAAAAAGAAACATAATTTTGTCAGCATAAAGTGACAGTGGAAAAGCTGAAACAAGATCATCTGATCCAATACATAAACAATAACATTGAGGCAGCAATACACTCGAGGGCTAAAAATTAGCAATTTATGCAATCACATAGTTTATTGTTCAGAATTGAAATGTAGAATATTATTCTTTGGCTATGTTCATTTTCGTTTATTTGTTTTGGAACTGATGCATTTCCTGTGGTTAATAATTGGACTGCTTTACATCAGTGGCTTGGTGATTACATACTCATTTTTGCAATTATGAAACAACATCTTTTCAATCATTTTTTATTTTATTAACAAATCTAGGATATACATTTTGTTTGCATAAATGCTCACGGCACTGGAATTAACACTGCCGATGCATTTAAGTTCTGTTTTAATAAAGCTAGTTTATCAGCAGTATAAAGGGCCTATCCCACATAGGGGATTTTTTTGGCGACCGTCACGGTCGTAGCAGGTCACCGAAAAAGCGCCGATTGAACCCCCCCACGATAATGTCTTCGACAAGCTACGACAACCTACCACCTAGTCGACGTCAAGCTACTGACAACCGGCGACCCATTAGGACGTCCACCTCCGACCACACCTATGATAACCTACAACCACACAGACGACAACCAGAGTCAACCCACGACAAGCTACGATAAGCAACGAACCCTGTTGGCGACAACTGAAGACAATTCAAACGCCTGTCGCAGGATGACGTAGATAGTCGCCAATGGAATTCACCGAAGTCAGCACCCGGCGACAACCACTTCATCTGGCAACAACCTGCGTCATCCTGGCGACAACCTACGACAGCACCTACGACAGGAGACGAAAAGCTACGTCAAGCCCACAGTCACCGAAAGGTTTTGAACATTTCAAAATCCAGCGGCGATCAGAAAAGCATTATGACTCTTTAGACGACTTGAAGAGACTATTCACGACCATACAGGTGTCACCCCGCGACCATGTGGCGACGCCCTAGTTGCCTGTAGTCGCCAAAAAAATCATCTAAGTGGGACAGGGGCTTAAGACTCTGCATTGAGGTTTTGCAATGCCACTTCGAGTGCACTGTGCAAAGTATTTGTGATACAAGCCATTTTTTAAAATGTTCATTATTTGGGAAATGTACCTCAGTTTATTTTGGAGATACATTGCAGAAACAGGCCCTTCAGTCCACTGAGTTCGCACCGACCAGCGATCCCCATACACTAGCACCATCCTACACACTAGCGACAATTTACATTTTTACCAAAGCCAAATTATCCTACAAACCTGTGTCTTTGGAGTGTGGGAGGAAACTGGAACAGCCGGGGAAAACCCACGTTGTAACAGAAAGAACGTACAAACTTCGAATAGATGGCACCCAAAGTCAAGATCAAACCCTGATCTCTGCGTGGTAAGATAGCAAGCAATTCTACTGCTGCGCCACTGTGCCACCATGCCTCAAAAATTAAAGAGAAAATTTGGACCAGTTTTCTTGTTGTTTATTAATGCTTTCTTCCTAAGTCTACTTTTTACTGTAGACAATCACTACCTGACTTTGAGAGCTAATGTTCAAACTGATCAAATGCAGAAAGAAATAAGGCAAATTGCATGTGTTGCTGTACACACATCTAATCTGATAGAGGTCAGGTGCTTAGGCATAAGGAAATAATTGATGTGATTCTGTGCCTGTTGCTACACTGCTACATGATGTTACATTAATAGACCGTGACAAAACATTACAATATTGGAGCTTTCAATATTCCTCCATATTTTGAAGTACGTGCTCGCTTTGCCTGCCATGGTTTTTATTTGCTGTTAAGAATGCAGAACAAGTAAGTTGTTACGTCAGCTGTATATGTATGGATGTGAATCGCATTGTGAAATATCATTCTGAGCAATTGCAGAGGATATATAAAAGCAAAGCCATTACATTCTATATAATGCCTCCATGTAATTATACTTACTAAGAGTAGGGTAGGCCATTTAGCCCTACACACCTGGCACCCCGTTTATTAAAATTATGGCTACTCTGATTGTATTCACATTCTTCCCACAATAATCTTTCGTCCTCGCCTCTCAGAAATCTTTCAGCTGCTGCTTTAAACATTCAATGAGTTTGGCTTGACCATCCTTCAAGAGAGCTTAAAAGACACAACCTTCTTTCAAGAAACTGTTGTTTCTGTCTTAAATGGGTGGCCTGTATTTATTTTTATATTCTCCCAAGTGGAAATATCCTCCTCACATCCATTCTGTCAGAATCCCTCAGGATCTTGCATCGCAATCAAGTACTTTTTCAGTCTTCTAAACCCGATGCTATTGAAGCCTGGCTTGTCCAGTCTTTTAGCATCAGAATATCTGTCTATCGCTGGTATTAGTGAATTTCTCTGAACTGCTTCCAGCACATTCATATCCTTTCTTAGGGACGCAAATGATTTCCCCAGTACTCCAGATATGTATTTGTCAATGCCCTATGCAACTCAAGCACTTCTCTATTTTAGTGTTCATTTCCTTGGCAACTCCTCCACCCAAATCTGTCCAATTTCTGCATGTTCTCATCATATAGATGAGAACATGCAGCCTTGAGTATTAGAAAGGCGCTATATAAATCCCATCCATTATTATTATTATTATTATATAGACAATATGCTTTTACTTTTTACTTTTCTTGCCCACTCACATAACCTATAATCCTTCTGTAGTCCCCTTGTCTCCTCTTCACAAATTACTTTCTGTCCTTTCTTTTGGATCATAAACACATTTGGCAACCCTGCCTTCTGTGCCTTTATCCAAGTCATTTAAATAAATTGTAAAAAGTTGAGAAAATCTGTCTTCACCATCAACTTTTTTATGCCCCTATTTCTGGAGTTTCTCAATAATAAATCTTTATTCCCATCCTCATCTTGTGCCTCAATATTATTCAAGGTACCAATATCATTCATGACACCAGTCTTTGCATTGCACCACCTTTGCTTCCTTAACCACCTGCTCACTTTTCAGTTTTGACATTTTTTTCGAACTTTTCTCGTGTAAACAATTACAATTACAATACCGTTTATTGTCATTTGAACCTCAAATGAAGTTCAAACGAAATTTGGTTTCTGCAGTCATACAACAAGAAAAGAACCAAGGCACACACCAACACAATTTACACAAACATCCATCACAGTGAATCTCCTCCTCACTGTGATAGAAGGCAAAGTCTTGTCTCTCCCCTGCTCTCCATTATTCTCCCGATGTCAAAGCCTCCGGCGGGCGATGGTAAGGTTATTTCTGTACCTTCTGTGGGTTCGTTTGTGATTGGATTGGGATTGGATTTCTGCGTCATTGTAGGATCTTAACGGAAATCTGTGGTACTGATCATCTGTAGTTTTTCACTGATTTGATTTTGTTTCATATTGTTTTGGATTTCGTTGCAATACGGAACTATTCAGTCCATTGAGTCAATACCTGTTCTCTGAGCAGCCCCATTTATTTCCCTTAACCCGATGTCTCTGACGTGCCCTCCTTTTCTCCAAGATGTGATTTACAGTTGTCAATTAATTTAACAACCCTCAAAACAAGAAAAGAATGTACAGCATAGGAATAGGCTCTTCGACCTACAATGTTTGTGTCAAATATGCTGCCGTTAAACTGATCAAATCTGCCTATACATGATTCATATCTGTCTATTCCCTGCACTTCCACGTGCCTACCCAAAAGCCTTTTAAAAGCCTTTTAAATGCTACTATCATAACTTCATCCACCACCACCCCTGGCATCGCCACTGTGTAATAAAAAACTTGCACATTTCCAATCAACTTTCCCCCACATAGCTATACCCTTGATAATTGCTCGTTTTTAAGCTTCCCCCCAGTCTAATTTCAGTAAAAACACTGAATCAAGCACTTGAAACAACTAAATTTTATCTTACCAAAAGCGCGTCACAGATCACACACTGTACCTATCCCTCCGCGGGTTCAATCCTCGTGTATGCCTGTTCAAGCCCTCTAGGCCTCGCTCAGACAGAGACACTCCAGAAATTCACTTATTTATTTATTTAGCGAATGCAAAGTCCTTTAGCCAAGCAGTTGCCTCTTGATCTGCTGTATGAAGGGTGACAAGTCCTCAGTCCAAAGTTCACTCCCAGATGATTGACCCTGAGCCTCATGATCACGGACTTTTATATGTCCCGGGACCTCGAGGGGCCAAACCACATGTGGGTGGTCTCTTAATAACCCAATTACACATATCGATTAACCCCATACATAACCGGCATTCCCCTAACCCATTGATACAACAGTTCAATACATTGTATTCAAAACTACTTCGAAAGGAAGCCAACTAAGAAACATTTACCCTGATTTACAGAAAACCCAGACAAGGCTCAACACCTCATCCAATCAACACTTGGCAAAGTCAAACTGCAACATTATTTACAAGGTGTATTTCTGGTTTGCAACCATCCAATCCATTCTATGCATTTTGCACCTAATTTCCAGGGTTTGCAGATATTCTCATTCTTTGCTTGCAAATTGTATCTAAGCTCCAGATACTCTGGGACCTCTTTGCAGCTTGACCCAGCTCTGCAAATTGACCAAATCTCCCAGCAACCCTGAAGCTTTACCCGATTTTGAAGTCCTAGCTGCTCCAATTTAGCCAGGATTAACACCCTCTTGTGTTGGACAAAAGGTTCTGATTATCTACCCTATCTAATCCTCGGATAATTTTATACACTTCTGGCAAGTCTCCACTGAACCTCTGACATTACAGAGGAAACAATCCAAGTGTATACAACCTCTCCCAGTAGGTGAAAGCCTCTAATCCAGGCAGCATTCTGGTAAACTTTCTGGAATTCTGAACATTCTGGATGGTGACAAAGGATTCCCTTTATTCTGGATCTGTACACTGTGGACGGCTTGATTAAGGCCTAGTCTGTTGAAAGGGAAAAAAATTAATTTCAAAACTTCAAAATTCAAGTCTCTCTTCGTATAATTGGACAGTATCTTATGAATCTAAATTTTACGCTCTCAAAGGCCTTATTGCTTTTTCTTAATTAATTTTAGAAGTAGTTGCTGCTTTCCTAGGGCAATACTAAAAGAATGAAAGTTCCATGTTTCTTTCAAGAACCATGCTTAAGTGGAATGTGATGCGCAAAAAGTGGAGTGAAACACAAAGTCGAGGATATGGATAGGCAATCTTTCGGGCCAGTACACTTCAGTCTGAAGAAGGGCTCCGGCCCAAAACGTTGCCTATCCATTCCCTGCACGCACAGATGCTACCTGTACTTTGCACTACTTTGTAGAATCTAATACCGCTACAAGTAAAGCGGCACAACTGATAGAGCTGCTGATGCACAGCACCAGAGATCCGGGTTCGATCCTGACCTCGGCTGATGTCTGTATGAAGTTTGCATCTTCTCCCTGTTACTGCATGGGTTTTCTCTGGTTGCACCAGTTTCCTTGCACATGCGATAGGCGTTCAAGTTTGTAGGTTAATTGTCCTCTGTAAATTGCCCCTAGTGTGTAGGGAGTGGATCTGAAAGTGGGATAACACAGAACTAGCATCGTATACTAATGTAAGCAGATAGTCAGCGTGAACTCAGAGGGCTGTAGACCCTGTAGGTATGAACTAAACTAGGTAGTACTATCTCTAAACTAAACCAAGTAGCAGTTCCAGACACATAACATTTAGTTTTGGCTTTTCTATTTACAAATATGCATTCACCAAAAATATGGGGAATATTGGGTATCACAACTTATAAGGTGCTACATTGGGCTAATATTACAACTTCTTCACCAATAATACATTGCCAAAAGTACATTAAAATCACATTTGTTTTGAAAAGCTGAATTATAGTGCAACAAAGCCTGGATTCTTTGGAAATAATTTCAACATTTCCCAAATGTATGAAGCAATTCCAGTTGCAGATACAATCAAGCTTTAATTAAGGTGCAAGCAAATGATTTGTAAGAACTTAGCAAAAATATTTTCAAAATTGGTTTAGAAAAAACAAATAATAGACAACTAACCGGTGAACTGATTTTGGAGGCCAATGATTAAAAAAATGGTTCTGGACTCTGTGGAGTTACATTTTATCTCTCATCTGACATGAGTTTGACCTTGAAGTGTGAGGACAGTTGTAGTGAGGACAGTTGGGTAAGAAGACTTGGGGATGGATTTGCATAGACAGCCGAGAAGGGAGAACGCATAAAAGAAAGTGCATAGAGTTGGCCATACCAATGCAATTTAGGTATAAAGTTAAAATCAAGTTCTGGAAATTATGACTTTTAATTTAAAGTTGTTCATTGTGATCTCTGGAATATTTACAATTTTAAAAATAAGTGGGACTTCACAATTCACTTTCTCCCTTGTTATGTTGTAATTATGACTGTTCAAAGATTTAGATACATCTATTGAAATAATGCTTAATCTTCCTGAATGCCATTACACTGAGAGTAACCAGTGATTGTTAAATTATTGTACTACAATAACTTCTGCCCTCTCCTGGACTGCAACCTTGACGTGGAGGACAGGTTTGTGTACTCCAGTGATCCTGAGAGTTATGTCGAATGGGATTTCATATCCCTGGCAGGTTCAACCAAACCAGACAGGTCCCGGGTGAGGAGGCAGACGAAGCAGTCCCTGGTCCTCCAGGTTGGGGGTTGGGCGTGGGGTTAACTACCCCACCCTGGAAAAAAGTGTGAGTTACAGAAATATTGATGAATGAAAACCAAATTACACACTGGGTTGAAGAAGGTGCCCCAGCGATGGGGAACATGACGCTCCCCAGCCAAACCCTCAAGGGCGCTGGGAAGCTGACACACCTTCTGACGCCAAAGAAATCCATCCTTGTGGGGACATGGAACATCCGAACCATGTTCCAGACTGGCAAGGCTGCCACAATTGCCAATGAAATGGTGTGCTACAATCTCTCAGTCCTGGGCTTGGCTGAAACAAGATGTACACAGTCAGGGGAGATCAAATTGGTCAGCGGGCAGTCCATTATCCACTCCGGACAGGAAGAGGTGGGAACGAAGCATACAGAGGGAGTGGCCATCATGATGACAAAGGACACTAGAAAGGTTCTAACGGAATGGGAACCCATCAGCTCTCGCCTCATCTCCGCAACCTTTACAAATTCGAAGGACAAAATGGTGTTGGATTGGACACACCCTCAGGAAATCTGCCACAAACATCATCCGGCAAGCCCTGAAATAGAACCCCCAAGGAAAAAGGAAAAGAGGTCGCCCCAGGAACAGCTGGAGAAGAGGTGTCCAGCCAGAAATGTCTGAGAGTGGGCTCAACTGAGGAGATCTCGAAAGAACTGCCAACAACTGAGTGAGGTGGAGGACATTTGTCAATGGCCTATGCACCCTAGAGGAGCAAAGGTCTCCCCCCGATAGCAGAATCTGGAACTAGAAGAAACTGGATTAAAGTGAGGGGAGGAAATTTACAGGCAATTCTCCAAAATGTCATTCTTTCATGAGAGTATTCTGAGGGGTAGGATATACATGCATTTAAATGGACAGGGGCTGATTAGGGATAGTCAGCACTGTTTTTTACATAGTACTATGGATCTACCTCAGGGTTCTGTGCTGGGGTCAATTCTGTTTGTGGTTTAAATCAACAATTTGGATGAGACTGTAAAAGGTATGATTAGTAAGTTTACAGATGATGCTAAAGTGAGTGGTAGTGTAGTTAGTGAAGATGGTTATCAAAGATTACAGCAGGAGCTTGATCAATTGGGCAAGTGGGCAGAGGAATGGATAACGGAGTTTAATGCTGTTAAATGTGAGGAGCTGCTTGTTGGGAAGATAGGTTAAAGCAGGGCTTTCACAGCAAATGGCAGGGACATGGGGAGTGGTGTAGAGCAGAGGGATCTAGGCGTGCAGGTACACAGTTCCTCGACAGTGGCATCACAGGTAGATAAGGTGGTCAAGAAGGCTTTCGGCATATTGGTCTTCAACAATTTGAGTATAAAGTTGATTTTTTTTTCACACAGGATGGTGGGTATAGAGAATGAGTTGCCAGAGGATGTAGTTGAGGCAGAAACAATAACAACATTTAAATGGCATTTGGACAGGTACATGGATAGGACAGGTTTAGAGGCTTATGGGCCAAATGCAAGCAGGTGGGACTCGTGTAGATGGGGCACCTTGGTATGCATGGACAAGCTGGGACTAAGGACTTTTTCTGTGCTGTATCTTGTCCTTTGCACGTTCACTTAGTCCTGTTCTCCAACCATCAGGAATTATGCTATCTCTGTTTCTCATATCAAGCTCTTTGATTATATCTTTATGCATCACTTTGGCAAACATTTGTACATTAAATCGTCCTTTATAAATATGTTGTTTTTGAACGCACCAAGTGAGCAGCAGAACAGTGGGCTCTGATTTCAACCTTGCACCATGTTGGTGGCGCTGGTCCAATTAATAATCAACCACACAATGATGAGTGAGTTTCTGGATTACTAGCCGGAGCTCTGAATCATTGATTTCATGTTTCATTCAGATATCAGCACAGTAGATGGGGGATTAAAATTCAAGTGATTACATTAAAAAATGGAATTTGCTTGGGACAATAATCATTAAGCTGTTGTTGCAAAATTCCATCTGGTTGAATGATGTTTGTCGGAGAAGGAAGTCTGCTGTCCTTGGCTGCTCTGATCTGTATGTGATTCCAAACTCACCAATGTCATTGACTTTTAATTGTCTCCTCAATTCAGCTCCACTTGATGATAGACAATAAATGCTGGCATTTCCTGTGATGTTCACATCTGGTGAATGCATTTTTATATAAAACAAGTAATTTTTGCAACATAAGCAGTCAAATTAGGGTTGTGCTCTAAGGTGGTGAGCTGCAAACCTACTTGTGCTTCCAATTTACATTGACGAGAAATCCCAGCTACATTTTGTTGGGAGAACAATTTTGCAGGCTGTATTTCTTAGAAATATAGGTCACTCCAAAAATAGACTAGTATTTATAAGGAATTTAATAATTAACCCTTGGAAGCAAACCAGCATAGGGAGGAAAGCTAACAAAGCTCTGGTCTAAAGATGCATATTTACCAGTAGAAATACATGGCTGGTTATCAGAGATGCACTGATGTTTTTGTAAACAAATCAAAACAGAACCAGTGAATTGCGGAGGGATTACATTTTTTTTTATCATCTATAGAAATCTGAAAATATTTTACCTTGTTGAATGAAATATGATGATAATCATATACACAGTCAGAATTATTGCTTAATAATCATTCTGTTACTGAAAGAAAAAAAACAAATTTAAATGTATGGGATTTCTTTCCTCAGAGAAATCAGATCCAACTGCATGGATTTTCTTGATTTTTGTTTAGAAAGTTTGATATTTCATCTTCTATCATGTTCCATATGTCAGTCTCGATCTTTATCTTGGTCGTCTAAAGTTGTTTAGAATGGTTGTTAAAAAACAAATGCCTTTCAACTTTTGGTTTACTGTATCATAATTGTTCAGTCAGATTTCTCAGCCCGATTAATGACTTTGGTCTTGTTGGTATCTTCCGGGGCTTGAAAGGTGATAGCATTAAGAACCTCACAAAGGGCAGAGCTACACAAACACCAAGTTGGAAATTTAGTGAATAGTTTCCTTTGATCCACATCCCACACCAGGAGAGCACCAACCAGGAAAAATTCAGGTGAATTAAGAAGAGTGTGCAGTTCTAATGAGGCCAATTTGACCTCCTGTTTCATCTCTTTGCCTTTATAATTTAGTTTTATCTTAATGATTAATCACTCCAATTTAACATTCAATGAGTTTAACATTGCTGATTACATTGGTTTTTTTTTAATTACAGGTTAACAGGATTTCAACTTCCTTCTCCAATTGTGAGTTCTGGATCTGTACTCACATTGTGGCTGATCAGCGATTATGCCGTGAGTGCTCAAGGCTTCAGGGCAGTCTATGAGGGTAAGTAACTGTTTCTTGTTGGAAATACCTTCCTGTGTTGTTGTATATTGTGTTGCTGCAAAGAAAACGCTAATGCTCACTCAAAACATTGTTGATGAGACATTATGTTAAATGAAGGCCTCCTATTCATCAATCTCAAGTTCAGGAAAGGCATCTTGGAGATATATTTGTTGAATTTTGAAAATAGGTTGGCTTTGAGGAAAATTATTGCTAATTTATATTAATCGCTAATATAAAGATAGGAGTATGCTATGTTTTGAAAATTATACTACACAAGATTTATTTTTAAATGCTGATGACAAAAAAGGAAAGTACACTAAAAAAGATGAGCACCACTAGACACCAATATATTAACAGAAAAAAAAAAAGGTTTTAGCCTCAGGGAGGCTTGGGTAACATCCTCACGAAAATATTGTTTTGAAATTTGCATTTGCTCAGATAATGTAGTCGCCATTGGCTGGTTGGAAGAAGTTGCATGATCATCTAGAATTAGACACCAGTTGTAAACACTTGTTATGAGTTGCAAGAACATACACATTTCTCTCATGTGCCTGTGCGATGCACATTAGTATCACGTTCTCACACATGGTAATGAAAATACAATAAGATCTATTGCTTAGAATTGTTGGGAGTGGGAAAAAAAGTGAAAATTCATCCTCCTGAGTCTTTTCCACAATGTCGATGAATATTATTTTCACTTTTTAAATTCAGCCTACACAATAAGGGGCAAAACGAAATGATAAGAGCAAGAAAACATGAATGTAATCAATGCAGGAAGCTGTACTGGTATGTCTGCCTTGCTATTGTACGGTGAAATGAATCAAAATGTTATGTATTTGCACAAGTAAAAACAAGTATGAGTTTACATGATACTGTTTCTTTAATTAGAAATTAATTCAGTGTGACAAATGGTAATGAATGAATAAATGGATTATTTGAAAGAAAATGACACTGGTTTTCTGATACAGCAAGAGTTACTGAGATTTGAACTGCACACCAGCCATATGTTGCTAGATGTGTGACTGCCATCACTTGATAACAAATGTGCATTGCTTTACACAGCCAGGTGCATAGTTGACTCATCAGACATCTGATAATCAAGATTAATCACGACTTAGCAGGGGAATTCAATAGCAAATAGATGTTTTGTGATGTCGCTCTAGATAATGAACTGAAACAGAGAACATTCCAGGTTTGCAATAAAGTTGGTGCAGAAACAGCTAGAGACAAATTTAATAAGAATCAGCCTAAAGTTCCAATGTAGGTTAGCTCTGCTTGTATCATTGATATAAATGTGTACTTAAGTTTGCAATTTCATCAGCAACTAAAAACAATTTATAACGTGTTTTTGTCAATGAACAATAAATACTTTAAAATACAAAAGATCCAAATGTAACATATGTATGCATATTTCAGTTTGGTTTATCTTTTTGATTTATCATTAGATGTTACAGCTTTGAAAGCTGTCAAGTAGGAGTAGACTGTGCAGCAGTGGTATTCTCTGTTACTGCTTCAATAACAGAGTATGAGTAGGGCTACAATTGAGTGGAGTTGGAAATAATTATTCAGAAGTAGTTGCTAATCCTTCAAGATGTGGCTGATATGATGTGACTTTTTTCCTTTGTTTAATTTATTACATCCACCAGGGGCGCTGCATGATAGGTAGCCCCGCCAACAGTCTGTCTTTTTTTTTGTCTTTTAAAAAAAAAATGTTTTAGTGCGTTTTAAAATATGTATAAATGTTCTCCAGTTTGTTTTATGTGGGGAAAGGGGGTCGGGGGAAACCTTTTCAGTTTCTTACCTTGCCAGAGATGCGATTTTTTCCGAATCGTATCTCCGGTCGCTCTGCGGCCTCCATCCATGGAGCAGGAGGCCTCCTCGGACTGACTTTGAGCCCCACCGCGGGTCGAGGACTTAAAATCGGAGTCGATCCCTTGCCTGGGATTGCTCCAACTGCGACCTGCGGACTTTACATCGAGAGGCTAGTCGGGAGCTCCAACGATGCAGAGGTTCGACCAACCTGGACGCAGAGTCCGATCGCTGGTGCGGGGAAGCTGACTTCCCCCCCCAATGCAATAGCTGATCCCCCGATGCAGTGGGCTCAAACACCGCCGGCTACTGGAGTCAAGATCGTCTCGCCAACGGAGGGCTCGAGGCCCCCGACTGTGGGAGAACAAAGAAGAGAAGAGATTTTAAAAAAAATTTCCGCCTTCCACTGGTGGATGTTTATGGTAAAATGTATTTTGTGTGTTCCGTTGCTTTTTTATTTGTATGACTGACTTGGCAATTGAAATTCCTCGTATGTTGCAAAACATACTTGGCTAATAAAGTATTATTGTGATTGTGATTTTCAAAAGTAATTATTTGATTTTGATGAGCATGCTGATTTTAAAGCTGTGCTAATTCATTGTCAGTCAAATATATCAAGTGTATTCAAGAGCATCAAGAATTTGAAAAATCTCTTCATCATATTTTATTCCTCCTTTTCCCTATCTATGTCTGTATAGATTTCAGGCAAGTTAATTTGATATTTGTGTTGAGAAACACTGATCTATTATCAGTGTGGGTACTAATTGGCACTCATAAGATTGGAA
Organism: Amblyraja radiata; assembly: GCF_010909765.2. Lineage (NCBI taxonomy): Eukaryota > Metazoa > Chordata > Chondrichthyes > Rajiformes > Rajidae > Amblyraja > Amblyraja radiata. The sequence goes on along the minus strand of NC_045982.1, from coordinate 22,188,081 downwards.
TGTTTGTGCAAATTCAAGGTGGACTTATGAAAAGCAAAATCATTTAATCAATGCATTTGCAGTTTACATTTTTAACCAGAATTGTCGATGAGAAATCAAAGAACTTCATCAAAAGTTACTGGAAAGGAAAGGATTTCCATGGGAGTAGTGTACAACAGATTTATTCAGATGTAATGCTAGGATGTCATCTATACAACATTCACTACCCTACCCTCATTGATCACCTCCTCAAAATACATTTAATAAATTATGATTATTGAATGCCCCTTGTCTCATTTTAACCAATCTCAGAATATTCTTATTGGATTTTTTTGGCAGAATGGGCAGAATCTGAGATTGGAAATGTATCATTGGTAAAAAGGACCATTGATGAAATGTCAGTGACGAGGCAGCAAGCTTGTAATGTTATATAATGCAAATGACACACTGGACTCAGGCAATGCAGACCTGGCAGAGGAAGTAGTTGAGGTCGGTACAATTACAACATTTAAAAGACAGCTGGATAGATATATGGATAGGAAAGGTTTGGAGAGCTATGAGCCAAACTCACGCCAATGGAGCGAGTCTAAATGGGGCATTGTGGTCGGCATGGACGAGTTGGGCCAAAAGGCCTGTTTCTGTGCTTTATCACTCTATGACCATATGATTCTAATTAAAGTAGTTCAACAGATTCAAAATTATTGGACAATTACAACAATCTCTAATGATTTCCTCTCACTACAGCTGTTAATTGACTTTATTTTGTATCAGGCAATCAAAGTGTAACTTTTGGCAGTGATATTTTATGAGATGTTGTTAAGATTTTTTAAGGGAAAATTACATGCAGTATGCTGATTATAAAATTTGATTTATCTTTGAACATTTATCACAAATATAGACATTCACTTTTAATATTATACATTGTGAAATAAGCAAATCTTATTTTCGGGCTTGAAGTGGTCTCATTTTGTTCAGAGATATTTCAAGTCCTTATTCTTGGATAGAGTGGATGTGAAGAGGTTGTTTCCACTAGTGGGAGAGTTAAGGACTAGAAGTCATAGCCTCAGATTTAAAGGACGTTCTTTTAGGAAGGGGATGAGAAGAGATTTCTTTAGTCGGAGGGTGGTGAATCTGTGGAATTCTTTGCCACAGAAGGCTGTGGAGGCCAAGTCAATGGATATTTTTAAAGCAGAGATAGATAGATTCTTCATTAGTATGGGTGGTAGGGGTTATGGGGAGAAGGCAGGAGAATGGGGTTAGGAGGGAGAGATAGGTCAGCTATGATTGAATGGTGGAGAAGACATAATGGGCCGAATGGCCTAATTCTGCTCCTATTTCTTATGACCTTATGATATTCTTGCATTAAAGCTATCCCAATGGATGGGCAGTTGCCAATGCGACTCATCAACAGTGGAAAGGGGAGATGAGATAAACCAAGCTGGCATTAAACAAGACTGATAGCCAGTCAATCAGGTTCTCGTTGTAATATTGAACAAAATTAATATTCACCTAAAAGCATATTCAGGGGTTACTTTAGCATGTGATTTATAATGATAAGTAATGTCAGACAAATTGAATTAAAGTGTCTGGAGCAAATAATAGAACATTACAATGGAAGAAATTTCAAGGATGTTGTGTGTGTGCATTTTCAAAGGCACTTGATGGGGATAGGGCACAATTAAGGACTTGAATAACTGCAACAAGCTGCAACTTTGAGCTGCAGCCAGATCTGAAGATTGATCTTACCCATGTCAGTTAAGATTTAATGAGGTTAAAATGTGAAGTGATGTATTTTGGTGGAAAGAATGAGGACAGGAAATATAAATTAAATGACACAATGCCAAAATTGTGGTTGAACAGAGAGACAGGAGTTCAGACACACAAATCTTTGAAATAGGGATAACAACTTGATAACACCTAGCTGTTATTAATACAGATATTGCACAGAAAGGCTATGAAATGAAACTAAATCTGTACAAGTTATTGGTTGGATAGAATATTGAACAGCATATTTTAGAAGAATTGCAAGTGTAGGGAGGTCTATGGAGAATGGGAGTTAGTGCATGGAATTTGAACAAGAGGTTCCATCTAAATTAATCTCATTAACCCACATTTGCTCATATTCCTCTAAACCTTTCCTATCTATAATCTGTCCAAGTGTCTTTTAAATACTGTAATGGTACCTGCTCAACTATTGCTTTGGAAGCTTCCGACACTACATTCACTGACATTTCCGTCACCTTTAACTTCCTTCTCCCCACCCCCACCACGGTCAATCTGAAGAAGGGTGCCAACCCGAAACGTCACCTGTCTATGTTCTCCAGAGATGTTGCCTAACCTGCTGAGTTACTCCAAAGTGAATCACTTTGACTTTTTCTAAATCAGCATCTGCACTTCCTTGTTGCAAAATATCACTGAGTTCTGTGGGGATCAGATGGATTGAATCTAATGTTTGGTGGTTAATTCAATTTTTTGTGAAACAATGTAAGCTGCCAAAGATGAATTGAATAGGAACTGACTGGACACATTATACAAGGAGAAAAGGAAGTGGCGTCTAAAGAATTCTGGATGACTAAAAAATTAAACCTTAAACCGAAACAGTGAAAGCAAATTTATGGTGAATGTCAGATGCATAATTCAGCAGAGAACTAAACTGAATATAATAAGTGCAGCGGAAGAATGGAGGAGATAATAAAAGGGACAAAGGGAATGCATGAGCTTGGTTTAATGGGCAATAAAGAAATAAGCCAGAAATGGTACAAAGCATTAAAGTGATCAGGAAAGACAGAAGGAAGGTGAAGTGAATTGGAAGCCAACAAAGTGATGGAGGCATCCCTGAGTTACGAAGTGAAAAGGTCGCCTGTGACTACTCCAACAAAGACAGTGCTTCCAATATTATTATAAAGGGGACAGCAGCAGCAAAATTGGAAATTATAAAATGAAGAGGAAGAGGGGAGGGAAAAGAAGGGGAATAAAAGGGGAATGGGGGATACAAAAATAGGTGAAGAACATACGACAGAGGAGAAAGGTCAGTGACGGGGTGGTGGGGGGTGGTGGTGGAGGAGAGGGGCATAGGAGAAGCGTATGTGCACCAGGATGATGGGGCGGGGGGGGGGGGGGGGGGGGGGGATGTGGGGGTAGGAGGATATTACGTTTATTAGAAGAATTCAACGTTTATACCATTGGATTGTAAGCTACCCAAGCAGAATATGAGGTGCTGTCCCTCCACTTTGCGAGTGGTCTCACTCTGGCAATGGAGGAGGCTAAGGATTGAAAGGCTAGTATGGGAATGGGAAGGGGCATTAAAATGGTTAGCATCCAAGAGATCCAGCAGGCCTAGGTGGACAGACCACCAATGTTCATCAATTGTTTAATCTCTATTGGATCTCGGCAATGTAAAAGAGGCTACAACAGGAGCACTGAATGCATCACATGAGGTCCGAAGATGCACATGTTAACTTCTGTCTCAACTGGAAGGATTGCTGGGTTGTGAGAAAGTAAGTGTAATGACAGTTTGTTACACCTCTTGTAGTTGCAGGAGAACGTACCCGGCAAGAGGGTGAATTGGGTAGGAAGGGATGAGCGAACCAATGAGTTGTGGAGGGAGTGCTTTCAATAGAAAGGTGTGACAGTGTTATATCTCTTGCAGTTGTAAGGGAATGTACCTGGGAAGTGGGCAGGTTGGGTAGGAAGGGATGAGCAAATAAAAGTTGCAGGGGGACTGAAAATAAGTTTCTCTGATGTGGACTCTTTTACATTGGATAGACCAAGTGTATATTCGGCGACCATTTCAAATAAAACACAGTCTGAAGAAGGGTTTCGGCCCGAAACGTCGCCTATTTCCTTCGCTCCATAGATGCTGCTGCACCCGCTGAGTTCCTCCAGCAATTTTGTGTACCTTCAAATAAAACATGCTCTGTTTACCAAAGCCTGCTGAATCTCCCAGTTGCGAAACATTTTAACTCCTCTTCAAATTCCCATACTGACATGTCCATGGCCTCCACTATTGCACAGTGAGGCTACATGAACCTGAAAGAACACACCTCATATTCCTCTTGGAAGGTTTACAACCCAATGCTATGTTTTATTAAATTCTCCAAAGACCGCGGCATACAAGTCAAAAAATGGTACAGGAAATCTCGCTACGATCTTTGCAAAGCCATCAGGAATGCAGAGACAATAGAGGGACAAACTTAGATCCCAGTATATAGTCACTCGGACATCCGTCCACCGTAGCAGGGCCTGAATACTATAACTGGCTGCAAAGCAAAGTCGAGCAACATAGCTGGTGATAGTGCAGCCCTTCCTGATGACATCCATCCCATCAGACTCAAGTGTGCCTTTTCCCATGCTCACTGTTGCAGAAGTTAGAATGCCCTTCCTGAGGGTAAACTCATGGAAAACAATTGGCCTGGATGGAATCCCTGGCCACGTCCTTAGAAACTGCACAAACCAACTAGTAGGAGTATTCACATATATCTTTAATCTTTTCCTACTCTGTTCTGAGGTACCCACCTGTTTCAAGAAGACCACTATCACCCCAGTGCCGAAGGAAAGCACGATTGTATGCCTTAAAGATGACCATCTAGTAGCCTTGAAATCCACCTCATGAAGTGCTTCAAGAGGCTCATATTAACTGCAGCCTACCAAGCAGCCGTGAACTACTGCAGTTCACGTACCACCACCACAGATCCATGGCTGATGGCACCTCCCTGGCCTTACACTCATTCCTGGAACTCTTGGAGAGGAATGACACCTATGTCAGATGCCTACACAACCGGACTTCCTGACCAACAAACAGCAATCAGTGAGGTTAGATGACAAGTCATCCTCTGCAATAATCCTCAACACTGGTGCCCCACAAGGATGCATTCTCGGTCCCCTACTATACTCCTCATACACTCATGACTGCACAGCCAAATTCCAATGCAACCTAATTTACAAGTTTGCAGAAAATACCACAGTAGTGGGCTGGATATCAAATAATGTTGAGTGATTAGATTGAGAACGTCATAGTATGGTGCCGAGACAAGAACCTCTCAATGTAAGCAAGACCAGGGAAATGGATTTCATGAAGTGAAGCAGTACACACACCATATGTTGATGGCGCCGAAGTAGAGATGGTCGAAAGCGTCAAGTTTTGAGGAATAAATATCATTAGCAATTTGTCCTGGACCAGCCACATCGAAGGTATGGCAAAGAAATGGCACCAACGCCTCTACTTCCTTCGAATGCTGAGGAAGTTTGGCATGTCCCCAACAACCCTCACCAACTTCTACAGATGTGCCGTGGAAAGCATTTTATCAGGATGCATCACAGCCTGATTTGAAAACAGCTCCATCCAAGACATCAAGATCTTACAGGAAGTTGTGGACTGAAGCCCAGACCATCACGTAAACCAATGTCCCTTTGATGAATTCCATCTACACTGCCTTGACAAGGCCACCAGCATTATCAAGAACCAGTCTCACCCTGGTCACTCTCTCTTTCCCCCTATTCCATCAGGCAAGAGGCACAGAAGTTTGAAAATGCATGCTTCTAGAATCAGGGACAATTTATTCCCAGCTGTGATCAAGCAACTGAACAGTCCTTTCATCAGTTAGAGAGGGGTCCTTACCTCCTATTTACTTCATTGGAGATGTTTGAACTATCTTTAATCAGACTTTATCAGACTTTATCTTGCATTTAATGTGGTACCTTTTATCATCTATCTGTACATTGTGGTCAGCTTGATTGTATTCATACTGTATATAGGTTTTTTTTGACTGGATAGCATGCAAACATAAACTTTCCACTGTAACTCGGTACATGTGACAATAATAATCTAAACTAAACTAAACCCATTCCAATTTCAGCTAATACCTCCCACCCTGCCCCAAGGGTACACATTTCTCCCACAACCTGCTCCTTTCTCCCCCTTCATATGCTCATCTCCCTTACTCATGTCCCCCATTTCCTTTATATTGCCCCTCTTTCCCATCCCCCCCCACCCCCTTACACCCATATCCATCCCTCTGGCATTATATTTCTTCACTCCTTATCCAATATCCTTTTGGCTCCTTTTCATCTCAGGCAGCTGTTGCATACTCCAACCATCTGTGTCAAACCACCATCACTTGTATCCACCTATCACTTACCAGGCATTGTCTCACCCCCCCCCCCCCACCCCTCTCTCTACTTTCCCAGTTTTCTCTGATCAATCAGTTTGAAGAAGGGTTGCAAGCCAAAATGTAGTCTGTCTATTATCATCACACATGTTGCTTGAACCATTTCTTCAACCATTTTTGTTTTTCCTCAAGATTCGAGCGTAAATAGTTTCTTGTGTCCAAATCTGTTCAAAAAAGGAAGGGATGGAAATGGCAGCATTGGCCACTTGGGTTAAGGTGGGAAGCTTTTAGAGGCATTAATCTGGTACAGAAATCTGTGCTTAGAAAAAAATGAGAGAATAAATGAAACCTTGCACAGATTTATTGAAAGTAAATTTTGTTTGACAAACCTATTTTTTTGTTGTTGCAGTAATATAGGAGTGGACTATTGGAATGCAATTGATTTTATTTGTATGGGCATTTACAAATGTACGGGTATTATTATATCTTTAGCTTATTTGGAAAATTGAAATCATGGTATTAATAATATGTACAGTGCATAAGGCCAACGTTCGTAGATGTAACATTAGTCACTAATGTTATAATAAGAGAGGAAGTTCCAGTGAACAGTTGAAACAGACAGACGAGTAGCAGATTAAATTTGACAGACAAAATGATTCACTTTGTGCGGACAAACAAGAAAGGGTACAATAAACAAACTGCACAATTTTAAGGAGTGTGACCAGGTCCTTAATGACTCAGTGGATATGCAGTGACCTGAAAGAAAGTATGCGGAAGGAGAATGTTTTATAGTTTTAATTAATTAAATGAATGAATGGTTAATGGTCATGATATAGCAGTAAGGATATGGAAGCCAGTGAATGATAAAGTCAATGTAGAACGGTACAGCATAAACGTATGTCCGTTGGCCCCACACGTTTGTCATCATAATGCCAATTTAACGGAACATTTATCTGCACGTAGTCTGTATCCCCCTATTAAACCTGCCTGCTTATGTGTATTACAAAGCTACATTGTGGTGTGGCTGCAAGGGAGATTCATTTCTTCAAAGCTTTTTGATTCTCCAGCTCATCTTCAACTCTGTTTTGTTAGTATATTCTTCATAGAATGGACTCTACATTTTAGTTTACTAATCCCTCCATAAACTTCCTTTGGACTATCTCTGTAACTATTGATTTAAGAATCTGCAAGCTGAATACATTTTGCTGCGCCATCTCCCTTGAGGCTTTATTTATCACTGTCACACTCGCTTCCGAAACCTCTGGTGGTGTTATTTCCCCTTCAATTTCCTTTTGAGACTTAATGTTCAACTACTTGGTAACTTCATACTGAGTAACTTCCCCCTTGTTATTTATGGAGGATATTAAATATAGTTAAAATGGAATGTTATGCAACCAATATATTAGATGGCTTTTCAGAATATAATCATATTGGAAGAAATATACCACATAAATTTCTGAAGTATCACATCTGTTCTATTATTGCACCAAAATCTACTGTTTTCTGCTAATTTGTTTCATGTGAAATGTTTAATGAGAATGTTGACTTTTCAATATATCAGGACAGAGCTCCAAATGTTTATTTTAATTACTAAGATCAGTTGTTTTGAAGTGATATATTAATTTTGGGATAAAAATAGTTTAATTGAATTTCACAGTGAACATGTAGAAAGGCCATCTGTTGCTTGTGAAAAATACTTACTATGTTTATATATACATAAAATTTGTGCTCAATTGCAAAATAACATTTTTTAATCATAATATCCAATAATGATAGTTTGCAGAATTATTTTTGCCAAGGAGTGTATATTGAACACCAATATTATATCTAGTGCAATGGTATTTAGTGCTGGTTTCCATGAGAAACTACAAACATTTCCAGTGTACGATGTGAATTTTAACTATCAAGTTTGTTTTGTGATGTCAGTATTTGTCCATTTATATTGGATTTACAGGCAGATTTCAATACTTTATATTCATCGTTGCTCTTTGTCAGTGTCTCTTTTTCCTCATGATTTCTTCTTCTTCCTAGATTTTATGCAGTGCAACACCACTCAGTTTATGTTTGTGCCCATTATTGTTACAAACGATGTGCAAATTATAATGCGCATAACTGAAATTAGATACTAGCCATTTCGCCCATTGCTCCTGCTACAACATTTAATTGGACATGGATGATTAGTATGTCGTTCATGCAAATGTCAATGTCAATGGACCCATGGTCTGCCTTTTGGGAGAATAATGGGCCTGTCCCACTTAGGCAATTTTTCATGTGAATGAAAAACCGGCGACTGGAGTGGCGACTGTCAGAGTGGAACACACACATCGCTTCCTTCACCAGCCCGTTATACAGGCGGGGGACAGGGCAACCGGGGGGAGCGCTGTCTGAGTGAAATTCACACGGTGCAAAGCCAATGTGATATAGACACACACTACGATGAACAGGAAGGTTGGCGCTGTAATTAAGACAGTGAAATTCAGACAGCGCTCTCCCCCACTTGCCCTGGCCCCCGCCTTTGCGATGTATTTGTGTGTTCCACTCTGACAGTCGCTGTTCCAGTTCCCGGTTTTTCAGGTGACTGCCAGCAACTTGACAGTTGCCGGCAGTCAGCTGAAAAATCACCTAAGTGGGACAAGCCCATAAGACTGAACATTGTATTATAGGTCTGCTCTTACTGAAAGTTTGGATATTATGGGAGGCTTATACATCAAATCTCTTTGAAATTAGTGCCAACATATTAATTCCTTAATTAATTGTGTGCTGAAATTACTGACTTGTAATTTATGTTTACGTCTGGTGTCTTGTTCGAATATTCTTAAACTATTCTGCTCTATATATTCCCTGATAAAAAGGAAAATTTTGTACTACATTCATGTTTTTTAATCTGACACTTTCTTGACCAGTTATGTCCTCCTCTTGGCCTCGGGCATTGCATATCTCCTTGGATTTCTTACACAAGTGACATACAAAAACATTTAAGATGTGTCAAGATGAGCACATGAATCACCAGAGCACAGAAAGTTCTGAATCAATTGCTGAAGATAGGATTAATATGATAAGGTACCCACTGGCAGCAGCTGCGGAGCATTTTTGAAAGTGGGGGAGGCTGAGCACCGGCTCGGGGGATACACAGCGAAGGAGCGGAGTGACCGAGCTGGGGGGTTAGGGGGGGAATGGTGGTTCGGGGGGCTGCCACTGGTTGCACCGTCACCAGGGCGAATTTGACGCAGAGACTCTCACGGCAACGGCGCAACGATTCCTCCTTGCCTTCGGCATTGATGCTACTCCATGGGCGGAGCTTCAGTGAGCAGCTCGCCAGCCCCGCAAACACTCGCCAGCCCCGCCTCCCCGTCCGCATCTGCCCCCGCCGCTGCTTCTGCTTCCATCCCTCCTTCTACCCCAGCTCTCCAACAACCACGACCAGGTTGCTCAGAGCATAGCAGCGCCTCGTCGAAAGCCGGAGACTGAAACATGTCTAGCCATAAAAGTGGCAGGGCTGTAGCCCCCCCAGCCCCCCCTGGTTCCGCAGCCCATGACTGGTCAGTTTGGACGTAATAGGCCAAATGGCCCATTTCCATGCTCGTGACTCTGATTCTAGAAAAGCTGTTCCCCAAAAGGTATTTTACTACCTACAACTGATATTTAAGAGTATTGCTGTTAGCAAATAGACCACAACCGATATTCCGGGGGTCACCATCCACCATAAATATATTCAAGCCAACTATTTTATTGAAAAAGGTTAGGGACCAAAGCCAGATATTCTGACTCACTACCTGATTCCTCAGACACTTGCACCAATGACAAGACAGCATCTACACAAGCATGTTTAAGAAGGAACTGCAGATGCTGGAAAATCGAAGGTAGACAAAAGTGCTGGAGAAACTCAGCGGGTGAGGCAGCATCGATGGAGCGAAGGAAATAGGCAAAGTTTCGGGCCGAAACCCTTCTTCTTCTTCAAATTCTTCTGCACAAGCATGATGAGATAATCACTGCTTTGTGGGATGAATTCAGTCTCAGAGTACGTAATGCAATCAATGACATCTAAGCCAAATAGCCTGCTTGAAGGGCACTCCATCTCCCTCGTCAATGATCAAGTTTACCATCATTTGCACACAATGACTTCTTTGCAGACCATTTAGCTGGCCCTTCAACTCAATTTCTACTGGATCAGAGGTAAGGGAGCTCTATTTTCCAGTAACGTTCCGTTCTCTCCACCCCCCAAAACCACATACCATCGGAATGTAGATTTGTTGATCATTTATTATGTTGTCGCAAAATCTAATGACATTGATAAGATGTTCTTCTAGCAACATTGTAGAAATAACATTGGTACCTCTTCAATGTTAGTTTAGCTCTGTGTGGAGGTGGATATAAAATATTTGATATTTTCATTATTTCCATAATCCAAACAATATTTCCGCTTTTTGTTAATTTTCCTATTTATATACAAAGATGTTCCTTTGATCTGTTTTGGCATGTTTTAATATTTTATTCTGTATTCTTTTGCTTGGTAATGCTCTATTCATTTCCAAAATCTTTCCAATCTCGTGACTTGCTTGTCATTATGGCAACGTGTTAATGTCCTGTGTGTTTTCACAAATTCTCTAACGTGAATTGATTGAAACACTGTCTTATTTAGTGACAATTTCTAGTAAGGAATATATATCCATTGATGGGTATGCATTATTTCTTTAAATGTGTATCTTTGGATATCTGTCATATCTTTGAATTTCCTCATCTAACTCAGTAACTATTTCTTGATATTAACATAAATTGTTGATGGTTCAGTTTAATACTCAGTTCAGGATTTATGACATTACCTTCAGAGTTTCATATGGAGGTTTTCGTATTAAGATCACTCTTCCCCAGAGGATATTCTAACGTCATTTGTAATTAGTCAGTTTCATTGCACAAAAATTAATCTGGTTAGATGTAATTGACAGGATATTAGCAGCTTGGAGCAGAATTCCTAGAATTTATAAATAATTGATTAAATTTGGTATTCTTATTCACTGTTAATGGAAATATTGAATAGACTGTGTTTTGCACAGTGTTATATTCGTCAATCTTTTAAACTTTAAATAGGTTGCTGGGGCTAAATGATACAATACTTGTTTTGTGAAATGTTCCTACCGTGAACTAATTTAAATTCAAAGTTACCATACAAGAATACAAACAAGGTATTAATTAAATTAACTCAATTTAGCTAAATCAGGAAGGACATGCAATTACCAAGATTATTAACTGGTTACAATATCATAGCTTAAATTTGGAAAAAATCTAATCAAGACAAATTCATGTAAAGCTACCTAATAGTGTGAAAAGCAGATGATAAATAGAGACACAGGTGCTAAATAACTCATAGCCCCAGTGAGTTCCTGTAAATCAACATGAATTATAACATAATAAAGCCTGAGATTGTTGTAGTCAGTCAGTTATTTTAGACAAAGTCCCCAGATATTTCTTAAGTTAACAGCATTAAACTGACATTTCATCAAACATCTGCGTGTGTGCGTCGCTTGTAAAGTTTTTCTCCCCCCTCTCTTCTGATGAGGTGGCAGAGACAATCTCTTTGTTTCCCTGGCAATACTGGTATTCATCGCTGAAACTGATTGCCAACAAACTCTGCATGGTAATGCAATTTGGAGCTTTCTTTGCTATCATCTCTACCCACCTATTCTTTTTGAACATAGACTAGTTCTAAATTATCAACACTGGCGGTCGTTTAACTGTATGCACATGTAACCAGCTTGATAGCTTTACTATTGGTAATGGTAATATCTTTTCAGGCAAGTTGCTGCATTCATTGTGGGGCTTGTTTGTTTCTTTGCCCCTTTAGTGAAGGTTTTTACAAAGTAAATTGAAGAAAATTAGCAGAGATGGAAATGAACGCCAACTGTGCTGTGACTCGCTGAGCGAACTGATCACTTTTACTATTTTAACTTCAAATGGATCGCAATTCAGTCAGCCGGGGGTTGGTACATGCGCTAAAATGCTTCTGCCCTCATTGCCCTAGTTGTCATGAATAGATGTAGAATCCCTGTTAATAGCCGTTCAGTGTGGTGACCAGAACTGAAAGTAATAGTTGGATATATGGCCTAACAAATGTTTTATTCAGCGTAATCTGCATAATCTCTCCCTTGGTATTTTATGGTCGGAGGAGTAAAGGCAAGTGACCCATCGTCTGTTTCAGTTCACAAGGTGATAATTATTTTAACTTCAGGTAGCCCTCATTATTCTAACATCAGGTAGCCCTTGCTCTCTGTCTTCATTTCGCCCCCCCCCCCCCCCCCTCCGCTCCCTTCCCAGTTCTCCCACTGGTCCCACTGTCTCCGCCTACATTCTTTCTTTGTCTTACCCCCTCACCTGACATCAGTCTGAAGAAGGCTCTCGACCCGAAACGTTTACAATTCTTTCTCTCCATAGATGCTGCCTCACCCGCTGAGTTCCTCCAGCATTTTGTGTCTGCCTTCGATTTTACCAGCATCTGCAGTTCATTCTTAAACATTATTTTAACCAGCTTGTAGCAGGCCAAGATCGGAAGCAAAGGAAATCAGCAATTATTTATGTGAATGAGGCTGGTCAGGTGGAAAGATTATCAATGGAGAGTACTTTCAGTAACACTGTAATTCAGTAACACTGAGCATTGTTATGGAAAAAGGACCAAATTAAAATAAGAGCATACGTACTAAACTGAGATGAGGCCAAGGTGATAGATTGAGATTGGGAAATAACATAACAAAACTTGGCTGGAAACAGTTTATTTGAATAACTTAAATTAATTTAACCACGACATTCAAGGGTTTCAGTGCAAACATGCTCCAATAAAGAAAATTGGTGTTGTCAAGTCTTTTAAATCTTGCATATTCATATTCTAACTAACAATTGAAATTATTTTGGAGGAAAGTATAGGAAGGATATATATATCCATTTTTATGTAGTTGGCAGGAATTTAATGAGACTTTTGATAAAGTCCCACAAATTAGGATGGTCAAAAAAGTAAAAGTGAAAAAAGGAGGGTGGGAAAATTAATGCAAAACTGCTTCAGTGACAGAAATCAAAAGGTAATAACTAATGTGTGTGTGTTTGTCACTGGAATCTGTTACCACTAGACTTTCATAGGGGAGGTTGTTTAACTATCTCGAGTTGGTTAAACTAAAATTGTTTTCTTCTGAATAGTGGAGACTGAGAAGAGACTAAGTCAAGATGTGCAAAATTATGAAGGATGTTCCTCTTGGCAGAGGGCTCAGAAAGTAAGGTCCATAGTTTTGCAGTAATTGCTGAAAGGTTTACATGGGAGATGAGGATTTTTGTGAAATCGATGTGCGGTGGGAGTCTGACAATCATTCCCTGAAAAGGTGGTGGGGATAAAAATTACCTTAGTAGTACTTAGACATGCACTTGACGAGTCATGTAGAGCTACGGACCAAAGTAACTTAGTTTAGTTTAGAGACACAGCACGGAAACAGGCCCTTCGGCTCACCAAGTCTGCGCCGACCGGCGATCACCGCACACTTACACTATCCTACACACAATAGGGACAATTTACAATTATACCAAGCCAATTAACCAACCAACCTGTATGTTTTTGGAGTGTGGGAGGATACCGGAGAACCCAGAGAAAACCCATGCAGGTCATGGGGAGAACGTACAAACTCCGTACAGACAGCACCCATAGTCAGGATCGAACCCAGGTCCCTGGCACCTTGACACCCTTGGAAGGTGAAATTTGATTGAGTCACTCTTCAATCGAAACAGGCCGGCACAGTGGCACACAGGTGGAGCTGCTGTCTCACTGTGCCAGAGATCCGGGTTCAATCCTGATCTTGAACACTGTCTGTATGGAGTTTGCACATTCTCCCTCTTGCAGCGTGGGTTTCCTCCTGATACACTAGTTTCCTCCCACAGCCCAAATGCCAGTTTGTAGGTTAATTGGTCTCTGTACATTGCCCCCTAGTGCGTAATGAGATAACTAGTGTGAACGGGTGATGAATGGTTGGCGTGGACCTGATCGGCCGAAGGGCCTGTTCCCATGCTGAAACTATAAACTAAATCTGCTATGATTGCATGTTTTGTATGATATACCACCAGAAAAATCTCTTCTGATCTGTGCTATTCCTTCCATGTAATTCCAAGCAAAATGATCTCCTCTGCTGCAAATATGCTTCTTAATAATGAGATTTAACTGCAATACCTATTATTTGCCTTTAATTACATACAACCCTATATATTCATTTGTCAAAATAAAATGTTTCAGCAGATCTCATTAGAAAATCTACTTACATTTATCAGCAATCTTTTTCAAATTATATTCAATATAAGTGTGTTGCAGTTCCAAATATTAAATCAATGAATAATTGCATATTATTTAAATGTTTTGAATAAATGAAGTTGAAAATGGGATTAACTATGAAAAATTCAATAACACTACATCAACTGTTCACTTTGTATACATAGATTTTATCTCTGAAAAAAACATCCCAGGAAGGAAGTTTAAGTATTTAGTGCTACTGATGATGAAAAGCAAAATGTGATAAATCTCCAAGTTGTGATGGTGTGTAACTTAGAGAGGGAACTTGCAGGTAATAGCATTGATTGTCCTGCTTTGATTCCTAATCTGAATTGTGTTAGCCGACCACATTCACTGCATTGCAATTAACCTGCCAGAGCTTATGTCCTCCCATTCTTGTATTCTGGGAAGTAGCAAGGGCAGGGTGCCTTGGATCAAGTACTTACAGCTATATTGTAGTGTTATCAAGCATGCAGAAGAGATTCTATGCCGTGTGTGTTAGGAGATGATGGCGACGTTTTTAAAGTTCAAAATGTCAATAACTTGTAAAATATAAATTAAATGTGAATGCATCTCACTCTCCCTCTTCAGTCCCCTATTCCCCTCTTCCATTATCCTCCTTCTCCCAACCCTTCACCAACCCTCCTCTGCTTCCTCCCCTCATCCCCTCCCCTCCTCCATTACCTCACCATCCCTCTTCCTTCCCCTATCCTCCGCCATTCGCCCTCATCTCACAGCACTCCCTCCTCCTCCTCTTCACCCTCCTTCTTCTTTCCCCTCCCCTCCCCCTCACCTCTCCCTCCCTTCCCTCTCTTTTCCCCTATCCTCAGTCACTCCCTCCATAACCCCTCTCCCCTCCATAACACCCTCCTTTCCCTCTATTTCCCTGCTTCCCCACTCCTCATGTACCCCCATCCCACTGCCCCACTCTCTCTCCTCACCTCCCCCACATTCCCCTCCCTCTCCCTCCCTACCCCCTCCTCTCCCCCAATCCCTCCTCCTCCCCACTCTCCCTTCTCACCCCCACTTTTCCCTCCCTCTCCCCTCTCCTCTCCTGCCCCCCCCACTCCTCACCTCCCCCTATCCCACCACCCAACAATGACAATCACAATGATTTTAAAAAAATGAATTTCTCCATGAAAATCCCGTTTTTTCTTTAACATAACGTAAACACAATGTTAGCTGTTAATGAAAATGGAATTTGATTATTTTTGATTATTTTTTAAATAATAAAATCAATGTCAATGAAAACCGCGATTATTTTATGTAAATTAAATTCGGGATCCCATTGAGACATTGAATGCGGCTGACGGGCAGGGAAAGTATAAAAGTGTTTTTTGTAAAGTTTGAAATGCCAATAATGTAAAATATAACATCAATGCGAATGAAACTTGGTACTGCACACCTCAGGACAATTGTGACTAAGGTGGGCCAAACATTGTAGTGCTATCATGTATCATATTGGTGGAGTTTCCGGAACACACATGCACGCAAACAAACAAGATGAGAGTTTGTGTAAATACCCCGGGGCAGGGGGAGTGTGAATAACCTGGCCAGTGTTAGCTGCCTATTTGAGCTGGGGTTGATAATTCTTTACGGCATTGGCTGTGGGGGGCCACAGCCAGTGCGGAGAAGAAGTGGCAACCCCAGTTCTACTCCCGCCCAGCCAACTAACAGGCCTCGCCGCTCCGGTCTCAATGCCTCCTTGATGGCCGCGTAAAACCCCAGCCGGGTCGTCGCGGGTAGTAGCGCGGTCGGAAAAAGTGGAATGAAACCAACGTTAAGTGAAATCGTGAGGTATTATTCACAGAAGTAAAAAATGGCAACGTCTTTTCACAACAGTGGAAATTATGTGAATGAAAGCAACGCTAATTAATACAAATTAGTGTAAAAATCGTGAAGTCTTATCTTTAAAGATAGCAAAGTCAGAATGATGCATCAAAGAATGCATCAAACAGTGAGAATGAAACAGGTCGTCCATTGGGGAGGTGTTGAAGCAATTGAGGAATATTATGGAAATGCGGCCATCCCCCTGACATCACTGGAAGCTCGTGGAATATTCTGTGTGTGAAATGGGCTCCACGCCGAGCCACCGTTCCAAAGCTGATCATTTTGAAAGGAAATTCTTTGAATTTTTTTTACTTTAATCAGCAATAAGTGGTGAAATAAAGCATAAAATCATCAGTGAAGCTGATTCACTGCTTAGATGGGGAAAATATGAATCAGAATATGTAAAAATCTTATCGTTACCGTGTAGTTTTTTTGAGAAAATCCAAAGACACACACATATGCACACATATACACACATACAAGATGAGAGTTTTAAAGTTATATACTTGACCAAGTGCAGACCCGCTGCTCCCCCAACGCACCCGTTCCCTACCCGTAGTCCCCACAGGCGGCGTGGTCCTCCAACTCAAGCCGTTCCCGAATGTAAGTGAAGCTGATCACTGTTAGCCGAGCCATTGTGATGTCATCAGTTGAAGCTGGTCATTTTAAATTCAAAGTATTTTGATTTTTTAAACTTTAATCAGTAATAAGTCGAGAAATAAAGCATAAAATGTTCAGTGAAGGTGTCCTCTGCCTAGAGGGGAAAAATGTGAATCAGAATATGTAAACATCTTGTGAAAGTTGGCATTTTTAAAGCTTTAATGGCGAATAACGTGGAATATAGGATGAAATCTTCAGTGAAGCTGATCGCTGCTAGCCGAGCCATTGTGACATCTCAGTGCAAGTTGGTTGTTTAAAATTCAAAGTCTTTTGATGTTATTAAACTTCTTACTTACTTTTAATTAGTAATAAGTCGAGAAATGAAGCATAAAATGTTCAGTGAAGATGTTCTCGGCCTCGAGGGGAAAAATGTTAATCAGGATATGTAAACATGTAATCGTTACCACGTAGTGTTTTTGCGAAGATGTAAAGACAACCAGATATACACACACATATATACATATACACACGTACAATATCAGACTTTTAATAAGTATATGATATGATAGACAGACATATATATATTCCTAAATCTCTCATCTTGTTTGTTATATCTGAGACAATAGATGGAACAAACCTATAGGTCTTTGGGGTGTGGGAAGAAACCAGAACACGTGGAGGAAACCCACATGGTCAATAGACAATAGACAATAGGTGTGGAGTAGGCCATTCGGCCCTTCAAGCCGGCACTGCCATTCAATGTGATAATGGTTGATCATCCCCAATCAGTACCCCGTTCCTGCCTTCTCCCCATATGCCCTGACTCCGCTATCTTTAAGAGCCCTATCTAGCTCTCTCTTGAAAGTATGCAGAGAACCGCCCTCTGAGGCAGAGAATTCCACAGACACACAACTCTCTGTGTAACAAAAGGGAGAATGTACAAATTTAGTATAGACAGCAGCCGTAGTCCGATTGAACCCGGATCTCTGGCGCTGTAAGGCAGCGACTCTACCGCTGCGCTACTGTATCACACAAAATCAGAAATTATTTTTTTCTGAATATTTTGACGTACTCCTTTGGGCTAAATTGATTCAAAAACATCAATGATTAGGGCTTAATTGCTGCTGATGTGAGGGTCAGGATAGGATTTTCGATGGTTCTGGAGAAATCTATGGCAAGTAATAGTTAGCATACAATCTTGGGAAAGAGCTGGGATAAGAACGGTTAATGCATAATTTTGGGATGGAGGCTGGTTATGATTTAAAGATAACAATGGACATGCCCCATTGCCATACTACTGGGCGCCTTGGTGTTCTTTTTACCAGACATCCCAGCCCAACAGGCTCGAGTATTCAATTCATCAGGTGCCGAGCAGGAAACACAGCTAACAAATGAAACAAGACTGCCATTAATATTAGCAGGATCATTGCATATTTGGTCAGCAAAATTTCAGTTTCTCCAAGACCCTTCCAGAGGTATTTTTTCATTGTTGAGGTCCATCATTTGTTTGTAAGAAGCCTGGGCTGCAAGTAAAAAGAAAGCCATGGAGTCTCATAATTTTTAACCCAATGCAAAAAAAAGAAACTGTAGCTGTAATGAAGAATCTTGATCTTGAGGTGAACATGTTTCCAGAAAACAAAAAGTCCAGACGTTTTAGAGTTTAGATATACAGCATCTCTTCGGCCCATCGAGTCCAAGGCGATTATAGATTACTCGTTCACACGGGTTCTACGTTATCCCACTTTCTCATCCACTTGGGTACTGTCGCAATGTTTACGAAACATTTAGACAGGTACATGGATAGTATAGGTTTAGATGAATATAGGCCAAACACAAGCAGGTGGGACTAGTGTAGATGGGACATGTTGGTCGGTGTGGGTAAGTTGGGCCAAAGGGCTTGTTTCCACACTCTATGACTCTTTGACTCTCCCGACACACTAGAATCAATTTACAGAGGCCAATTAACCTACAAGCCCATATGCGTTCGGGATGCGGAAGGAAACCAGACACCTGGAGGAAATCCACATGGTCATAGGGGGAATGCGCAAACACAGCACTCGACATTGGGATCTAAACCAGGTCTCCGGTGCTATGAAGCAGCAGGTCTACCAGATGTGTCACTGTTCCCCCCCCTGTACCGTCACTTGAATGAGACACTGCAGGTGTGAACCATCTATCTTGTGTCATAGATGAAAGCTAACATTGAGAAGTTATTTTTCCAATAGATCTTCTTAAGGCAGAGAATGGACACAAAATGATGATTCAGTTATCACACATCAAAAATAAATAGACAGCTTTTCTGATTCAGCAAAAGGAGATAAAGTATTTCCGGTGAGGGCAAGATGGGCTGAAGGGCCTGTTTCCACAATGTAAGGCTCTCTGAATTTAATCTGAGGTTAATACAATTAATGTGCTTTTTTATTCTTAGTTCCTACAAGAAACATTAGTCTTAAAATTAATGAAATGCACCAAATATGTAGTATGAACAGAATAATATATAAGGTACAATGTCAATACCTCATCAGATTACCAGTGTCATCATTGCATTTGGTCTCTGCTGACAGTTAACCAGATACTATTATAAAATATAATACAGTTAATAATATCCAGTTATTTAAGGTTACATTATTTTATATATCTGAGGGATTTATTTTATCACAAAGATAAGTTTTCAAACTGTCTGTAAAAAATAATATTCAAGGTTCTCATGGTGAGTGCAGATGTTGTTAAGGGAATGTAAGGTTTCCTTAAAGTGACTTAAAGAAGTTCTGCAGAAGCCAAATGTTAGCAGTCTCTGATCTGACAATTTTCCCAATTTGTTTTTAATTGTTCATTATTTAAGAGTCAGAAGTGCTATTTTAGTTTGGTCCTTATGCGTGAAGGCATTCAATTAAAAATGAAAATATTCTCTTTCAAATTGATGTGTGAAAAAAACAGATTTATTGGATTTGGTTAGGAGTGAAGTTGGGGTAAATTGGTTGACTTGGGCAAGTTGGGCCAAAGAGCCTGTTTCCGTGCTGTATGACTCTAGATCCTAATAAGATAACTCACAAGTCCGTATGTGGTCACCGTTAAAATTTGTAGCCTAATTTCATGCTTTATATATTTGTGCATTTGCTGAATATTGTCACATTCATCATGGATTTGTAAGATTACACAAATGCATTGATGTGATGTGACCTAACCTTCTGGGCTCTCTTACCATGTAGGACCTTGGCAAAATCCGTAAAGGCATTGTGCACTGGCATGCCATCATCAATCCTCCAAGTAACCTCATCAAAAAGTTTGGTGAGACAGAATTTCTCATGCATGAATCTTTGCTGACTATCGCTAATCAACACTAGCCTATCCAAATGCTCATAAATTCTGTCCTTCAGAATCCGATCCAATAACTTACCCTCCACTGATGTCAGACTCATTGGCCTATCCTTGCACCCTTTCTTAAATAAATGCATAACATTAGCCACCCTGCAGTCTTCCAATATTTTGTTCTGTGGCTAAAGATGATGCAAAGATGATGATATCTGCCAGTGCCCCAGTAATTTTTCCCTAGCCTCCCACAATGTCCGAGAATCCATTCCCTCAGGCCCTACGAATATATTCACCTGATAAGGGTTGAGCAGCTCAGTTTATGAAGCTGATGGTTGCAGGAAAGTAATTGCTCCCGAACTTGATAGTGTGGTACTTCAGATTCCCCCCCCCCCCCCCCCCTTGCCCAATGGTAGCAGTGAGAAGAGGGTATGGATTGGATGGTGGAGATCCTTCATGATAGATGCCATCTTCTTGAAGCAGCACCTCACATAGATGATTCAGATGGTGGGGAGGGCTGAACTTGTAATAGACTGGGCTGCTGAGCCCCCCACTCTCAGCAGCCTTTTGTTTTCCTGTGCATTGGAATTGCCATATCAGGCCATGATGCGGCAAGCCAGGATTCTTTCCACAATGCATCTGCAGAAGTTTGTTTGAGTATGCGGACACATGCTGAATTTCTTTGAACTTTGAAGGAAGTAGAGGTGCTGGCACACCTTCTTCATGATTACATATATGTGCTGGGCTGTGGCATCACTCAACCGGGTGTTCTGTCTCACTCCTGTACAGTGATTCTTCATCAGCTATAATTAAGCCAACAACAGTGTCTCACAGTTATAGATAGCATTTGGCCTGTACTTAGCCATGGGTGTAAAGAGAATAGAGCAAGGGTCTAACCACGCGCAATTGTGGCGCACTTGTGTTGATCGTCAGTTTGGAGTAGATGTTGTTACTGATTTGCTCTGATTGAGGTCTGCCAATCAGTTTGTTGCTAATTCAAAAGTGTTGCTTTGAATTAGCAACTTTGCTGATGATCTAGAGTAGCCAAATGGGGCCGTAATTGGTAATTTGGATTTGTCCTGCTTCTCGTGGACCGTGCATAACCGGGCAATTTTCCAGATCGCCGGGTAGATGCCAGTGTTGTAGTTGTACTGGAACAGCTTGGCTAAGAAAGCGGCAAGTTCTGGAGGACAAACCTCCACATTATACCATCACATAACTTCACGTTCTCTTTCATTCCTTTTGCTTCCTGGGTGGATTTATACCACCAAACTATTTAGGTTTGCTTTTACAAAAAGTAGCATTGTCTGGAGCAAAATACATTTCCATGTGATTTATTTCATAGAATTGCGTAACTGTTTGCCTTGATCGTCTGCCTTTCCCCATCTTTGGACGACTTCCAGAGTTTCAGCACTCTGAAGTTAAAAAGATAATACCAGCTGCCTTTGTTATATTACTGCTTTAGTGCTGTATTGCCAAGGAATCATTCTGCTGATTATGATGTTCCTTTTTCAGAGCATAGCACAATGCAAGAAAATATATTATATACACCATGCATTGTGGGGGATAGAGATAATCAGTCTATGGAAACAAAAAGTGATGTGTGTTTGGATCCTTGCCAGCAATGCAGTTATCTGGCATTGTTTGTTCAATGCACAGTCAAATAGCTTGTTTACTGTTGGAGGAACTGGGCAGTTTGTCAAATGCCGACTTGCCACATCTCCACAGTGGCTACTGTCCAGCTTGAAAGAATTTGGATTTTGTGCTAAATACTTGCTCGAATATTGTGAAGCTAAGAGAAGTGAGAATTGATAAATGGATTCCTTGCTCCTTACTGATGGGTATATTCCAGCAAATGTTGGGATTTTATATGTGGGACTGTGGGATGTCACTATGGTTGCTGTTTTCATATTGAGGAAAAGGGAAAACATTTAAAACATTAGTTAATCCACTGTCCACATGTTTAGTTTAGTTTAGAGATACAGCGCAGAAACAGCCCACTGAGTCCGCACCAAGCAGCGATCCCCGTACATGAACAATATCCTACACACTCACGGGTCAATTAACCTACAAACCTGTATGTCTTTGGAGTGTGGGAGGAAACCGATCTCGGAGAAAACCCACGCGGTCACGGGGAGAACGTACAAACTCCGTACAGATAGCACTCGTAGCTGGGATCGAATTATATTTCTGTTTATTTTGTTATTTTGAAAGACTACCTTCTTGGTTTTACTTTTTTTAAATTGGAGAATAGAGAGAATGAATCTGCATATTTGACCAGTTCCTGATTTTTGCAATACATTTTGATGACCAATTCCAAAACTGCAGTGATAAAATAAAAAGGCAAGTTATCTACTGAGTATGATTGTAGCCCATCCAGGTGGGATAGAACTAGTCAAGGCTTTCAGAGCAACACGATGCAAAACTCCCTTAAATGTCCTTTAATAATAATAATAATAATAATAACTTTATTTATAAAGCACTTTAAACAACTGCAGTTGCCACAAAGTGCTGTACATGAGAACTCGTGAACAAAAAGCTATTACAAACAATTAAAAACCATTAAAAACCGTAAAACGAAGGACTATAAAAAACACACTAAAAATTAAAAGACATTAAAAGCACTAAAACCAGGAGCAATGCCTCAGCCAGTGTCGAAAGCCAAAGAATAAAAATGTGTTTTTAGGGAGGATTTGAAGATGGACAGTGAGGGGGCCTGTCTGATGTGCAGCGGCAAGGTGTTCCAGAGTGCCGGAGCAGCAACAGAAAAGGCTCTATCCCCTCTGAGCTTCCGCTTAGACCTTGGTACTTCAAGGAGCAGCTGATCAGCTGACCTGAGGCACCGGGCAGGTGCATATAGGTGGAGCAGCTCAGAGAGGTAAGGCGGGGCGAGCCCATTCAACGATTTAAAAACAAATAAAAGAATTTTGAAATGAACTCGAAAGTGCACTGAGAGCCAGTGAAGGGAGGCCAAAATTGGCGTAATGTGCTCCCTCTTTCGAGTTCCGGTTAAAAGGCGAGTGGCAGCATTTTGAACAAGCTGGAGATGAGCCAATGAAGCTCGTGCAACTCCAGAGTAGAGTGCGTTACAGTAATCCAGCCTAGATGTAATAAAGGCATGGATTACTGTTTCAAAATGCTCCCGCTCGAGAATGGGCTTCACCTTTGCCAGCTTCCTTAGGTGAAAGAAGCTGGACTTAACCACCGCGCCTATTTGTTTATCTAGTTTTAAATCACCGTCCATCCTAAAACCCAGGTTCAAGACGGTTGGCTTTACAGACAATGCCAGTAGACCCAAGTCAACAAAGGGAGGTTCACGGCAGCCATTGGGGCCAAACAAAATCACCTCTGTCTTCTCTTCATTAAGTCCCAGAAAGTTTAAGGCCATCCAGGACTTAATGTCCTCAAGACAAGACAGAAGTGATTTTAGAGAATAGTCGTCTTCTTTAAGATGATGCTTATAAAATAATAATAATCCAAGTGTTAAAAATAACATAACGAGATATGATTATACTGGATCTGGATCTGGATGTAGTACGTTGAAAAGCTCTAGGTAGAGCATCACTCAGCACTGGACAATTTTACATTTTATCAAGCCAATTAATCAAGCCAGTTAACCTACGCCTTTGGAGTGTGGGGAGGAAACCGAAGATCTCAGAGAAAACCCACGCAGGTCACGGGGAAAACATACAAACTCCATGCAGACAGCACACGTAGTCAGGATCGAACCCGAGTCTCTGGTGCTGCATTTTGCTGTAAGGCAGCAACTCTACCGCTGCGCCACCGTGACTGCCCACAGTCACGGTGGCGCACCAAATATTATTTGATATAAATATTTGATATAAATACAACCAAATATTATTTGTTATAATTATTTCTGAATATTATACACTTCTATAATCTCTGGACTCTTTAACACCATAAAAAGTTTATTTTTTAATTACAACCCACATGTAGTTCTACGACTGAATGCAACTCACCCTGGCATCATTTGAAGGAGTCCTGTACAGTGATCACTCTTGTGTGCACTTTCCTTGCAGGCTGCCATTTAAGTTTTGCTGTTTCTCATATGAACTGTTTTATTTGACTCAAGATGGTTTTAAAAATAACTCACCCTGATGATCACTCAGCATGGTGGGTTCCTATGTATGCAAGGGATCAGTCCTGACGACATCACTATGAAGCTGCTCAGTTTAATCTTAACCCTACACATTCTTGACAATTTAATTGACACAAACCCTCCTTTGATTGTGCCATCTTTGGCCTGTTTGTTTGATGGATGGCGATGAATTTGCTGATTTATTTAACCTATCATTGAGGCTTTCAGAGCAACACGAGAAATTCACCGTCACCTTGTCTTTGTAATTGCATATATTTTCCACAAACCTCACAATCTGCTTCCTCCAAATCTAATTTCTTATCCCATCTTTGTTCTCCTTCCAACTCATGGATTAGGAACGTGCTGCGATGACTTCTACCAAAGAGAAAAATATAAGATTAGAGTGGCACAATTGAGACAGTGAGAAGCTCTGGAGAAACTATGAAATAATACAACTGATGTATTTACTCTGAGGCTTAGTTTAGTTTAGTGATACAGTGTGGCGCGAGCGCTTTGGCCCAAGGCGAACGTCGATCAAATGCACATTTGTTTGATGTTAATCCACTTTTTCATCCTACACACCAGGAGCTACATGCTCGAGGTGATTTACTAAAGCAAATTAACCTACAAACCTGGCTGTCTTTGGAGTGTGGGTGGAAACTGGAGCCCTGCAGAAAACACACGGAGAATGTACAAACTCCGCATGGACAACACCCGTTATAAGGATCAAACCCGGGTCTCTCGCATTGTGAGGCAGCAGCTCTGCCACTGTGGCACGATGCCACCTTGGTGGTTTCTTGAAGGTATTAAAAATTGAAAAGTTAAGTCATCCACTGACTAACAAGTATCAAGTACCATAACATTGAAGTTTCTTTAATTGATACCAGGAGATGGGTGAGCATTCTTTTTATGTTGTACACTCAATACTGCTTGAAATTCAACAGTTTTTTGGATTCAAATATTATTTGCTGAAAATGAATTTAATTGATTATTATCTGTCATTCTGAATTGAGACCTTTACTGTATTTATAGATTTTATTTTGGTCATACATGTGAATGTAATTACAATGAGGTGTGACTGTGGTTAGAATTGGAACCTGGAACTGAGCCCACTTATTTTGCCTACTGCGTAACTAATAATGATACATTATTTCTTGGGACATTCCAATTACATTTTCAGTGCCTCTTATTGTCCATCTTGTGAATAATAAGGAAGGTAATCTGTAGTCATATCAGACTACATATCCGGCCCGGAATGGAGACTGCGGGACCCAGAGCTGGGGCGGCGGCCCGGAGCTGGGGCGGCGGCCCGGAGCGGAGACTGCGGGACCCGGAGCTGGGGCGGCGGCCCGGAATGGAGACTGCGGGACCCGGAGCTGGGGCGGCGGCCCCTGGAGCGGAGACTGCGGGACCTGGAGCTGGGGCGGCGGCCCCTGGAACTGGGGCAGCGGCCCGGAGCTGATGCTGTGGCGGGCCGTCTCGGAGCGGAGACGGCGTTCTGGCTTTCGGCGGCGGCGACATCACCACGGAGGTCCGCTGGACTGGAGAGCGGCATCTTCGGCCTGGATCGATCGCCTCAGCGCAGAGGGAGAACAAGGAGGGAAGAGACGGAGACTAAGACTTTGCCTCCATCACAGTGAGGATGTGCTTGGTGAACTCACTGTGGTGGATGTTTAATTTGTGTTTATTGTATGTTTTGTTATTATTGATTCTGTGTATGACTGCAGGCAACATAATTTCGTTCAGACCGAAAGGTCTGAATGACAATAAAGGATCTATCTATCTATCTATCTATCTATCTATATCTCTGAACAGCCATTAGAGAAGCATTTGCAAAATTCCATGGGCAGTTTGATCTTCTTGCTTCCACTTCAAGCAAAATTGATTCTCTGAAATAAATAGTAGATTGCCATGATTATGTGGTTAAATTGGGAGCTGTTTTGATTTGCTTGTGAAATGAGGCTGTATGGGTTTTATTGGTACTGTTCATTCCGTCTCAAAGAAAATCTAGGCATTTAAAACGTAACAACTTCCTGAACTCATTATTCAGGAACACTTTTGTTGATGGGCTTCTACTGTTGTGAAGTGATCACGCTTGTAAAATTTAACAGAACTCACAGAAAATTACTTATCCCTTTCACAAATGTGTACTTTCATTCCTTTTGAGTGCGATATTTGAAAGTAGTTAAATAAACTGTGCATCATTGCTGTGTCATTTAGCCCATCGAGTCAATACCAACATCACAGTCACAGGCACTTCCTTCCATCTTTTTTTGTAAATCTCACCACGCATCTTCTTCTTTCGTGTCCTTATGCTATATAGTGGCTTGCCACTGCTATACACATTGTTGCGCTATTTGAGTGTAAAGTGCAAGGTCTGCAGTAGTACATGGATTATCCAGCAATGGGCATTGCAGTAGGTGTTGCAGAGAAAAGCCACACGGTCATGGGGAGAATGTACAAACTTCATCCAGACAGCACTCATTGTCAGGATCGAACCTGGGTAAGGCAGTGGTAAGTCTCACCACGCTCATGAATCAAGAGGCCATCTTTCTCAAAAACCTGCTGGAAGCATTCAGCAGGTCAAGCAACATCTTGGGAAATAGAGATACTGTTAATATTTTGTTCAAACAAAGGGCCTGGGATGTGAAACTGTTACTCTTTCCATAAATACTCCCTGAGCAGCTTTCTCCAGAAATGTCTGTATTTGTTTCAGAGTTTCAGCATCTTTCACATCCCTTCTCATTGTGTTATTCCTTGAGAACTTCACTCCAAGTATTCCATGTTTAAATTCCATCTGATGATCTGTTTTCAAGTAAAAAATAACAATTTCTTGCAATCTGCATCAGTCTAAAAATTCAGCCAGGCTTCAAAGCATGAACCACCATGTCACTCTGGTATGACTTTAGACTTTAGAGATACAGTGTGGAAATCAGCCCTTCAGCCCATCGAGTCCGCACCGACCAGCAATCATCCCGTACACTAGCACTATCCAACACACTATGGACAATTTGCAATTTTTTACCAAAACCAATTCACCTATAAACCTGTACATCTTCAGAGTATGGGAGGAAACATAGCACCCAGAGAAAAGCAACATGGTCAAAGGGAGAATGTACAAACCTCATACAGACAGCACCCATAGTCAGGATTGAACCTGGGTAAGGCAGCAACACTACCGCTCCGCCTCTGTGCCGCAGATACCCTAGATACCCTAGTATGATTTCTGTGTCAGTGGCACATGAGATGTGATTATCATAGGTCAACCTTGTGATCATCAGAGTCTCAGACCCTAATGCTCCTGATCTCTCAATATCTCCCATCCGACTATCCAACCAACATCCAACAGACCATTCTGGTTGAACAGAATTTTTTTGCAGAAGTGGAATTAGATTTTCTTTTATCTATCATTTCTAGTGTATTATGATAGATGAACTAAAGATGTCACTTATAGCTGAGGGCTAAGCGGGTGGCAATCAGCCAATTGCAGTTTGACCTGGGAGGAACTGTGAATCAAGATTTTTCAATCAATGGAGTTACAGAAGATTGAAGAAGTAGCAATGGAGGGATGGGGATCAGTGCAGAGGAACTGGTGTACCCAAAGAGGAAAGCAGAGAAAATACTCACATGAAAATTGTACAACATTGTGAACACACTGTCGTGGGAATGCCCAATAGCCGGCATATCCAGGTAATGTAGTCCAAGTCCCCTTACAGTCCTCTAAAGGGAAGCTAATACAGGGAGTGACTGAACTCAGTAACAAGAAGCACAAGGGTGACTCACTCCAAAAACCAAAGCAAATTTCACAAATGACTTAAAGTGATTGGGAAACAGCCTTTAATGCATTAATGCATTTCACTCTGGAGACAGTCATTTTGTTTGCATAATGAAACAGCTAGGCCTATAGTGGTTCTGATTAGGAAAGGACTTATGGGGTCCTAACTGTTAATGAATTTGCTGTGAATATAATTTACTCTGTGAATAGAAAAGCAATTTAGTTTGCCATGACTGCAATACTTGCCCATCTTTGGCTTCACATTCATGTATCACTCCAGACATGAATTTGTAGAACAACTCAATCTGAGTTTCAAGAAAATATAAATGCAAATTGAGGTGCAAAATGCAGTGAATCAATTGAATTAAAAACAATAATAATCTGTTGATTTTTATACTGACTCTTTAATATGATTTATAAACAAGTACAATCTATATACTTCAAAGCTTCAAAATAAATTAAAAAATATATTTGAAAATATTTAAAACACATTTGCAAGTCTTTAGTTATTGATTCTGGTGCGAGCTGAAAGTGCTTTACATTCATGGTAGGTTTCATGATAATATGCAAAGTTAAATATTTGATTATCAACACTAAATCACCTTCCAACACTCCTGTGGCTAGATTTTGAGTGAGGAAAGCAGAGTGCTGAATATTTTCAAGGATTTTCTACTCTATTTTTAAAAGGAAATCATTGGGATTGACGTGATATAGTTTTCTGAAGTGCGTGCTTATATTGTTGTTGGTATTTTAATGAAAATCTCCATTGTAGCTCACTCTCACATCATCCACCCCACATTCTTTGTACGATTGTCCTAGATTGTTATTGTTCTAATTGTTCAAATGGCACTCTTAATAATGGACAGAAAGGGGAACATAATCTTTTTCTTCAGCAGTACCTGGCAGATTCCAGTTCCGATTGATACTTTATTATCACATGTGTCATGTCACAATGAAATTCTTTGCTTTGCATACCATACACAAAGTATGCAACGAGACACCACATGTAGCGCGCCGACAAAGTTATAAAATATTAATTGTAGCCCGCAATGGTCCTTTTTTGATCTTGGTGCCCCCCCCCACGCTGCATCCCTCTTTGCTCTCTTGTCTAAGGGTCCTGAGGTGATGAATAAGGCCAATGTGGGAACTACAGACTGTCTGCAAATGGAGCAGTTTCTGCTGAGCTTCTGTGTGCTCCTCACATACAGACTTGAACTTCTCCGAAAAAGATTCCAATACTCCTCCTCCACTTTAACCTGGCATGTTCCATGGAGTCACAGAATTGATGGGGGCTGTTATATATATATTTTCAAGGTAGCTCTGAGAATATCCTCGAGTCTTTTCCTCTTTCAACCTGGTGACTTCTCCAGAGACAGAATTTGAAATAGAGAGTATGTTTCCGGAGTCTTATCTCAGGCATGCAGACAATGTGGATCGTCCAACGGCTACAGCTGACAGACTGTAATTGGAACCTTAGATCGGGGGATGTTGACTGAGAGAAGACGCTAATAATGATTTCCTTATCCTACCAGTGGATTTGAGTTACAGCATTGTTGGTAACGTTTCAATGCCTTGAGGAGCTTGTGGTAATACAAGTCTCAGGAGAGTTTAGAATGGCAGGAATCACTGTTCTTCAGTACACCACATGTTATATGCCTATTTTGAACTCTCAATCTCGAGTAACAAGTTTCTTCTGTTGGCAAAATGCCGCACTGATGCATTAATAGTAATAATGGATTTCATCATCAATGTTTCCTTTTTTTGAGAGGTGTTTTCCAAAATATGGGTAACGGTTCACATTGTCTGTTAGTAAAGTTGGAAGGTCTTTGTCTAATGGATGTTGAGTGTTAAGTTCATTTGGTCTTGTGCTTTCGTGAATGAGTTCATGTTGACTTGAAGCTTGGCTGCCAAATGTGAACAAATTCAAGCCTCAAAAGTCAAGAGAGACTCAAGCCTGGTTATTTGCTATATGCACTTAAACCAGGCCATTAAATACTTACATGCTGTAGCTTCGCAGGCACAACACAACAGCACAATAAATAAATATATAATAAACCATAAAACTACAAATTATCAGTTACATTAGGTAACCAGACCATAATATTGCAAGCTGAAGTATGGAATGCAACCTTCATTTATTTGGTTTATTATTGTCACGTGTACCAAGGTACAGGTACTGTGAAAAGTTTTTTTTTGCATGCTATCCAGTCTATGAAAAGACTATATATGATTACAAACAAGCCGCCCCACTTTGGCACCATCAATGTATGCCAGGCTTCGCTTCCTGAAGTCAATCATAATCTCTTTTTCACCCAGAGAATCTCTTGGGAATCTGTGGAATTTTCTGCCACAGAAAGAAGTGGACCCAATTCACTGGATGTTTTCAAGAGAGAATGAGATTTAGCTCTTAGTGCTGACGGAATCAAGGGATATGGGGAAAAAGCAGGAACGGGGTACAAATTTTGGATGATCAGCCATGATCATATTGAATGGCAGTGCTGGCTCGAAAGGCCAAATGGCCTACTCCTGCACCTATTTTCTGTGTTTTGATGTTTCTAACCAGGTTACCAGCTTCAGTGCTGAGGTAGGGTTGTACTTGGGGTTGTGCTATTGTTGATGGGATGAAGCTGTTCTTGAACGTGGAAGTAATGGTTCTCAGGCTCTTGTACCTTTTTTCTAATGGTAGCAGGTAATTGAGAGGGTCGTGTTAGCCTTTGATGATATGAGTGGCCTTCTTTATGCAGCACTTCTTGTAGATCCCTTCAATGGTGGGAGGTCAGTACCCATGATGGACCCAGCTTCCTTGTGCCATTCTTGACGACTGAGATTAGGGTCGACTTGGTTGTAGAGTGTTACTATATGTAGTTTGAACATTATTTCCAGAATAGACTTTTATAGATGCAATGTGTAAACAGGCTGGTCGGTCTACCGAATCTGTGCCGACCAGTGATCACCCATACACTAGTTATTTCCTATACACTAAGGACAATTCACAGAAGCCAATTAATCTATAAATCTGGGAGGAAACTGGAGCACCTAAAAACCCACGTGGTCGCTGGGAGAACGTACAAACACCATGCAAACAGCACTCAATGAGGTTCACTCGAGCTTGTTGGAGATGAGGTGCAGCTTTGTGGCAAAAGGTATTTCGTAAAAATTGCTGGCACTATGGCAGATCCGAGCATGACTTTGGTCTTCGGTGCTAATGGCTGTCATGGATATAGTGGGGGTTTGTATCGTGGTTTGCTTGGCATGATGAAGCAAGCGATTGCAAAAAGCACAGTAGTGGCCTTGTGATGGAGTCAAAGACTTCACGAAGGTCACAAAGGACATAAATGGTGGCCTGTGCTGCTCCCTATGTTTCTGTTGGGATTGTAAAAAGGTAAAGATCTTGTCCATTGTGCAAGGTCCTAAAGAGATGGATAAAGTCCACACTTGGTCCACAATGGCATTCCCTGTCGCAGACATCAGGGAGACTCGTCTGTAATCAGTATGTTTGAATGTAACTCATTCTGACATGGAAACAATGGGTCATAGTCATCAGATACTCCCCAAACCTGGATGCTACAATCAACATCAAAAAGGGCCTCTACTCAAAGATTGTCTGCAGCAACTGATTCTCCTGGGCATTTTCAACACTAGTTTGGGAAAAGACCCAAACTTTTTGGCATGGCATGATTGGCAAGGAGAGAGTGGAAGGCTCTCGTGTAGGAATCCTTCACAAAATGCTTAGAGCAGGATCCTGTAACCAGTTCCCCGTTACACTAGAGGTGTTGTCTCCATAACCTTGGTCCAGGTATTGGAATCTGTTAGATTATATCACCATCTGAACCAGAATCCATAAAGATATAACTTCACCCAGACTGTTACCGGAATGGATGAGCACTGAACTCTGTTATCTCCATCAATGTAGCCTCAAAAAGCTTTCAAAGGTCCACAAAGGCAGCTCTTCTCAGACAGCACCTCATATACAACATGAGGACTCCCAGCCGACAGAAGGCCAAGACAGCCACAATAAATTAATTTCTCTGAGTTTCACCATAATTGGCACCTGTGAAAATTCTCTAGGTTTGTCCACATTGAAAAACTTGCAGAAATTTGATACAAATGACCAGGAGTTTAAGGAACTTGTCAATTGAAAACAGAAAGTGTGCCTACAAAGGAAGTTCCACCATTTCTTAAAGGAAGAGCGATCACTCTACAGGCTCCAGAAGGCAAAGTCCAAAATAAGCCTTGATCTAAAGAGCAGCTGGCAGATGTGAAGAAAGCAGGATGGCAAACAGCTCGATCATTGGCAAGACAGGCTGATTCTTATTCCCTGACCTGGCTCTCAACATCCTAGATATCCAAGAGTCCATCCACTCAGAGTGAATTTAGCAAGAACAGAAAGGCAGTCAACACCTGCCGAAAGGATCACTTTGAATACCTCCTCGAACATTATTCTGCCTTTGACATGAGCTCTCTCTAGTCCATCCCACAGCAGGACTAGAATGAGAGGTAAAAAGCCAAAAACGCCATATCTCAGCCACGAAACAACTTGGTCTTGGTGTCGGTATCTCCACCGTCTTCTCAACAGTGAGCAGTTTAAGCAATGAATCTACAAGCTGATCGTACACATCTTTGATGAGGGAATCTCAGACCTGCAGTAATCTGTGACTATCTTTTTGTAAGTAGGGAAAAACATGCAACTTCATCAATTACATTTAAAAAAAAGAAGAGAAAAATAGACCTAATAAAAGTGAAGCTTTTTGAAAAATCTAACTGTAGACACTCAACCAGCTTTGATGCTTTTTTTGCCAACCATCATGTTATGATGGATCACGTTGTGAGTTTTGTTTTGATGATGCATGTTTAATTTAGCAGTGAATGATAAATTGCATGGTTTTGGGTGAAATAACTAGACTGAATCTGTCCATGACAGCCTAATGCTGTTTACATTGCTAAAACACTCGAGGACTTGCAGGGAGAATGGATGAAAGCAGGTGCAGAAATCATGCATGCTGTCATTTTCAAAGTCTGGGTTCAGCTTGCAAACTTTGGTCTTAATTACTGATTGACATAATTAGAATTTGCCTTGAGGTGTTGATGCAAACACCAGTGACTGCAGCTCTCATTTGTGGAGGGCGCAGGCATTCAGACAGAAGGATTATTCAGGAAGCCTTCCCACATACCGTGAAGATTCTTGTGGATGACATCTGGTGGAGGGGAGTCATGCAACTACGTGTGTATGGGTGGGGTAGGAGCCCATTATACCCCCTTATGATCATGTAACTTTCAATAGCAGAATTCTCGCTACTCTCCATGGCGGCTTCATTCTGGTCGCCGCTAATTTTTCGACCATAATGAGGCCCCGACTAGTTCCCAGAATGCGGGAACTCCTCACGACCATGAAGGGAACTCCCCGGCAACCACCCGCGAACATGTGGCGACCATGTGGCGACCGTATAGTCTCCTGCAGTCGCCTAAAAAGTCACCTAAGTGGGACAGGCCCATAAGGCTCACAAAGCACTCAATGTTCGAACTGTTTTAAATCTCAACTAAGTACCACAAATGCAAACAGTGCAAATAATGTGGGATACAATGCTGCAAAATATTACAAACTGCTATGCTTTAATTTATGTATTCTGTATATATTTTAACCTTTAACAGTAAATGCTCCCCCCCCCCCCCTCCTCCTTTCCCCCTATCCCCCTTTCCCTCTCACTCAACACATGGTCAAATCTGTTTGCCATTTCAGTGAAAGTTATCTATAAACTCTAATATCTTGCCTATTAACACCAGAGAATTTTAGACACCACTCGCCACAACAATAACTCACAAATTTCTCTTTGCAAGTTGACTCCCCTCCACTGCCACCATCCTTCTCCCTCCCACCCAAACCCCTTCTTGTAATGCAACAATCACAAAGGTGACAATTTGATTGATGCAACCTTCACTTTTGATCATATCCTCGCCATCCGGTTGCCTAAAGCAGGAATGGTTGATAGCTATGCGTTAGTTAGTTAGTTAGTCAGTTTAGTTTATTGTCACGTGTACCGAAGTACCGTGAACAGCTTTTGTCGCGTGCTAACCAATCAGCAGAAAGACAATACGTGATTACAATTGATCCATTTACTGTATAGATACATGGTAAGGGAATAACGTTTAGTGCAAGCACACCAAACGTTTATCACACCAAAAATGCTTTGTTTGAGAAAAGTTTGATTTTATTACCAGTTTAAAAGTTCTCATTGAATCTTTCCACAATATTAACATTTGGAAATGCTAGTTGAGCACAGAGCTAGATATCTTGGAGTGATCTTGCTGTTTATATGATGACTTGTTACTTCAGTAGCACAGTCTCATAGCAGGGATCCAGAGGATAGCTGCTGTTTGCATAAACAACACTTTAGCAATTCTTTTATGGCTTAACAACTTCTTTAAAAAAGTTGAGCAGTGACGTTGAATTCTGCACATTGCTTTTGGATATAAATTGCAGTCAACTCATTGATCATTGTGTAGTTCTTGCTGAAAGTATCTGACTACAGTTCTTTACAGGTCTGGTATAGAAACGATTTAGCCCAAGCGGAGTATGCAGACATTTATGCTCCATTTAAACCGCCTCTCATCTATCCTCATCACATGTCAGCCTAATTCTCTGACATATGTTGTAGAAACCTTCCCTAATGATATTGACCCATCCTGTGATTGCAAAATCCCCATTCTCACCAGTCGTTGGATAAAGAATTCTCTTCTGATTCCCAATTGCATTTCTTGTGAATTATCCTCTGACGTAAACCTTTATTTAGAGCCCGAGGTGGGAATACTCTCTTTGCATCAACTATATCAAAATACTTTCTTAATTTTAAGACTTTTATAAATTCACCCCTCAGCCTTCTTTTCTCAGGGGAATAGAGACTCTGTCGGTTCATGGTTTCCTGATCTGTATATCTTCAACGTCAGGTATCATTCTCTTAAATCTTTGGACCCTCGCTGGTGCCTTGACATATTTTTCACAATATGGCAACCAGGACTGTGTGTATTGTTTGAAAACATGGTCAATCCTGACACAGGTTTACTTTCCATCTCTAACAAGGTGCTTGGTTTGTTTATTCTTAGTGGTTTTCTAACCAGTGATGTAACTTTTAGTGGAACTGCAGAAAAATCAGCTAGAAATAGACAGGTAATTCTGCTGACACTTGTAATCACAGCTTCAGCTCAATAAATTCTTTGCTCATCTCGTCAAATCAGAGAAATACAAAATTCCTGATTTAATTCGGTTTAATTTAACCCATTTAATTACAGACCTGTTTTACGGAATAAAAACTTGAATAATGACTTGATTGTCCAAGCAGAGCTTTGATTTTAATATATTAAAGACCAATGTCGCGGTTTGCAACAGAAATGGTTGGCGAAATGGAAGATGGAGTTTAATCCGAGCAAGTGGGAGGTGCTGCACTCTGTGAGGTCAACATAAGAGGAAAATATACAATAAATGTACAGAGGAATCTTGGTGTCAAATGCCATAACTCCCTCAAAATGGCAAATTTCACCTGAAAAATCTCATACTAGAGGACATAGCTTAAAGATGAGAGGAGCTGTTTAAAGGAGATGTGCAAGGCAAGTTTTCTTTTACACACAGAGCCATTTGTAGAATAGTACCGAGCAAATGAATTTCAGTGCAGACTTTGTGGTAGACAGAGTTGTTGGTAGGAGGTTAAGAAATTCCACTAATTTTTTTAGCAGGTTATCCCTATGCCAGTGCTTAAATACTTGATGCCCACAGTCTGCGTCCAGCAGCAGAGGTCATTGGTGCATGTGGTTAGACTTTCTATGCATGCACTTTGCACAAAATCCACTTTATAATCCAAAATCCCAAATTGCAATATTATTTACTGTGGTCTAGCCATTTGGGTTCCTTGCACAGTCCTGTCACCTGATTCGGCTTCATTTCATAAACAAATATGAAAATTTAGTTTACGACAGCTCAGCTGATTAAAAAAGGCCAGATCATTTTTTTCACGCTTCATTTATTTT
Source organism: Amblyraja radiata (assembly GCF_010909765.2). Lineage (NCBI taxonomy): Eukaryota > Metazoa > Chordata > Chondrichthyes > Rajiformes > Rajidae > Amblyraja > Amblyraja radiata. The sequence goes on along the minus strand of NC_045982.1, from coordinate 22,152,076 downwards.
ATCTTTGCTTCATCTACAATCAGTGACTGATTTAATTTAGATATTTAACCCTATCTCTTAAATAAACATTCGATATATACAGTACATGTATATGCATTCTGATTAGGTACTCCAGGTCCAGAAAATAACACAGACACAAAATGCTGAAGTGATTAAGTACAACAGGCAGCATCTCTAGAGGGAAGGAATGGGTGACTTTTTGGGTCGAGACCCTTCTTCAGAATAAAGAATATAATGTGATCTGATTATTGTTATCACTGATTTCTATCTTAAACAAAAATACTTTTTTTCACCTTATAGTCATAACATTTAATGGGTTGGATGATTTTAATCCAACTCCCCAGAGACAGTCAGGCACTTTAAATTGAGCTGTTGAGTTATTCATCCAAAACTCACCCTGATCCTATCACTTCTAACCTTCAGCAGATGTTGAGGCAGATGAATGAACATGTTGACACTTTACAAATCTTTGTAGATTGAATTTTTTAAATTTTGCATAAGCTAATATATTGATGCATGTGAGAAGTTTCCTTGCCAGATAAAATAGTTTGGCTGTTATGGTGTGAGCTAAAACAAACAGGTAAGGCCTGTTGCTGCAATTGGACTTGTTCCAAATACGATTCTATCCTCTCAGGAACTGTAACGTTGTGCACAACCAAAGCTACCCTTCCGAAAACGGGAGTGTGTGGAAGGAATATTAATTTAATATTCTTCGAATATGGCAATGCTGCTTTAGAAATAGTTATACGAAGCTCCTAAATGGAATAAATGCCCGACAATCAAGGATGTCCGACATTTGATGGAATGGAATACATTTTAAGTTTGATTTTCAGAGGTTTCAAAGGTTTCAAAGGTTTCAAAGGTCATTTATTGTCACATGTACAAATTGACATAATTTTAGAATATGATCATGTGGTTAGTAACAATCATTCATTTAACTGGTACTTTTAGTCAGTGCTGCAACATTTTGGCAAATACAGCTTAATTTGTCAAGTTTACTAAACTGAATACGGCAGCTATTCTTCACACTGATTTGGAATAATGGTCTGTAAATGCAGGACATATGTAACTAACACTTTGAAAATTGCTTTCTTAGTTTCCATTTTTTACCCTTTGATTTATTTTCTGACATTCTGAATGTAGTACTTTCTCCTTGCTTAACATCTCTGTGTCCTGTTTAGTTTATATGCTGGGAAACCTTTCCTGAATAATGACTCTCAGCATGGGACACATGATACATAATTGTATTGTTGTCATGCAGAGGCTCAAGCGACCTGTGGTGCCTCAGTTGTTGTAAACTCTATTAAATATATATTGTGTGCAGAGAAACAGAGCTGACAAAGAATAAGTAAATAGAAGGCATTGGCGTGAAATGCAAAAAGGTACTTGAAATGCAAGCACAGTCTCAGGGAAGTTGAAGTTGAACACTTCACAGGCAAAGCTGCAAGAATATTGAACACTTCATAAGCATAACTGCAAGGATATTGAAGATAATCGTGCACATTTGGAGTTATTTCAAAAAACAAATTGGAACATTTCCAGTAAAGGAAAGATAGCAGGGGGAAAATAAAATAAAATTAAATCTGAAATTAAAAGGAAAAATGTTTTTTTTTCTTTGGTTTATCAGGTTCTGGATTACGAACAATAAATCTCATTGTTTATTGGTGCATCATGCCAAATAAGATCGATTGTGAAAAAAATCTATTAGAATACAAAATAATTTCAGAAAACTGCACAATAATTGGAATGCTCTTTCAAAATGAAATAATTGATAGCAGTTTTTTTTTAATGATAGGTTATTCTTTGCATGCAGAAATTTCAGTTCCAGAAACAGTTTCCTCTGCACACTAACATTGGACAATTAAAGGGCCAGTACTACATGTGCCTAGTCTTCACGGATTTTACTCAAGATAAATGAAGTAGTTATTTTTTTTTAAATAGTTTGTTCATTTGTGGTCAAAGTGGAGTAGTGCGCAGTTCATATTTACAAATATAATTAGCGGCTCTATTTGGCGACTTTCCAAACAATAATAATTCATACTGGAAGTTGTTTATGAAACTTAGTTATGTGCTGTTCTAAATGCACAAATTAATACTTCACTGGAAGCAATATAAGTGTTAGGAATATGAGGAGTAACAGTCAAATCAAAAAGCATCCTTTAAATACAATAATTTCATGAGAGGTAGCCTATATGGAGATGACCAAGTGGCTCAATTTTTATAAAATTATAATTGCTGTGGGACAAACTATTATGTACAAAGTAAAATAAGCTGTAGTAAATTATATATGTATACTAGACCAAGTGGGACCCATTATTATAGATATAATAATCCTCAGTATTATCCTTGAGTAGTTTGCAGAATTGGTCACTGCATGGGATTGTATTTAGTGCAGTTCTGGGGAAGTTGGCCTCTACAGATTTTCGATAAGCATCCTCAAAGGAATGTTTTCTCACGGTGAATTTGGCAGAAGAATGTGATTAAAAAATCGGAAAGGAGAAATAATGTATACAACTAGAGATAGACAAGAGTCCAGTTTTTCAGGACCACGTTACAGAGGAAATGGGTGAATGCACAGAACACCCGGTTGGTCATCTATAGGGCACATAAAATAAATCTGGCGCAAACCTGGACAGGACTGGACATTACCAATATAGGATTCAAAATGTTTAGGATAGTACGTGGAAATAAGAAAATGAGTGAGTTTGCCAGCATTGATTGAGGAAAACATTGCAATGCTAGAGGGAGAGGGTGTTCTTCCTGTATAGTTAGACAAAAATGTTGGAGAAACTCAGCGGGTGAGGCAGCATCAATGGAGAGAAGGAATAGGCGACGTTTCGGGTCGAGACCCTCTTCAGACTGCCTGCACAGAATCTGTTTGACTCGAGGTGCAAGAGGAAAGAGTAAGGAATAACAGGGACTTCAATTATGCGCCTTGATAACCTTTGACAGCTTTTTCAAAGTCTTGTCCCACATGTATAATAATCAGAGATATTTCCAGTCAAAATTTATTAGCATAATTCCAGAACAATATAAAAAAAAGACGCTGCCTCAAAAAGACTGGCAGCATCATCAAGGACCCACATCACCCTGGCCACACACTCATCTCCCCGCTACCTTCAGGTAGAAGGTACAGGAGCCTGAAGACTGCAATGTCCAGGTTCAGAAACAGCTTCATCCCCACAGCCATCAGGCTATTGAACTCAACTCAAACAAAACTCTGAACATTAATAGCCCATTATCTGTTTATTTGCACTTTATCTGTTTTATTTATTCATGTGTGTATTTATCTGTTTTATTTATTCATGTGTGTATATATTTATACAATGGTATATGGACACACTGATCTATTCTGTATTCATGCCTTCTATATTCTGTTGTGCTGAAGCAAAGCAAGAATTTCATTGTCCTATCTATCTGGGACATGACTATAAACTCTCTTGAATCTTGAATCTTAAAGGCATGAAGTGAAAAAGCAAAGAGGTTCTGATGATTCCCTGTAAACTCTGTTCAGCCCCAGCTTGAATTATCCTTACTGCGCTTTGGAAAGATTGTGACGACCTTACAGACTTGGAGGAAATATTTACTGGGACAGATCTAGGGATGTTAGAGTGAAAGGCTGGCATTGTTCTCCTGCAATTATTCTCCTTAAAACATAATAGGTTGAGATGTGATAGGACAGTGGTGTTCAAAATAAAGAAGGGCCTAGACAGATTAGACAGTGACATTATTCTCATTGGAGGAAGATTAAGAGTCAGTTTGACGTTGATTGTCAAAGAACCAAAGATAGCATGAAAGAATAAAAACTTAAAACTGCAATATCTGGGATTGTTTTCAAATGGAAATTGAATCTGTACTTTAAAGAGAATAAATTGACAGGATAGCAGAAATAAAGAGTGGGACTGGATTGAGCTGGGCTGCTGTTACAGAGAATCACTATTGGCTTAAAGAGCACATGACCTCCTGCACAATTACCATTCTGTGAGATCAAGGAAACAGACATTGGAAAAAGTCCTTCAGCCACCATGCCTCAGGTACAATCTATACTAATCCCATTTCTCAGTGCTTGGATTGTAAAACTATTTTGCTATGGTGTTTCAAATGCTCACCTGAATACATCTTAAATTTTGACAGTATCTTCCTCTACCAACTCCTCAGACAGTGTGTTCCAGACTTCAAACAGTGCAAGGTTTGATTCTACTCATGCATGATATGATTTGCTCAGACAGCATGCAAACTAAAGTTTTGCACTGTATCTGTGTGTATGAAAATAATATATCAACAATAAAATAGGATAAGATGATAAACACTGGGTATGCTAACAATGGTCATATCATAGAGCCATAGTGTCATACAGTGTGGAAACAGTGGCCCAATTTGCCCACACTGACATGTGTCACCTACACGACTCCCATTTGCCTGCTTTTGGCCCATATCCCTCCAAACCTATCCTATTCATGTACCTGTCTAAATGTTTCTTAAACGTTGTGATAGTACCTGCCTTAACTACATTCTCCAGCAGCTCGTTCAATAAATTGACCACCCTTTGTGTAAAAAAAAGTTTCCCCTCAGGCTCCTTTTAAATCTTTCCCCCTATTCACCTTTAACCTATGTCCTCTAGTTATTGATTCCTCTACTCTGGGCAAGAGACTGTGCATTTAACTGATCTATGCCTCTCACAATTTTGTACAATTCTATAAAATCACCCCCCATCCTCCTGTACTCCAAGGAATAGAGACCAAGCCTACTCAACGTCTCCCTATAGCTCAGGCCCTCGAGTTCTGGCAACATCCTTGTAAATCTTCTCTGCACCCTTTCTAGCATGACAACATCTTTCCTATGACATGGCGCCCAAAACTGAACACAATACTCTAAATGTGGACTCACCAATGTCTTGTATAACTGCAACATGACCTCCCAACCTCTATTCTCAATACTCTGACTGATGAAAGCCAATGAGCCGAAAGCCCTTTTGACCACCCTATCTACCTGTGATATCACTTTAAAGGAATTAAGTACCTGCACTCCTAGATCCCTCTGCTCCACAACACTCTGCAGAGCCCTGCTCTTTAGTTTAGTTTAGAGATACAGCACGGAAACAGCCCTTCGGCCCACGGAGTCTGCACCAACCAGCAATCCTCGCACATTAACACTATCCTACACACACTCGGGACAATTTACAATTTTACTTAGCCAACCTACAAACATGCAAGTCTTTGGAGTGTGGGAGGAAACTGAAGCTCCTGGTGAAAACCCACGCAGTTCATGGGAAGAATGTATAAACTTGTGCAGACAAGCACCCACAGTCAGGATCGAATCCAAGCCACTGGCGCTGTAAGACAGCAACTCTACTGCTGCGCCACTGTGCCACCCTGTGTAGGTCCTGCCCATGTTAGACTTCCCAAAATGCAAAATATAAATATCGCATGAATAGATTTTATAAAAAAACTTAGCTTGGCAAATATTAATTGGAATACATATATTATAATGCATGCGACTCCAAGGGACAAAACTAATATCATTTTTTTTAAATTGCACAATTGTATAGGAAAGGGTACCCTGGTAGTAGAGTGAAGAATTTGTTGGTATTGAGTCCAAATCAACTAAACCGGTTTATGGTCTCTTTAAATTTAAAACTCATTTGACAAACTATTTTCCATTTGCCTCATTTAAAAAAAAAAAACAATTCTTTACAAATCGTTTTTTTGGGCAGAGTCTGAATTAATATTCCATTCATGACTAATGCAGAGAAAATGGTTTTAATGAAAAAGGTTTATACAAATGTATGATAAACCTGTTTTCGATGAGATGGAGGCTGCCGGGAAAATAAATGTGGAGCTTCATACTATTAAAAGATTCATTTCAACTGGGATTAATGGAAAGTATCAAATCATTAATAGAGTCCAATGTTCCATTAAATTTGCTATGTGCTGTAATGATTCTCTGCATTACTAAGAAGAAGGAGGCTCAAAAATGAGAAAGTTCCTTGCTCTGTGTTTACAGCTCATTAAATACATAATTTGCAGGACCACAATTAGTATTCCTTGCATTCTCAGTGTTGCATGAATTTTATCATGAAATTAAACTTGCAAACAATTTCAGTTTAATTATCCATTATCCATCTTAATCCATGACATTAAAATTGGAAGATCTGAGAAGAATTTCTGAAAGTGATTTACTGAACCATTTTGCAGCCTGATTTGTGTAAATAAATTGAAAAATGAGTAGAGGATTTCAGCGTGACCAATCTCTTTGGTGTCTTACACTCCTTGTGAGTTTTCCATCACAATTTTTTGTCATTGATTGGAAGGTTCAGCATGGAAACAGGCCCTTCGGCCCACTGGGTCCACACTGACCATCAATCACCTCTTCACACTAGTTCTACTTTCACTTTCACATCCAAACCCCATGCCAGTGGCAATTTACAGAGGCCAATTAACTGGCAAACTTGTACATCTTTGATATGTGGGAGGAAATCAGAACAGCCAGAGTAAAACACGCACAGTAACAGGGAGAACATGTGAAGTCCACACAGATAGCACCTGAGGTCAAGATAAAACTCGGGTCTCTGATGATGTGAGTCAGCAGCTCTATGGGCACCACTGTGCCGTCCTGCATGCTGTTGCCAGCCACCTTATAAACATGCAAATTATTCTGCTTATTTTTCTAAGTCACCCTTATTTTCAATTCCCCAAACCACAGCCTGATTTATTGATGAAAATCGGTTCATGAAATGTGGGAACAAATCATGTCCAATTCAGTCCGCTGCTTGGCCTCACCATTTCTTCCCCCCCCCCCCCCCCAAATTCTTCCCACACTCGTAATCTAGTGGGAATGAGTGTGTCCAATTATCCTGGAATGCTTGCTTCTGAAAATGGGCACCAGGTTGCAAGGCCTCATTGGTGACTAGGTCGCATCTTGAAGTTAGAGAAATCAATAGTCAAGTAACCCTTACATCCCCTCTCTCACCGTCCCTCCCCCACACTAGTTGGCCTACTAGTTTTGCTGTTATCCTGTTGTGTTTTACTCTCTGTATGACTCGTTATCGCTTAGCCCACAGCAAACGATGGACTATTGTGGGCTCCACCTTTCCTTGATCATTGTTGCTATTTGCATATCTTTCATTCATTTGGTCTATGTACTTTCTATATCTCTAATTTCCCTTTTCCCTGAGTCTGAAGAAGGGACTTGATCCAAAATGCTACTGATTCTTTTTCTCCAGAGATGCTATCGTGACCTGCTGAATTATTTCAGATTTGTGTGTATCTTCGGTATAAACCAACATTTGCAGATCCTTCCTACACATAAAAGTTGGGTTGTTATGTTGCAGTTGTCCAAAATGCTTGTGAGGCCATACTTGGAGTATCGTGTTCAGTTTTGGTCACCGTGCTGTTCATTCAGCTGGAAAGAATGCAGAGAAAATTTACGAGAATGTTGGCAGGACTAATAAGGAGAGGCTCAGACTTTAATCCTTGGAGTGCAGGAGGCTGAGGGAGGTCTATAGAGGTAATTTAAAAACATGAAGGGAATAGATAGTGCACAGAATCTGATACCCAGGCTAGGAGAATCAAAAACAAGAAGACAAATGTTTAAGTTGAGACAAACAAGATGTAATACAAACCCGAGGGGCAACTTTTTCAATTAGAATGATGGGCATAAGGAAGCAGCTGCCAGAGGAGGTAGTTGAGGCAGATACTATAATAGCATTTAAAATACAATTGGACAGGTACATGGATAGGAAAGGCTTAGAGGATATGACCAAATGCCTGGCAAATAGGGTTGGCTTCGATAGAAACATAGAAACATAGAAAATAGGTGCAGGAGTAGGCCATTCGGCCCTTCGAGCCTGCACCGCCATTCAATATGATCATGGCTGATCATCCAAATCAGTATCCTGTACCTGCCTTCTCTCCATACCCCCTGATCCCTTTAGCCACAAGGGCCACATTTAACTCCCTCTTAAATATAGCCAATGAACTGGCCTCAACTACCTTCTGTGGCAGAGAATTCCAGAGATTCACCACTCTCTATGGGGCATCTTGGTCAGCATGGACGAGTTGGGCAGAAGGGCTCATTTTTGTGTGGTGTTATTCCATGACTCCGAGTCTAACAACTTATTTCTACTTCCACTGGCAGAGAGGAAATGAAAACTATTGCCTTTATTTGGCATATTTCATGCCCTTGGGGTTAGTTAAATATGTTTAATGGTTAATAATTTAGTTTCATTTTTTTGTTTAGTTTGGAGATACATCGTTGAAACTGGCCCTTCGGCCCACAATGTCGGCCAGCGATCACCATGTGCACTACTTCTATTGTACACACTAGGGATAACTTTTAAAGAATCCAATGAGCCTGCAAACCTGCACGTCTTTGCAATGTGGGAGGAAACCGGAGCATCTAGATAAAACCCATATGGTCACAGGGAGAACGTGCAAACTCCATACAGACAGCACCCAAAGTCAGGATCGAACCCGGGTCTCTGGTGCTGTAAGGCAGCCACTCTGTGACCACCATGCCACTCAAGTATTTCGAAAATGTTCACATAGTTACAAGGCTTTCTAGGGGTTAAAAATTAAGTCAATCCCTTCGCAAATTTACCTTGGTATTCCAGAGGGATGCAAAGGATTATTTATTGTAGTTTAGAGAGGCAGTTCACATATATAAATTAAAGAGGAAGCATTTCTATTTAGTCATCTATTGAATACTTTATTTTGGAAGGTAGTATGTTACAGAGCTTGAATTTACAAACAAAGTCATTGAATGATGGGCCAACATTTATATTTGGCTCTAATGAATCTCTTGGCAGAGATGTAGAGTCTATGGAGCCTGTCCCATTTTAATTCGATTTATTTCAGTGGACTGCAAATTGACTAGTGTCTGCAGTGGACAAATGGTCTGACTGGCAAAGAATCATCCGGACAGAAAATCGAAAGTGGCTCCCACATTACCAATGCTGAAATAAATATTTATATAATTTGAACACATTAGAAAAGTAGCCTAGAAATGAACTGCAGTTGTGTAGGAAGGAACTGCAGATGTTAGTTTAAACCGAAGATAGACACAAAAAGCTGGAGTAACTCAGTGGGACAGGCAGCATCTCTGGAGAGAAGGAATGGGTGACGTTTTTGGTCGGGACCCTTACCAAGTCTCAGTATCTAAGGACTTGTTTATTAGCCAATATATGAACATTCCAAATTATGAAATCACAAATCTATTCTCCTTGTCAATTTATGGTGATAATATTGATATAATTCCTTTTTCTGTCTTTTTTATCAATGGCTTTCATTTTGTTCTAATCAATGATTCTCTCTGATCACAGGTCTGGATTAGTGCATGGGAATTTGTGTAGCAACATATTATAAGATCCCAATAGATCCTTAAGGCAATCTCTAGAAGAATACAACAAATTGGACAGAAATGCCTCCATTTTTTCCATGTTATTTCCCCCACAATCGCTGACGATGATTTTTCGTTGTTTTGAATACTGATAGATCTGTTAAAAAGGCTGGCATAACATTTTATTGACAATGTCTCCCTTTGTTATAACACAAAACAGCAGCCAACGAGTCACAGCATTTAGACACAAAAACATTGTGTTACTCAGCAGGTCAGGCAGCATCTCTGGAGAAAAGGAATAGGTGACGTTTCAGGTCAAGACCCTTATTGGGATCAGCTTGCATTGTTTACCATGGCTCAAGTATTTGTTTGATTCAAACTGTCCAAGAATAAAGCATAAAATGAAACCGAAACCTGCAAATTGCCCAAATATGTACTTGTGCAGTAAGTCAGTAAAAATGTTAACTGTGACATGGTAACAGAAAAGCCTCAGATTCAATAAATCTGCGTGGTTATTGCTGTGAAGCTTAATTTCCTATTATGGAAATTTAATGGAGTTTATAGTTACAAGACTTGCAATCTGTATAACTTTACCAAAAGGCACTAGATCAAATTACTGGTAATGGATTAGCTGAGATATTATTTTAGAGCCCATTTTTCTATAAATAAAATGATGACTGCAAAAGCAATTCTATATCGAATATTTCTTTATATGCTTGACATTTATTACATCAGATATTTAAGGGAGAGCAAAATTATAAAAATTGTAATCAAATTGTATATTTAAGGATTTAATATTCAGACTTTTTCCTCCATTGGGAAGATAAACAGTGTGGTTCAGAATTTGCCATTATAGTGATAATGGAATGATTGCTGCCAACCTTCCATGTATATGTTGCCACAGAAAATTTGACAATGCTCTCATTAATTCATCCCCCTACCACTGCAAAGTTGTTTCAGAGCCGCATTCCCTGGAATCAATGGAAATCCATTTTGGCTCCTCATGTACTTGGGCAAGTTAACTGAAAAAGGCCATCATCAATGACGTTCAATGACTTCATGGTGTTCATTTGGGACGACAGATGGCACAATGGGCTAAGTGTTCGGCTGGCAACCGGAAGGTAGCCGGATCGAATCCCGCTTGGAGTGCATACTGTCGTTGTGTCCTTGGGCAAGACACTTCACCCACCTTTGCCTGTGTGTGAATGTGTGTGAGTGATTGGTGGTGGTCGGAGGGGCCGTAGGCGCAGATTGGCAGCCAAGCTTCCGTCAGTCTGCCCCAGGGCAGCTGTGGCTACAGAAGTAGCTTACCACCACCGAGTGTGACTGAGGAGTGAATGAATAATGCGATGTAAAGCGCCTTGAGTATTAGAAAGGCGCTATATAAATCCCATCCATTATTATTATTATTATTTCTACATTAGTACTGAAGAAACAAAACCTGACGTTGCCCAAACTTTTTTCCTTGGATTCCACTTCTTGATACTTTGGCAACTATAGGGAAAGGGATGGCTAATCATTCAAAGTGATGTGATTTACTTTGACAAATACATTCCTGGAATTAACCGTCGTATGTTTTCACTGCTGGTCACATGCCATTTCTTAAAACAGATTGAAAATAAGCTGTTTCTCGAGACATTATCCATCCTGCACCCAATTTGGTCTCAAAAATAGACCTGCTGATACTAAGACTGTTTGATAGCATCACAGAGGAAACGTTATATACTCAACAAATTTGTTCCTTCAAAGGCCTAAATGTGGAATCTGAATCCACATGCTCTTCATGTTGTGCTGCTATGGTGGTCCTGGTGCTTTCTGTAGAATATCCATTGGGGTCTAAGTTTGGGCAAGCAAGCAGAAGATTAAAGGCCTGCAGTGAAGGCAGCATCATAACTGAGCAGAGTAAAAATACATTGAGAAAGGTCTTACTGGCACGATCACATTAGGAGACCAACATAATTCACAAAAAGAAACAAACTCTAAGCTCTATGGAAGCAAATTGTTATACAGGGGAAGGTTGCAGAATAACCTTAGATTTTGAAGCTGGTCTGGTGCAACAGTTTGGGGGGAAAAAAGTTCAATTTTGTGCAAATTGATAAAGAAATAATATTGATTATTGCAATATTGTGCAAATTAATAAACAAATCAAATCAAAACTTGGGAATTCTTGGGTGTTTCATGATTTAACTGAAAGCCATTACATGCTATCACATTTGGACAGATATTTGCTCCGATCAAACTGCATTTTGCAATGCAGCCCAACTACGTTGTTGCACATTTACAGCATGCAATCAATCAATGTGCCCTGGTGTAAGCACTCTAAATTAATCCTTTCATTTTTGATGGTGTTTTCCATTGTATTTATTGGACGAGAATCGGAACTTAAAATCTGGTCATAAATTGCAGATATGTTACATCCAGTAAGCAATTCAATGCTCTAAATGGTTTCATTTCTGAATAATGAATAATAAGCACACAGTTCAATGTAACATCAAATAAAGTATGGTATTTTTTTTTAATAGCATGTTAATTTTAACTAACTGAATTGGTGCGTGGGATAACAAATTGGCTTTACCTTGGGGATCAAGGATGAAAGTTGTTCAGCACACAGAATTTGGTTTTCATGCTCAAGTAAATTGGAATCTTGTTCCATATGGATCTCATTCAATCTTGATAAAACTATTCCCCAATGCTTGTCATATTACTTTTTTATTTGTGCCGCAGGTGAGTTTGTAATAAATCAACAAAAAAATCACTCAAGTCATCTGTTTAAGCAACTTCAATGCTTACCAAAAGTATTGGAATTAGCCCAGAGACATTAAATATGGGACTTGCACAAATTATGGAGTCTCATTGTAAATGAACACACAGAAAATTGATTGTGTAACCCTGCTTCTTTTCAATTTGATCTGCCACTAATATGCTAGAGTATAAGTCTGCTTGTATTTCTCTCTTCATATTCCAATCATTTCCTGATTGTACCTGAATATATTCTAGTCCCATGAACAAAGTTTACTCCATTACACACTGGAATACGTCAGAACTTTTTTTACACAACAGTGGCATTTTAGGGTGGCATGGAATTTATCCAAGCTCCTTATCAGCAAATATTACTCTGCATTCTTATAACAGCTCCATCTACTTAGTAGAGACTATTATTATAAAACTGCTCACTATTCCTTGACTAGTATTAATCCATCCTTGTAGCACAGTATATAAATTCATAGATCTGAAAATTCCCAGGTGTGGGATGTTTTGTTTACCATGCAGTAATTTTTATTTAAACCCAATTATTTTTTGCAGGCTAGAAGAGTTCTGCGAATTATGTACTTGATGTTTTGTGGATGAAGTCAACAGGGAACGCCCCCACACCATCTCCATCAGTGTTCCTGACTATAATCCTCATTTCACCAAGCGCCAATGCCTGCCCTCTCCTCTCCATCCCCCAATCCTCCTTTGAGTCCACTTTCTGCAAATTATACATACATAATTTAATTAGTTAGATGACTAATAATAATAGTGTGGATGAAGAATGAAGACTTAGTCCCCTTGTGTAAAATGATTGAATTTCATAATCCAGGAACCTCCCACAAAGTCAAACTCCACTGCCATGTTGTTTTGAAGCACCCTTTTATATGGAGAATTTCCAGCAAACTTTCAAAACTGTGCATTTGTTATTTTTATACACAATTACTGGCCAGGTGGTGAAGAACTATTTGGGGTGCAGCTGGTAGAGCTGCTGCCTCACAGTGCCATAGAACCCAGGTTCAATGATGACATTGAACTCTATTTGTGTGGAGTTTGCATGTTCTCCCAATGACCGTATGGGTTTCTTCTGCATGATTTGGTTTGTTGCCACATCCCAACAATGTGTGGGATGGCAGGTTAATTGCTTGCTGTAAATTGCCTCGAACTTGTACACGGATGGAAGCATCTGAGAGGAGTTGATGAGAATGCAGGAAGAACAACAATATTTAGCTTATATATAATTAATTTATATTGTTGATTGATCAGCATAGACTCAGTGGACCAAATGGTCTGTTTCTATGCAGTATCTCATTATAACTCATTAACTCAAACTTTTGTGGCTGTCTTAAAAGTACAAGTGTAAAAAAAGATCCTCACTTCTTCTGCCTATTCCTCATGTACATTGTGTTACAGTGTCTCTTTCAAAGGCAAGTCTTAGGATGGATGCAAGCCAAGTTCATAGAGTGTACAGTTCCATAGAACTGAAAGAACTTCAGCAACCTGCCAATTCTTTGGTTGATGAAATTAAGAGGTTCTTAAGGTCTGTATCCAGACTGGGTTGAATATTTTAAAGTAGCTGTCTGAAGGAGCATATTGTTGAAATGCCCCAACGCTTCCCAACTGGGTAACTGGGCCGGCATGGTGGCATGGGGGTAGAACTACTGCCTTACAGTGCCAGAGACCTGGGTTCGATCCTGACATCAGGTGCTGTCTTTACAGAGTTTGTACGTTCTCCCCATGACCTGCGTGGGTTTCCTCTGAGATCTTTGGTTTGCTCACCCCTCTCCAAAGGCGCACAGGTCTGAAGAAGGGTTTCGGCCCGAAACGTCGCCTATTTCCTTCGCTCCATAGATGCTGCTGCACCCGCTGAGTTCCTCCAGCAATTTTGTGTACCTTCAGGTTTGTAGGCTAATTGGTTTGGTATAAATGTAAATTTGACTCTAGTGTGTGTGTAGAGTAGTGTTAGTGTGTGGGGATTGCTGGTCAGCGTGGACTCGATGGGCCGAAGGGCCTGTTTCCGTGCTGTATCACTAAACTAAACTGAACTAAACTAAACTAAGCTGATCAGCAGAACAAATGAATATAGAAACAATTACAGTCCCAACCCAAAACATCACCTATCCATGTTTGCCACTGTTGCTGTCTGGCACGCTGACTTACTCCAGCACTTTGTGTCTTTTTTTTTAAACAATTTAATGCTTACAGTAGTTTACTCCATAATCAAAATGCAGGTTGCAAATTGTAATGAAAACCAATTGCTCTATTTTTGTTTTTGACAGTAATACAGGATTAATAATTATCCTTTATCTGATAGGAAAGACCTTCATGCTCACAATGGAATCTGAAAGTGATGGGCATTTCAATAGAGCAGCTTGTTCCTGTGCACAGACATTCAACCTAAAATGGATGTAACTTTTAGAAAGGAGACAAGGAGGAATTTCTTTACTAAGACCTTGGGTATTTTTAAAGCTGTGATTGATAGGTTCTTGATTAGTAAGGTTGTCAAAGGTTATGGGGAGAAGGCACTGGAATGGGGTTGAGAGGGAAAGATTGATATACCATGATTGAAATGTGGGGTAGACTCAACGGGCCGAATGGCCTAATTCTACTTCTACGACATATGAACCATAAACCTAAATGTAAAAGATGGATCTCAGTGTTGACCAGGAAGTCACCAGAATTGTAGGACTCCAGTTAAATTGCTCTGAAGAGTTTTCTGGTTGATGATAAGAAATGAATTAATCTTCACATTGTACATGCAATATATTCAATGTCGGGAATATTCAATGTCGGGAATGAAAAGTACAGCCCTTTGACTTAGAAATTTGTTTTCACTGGCACAATAAAAGATCCATGACAATTGAAAGTAAAAAATACAGTTCATTGATGTGATTTATTAGGTACTTTGACACTACCTGATGTACCAGAACAAATTTAGTACCCACTATCTGATGGGATATCGCAATGGATACATCATGTGCAAAGCTCAGTGAAATGAATGCAGCGCATTAGTATTACCCATCAACAAGCTGAGAGCACTGGTGGGATGTGGTGTGGTGCCCTCTACAAGGCCACTGGGAATTGTGTGAACAAGGACAAGCAACTGAATGCCATCTCAGCCAGTCACAGAAAGTATACACAGAGAGACCCTTTGGCCCACCGAGTACTTGTTGACCATCCAGTCCCCATTTTTACTCTAATTCTACAATAACCCCATGTTTTATTCTTCTCTCATTCTCATTAACTCACCCCTCCTGCAGTTTTTATCACTTGCCTACACTCAAAGGATAATTTACTGCAGCCAATTAACCTGCCAACCCGTGCGTCTTTAAGATCTGGGAAGAAACCAGAGCACCCTGAGAAAACCCACAAGGTTACAGGGAGGGCAACACACTCCACTCAGACTGCACCCCAGATCTTGATTCAACCCTCGTCTTTGGTGCTGTGAAGCAATGGGTAGACTGGCTGTGCCACTGTGCTGCAGGTCACACCAAAAAAATGGTGGTCATCTGCATAGGTTTTAAGTGTGGATGTGTAACTTAGATTTGTGAAATTGACCTTAAATCAGATACAGAGGATGAATTAATGTGAGGGAAAAGAAAACAGGAATTAGGAAAGAAGATGAATATCTTGACTGCAAAGAGAAAGAAAGTAGATTTACAACATTTATTGCATAACTTTAGCATTTGGACTACATTCTGTGCATGTATAATGGAGCACAGTTATTCTTTTTTATATAGTAAAATGTGAATATTATCGGCTGCAGAAATTGTCAAATGAATTCAAAATATCAAGACCCAAGTTTCTCTTTGTGCTCATGACTGTTTTCATTTAAAAAATCCACCTTGACATGATCGTTAAATTTTTAATTTATTTCAGTGCTTGGATATTGTGAATATAATTAATCATTCAGAACCGAGAGGAGAAGGAATTTCTTTATCCAGACATTGGTGAATCACTGGAATCCTCTGGCCCCTGGGGAAACTTGGTTTTCTCAGAATCAGAGGAGCAGTGCACCAGAGTGATACTGAGGTACAGCACAGTGGCACAGTGGTAAAGTTGCTGCCTTACAGTGCCAGAGATGTACAGTATGTTAAATCCTGTCTACAGGTGTCGTTTGTACCGAGTTTGTACATTTTCCCTGTGACTGCATGGGCTTTTCTGGGTGCTCCAGTTTCCTCCCACACTTCAAAGACATATACAGTAGGTTTGCAGGTTCATTGGCTTTGGTAAAACAATTATAATTTGTCCCTAGTATGTCGTGTGTGCTTGTGTAACAGGGATTGCTGTATTATGTGGACTCCAAGGGCTGAAGGGCCTATTTCCGCCCTGCATCCCTGAACTAAACTAAAAGATCAGCCATGATTTTGTTGAATGGTGGAGTAGTCAAAAGGAGCCAAATGGCCTGTTCCTGCTCCAATTTTTTTCAATTCTTAATGAAATAAAAATTTAAATAATGCAAAAGTAGAGTCTTAGAACGGTTGAATGAAGCAATTTGAGGAAATTGTATCAATCATATTTTAATCTATCCATCTCATTCTTGAACATACACAGCCAATGGGCCTCCACAGCCTTTTGGGTAGTGAACACCCTTTGGGGTAAAGATACTTCTTCTCATCTCTGTCCTGAATGGTGTATTTTAATCATATTTTAAAATGGTAATTCCCGGATGCCTGGAAGCTTAGATTTCCAACTGTACTTAATCATGTTGTCATTCAGGGTTTTGTGCTAACCAGGCTTCCTGCATATTTAATAAAATGTACCAGAGCTATTTATTAAAGCAAAGATCTAATAAAGTCAATGAAAGCATGTTCTTCCTTATTTGGCTGGAAATTCAATTGCATGTGCTGACTTTGTCAGCATTATGCAACTGAAGATTGATCTCTTTTCCCGAAGTGGACCATTATAATGAGCTTTCTGTGTCATTTTACATCACTCTGGATGTTCAATTGGACACAGGTTGCCCTTATAGTTCATTTTCCAATTTGAAGCATTGCCCCAGAAACTAGCCTCAGAAATGTATACAGGGTGGCACATTATAGGACTGATTAAGTTGGCTTTGTGTCATTTTTTTTGTAAACCAGCATCTGCAGTTCCTTGTGTCTCCCGTTCCTGCTGCTTGTTCCCACTGGGAGTGCCAAGTTTCCAGACGAGCGACAAGGATCCATACCACCCTGGCCATGCTCTCATTTTACTCCTGCCATTGGGAAGAAGGTACAGCGGTCTGAATACTGTGAAGTCCAGGTTCAGGAACTGCTTCTTCCTGACAATCATCAGGCTATTAAGCATTACAAACTACAACTAAACTGTAGTGTCTTGGTTGCTCAAGGGACTTCGTTTTATTTTGCACTATATTAGGTTTTTATCTATTACACTTTTTTTGTTGGTTTATTATTTTATCTACTGAGCACTGTGTTTACAAACCTGTAATGTTGCTGCAAATAAGTATTTCATTGTAACTGTTTTGATACATATGACATTTAAGCACTCTTGCCTCTCTCTCTTGACTGAAACAATATGTTGCTGCAATCACAACTGCTAGAATTTCCAGTCATTTATGAGTAGAAGAGACACGTGCATTATCAGTGTTTCATTGGTGGCATACCGAAGTGACCAGTAACACCAGCATATGTATAGCAATTGTAATTAATGCTGGGTACCATTAGCAGCATAGATCTTTTTGGGGGTATAAAATATGAGGAAATAGTGACAGATTTTCACACAGTCTGCTTGTTTAATGGTGAGTGAGGATATCCTGTCCATGGTTGAATTTACTATGTCTCTAGTAAAGGTGGGAGACAATAGCAGGAACTTTTAATTTCTAGTGAGAACAGGCTCAATTTATATATGCAACACAATTCCCTGATCTATTGCAGTTCCCATCACCAGCAACTGAATGGCAAATTGTGTAGTTTCCTCAAAATCTCTTCCAAAACTGGTACCTTTTTTCCTCAAAAATTCATGGAACCCGGTGAG
This sequence comes from Amblyraja radiata, assembly GCF_010909765.2. Taxonomy (NCBI): domain Eukaryota; kingdom Metazoa; phylum Chordata; class Chondrichthyes; order Rajiformes; family Rajidae; genus Amblyraja; species Amblyraja radiata. The sequence goes on along the minus strand of NC_045982.1, from coordinate 22,134,016 downwards.
GGGATGCAGGGAGGAGCTGAGAAAGGCAAGCGAAATAGAAGCGAACAAGTGATTGTGCAGAAGAGGTGATGTGCGCTATCTGGAATTTTTAATATTCATACAATTGGGTTGTAAGCTACCCCAGCGGAAGGTGATGTTGTTCTTCCAATTTGTGTTTGGCTCGCTGTCGTAATGAAGAAGTAGCCTCCACTTCATTAGATAAACGAGAAGACTGCGTGGCTGAACTCTGGCTCTCTAAAGTGGCCCTCTCAAACTTCCGGTTGCATTTCACCCTAACAGTCCATCCAGCTCCAAAATCAATATGTCTGCCCTGAGCTTTTTTCATTGCTATGATGCGAACAAACATAATTTGCGTTGTCTGTCAGGAACCTCAGGGACAATGATCTGATTCACCATTACTCTAAAGCAGCACAGTTGAGTCTTTCCTAAAGGAATGTTCCATGACAATGTAGCTAAACATTATCCTTTGCAACTCTGAAGGTAGGTAAATTCTCAGCACATAGTGCCTCTTGGTGTTTGCATATCCAGAGTATACAAACCATTTGATGTAGCAACATGTTTGTAATATATATAAATGACATTCACATAAATGTGGATTTGTTAGTTAGTGAGTTATTAAGGACATTAAGATTGCTGGAGTTGCAGACTGTGGAGAATTATGTCAAAGTATACAAGATCCTTAGCTCCCTGATAATTGCAACACAAATAGATAGGGAGTTAGGTAGAAATGCTCTTAACAACAATAATAATAATAATAATAATAATAATAATAATAATAAATTTTATTTTTGGGCGCCTTTCAGACATCTCAAGGACACCTTACAAAGATTAACAGGAATAAAAAACATATAATCAGAATAAAATAAATAATAAAGACATCACAGAATCACAAATTAAAAACAGAATTCAGTCCAAAAAACAAAAAAATCAAAAACACAATGTGAAGAGAGAGCAGCGGCAGCTAAAGCGCGCCAGCGTCCACTCTCTCTTCACAGCAGCCATCTTGGACATAGACTAACAGGATTACGTACAGACAAAAAATCATCCCCCCACAATGGATACCACTGTGGGGGAAGGCACAATGTCCAGTCCCCAACCCGAAGTTCACCCAAAGTCAGGCCTATTGAGGACACCGCAGTTGCCTCTACAGAGGCCCGATGTTCCTGGCCGTTCTCACCGGGTGGAGTTGCCCCGGCATCGGGAGAGTCTACTCAGCGGCTGGGCCACCTGGAACGGCCGCTTCCTGACTGGGGACAGCGGCTTCCGAAGCCGACAAGGCCGCGCCGGTTTGGAGCTCCCAGGCTCCCGATGTTGAAATCGGCGCCGCCCGCTCCGCAGACCCGCAGCCCGGAGGTGTTGAACTCGGCGGTCTCAGCTCACCGGAGCTCCAGCGTGTCGATTCAGCGCGGCGACCCAGGCAAGGCATCGCCCGCTCCGCTCCACGATAGCGCTCCAGCGCTGTGTCGCCACCAAGGCCGAGGTGCTGGGCGGTCCCCACCAGGAAACGGCGCTCCAAGCCCGCTGGTAGGCCGCGAGGACGGGTCGACGGACAGCCCGGAGAAAAAGCTGCCTCACCGACCAGGTAGGGACCTAGAAACAAAATTGCCCCCTACCCCCCACATTTAAAAGTCAATTTCTCCAAACGGACAAGACACAGGACTAACTAAAAACTTTTAAAAAGCGAATTAAACGGACGGCTGCTGGTTAGCAGCCGTTCCCCAAGATGGCTCCTCCTCCTCCTGATGACCTTGCACGTAACAAACAGATTTGTTCCCACATTAGATTTGGAACATTGCAGTACTCCTACTGTACAGTACTCCTGGTTTCAGACTCACATTGGTTATACAATCCAGCCTGTTCTTTGTGCATACCCTGACTCTTCTGAGCCATTAAACTTGACTGTGAAGGGGACAAAGAATGGGTAAGACCAGCTATCAAAGAACATGGCATCATTTTTGCTGTGATTAGTGGGGCCCCTGACAGTGGATTTGTGTATAGGGCAGTAATGTTATCCATGTACAGGAAACCTTTGACCTCAACATTTCCACTGAGCAGGATCACCACTTCTCTTCTGTCCACACTCTGTGAAAGCTGCTTGTAATGCAGAAGCAAGAAGGAGGAGGGAGGGTAGTCTTCCCAGCTCCAGATTTGATCAGGGAGCTTTCAATGCTGACTCGAGTCTAAACAGGCACAGGTTATTTGCACATTGCGAACCCTCATCTTTGCAGCATTTTCCAACTTGGTTCCCTTCAATATAAAGATACTTGTAAGTATTTCAGTAGCAAAAGGGCTGCAGCATTTTGTTTGAGTGTATAACAAGTGTCTACTCGATATAAAGGTTTAGTGGTTAGCATTTAAAATGTAAGGTATTATTACAAGTGAATCATTTCAAGGCACTTTAAAATGCCTTTTTTTTCTCATAAAATACCGTTGATAAATTTCTTGAGGAACAGTTATTTCTTTAGGCAATCGCAGACATTTGTTCAGAGAGCAAACAAAGAAAAAATGAGCTTTGAAAATCATTAAGTTTCCATTTACTCCAATAAACTTCTCAACTATTCTTGATTCCTTGCTGGATTAAAGTTCCACAGCTTGTAAAGCTGTCAAGGTACTATTAATTGAAGTTCAGTGAGTAAAAAACATCAAGGGAATAACATTAATAATAAGTGAAAAAGACCGATAAAGAATGTTGTAACCTAGAGCAGAGGCAAAGAATGTGCCGGTTCTGAAGATATATTCTGCACCCAATCAGCAGAATGGTGCTGATAGAGCCACATAGCACGGAAACATGCCCTTCAGACTAACCCATCCACGCCAATCAAGATGCCGCATCTAAGCAAGTCCCATTTACCCACATATCTGTAAAGAGGAGTCTTAAACACACTGTGTCTTTACTACTATTTATTGATAATACACAAACGTTGCTGCCCTAGCTGTACGTGGTCTGTCACAGGAGCTAGAGAGAGATCAATGGGTGGGGAGGTTGCAATTATACTTCTGATATGGGGAGTGGTTAGTAGTGGTAAGTACTAGAGTAGTGGTAAGTAGTAGAGTCCAACTCCAAATGGGGAGCCACAGCACACACATTAAGATCTACTGCTCTGGCCCTGTGCTACTCCTCTGCGGAGTATGCGTGTCCTGTTTGGCAGAGATCATCCCATGCCAAGAAACTAGACCCAGCGTTGAATAACACCTGCCACTCAATCACTGGCTGCTTGAAGCCCACCAACATAAACAACCTGCACCTCCTCGCTGGCATTGCCCCTGCTGATGTGAGACGGGAAGTCGCCAGCCGAGTAGAGATGACCAAGGCCACCAGTGATGAACGCCACCTCCTCTACGGACGTGTACCCCCGGCCCAATGACTGAAGTCCAGGAGCAGCTTTCTCAGCCATGTCCAGCCCCTAATAGCATCACGGGATGAAACCAGACTCCAACTATGGACAAAAAGGCTTGAGGACGACCCCCCTCCTACTGACATGGGTATCCCTCCTTCTGAAGCCCTCCCTCCGGGCTCAGAAGCACCATGGGTCCAGTGGAAGACGCTCAACCGCCTGAGAACAGGAACAGGGCGATCAAAAGCTGCCATGGCCAGATGGGGCTATGAAACTGGCCAAACCACCTGTGAATGTGGAGAAGAGGACCATACAATGCAGCACTGCCTTGTCTGCCCCCTACTACCCAACCAGTGCAGCCCAAAGGATCTTGCAGTGTTCAATAAAAACGCAAAGGACTGTGTAAAGGAATGGGAAACTGTCATATAACCAACCAGCTTCAAAGACACGAAAAGAAGAAGAAGTAGTGGTGAGGTCACTATATTAAAGGTACATGCACATGTCATCTACATCCTTCCCCTTGGAAACAAAAGGCAACACAGTGGTGACGAGGCGACCACGTCTCATACGCTACGAGCAGGTAAGCAAACAGTTAAACAAACAGTTAAACAAGCAGCTAAGCAAATTCACCATAGCGGACAGGCGGCTTAACCAGCCGCCCGGACCGGGTACGCAGCTCGCCATCTCCCCCCTCTGCAGGAAGAGCAGGGGCCGGAGCGGGAGCGAGTGACCGAACCGGGGACCCTGGAGGAGAAAGAGGAGGCGGAGGCCGAGGAGGGGATGCAGGCGCAGCAGCGGGTGGACGGGGAGGCGAACGAGGGCTGGCAGGTGGAGAGCGGGGCTGGAAGAGCTGAGATGGCAGGGTCCGAGGCATGCGTGGGGCGGCAGGCAGTGTGGCGGACAACGGAGGGGAGAAAGGGTCGGCAGGCGGTGGTGCGGGCTCGTTGACAAGCCGCAGATGTTGGCGGGACCGGCGGTAGATGGTACCGTCGTGGTCAACAAGGTAGGACCGCGGCGAACCAGCATCACCGACGATGGTGGCAAGCTTGGAGTGACCGGAGGGGGACTGCATCCGGACGACTTGACCGGGGAACAGACGCGGGAGGGGACGGCGGGACTTGTCGTGGGAGCGCTTTTGCACTTCGTGCTTGAGGGCAATGCGCTCCTGGACAGCAGCGGGCTGGAGAACAGAGGGCACGAGGGACCGCTGGGTCACAGGGTGGGGAGGTCTCGTAGTGCGAGACATCAGCCGCTGTGCTGGCGAGCCCAAGGCAGGGTCGCGGGAGATGTTTCGAAGATTGAGGAGGGCCAGGTAAAAGTCGGAGTTGGACAGTCTGCAATGCTCCAGCAAGTCCTTAGCACTGCGGACAGCGCGCTCCGCCAGGCCGTTACTCTGCGGGTACTCTGGACTGCTGGTGTAGTGTCGGAAGTTCCAGCTGGCACCGAAACCCTGAAACTCGGCACTGGTGAACTGGCTGCCGTTGTCAGATTGGATGCTCGCCGGGGAGCCGAAAGTGGCGAAGTGGCGGCGCAGCTTCCCGATGACGGCCGAAGAGGTGAGGGAGTGCAGCTGGTCGACCTCGAACCAGCTGGAATAAGAAGGAACTGCAGATGCTGGCAAATCGAAGGTACACAAAAATGCTGGAGAAACTCAGCAGGTGCAGCAGTATCTATGGAGCGAAGGAAATAGGTGACGTTTCGGGCTGAAACCCTTCTTCAGTCTGAAGAAGGGTTTCGGCCCGAAACGTCACCTATTTCCTTCGCTCCATAGATACTGCTGCACCTGCTGAGTTTCTCCAGCATTTTTGTGTACCTTCGATTTGCCAGCATCTGCAGTTCCTTCTTGAACACTGTTGAATCCATCTTGCTACTCCTGCATTTATACCCAACAATTGAACCTTCTTAACCAACCTTCCATGAGGAACCTTGTCAAAGGCCTTACTAAAGTCCATATAGACAACATCCACTGCTTTACCCTCATCAATTTCCCTAGTAACCCCTTAAAAAAATTCCAGAAGATTAGTCAAACATGACCTTCCAGACCTTTCTTAGAAGCACTATCAGGAGGGCAAAGAAAGGGACAGGAGATAGCTCTAGCAGATAATATTAAGGATCATACCATTGAGATTTTATAAGTACATTCGGGGAAAAAGGGTGACCAGAAAGAGAATAGGGCCCCTCGGGATTCAAAGAGGTCAACTATGTTTGGAGCTACAGGAGATGAGCAAGGTCCTTAATGAGTATTTCTCCCCTGTTTTTATCATGGCAAAAGAGATGAGGACCAGGGAACTTGAGGCAGTCAATGGAAGTGTCTTGAGGGCAGTTAGTATAACAATCAAGAAGGTGATGAAGGTCCTAATGCGTATGAAGGGAGACAAATCTTCCAGGCCTGATCAGATATATCCGAGGACGCTGTGAGAAGCTAGAGAGGAAATGGCAGGAGCCCTGGCTGAGATTTATGAGTCATCATTAAATACAGTTGCCGGAAGACTGGAGGAAGGCAATTCTCTTATTCAAAAAGAGCTGCAGAGAGTCATCCGGGAACTATAGTGCCGTTAGCCTAACATCTGTGGTTGGAAAGTTATCAGAGAGTATTCTGAGGGATAAGATATATATGCATTTAAATGTACAGTGGCTGATTAGGGATAATCATCATGGCTTTGTACGTGGGAGGTCATGTCTCACAAATCTCATTGAGTTTTTTGAAGATGTGACCATAAAGATTGAGGAGAGCAGAGCGGTGGGCGTTATATAAATGAGTTTCAGAAGGCATTTGACAAGGTTCCACGTGATAGACTGCTCTGGAAGGTTAGATCACATGGGATCGAGCTGACTGGATAGAAAATTGGCTTAATGGAAAGAAGCAGAGGGTGATGGTGGAAGGTTGTTTTTTGTTTTTTTTGGTCTGGAGGCCTGTGACTGGTGATGTGTTTCAGGGTTCGGTGCTGGGTCCATTGCTGTTTGACATCTATATCAATGATTTGGATGAGAACGTACAAGGCATGATTAACAAGTTTGGAGATGACACCCAAATGGGTTGTATTGTAGATAGTGAAGATGGTCATCAACAATTGCAGCGGGATCTTGATTGTTTGGGCAGGTGGGTTGAGGAATGGTTAATGGTGTTTAATAGAGAGAAATGCAAGGTATTGAATTTTGAGATGTCCAAGCAGGACATGATATGCACAATGAATGGCCATGCTCTGGAGAGTGTTGTGGAGCAGAGGGATCTAGGAGTGCAGGTACATAATTCCTTGAACATGACGTCGCAAGTAGATAGGGTGGTCAAGAAGGCTTTCGGCACATTGACCTTCATCAGTCAGAGTATTGAATACAGAAGTGATGTGGTCATGTCACAGTTGTACAAAACATTGGTGAGGCCACAAGGGTAATGGGTTCAGTTTTCGTCATACTGTTATAGGAAAGATTGTTGGTGATTTAGAAAGGGTAGAGAAAGGATTTACAAGGATGTTACCAGGACTTGAGGGCCTGAGCTATAGGGAGAGATTGAGCAGGCTAGGACTTTATTCCTTGGAGTGCAGAAGGATGAGGAGTGATCTTATAGAGGTGTATAAGATCTTGAGAGGAATAGGTAGATGAAAATGCACAGAGTATTTTACCCAGATTAGAGGAATCGAGAACCAGAAAACAGGTTTAAGGTGAGGGTGGACACGGGGACTTTGGAGGTATTCCGTGGGCGCTGGTCACCGCGAGGGGTTGAGAGTATTGTGAATAATGGATGTAATGTTGTACTATAATGACACTTGGTATAATGTAATTTAGTTTTGTGTATGACGTGATCTGTTGTATTATTTGATGTGTTGAATAAAGTCTTGGAATTTAAAAAAAAAATAAAATTAAAAAAAAAAAAAAAAAAAAGTGAGGGTGGAAAGATTGAATAGGAGCCTGAAACATTTTTGCACAAAGGGTGTATGGAACGAGTTGCCAGATGAGATAGTTGTGGGTCATACTATCACAAAGTTTAAGAAACATTTAAATAGGTACATGGATAGGATAGGTTTAGAGGGAAATTGGCCAAACGCAGGCTAGTGTAGATGGGGCTTGTTGGTTGGCTTGGGCAAGTTGGGATGAAGAACTTGTTCCATGCTGTATGACTATGTGGCTCTAATCTATTCTCTTTATTAATAATTGAAACATAACTGTAGAATTTTCCTCATACTTGAAACAATTATCCATGCGGGTTCTCGGCAGATAACTTAAGGGCCTGTCCCACTTTCAGGACCTAATTCACGACCTCTGCCGAGTTTGCCCTTGACTCATACTCGCAGCATGGTCATCACTAGGTCGTAGGAGGTCGTAGGTAGGTCGTAGCAGGCCGTGATGCTAGTCGTAGGTACTCATGGCATCAAGTAGGTTGGAGCATTTTTTCTAGCATGATGAAAAATGTCCACGAGTCAAAAAGGTCGTGAATTAGGTCGTGAAAATGGGACAGGCCCTTTACAATACATCCAAAAGAGTAAATTAAGTGCTGCTAAGGAGAATGGAATCAAAGTGCACTGGCTGTTAACACAGTACAATGAAAAATACTTGCACCTGAGCCCCAAGACCCTGGTCACATTTCTAGAGATTGTACTTTTTACGAAATAATAAGACGCTTGGACAGGTACATGGATAGGAAAGGTTTCGAGTGGTATGGGCACAGATTATGTTAACATTATATTCTTGTTGATTCCATTATCAGTTAACATAAAGTGCTCTGGTATTTTATTTCATTCTTCACATGTTGAAATTGTAATATTTTATTCTTGTTTACTGTATATTGTGTTGTTACTTGCGAGCAAAAGGCAAATTCCTTGTATGTATACATACTTGGCTAATAATATTTATTCAATTCAATTCAGTTCCTCTAGTTTGAAAATAATATGAATGCGTACAGCTGCCATCAATGACGATGAAGCTTATTCCAGTTGAAAAAACAACATTATCTGCCCACATTGAAAACATAATGCAAAATTTTTGTTTACATAATGAGTAGCTGAACATTTATGTACAAAATAGAAAGAGAGCATTGTGAGATGTTTTTATTATTATTGAAGCAATAAGCATTGTTTTAGCCAGATATTGAATAAGCGTTTGCATCAGTGTTCACCACTTCAGACCTCAAATAATTCCACATTTATTTACATTTTGGTTGACTCCTCCTGTGTCTCATTCATTCTTCTATAGTTTCTGTACCTTATTGTTTTTCTACAACAATAAAGAAACTATTAATCAAAAGACTTTGTTATGAAGATTTGTCTGTGAAGAAGCTCTGAAGGTCTCACTGAGATCTCACAGGCGTATTACGACATTCTCCTTAATCATGTAATCCACTTCGGGGCTAGAGGGAGTAATCTCTTCAACAATATAAAAATATGCTGCTACAATCTGTAAGCTTGAGTGTGATATTATGTTTCAATGCAATAAAGGTTCCACCATGGTCACGGTGGCGCAATGGTAGAGTTGTTGACTTACAGCGAATGCAGCGCTGGAAACCCGGGCCCGATTATGGGTGCTGTCTGTACGGAGTTTGTATATTCTCCCCATGACCTGCGTGGGTTTTCTCCGAGATATTCGGTTTCCTCCCACACTTCAAAGACCCACAGGTTTGTAGATTAATTGGCTTGGTAAATGTAAAAATTGTCCTTCGTGGGTGTAGGCTAGTGTTAATGTGCGGGGATCGCTGGTCGGCGCAGACCCGGTGGGCCGAAAGGCCTGTTTCTGTGCTGTATCTCTAGACTAAACTAAATTTACACTGATGTTACTAATTTTTGGAGACTGTGAACTAAAATGTTCATATTAGTAATTTTAAAATTCATTTGCAATTTAAATTTTTAGTAAGTTAACCTTTCCCCAGAGCAATTTATTCATCCTAGTTGCATATGCTGATCGTTCACCAATTCCATACTGAAACCAGGTGCGACTTGAGAACATGTGTATTTAATCTTTACATTAATCTGTAAATAGATTTGAAGAGAGACACACGTGTGCACATGCACACACGGACAAACACACAGACATGCACACACATACTCACGCACACACACACGCACACAAACGCGCACAGAAATGCTTGTGTTTTGAAATTAAAAGAGATTAAAATTTTAGCTAGGGATAATTAAAATTAAGTTTGGAAAAAAAGGTCTAAATCAATGTTTAAATGTTAGATTTAGGAAAGAAGTTGTTATGCATCCCCTGTATTTTATCAGCAATGCTTTCCCATTATGTGATATAGAATGAGTTAAAATTGTCTCTTTAAATTATTCTTGTTCATTGTCTATTTGTAGAACAATTATTGATGATGGTACTCTCATTTTTACAGCAGCTTTAGGCCAACACAAACTGGTTTTCATCCTGTCGAAATGCAGTCATTGTGTTGTGAGGAAATAATATTAATGCACAGGTTATCCATGTTTTTATGTTGCTGACATTAATATTGGACAAGACATTGGGGAAGCATGGTTGCTTCTCCTAAATAACGCAGGACTATCTTCTCCAACCAGCACCAAGAGCTGGCATGATGATGCAGTGCTCCCTCGGCACTTCACTGAAGTGTAGATTAAGAGCACTTGAGAAATGAGCATTGTTTTAATCCACAGCCTCCTGACTTGGCTAAGAGTGCCACTGCTGAACTGTGGACACTTCAAAATATCTGGAGTGTTTTTTGCTGAGCATTTTGTGGGAGAAAGTGACATTAAGAATTTTGGAAATTCAAAGGAGGGTGGTTGCATGTGACTCCATTCTAATGCTGGTGTGTTTCTGTATTGACGTTTCTTGAATTGCACCACGTATTGTACTACCTGTTGTAGTAAAATCCACTTGGTGAATGATCATAAATTATTCACCAGTGAATTGTCAACATATTTGCATTTGTTAAGTGGCAATATTTATTTTTCATCTCCTCACTGCAGTGGGAAAATAATAATTTGATCATTACTAATTTGCAAGGATTTTGATTTTGGAAATTCACATAACCCCCCTCCCTGCCAGTTAGTTAACCATCAACTGTGTGTTAAATATCACTGCACTTAAATATTTGCAATGGGCTTTGATATATATATCAGTAGAGTCAGGTGTTGTATTCATTTGGTGTGCAATGACAAAGTTTACTATGAATGAGCAGACCTGAATTTTCTTCAGGCAGCACGAAGACCACGAAGGACGAGCAAAGGCAAATATCACGAAAAAGAAAAGCTGTTTTATGGATTGCAATGTTCCGAGTATTTCTGGCAGATTTATAAATTAGTAATTTGGTTTCGAGCTTCATGAGGACCCCTCAAGCCTGCTGCATCCTTGTAATGCTGCCTCTCCCACCCACGCACTCATGTTTTATTCCATGTGTAATATTTCTCAAGTTGTGTGGAATCAGGCTCGTTACATAATAGGGTACTTCTAATTGTCAAGGCATGTTTCTTATGGTACTTGGAACTGACAAGACTTAATATTTAACATATAATGATCGACTGATCTAAAGATCATTTCCACAAGTTTCTGGAATATCTGCAGAGATGTTTACTCTGGAAGGAGATAATGAGTTACATAACAGCATCATTACTCAGTAAGTGCTGGAATGAGCGGCATGGAAAATGACCGCAACCTGATTATTTTAATTCCTTATAACTAAAATATAATCGAGCTGTACTCCAGTTCAGACAAAAATGATGTCGTGGAGTCATATAGCATGGAAATAGGCTCTTCGTCCCTACTTGCTCATGCTGACCAAGATGCTCCATCTACACCAGTCCTACCTGTCCAAGTTTGTCCCATATCCCTCAAACCCTCTTCTATCCATGTAACTATCCAAATGTCTTTTAAATATTGTTATAGTACCTGCCTTAAATACCCCATCTGGCAGCTTGTGACATATGCTCACCATCTCACATGTGTAAATGTTGCCTCTCAGGTTCCTATTAAATCTTTCCCTTCTCCCATAAACTGGTTCGTGATTCACCAACCCTGGGGGAAAAAGACTCCACGCATTTACCCTGTGCATTTCTAGATTTACCCGATCTATTCCCACATGTATGCTGTATTTGCAGATTCAAAAATAAATATAATAAAAAATACCTTAAGAAATAAGGAAACAATCTATTTGTATTTCATGGAAAGCTGTAATGATACTTGGAGCAATAATGGCTCAATCTACCTGCTTAAACAGTGCTGGGGCTCTGTAAGAAAGACAGTGTGTGGCCCACACATTCATCTTGGTCCACATTTTCTGGAAGAGACCAGAAGTTTACTCTCGCCTGATTCTATACCTCCTCACTCATCTCCATCCAAGGACCATGCCAGTCCTTACATGCGGACAGATATTCACGTGCAGCTCCTCTTACCTCATCTACTGCATCTGCTGTTCCTGTTATGGCCTCTCTGTACATTGGCGAGACCAAATATAGATTCGCTGACTGGTTTGCCAAACACCAGTACTCGGTCTGCAAAGGTCTGTGGGATCTCCCATTTGCGAACCATTGTAACTCCCATTCCCATACTGATCATTCTGTCCTGGGCCACCTCCATTGCCAGAGTGAGGCAACACACAAACTGGATGAACTGCACCTCAAATTCCGCTTTGGCCATTTGCAACCCAACTGTCTGAACATTGAACTCTCCAATTTCCACAGACACCTTCTTTCTCCGTCCCCAAGACCCCATCAATTCACCACCAACCCCCCCCCCCCCCCCCCCCCCACCCCCCCCCCCAAAAAAGTTGCAACTTTTCTATCATCGAGCTTCACATTTCGCATATCTATATCCTGTTGTCTCACACCTGTTATTTCATTTCTGACCTTTGTCCTACAATCTTTCTATCGAAAACCCCTCTCACCCATGTTCACCTATTACTGGTCATGCTCTGCCCTGCCCCTCCTCTCTTCCAGCTTCCTTTTCCTTCCAGCTTCCTTCCCCCTCCCCTGCAATCCATCTGAAAAAGGGTCCTGACCCGAATCATCACCTATCCATGCTCTCCAGAGTTGCTGCCTGACCCATCGAGTTACTCCAGCACTTTGTCTCTTTCTTTGGTAAACCAGCAGCTTTGTCATTACAGAAGTGTTGTCCCCTTTGTACTCTGTGGGAATCAAGATTCAGTGAATGTACAAGCTGTGAAGTTATGGATCAAAGGCAAAGAGGGAGGGAAATATATTTATCTAATATTTGCGGCATTTGATTGTCCATAAAGTTATAAACCCCACAAGTAGTTGTAAAACATGTTTCTTATATCCGAGGAAGCTTTTAAAATACTAACATGCAGGAGGTGTTTATTTACACATGGCATTTCATAGGATTAATTTGGTTCAGTTACAAAGAGCAGTTGCAGAGAAAATCCCCAGCTAAAATGTATGCTACTGTGAGTAGAATTCCATTGGACACTCATCTGAAATATGATTGTAAGGCATTATATTTACGGGAGTTGTTTAATCGCCTGGAATAAAATTTAAAATTCCGATATTGCGGTATTAACAGTTGCGACCAGCAGCAGGTATAGATTCCGGACAGGGTAGGAAAATATATGGGCAGTCAGTGAAAATTTTTTTTAAATCAAAGGGAAGTCACAATATCCTTCCTTATACAAGCAGAGTTTCACTTTAAAAGTAAAATCTGTCAACCACAAAGAGATAGTCTTCAGGAAGGGTGACGTGATCAGTCATTCCACATTAAATCATTAGTGAATTCACCTCTGAGACAGTGTTTGTGTATGTCAAATTCAGTTTCGGCAAGGAGAGAAAGGAAGATAGACACAAAATGCTGGAATAACTCAGCGGGTCAGGCAACATCTCTGGAGAAAAATAATAGATGTTTCTGGTCGGAACACTTCTTTAGACAGCCTGAAGACGGGCTCTGACCCGAATCATCACCTATTCTTTTTCTCCAGATAAGCTGCGTGACCCGCTGAGTTACTCCAGCATTTTGAATCTATGGTATAAACCCACATCTGCAGTTCCTTTCAACATAGAGACAAAGAGAGGGTTGTCCTGGTGTCGCCAGTTACATTAAAATTACAGTAATATTTCAACCACATACAGCAGAAAAAAAAATTCTGTTTTTGTGCCATTGAATAAAAATCTGTATTCTAGAGTTCTACACAGTCATTGTTAATTCAGTTACCAACATATTTTGAAAACAGAGAAAGGCAGGAAAAGACACAGTCCTGCAGATCCTTAAGTAATAAATACCCAATGAATTGTTTTTGAAGTGTAAACAGCAGATGTAGACACAGGTCTTCCCCAGGTTGTGAATGCCAACTTATGGACAGCCTGTGCAAATAAACGAGTGTCTGGGAGACCAGCAGGATGGATTTGCTAGCTGCTGCAGGGATGCAGGCACCTTCTGCTGTGTGGGGACATGATTTGTGGCAATATTATTGTATCTTGCAGAGAAATCTGAGTGCTTGAGTTAAACACCTGGGTTGCATTTGATTGGGTATGTACACACACACACACACACACACACACACACACACACACACACACACACACACACACACACACACATTTCTTTATATATATTTATTATAATATACAATAGGTGTGTGTGCGTATGTGTGCGTGCGCGCGCACACACACACACACACACACGCACATTCAGACCCCTTCATTTTTTCCAAATGTTATTACGTTACAGCTTTATTCTACAATGGATTAATTTGTTTTTTGTTATCATTAATCTACACAAAATACCCCATAATAAAAAAGCAAAAATAGGTGTTAACTGAATAACTGAAATATCACATTTACAGAAGCATTCAGACCCTCAGTACTCAGTACTTTGTTGAGGCACCTTTGGCAGCAATTACAACCTCAAGTCTTCTTGGGTATGATGCTTCAAGCTTGGCACACCTATATTTGGGTAATTTCTCCCATTCTACTCTGCAGATCCTCTCAAGCTCTGTCAGGTTGGATGGGGAGCGTCGATGCACAGATATTTTCAGGTCCCTCCAGAGTTGTTGGATCGGGTTCAAGTCTGGGCTCTGGCTGGGCCACTCAAGAACATTTGCAGACTTGTCACAAAGCCACTCCTGACTTGGCTGTGTTCTTAGGGTCATAGTCCTTTTGGAATGTGAACCTCCGCCCCAGTCTGAGGTCCTGAACGCTCTGGAGCAGGTTTTCATCAAGGATCTCTCTATATTTTGCTCCGTTCATCCCTCCCTTGATCCTGATTAGTCTCCCAGTTCTAGTCACAGAAAAATCATCCCTACAACAAGATGCTGCCACAACCGTGATTCACCGTAGGTATGGTATTGGCCAGGTGATGAGCAGTGCCTGGTTTCCTCCAGATGTGATGCTTGGCATTCAGGCCAAAGTGTTAAATTTTTATTTCATCAGACCAGAGAATCTTGTTTCTCATGGTCTGAGAGTCCTTTAGGTGCCTTTTGGCAAACTCCAAGTGGGCTGTCATGTGCCTTTTATGAGGAGTGGCTTCCGTCTGGCCACTCTACCATAAAGGCCTGATTGGTGGAGTGCTGCAGATATAGTTGTCCTTCTGGAAGTTTCTCCCATCTCCACGCTCTGTCAGAGCGACCATCATGTTCTTGGTCACGTCCCTGACCAAGGCCCTTCTCCCCTGATTGCTCAGATTGGCCTGGCAGCCAGCTCTATAAAGAGTTTAAGAAGGAACTGCAGATGCTGGAAAATCGAAGGTACACAAAAAAGCTGGAGAAACTCAGCGGGTGCAGCAGCATCTATGGAGCGAAGGAAATAGGCAATGTTTCAGGCCGAAAGAAGGGTTTCGGCCCGAAATGTTGCCTATTTCCTTCGCTCCATAGATGCTGCTGCACCCGCTGAGTTTCTCCAGCTTTTTTGTGTAGCTCTATAAAGAGTACTGGTGGTTCTAAAGTTTTTCCATTTAAGATTGATGGAGGCCACTGTGCTCTTTGGGACCTGCAATGCTGCAGAAATTGTTTTATACCCTTCCCTAGATCTGTGGCTCTACACAATCCTGTCTCTGAGGTCTATAGACAATTCCTTCGACTTCATGGCTTGGTTTGTGCTCTGACATGCACTGTCAACTGTGGGACCTGATATGGACAGGTGTATGCCTTTCCAAATCATGTCCAATCAATAATTTACCACTGGTGGTCTCCAATCAAGTTGCAGAAACTTCTCAAGGATAATCAATGGAAACAGGACGCACTTAAGCTCAATTTTGAGTGCCATAGCAAAGGGTCTGAATATTTATGTAAATGCGATATTTCAGTTACTTCTTTTTAATTATTTTGCAAAGTGTTCTAAACACCTGTTTTTGCTTTTTTATTATGGGTGTAGATTGATGATAAAATAAAATGAATTTAATCCATTTTAGAATAAGGCTGTAGCGTAACAAAATGTGGAAAATGTGAAGGGGTCAATACTTTCTGAATGCACTATATAATCTTAGTGCTTGAGTTAAACACCTGGGTTGCATTTGATTTGCTAAGTATACACACACATATATATATATATATATACACACATATATATATATATATATATATATATATATATATATATATATATATATATATGCATACATATATATGCATACATATATATATATTAAAAAAATAAATATATATATATATAATATATATATAATATATCTGTATGCATATATGTATGTGTGTGTATACTTAGCAAATCAAATGCAACCCAGATGTTTAACTCAAGCACTCGGATTTCTCTGCAAGATGCAATAATATTGCCACAATCATGTCCCCACACAGCAGAAGGTGCTTGTACCCCCGCATATATATTGAAATAAATCTTTATTCAGCATGTTTTTCATATCTTGGCATTTTACAACAATATTGAGTTCTCTAAATGATATTTGCAAAATGATTGGTGAATGTAGAAACAAAGAACTGCAGATGCTGGTTTATACTAAAGATAAACATAAAGTGCTGGAGTAACTCAGCTGGTCAGGCAGCATCTCTGGAGAAAATGGATGGTGACATTTTGGTTTGGGACCCTTCTTCAGATGGAAACGTCACCCATCCTTTTTCTCCAGAGATGCTGCCCAAACCGCTGAGTTACTCTAGCATTGTGTATCTATCTTAAGTGTGAATGTCTAATGCGAGGGAAGAATTCTCCTGGTGTATAGATGAGAACATTTTAAGTTCCTGCAAGTACTCTGGGCTTCCCATCAATGTTTGTATAGGTTATATCAATTATTTTATTCACCAACAAGGCTGTCATTTATTGCACATCGCTAATTGCTCCCTGAGCTGAATATCAGTTAAAAACTAATGCTATAAATGTTTTCAGAATCACATTATGTTGAAGCAGGTAAGGGTGTCAAATTTCTCCTTTCAGTATTAATTAAACTTTTTATTTTAAATTAATATCAGTGTTTAAATGCAGATTTAGTAAATTAATTGCGTTTCCCCAGTTTCTGTGTGTGTGGATCAACTGTGCAGATGCCTACACACGGGTCTATTCATTAATCTATCATTTTACAGCATCTTCTTATTTCCCAGTTATAAGGCATTGTGTAGAATGTGGAACAAGGAAGCAGGTAATTCACCCCACCACCCACAAGCGATCATTTACGTTCCCACCATTCTTCATCTTACCCTCATCTCAACAGTGAGTCCGGTGCTGAAGAACTGTGCATGGTTAAAAGACATGAATACGGAGGCATATCAAAATATAAATTAAATACATGAGTGCAAGAGAACAGTGAATCTCTTTTCTGTCATAGTTGAAAAATAATTGAATTGGGTTAATAGCAGCCTCTGTATAAAAACTTACCCCGCAAATCTCCTTTAAATGTTTCCCCTCTCACATTAAAGCTGTGCAATCACACTTTTGATATTTCAATAGACATTAGATAATAGGTGCAGGAGTAGGCCATACAGCCCTTCAAGCCAGCACCACCATTCGATGTGATCATGGCTGATCATCCACTGAGGAAATAATCTGTTCACTTCCATTTCTTCATTTACTGTGTGATTCAATATTTCATCATCAATCTTACCTCGAAATTTCTGCCGCTTTCTAGATATTACTTTGCATAATTAACATTAATTCACCATAACACATTAATTATGTGCAATGGGGAAACCAGCAAATACAAATTGCCAAAATGGGTTTGAATTATTCAAGTGTCCTGTTTTTTCAGAAATTAGTGTCCTGCAGTCATGTTCATGTTAATCTATTTGTGAATCGTTTGTGTGTTTATATTATGAGGTTCAGGGGTGCACTTCAGTGGCACTTGCATCATTGCAACCATTGATAAGATTATTGCTTTGCCACTCATTTCTGCGCATCCATTATTCTCCATGTTCTAACCGGTTTCTCAATGATTCATGCTACCTGGAGGGTCACCATAGATGCAATTACCACTTGGCAATTCCGTTATCAGCCCATCACGATGAACACAACTTATTTCTGGCTCTATTTATTGATTTCAGTAAGTGGCATAGTAATCACATTTTAAAGGAGCTGCATGTCATAATAGAAATACTTTGATAATTTGATGTCTGAGCAAAATGCACTAAAATTCATTTTACTCACAGTCATATTTAAATAGGAATGATTTTATTGATCTCTCTCTGTATCATAGTTCCAATATCGTGCTGCCATTTTGTATTGAGTTTGTGTGGCTCCACAATGCCAAGCAACAGTTGATATCATGCCATTGCGTTCCAACATTTTGCTGACATATAACTTGAGTATAGAAGTTGGGAGTCATGTTGCAGTTATATAGATGTTGGTGAGGCTGCATTTAGAGTATTGTGTTCAGTTCTGGGTTCCATGTTATAGCAAAGATGTTATCAAGTTGGAAAAGGTACTGAGAAGAATTATGAGGATGTTGCCAGGACTCGATGGCCTGATCTACAGGGAGAGGTTGAGCAGGCTGGGACTCTATTCCTTGGAGCACAGGAGCATGAGGCTAATCTTCTAGAGGTGTATACAATCATGAGAGGAATAGATCTGGTAGATGCACAGAGTCTCTTGCCCAGAATAGGTGGATTGAGAACCAAAGGACATTGGTTTAAGGTAAAGGGAAATCTGAAGGATAATTTTTTCACACAAAGGGTGGTGGTGTAGGGAACAAACTGCCAGAGGATGTAGGTGAGGCAGGGACTATCGTAGCATTTAAGAAACAATTGGACAGGTACTGTACAGGTTTGGAGGGATATGACCCAAACACAGGCAGGTGGAACTAGTGTAGATAGGACATGTTGGTCAGTCTGTACTTGCTGGGCCAACATAACCATTTTCATGTTGTATGACTCTCTGACTAATTATGATAAAATTCCCGACATGGAATTCAAAAATAAACTATATAAATTCATGTATTTCCAAAAATAATCAAATATTTGTGGCACACATTAAAAGGTACATAGTGTACTATATTGTTCTGATTTTACAATAAGGAGAAATTGCTTTTGGATACAACTTTACTTCAAACTTTTTTTCATATTCTCAGGGAATATTAATTCTAACCTAGTTTTATCCCAAAACCTGCATAAAGGAAGGGAGGCCAAGAAAATGTATAATAAATACACTATTAAGTTCAGAAATTCTTTTCATTGCATAATCATTTGGGGCAACATTGGAAGAAATTTAGTTCAAATGTTTTATTGTGCGGTGGTACAAAATATTAGCTTTAAGGTACAAAGTGCACACGATCCGGTTACAAATTAAAGCACCAAGACATGCTCTATGGCATCACTGTCCAATGCAGCTTTTGATATAATTTAAATAAAATGTGTTTGTAAATGGTGCAGGACACTGAAATAGAAATAAGATGCATTAAACAGGCCCTCACAGGATATGTAACTGGATGACTTAAAATGAGCTGGCAGTCCTGATGAGGACAAATCTTCAAGTAATCTTTATGTTTGCACACTAGCAAAACGAGCTCTTCATCATTCTCATCAGTTTCTCAGCTTTGCTAGATGATGTTGACAATATGTGGAGGCAGCAAAGTTGAATCCATGGCCGGAGATGAATTTACAGCTGGTTTTAAGTTGATGGAAAGCAAACTGTATGCAAGTTAATTAATGCTGCTTTGCCAGAATATGTTGGGATGTCAATACCACTGATGGTGCTGACATTGTTACTCAACTCCTGTATTTAGCAGTTTGGTTAGTCAAAGGCTCTATAGGACTTTGTCTAATGAAAGTCCCGTAGAGCTGCATCGTGACTTGCCGACTCTCGTATTCAATGCCCCTAGCAATGAAGGCAAGCATACCATATGCGTTTTATCCACCCTATCTACTTGTGCTGCACTTTTGATGAACTATGAACTTGGACTCCAAGATTCCTCTGCACATCAATGCTATTAAGCGTCTTGCTAAAAAACTGTCCATACATTAAGCCTCCCAAATTGCAACACCTCACTTTTGCATGGGTTAACATCCATCTGCGTTTCTCTGCTTATTTCTGCAGCTCGTCTATATCCTGCTGTATCTTCTGACAGCAGCCCTCGCTAATTGCTTGGCCTCCAATTTTGGTGTTGTCAACACACTTACTCCGCAACCCATCTACATTTACGTCCAGGTCATTAATATGCTTTGTTTTGCCCAAACACTGTTTCTTAAAGTTATCAAAGGATTATGTTTTTCAATCATCATCCTGGATTAACAGTGCAGGCCAACTCTGGAACCTGTCATCAAGAATGTATGGCTAATTTGCATATTCATGGCTACAAAAATGTGCAATAACCTGTGTGCCTCTTACTCAAACAGTGTAACCCAAGCAGTTTGGAGTTTGGTTGGAGTTCATAGTGTTCACTACCCTGATGCTTGTTGAGAAGATGCCGTTCCTGGACCTGGACGATATCATTTTCAGACTCCCACACATTCTTACCAATGGCAGGAGTGAATGAGAGTGTGGCTAGGGTGATGTGAATCCTTGATGAATTGGCTGCCTTTTGAGACCGTGCCACTAATAGATCGCTTTGATGGCGGGGAAGTCAGTACCCTTGTTGGACTAGGCTGTGTTCATCACTTTTTATTAATGTCCTTGTTTCCTGGAGTTTGAATTGCTCAACCTGGCCGTGATGCTACCAGTCAATGTGCTCTCTACCATACACTTGTAGAAGTTCAAGAGGATATTCATTGATGGGCTTTTTTTATGATTGCATCAATGTGCTGGGTCAAGGACAGGTCTTCAGAGATATGCACGGCCAGGAATTTTTATTGTTGACTCTCCATAACCAACCCGTTGATGAAAACAGGTTTGTAGATCCTCGGCCTTCCTGTTCTAAAGCCAACAACCAGTTCCCTGGTTGCGTTGACATTGAGAGCAAGGCTGTTGTTCTGTTCAATAAGATGATTGATCTCGCTCCTATACTCTGACACCATTATCCGTAATTCATCCAGCAATGGTGGTGTCATATGCATATTTAAAGATGGAGTTGCAACTGTTTCCGTCACACAGTCATGGGTATAGAATAAGGGTAGACAGGGGGCTGAGCACACAGCCTCGAGGTGCCCCAGTCCTGATGGTTATTCAGGGGGAGGTGCTGTTGCCAATTCATACCGATTTTGTTCTTTTGAAGAGTAAGTCGAGAATCCAATTGCAAAGGGATGCGCAGGAGCCTAGTTCTCTGCGTTTGAGGGGTTGATGGTGTGGAGGGAATGATAATGTTGAACACTGAGTTGTAGTACATGAACAACAGCCAGACGTATTTTTTTGTGTGTTTTGGCATGGTCACCTATTGGATTTCATTACCAAAATTGGGTAAACATTTTTAATCAGGTTGCTATGCTTTTTGCTGCTTTACTTCAAAACTTAGTAGTGAAATAATTACTATTTTTAAAATCAACCCCTATGTGTTGTGATTCTCATTCAGAACAAGAGCTGGAAGTGGAAGAGGTTTGCCAAGCAATGCCTGAGGTAAAAGCAAGAAAAAAAGCATTAGAATGGAGGTGCTTTTGCTGTGAAAATATATATGAGCACTGCCCAAGCATTAGCTGGTTTAAAGGGTTAAATTCAATACATTGATCTTGCATTTGCTTCTGTTTTGATAATGTGAGGGCTGAGCCAATAAAGGTGTTTGGAATGACAAAATAATTTGATCTGATTTATGAAGAGGAACTATTTCCTTCGATTGTGGAATCCTAATCATAAAATTGATGCTAAGGCAATTAAGAATGAAATCAAAATACATTTTTTCATATGTAAGCTAATGGAAATGTGATGCTGTCATGAAAAAAATATGGATGTTGAAACGTCCATGGTTGAGATAGATAGTAAAAGGTAATGATAAATATAACAAAAAGATTAGACGATTCGATACAGATTATGTTAGTTGAATAAGTATGAGGGTTGAATGGCCTAATACTTTATCTACTGTATGTTAGGTGATGTATCTGGGTTGAGAGAGTCAGGAGAGTTTGGTTTAGTTTGGTTCAGAGATACAGTGCGAAATAGGCCCTTCGGCCCACTGAGTCCACGCCGACCAATGATCCCGGCACACGAACACTATCCAACACATTAGGGACAATTTATAATCATACCAAGACAAATAATCTACAAACCTGCACGTCTTTGGATTGTGGGATGAAACCAGAGCTCCCGGAGAAAACCCACGCAGGTCGCGGGAAGAATGTACTAACTCCATACAGATAGCGCCTGTAGTCAGGATCGAACCCGGGTTCCTGGCGCTGTAGAGCAGCAATTCTACTGCTGTGCCACCGTGCTGCCCTAAAGGCGTATAAAGTGGCAGTGATGAGTTCCAGTCCTCCCAGATGACTTGAGAGTAATGTAAGGCTCTGGTAGGGGAGATGAAATTTAATGAGAGTTTGATGTAATTAACCCAAATTTGGCAATGAATAGCTTACCTTTGAGCATTCATTTGTACTTTTTGGATGAGAGGAATCATTGATGGAAGATATAGTATGGGAACAATTAGGTTGGGAAAAGCTTATTGTTTTGCATACAGTTTATTGATTATTTAATATTATGTTTTTGCAGTTCAGTCAGTCGAAAATAAGCACCAGGAGATAAATAAAATCTTGTATTTTCATAGCAAATTAGCATATGGAGAGATCATTGCAGATCTTTTTGATTGCATTTTGAAATGTTTGATGAAGCGAGGAAACGATAAAATCTTAGTTGATGAGGCAAATATGCTCTGTTATCCATCCAATTTGAATCTTTACTATACCCAGGCACCCTTCCCTTTCACGCCTTCAATATAGGGATCTAAGTGTAATGAAGAATGAGGGAGGAAAGAAACAGAGCAAAAATAAAGATGAGATGAGCAAAGGGAAACAAATCAAGAATGGCAGGGAAAGATGCCCAGGTGAAAACTGGGGCATAGGCACTGGTAGAAATTGACCAGACAAAACTCCATTGAAATAATCAAATGAAATAGAAATACTGATCATAACAGGAAAGCAAAGAACGGTACAATGACTATACCTTGTTAACTAAATAATGCACATTTTATGCTTCCTATTTCTATTTTGAAAGAGAACAGCATTGATAGTTTAAGGATATATTATTTTCTGCCACTCACTGTTCAAGAATAATAGTAGTAGCTGTAGTAGTTTATTGTCATGTGTACCGAGGTACAGTGGAAAGCTTTTGCTGTGTGCCATCAGTCAGCAGACAGACAATGCACGATTAAAATCAAGCCACTTACAGTGTATAGATACATGATAAGGGAATAATATTTAGTGCCAGGTAAAGCCAGAAAAGTCCAATCAAGAACAGTCCGAGGGTCACCAAAGATGTACATACTGTAATAGTTCAGCACTGCTCTCGGGTTGTTGGAGGATCATTCAGTTGCCTGATAAGAGCTGGGAATAAATAATCCATGAACCTGGAGGTGTGCGTTTTTACACTTCCATACATTTTGCCTGATGCGAGAGGGGAGAAGAGGGAGTGGCCAGGGTACGACTTATCCTTGTTTATGCTGCTGGCCTTGCCGAGGCTGCGTGAGGTATAAATGGAGTCAACAGAAGGGAGGTTGGATTGTGTGATGGCCTGGGCTGCGTCCATAATTCACTGCAATTTCTTGCAATCTTGGATGGAGCTTTTCGCAAATCAAGTTTGATGCATCCTGATAAAATGCTTTTGTTGGTGCATCTGTAGAAATTAGTAAGAGTTGTAGGGGACATGCTAAACTTCCTTAGCCTTCTAAGGAAGTAGAGGCGTTGGTATGCTTTCTTGGTCGTTTCTACAATATGGGTGGTCCAGGAGCAGTTGTTGGTGATATTTACTCCTAGGAATTTGACATTTTCCACCATCTCTACTTCGGCACCATCAGTGCAAACTGGAGTATGTGTACCTATATGCTTCCTGACGTCGATCTCTATCTCCTTTGTCTTGCTGACATTGAGAGAAAGGTTGTTGTCTCGACACCAGGACAAGGGGTTCTCGATCACCTTCCTGTACTCCGTCTCATCATTATTTGATATCCGTCCCATAATGGTGGTGTCGTCAGCAAATTTGAACATTGAATTGGATTTATACATGGCTGCACAGTTGTGGGTGTACAAGGAATAAAGAAGGGGGTTGAGAACACATCCTTGTGGAGCACCAGTATGGAGGATTATTGTAGAGGATGGTTTGTCCCCTATCCTCACTGATTGGGGCCTGTTGGTCAGGAAGTCGAGGATCCAGTTGCAGAGATGAGTGCTGATGACTCCCCACAAGTCCCGCATGTTTGGTGATAAGCTTGGATGGTATAGTGGTATTAAAGGCAGAGCTGTAGTCTATGAATAGGAGTCTGAAGTTGGTGTCTCTCTTATATGGATATGTGTAGGGCTAGGGCGATGGCATAGTCCGTGGTCCTGTTTTGGCGGTAAGCGAACTGCGTTGGGTCAAGGCCGCTGGGTAGACTGGATTTAATGCATTTCATAGGAGGCCTCTCAAAACATTTCATGATGGTGGATATCAAGGCCACTGGCGGTAGTCGTTGAGGCATGAGGTCTTACTTTTCTTCAGCACTGGGATGATGGTTGTCTTCCTGAAGCAGGTGGGTACCTCAGAATGGAGTAGGGAGAGATTAAAGATGTCTATGAATACTCCTGCTAGCTGGACGGTGCAGCTACTAAGGACACATCCAGCAACTCCATCTGGGCCAGTTTCTTTTCATGGGTTGACCCTCAGGAAGGCCGATCTAACCTCTACAACACTCACCCTGGTGAGAGGCACACTGGAATCTGAAGAGCCAGGTGCCACCGTCCTATTGGCCTTCTGCTCGAAGCGAGCATAGAAAGGATTCAGTTCATCGGATAGGGTCGCACTATCACCAATGGTGTTGCCTGACCTTACTTTGCAGACAGCTATGTTATTCAGACCTTGCCACGTTCCCCACGTGTCCGAATAATTATACTGGGACTCAGGTTTGTATCTTGGCTTGATTGCTTGCAGAGATCATAGCCGGCCTTCTTGTACCCCTCTGGATCGTTTGACTTGTATGCAGGAGACGTGGCTTTAACCTGTGAATACACCTTGCGATTCATCCATGGTTTCCGGTTGGGGAACACTCGGGGTGACTTTGTCAGCACGCATTCTTCCACGTACTTGCTGATGAAGTCAGTCACGGCAGACACGTACTCATTCAGGCAAGCTGCGGAATCCCTGAATATGGACCAGTCCACTAACTCAAAGCAGTCGCGTAAGATGTCATCCTTGTCCGTTCACCAGCATTTCACAACTCTCTGTACCGGATCCTCCTGCTTCGATTTTTGTTTGTAGGCAGGGAGCAGAAGCACAGCTAGATGATCAGATTTTTCCGAAATGTGGTCGAGGAACAGAGTGGTAGGCATTATTTATTGATGTATAGCAGTAGTCGTGGGTGTTCTGTCCCCTGGTGGGACAAGACATGCTCGTCGTACTTTGGTAGTCTGCCCTTGAGGTTGGCTTGATTGAAGTCTCCCGCTACAACAACCAATGCTTCGGGGAGTTTTGTCTCGAGGATATTGAGTTCGTTCAGAGCAAGCTTGAAGTCTGCGTGGGTGGGGATGTAGACTGCTGTCAGGATAGCTGAGTTGAATTCTCTTGGAAGGTAGTAGGGACGGCACTTCACAGTCAGATATTCTAGGTCTGGGGAACATGAACTCGCCAGGACTATGATGTCTGAACACCACGAGGTATTGATTAGAAAGAGACCGCCGCCTCTAAACATGCCCGAAGAAGCTGGTCGGTCCATCCGTTGAAGGGAGAAGCCTCGGGCTGAAAGGCACAGTCAGGTATGTCAGAGGTGAGCCATGTCTCTGTGATGCAAAGCACATTTCAGACGTACAGCGAAAAGGAATAGTAGATGAGATAGAACTGTTAATAAGGGATAAGATCAGTGCAGCACACAGCAAGTCCTGGCTCAGCAGATCATGATGTAGAATTAGACGTTAGTTGGATGGAGCTAAGAAACAGCGATGAGCAAAAAACATCTATGGGAATTATTTATAGATCATCAACTAATGGATGAAATATTGGGCATGGCATAAATGAGAAAATTAGAAGTACAGCTATATGTGGTAGGGATGCACACTAATCTGGGAGATATGTTAGGAAATCCCTGGTTTATTTCTGGCAATGTTCCGTTCCTGAGGATGTTTTGGAAGTTGGAAGTGCAGAAAAGTGGTGTGTGGGAGAGGATCACAAAAATATCTGAGATGCGAGAGTGAACACACGTGGAAAGAACGGCCAGCAATCAGGTGGTACGTGCTAACAAGCTTTTTGTAACTACTTCTCAATGGGAGAAGGGGGTGTGGGGCTGGTTTGCATAATGGACTGGGCTATGTTCATTGTTCTCTACAATTTCTTGTGGTCGAAGGCAGGGCAATTTTCAAACCAAGCCATCCCGCTAGAAGGATTTTGATGGTGCATCTGTAGAAATTGGTAAGAGTCATTGGAGATATACCAACATTCCTTTGCCTTCTAAGGAAGTGGGGGTATGTTTACTTAACCATAGTGCCAATGTGTTTGGACCAGAACACATTGTTCGTGATATGCACACTGAGAAAATTGGGAAATAGTTTTAAAGATTACTTTGTAATCTTGTGTTACTGCCAGACACTAATTCCAATAAAACGGTTGAGATGGTTTTACAGCACTAAAATTACTTCACTATTTGGGCACCTTTAGTCCACTTATGGCCATTTTGGAATCGATACAAGTAATTTTAATGCATTTGCTAAATGGGAATAACAATAAAAAGGGATGTTTGCCATGGAAATATACCAGCACAAGATTCTAATTTCCTTTTTATTCCATCAAATTATTGAAGCACTGATATAGGATAGAAGAAGCTTCTCTGTTCAAGGAGGAACCTAATCTAAATCGTTTAGCCATTGACTAAACAAACATATAATTTGCTTTCTCTGTGATGATTAATTAATGCCAAAATACTTCCACCTTTGTCATGTTGTGTTTAGTATGAAAAGAAAACTAAAGCAGGACAAAATTGAGATTGAAAGTAATTGTAACCAACCAACAATCACAATTTGGGGAGAATTTGGGCTGAAAAGGGAAACGTGGGAGGAAGGCTTTCAGTCCTCACACCAAAACAGCCTTTGAACTCTCAAAATCGAAATAACCCCAAATGCCCAGCATTTCTTCCTGTGTCAGAATGTATGTTTGTTTGGAAGTTGCCGTGAGTCGTCCGTCTATTGACCTGTGGCAACCCTGCATCAATGAACAATGTTCTTCCCTCCGTGAACCAATTGTTGTGGGCTTGACTCAGAATTCATAGAAACAACTCCTAAACTAGGCTACCTTATCACTAGAGTACTTGGGTAACCCCGAACTGTCTGGGGGCCCTATCCTTTAGACAATATCTTGAAATAAGGCTTTATGGTATATTGCAAATGTCAGAGGATTTCTCAAAAAAAGCAGATAATGATGCCTTGCTGCCTCGTAGTGCTTTCCATGCAACGGGTTAATAAGAAGGGACGTTTTTCTAGTAATCTTTATAATGCCCTGGATGATTTTTTCCATATTTTCCCTTATTGTCTGCAAAAATATCATACTTTTGTCATGACCATACTTCCAGTTATATACAGAGAAAGGGAGAGGGGGCTACGGATGCCAATAGGGCCAACAAACTCATCAAGAAGGCTGGCTCCGTCCTGGTGGCCGAGTTGGATTTATGGAGGTGGTCTTGGAGGGGAGAATGCTCCTCAAACTGCGGAGCATCCTGGACAATACAGCTCACCCCCTCCATGACACACTGGTCAACCTGAGGAGTACCTTCAGCAACAGACTGGTTCCACCAAGCTGCAGTACAGAACGCCACAGGAGATCTTTATTCCCTGTGGCTATCAAACTGTACAACTCCTCCCCTTCTGTTGGGGATTGACTGACTCCCCCCCCCCCCCCCCCCCTCCCCCACTCCCCCCTCCCCAATCTTTACACATCCCCAATCCTTTCCACTCATGATTGTAATTTAATGTTTACTGTATTTTTCATTTTATGATTGTTGGCAGATCAATTTCCCTCCTGGGGTAAATAAAGTTCTAGCGTATCGTATTATATTATATCAAAAGAAATTGACCCAGTATTAATTCCTGACTGTAATGTAATTAATGTAATTGTAATGAAATTACCTCTAAACGTGTATACGCACACTTATATACCCCTACACTTACACATCCCTACACACACACACACACACACACCACTACACACAGTGTCCATTATGTTTGTATAACCGTGCAATACCCATCTAATTTTCTTGCTATTCAGCAGTATTGAGGTAATTTAGAGTGGCCAGTTAAGCTGTGCATCTTTGGGCTGTGTGAGGAAATTGGAGAACCTGAAGGAAACACACATGGTTACTGGAGAACTAATTTCACATGGTAAACACTGAAATTGTGGATTGATCCCGGGTGGCCGGAGCAGAGAGGGCTCCTGGTACACGACTTGTATCTATCTACTGCTACATTGACTGGATATTCCACTGCAGTGAAAACTGATTCAAGTTCATCCAAATTTACATCTGATTTGTCCCCAAATTATTTCTTCCTTTCCCTAATCAATCTATTATTCCTTCAATACTATGTAGATTTAAGAAAGACTTTTGTGATTCCATTTTATTTCAGCCATTTTGCTTTTTTTCACTCTCAATCTTTATCAGACCTTCCTTGTATATTCTAATTAGTACACAAAACAGTAAAGTAATTGAACAGGCCATTTGACCTGCAATGTTCATGCCTAACATGATGCCAAGTTAAATTCATCTTCTCTGCCTGTACATGTCCCATATCGCTCCATTCCTTCCTATTCATTGTGCCAAAGCCTCTGAAATGCTACTACCAAATTTGCCTCCACTACCAACACTGATAACATGTTCCAAGCACCCACCGCTCTCTGGGTAAAGAACATGTCCAGCACATCTCCTTTAAAATTTGCCAATCTCACCTTAAAGCTATGCCCACTAGCCTTTGACATTTCCACCCTGATAAACGGGTTCTGACTGTCTACACTATCAATGTTTCTCATAGTTTTATGTACTTATATCAGGTCGCCCCTAAACCTCTGACATTCCAGAGAAAACTATCCATGTTTGTCCAACTTCTCCTTAGAGGTAATACCCACTATTCCTTACACCATTCTGGTAAACCTCTTTAAACCTTCTCCACCTTCTCCGACGTCTCCACGTCCTTCCTGTAATGGGATATCCAGAACTGCACACAATACTTCAAATGCAGCCTAATCAAAGTATTACAAAGCTGTGACATAACTTCCTTACTATTATACTCAATGCGCTGATCAATGAAAGCAAGCATATCATATGCTTTCTTCACCACTCTATCTACTTGTCATTGCCCATTTCAAGGATCTATGGACTTGGACCACAAAATACCTCAGGACATAAAAGCTGTTTAGTGTCTTTCCATTAACTATGTACCTTTCCCTTACACTTAACCTCTCAAAGGGTAACAACTCATACTTGCTTGAATTAAAGTCTATCTGCCATTTCTCCACCCATTTCTGTAGCTGATCTACACCCTACTGTATACTGACAGCCTTCCTCACTTCTCTGCAACCACCAATCTTGGTGTGTACTGCAAACTCACAAACGAACTCATCAACCTTTACGTCCAAGTTGTTTATAGATATACCCTAGTTTATTTTTTACTTTTCGAATGATGAGTTGGGATTTTGGCCAGAACTGAAACACTGACCTTTACATAGAAACATAGAAAATAGGTGCAGGAGTAGGCCATTCGGCCCTTCGAGCCTGCACCGCCATTCGATATGATCATGGCTGATCATCCAACTCAGTATCCTATCCCTGCCTTCTCTCCATACCCCCTGATCCCTTTAGCCACAAGGGCCACATCTAACTCCCTCTTAAATATAGCCAATGAACTGGCCTCAACTACCTTCTGTGGCAGAGAATTCCACAGATTCACCACTCTCTGTGTAAAAAATGATTTTCTCATCTCGGTCCAAAAAGACTTCCCTCTTATCCTTAAACTGTGACCCCCTAGTTCTGGACTTCCCCAACATCGGGAATAATCTTCCTGCATCTAGCCTGTCCAACCCCTTAAGAATTTTGTAAGTTTCTATAAGACCCCCCTCAATCTTCTAAATTCTAGCGTGTACATGCCGAGTCTATGCAGTCTTTCTTCATATGAAAGTCCTGCCATCCCAGGAATCAGTCTGGTGAACCTTCTCTGTACTCCCTCTTTACGTCCAAGTTATATATATATATCAGAAATAACAGGGTTACCAGCACATCTCCCTGCAGACTCCATGATCCACAGACCTTCAGCTAGAATAACACCATTCCTCCATAACCCACTGAACGAAAATAAATCCAAAGCAATGGATATGTGATAATAGACAATAGACAATAGACAATAGGTGCAGGAGTAGGCCATTCGACCCTTCGAGCCAGCACCGCCATTCAATGTGATCATGGCTGATCATCTCCAATCAGTACCCCGTTCCTGCCTTCTCCCCATATCCCGTGACTCCGCTATTTTTTAAGAGCCCTATCTAGCTCTCTCCTGAAAGCAATCAGAGAACCTGCCTCCACTGCCCTCTGAGGCAGGGAATTCCACAGACTCACCACTCTCTGTGAAAAAAAGTGTTTCCTTGTCTCCGTTCTAAATGGCTTACTCATTATTCTTAAACTGTGGCCCCTAGTTCTGCACTCCCTCAACATCGGGAACATGTTTCCTGCCTCTAGCGTGTCCTAGCCCTTAACAATCTTATATGTTTCAATGAGATACCTCTCATCCTTCTAAACTCCAGAGTGAACAAGCCCAGCTGCTCCATTCTCTCAGCATATGACCATCCCGCCATCCCGGGAATTAATCTTGTAAACCTGCACTGTACTCCCTCAATAGCAAGAATGTCCATACTCAAA
Source organism: Amblyraja radiata (assembly GCF_010909765.2). Classification (NCBI taxonomy): domain Eukaryota; kingdom Metazoa; phylum Chordata; class Chondrichthyes; order Rajiformes; family Rajidae; genus Amblyraja; species Amblyraja radiata. Next base: position 22,103,420 of record NC_045982.1, on the reverse strand, counting down.
TTAGGGGACCAAAACTGCACACAATACTCCAGGTGTGGTCTCACTAGGGCTCTGTACAACTGAAGAAGGACCTCTTTGCTCCTATATTTGATTCCTCTTGTTATAAAGGCCTACATGCCATTCACTTTCTTCACTGCCTGCTGTACCTGCATGCTTACTTTCATAGACCCCCAGATCCCATTGTACTTCCCCTTTTCCCAACCATTTAGATAGTAATCTGCCTTCCTGTTTTTGCTACAAAAGTTCATAACCTCACATTTATCGGCATTAAACTTCATCTGCCATGCATCTGCCCACTCCCCCAACCTGTCCAGGTCACCCTGCATTCTCATAGCATCCTCCTCACAGTTCACACTGCCACCCAGCTTTGTGCCATCTGCAAATTTGCTAATGTTACTTTGAATCCTTTCATCCAAATCATATGTATATTGTAAATAGCTGCGGTCCCAGCACCGAGCCTTGCGGTACCCCACTAGTCACTGCCTGCCATTCTGAAAGGGACCTGTTAATCCCTACCCTTTGTTTCCTGTCTGCCAACCACTTCTCTATCCATGTCAGCACTCTACCCCCAATACCATGTGCCCTAATTTTGCTCACTAATCTCCTATGTGGGACCCGATCAAATGCTTTCTGAAAGTCCAGGTACACTACATCCACTGGCTCTCCCTTGTCCATTTTCCTAGTTACATCTTCAAAAAATTCCAGAAGATTAGTCAAGCATGATTTCCCCTTCGTAAATCCATGCTGACTCGGACCGATCCTGCTACTGCTATCCAAATGTTCGGCTATCTCATCTTTTATAATTGTCTCCCGCATCTTCCCCACCATCGATGTCAGGCTAACTGGTCTATAATTCCCTGTTTTCTCTGTCCCGCCTTTCTTAAAAAGTGGGATCAAATCAAATCTGGTTCATTATTTAACACTAAATCCAGAATTGCCTTCTCCATGGTAGGCTCCAATACAAGCTATTCAAAGAATCCATCACGAAGGCACTCTACAAAGTCCCTTTCTTGGGGTCCAGTACCAACCTGATTTTCCCAGTCTGTCTGCATGTTGAAATCTCCCATAACAAACACAGCATTACTTTTACTACATGCCAATTTTGATGCATATTAAAAATAAATAAATGAGCACATTCAGAATTTTGAGTAGCTTGTTAATAACCTATACAGTATTCCACTCACTCTCATAAAATGTGATAATTGAGTAACAGGTGGCTCTCAGGCAGTCTCCTTGAAATTTGACTGCATTTTCATACTAAGATCATGCACTTATTAAGATTATTTTATTGGTTATCATAGAAAATGCAGATTATATTTGAAAGTTACCATCTGGAACCCTGTGGCTTTTATAATTGCAAAGATAATTTTTGCAATTTTGACATCCTTACCTTTTCTAATCTCAAATATCTTTCATAATTACTGATCCAGGGACAATTTAGTGAGTACTGTTTATAGGTCAATGGCATAGAGTGGCTAATTTCTTCCTTGTCACATCTCCCAAACGGTTTTCTATTGCAATATTTATTCAATTTTTCATGGTTTTAGTGATTTGATTGTTGCTTCTGCTTTTTCATTATTCTGTTCTAACCCTTGTTTATTTTTTGCTTTTCGAATTATCAATGGAATCTTGGCCAGAACTGAATTTTTTTTCCATTCTAGTTTTTATATTCAATCTGTACATCAGGCAATCATTACGGATCTGTTTTTTGTTCTTGAGCTTGCTTAAAAATCAACAGGTCAGTAATCCCTGGGTTTTCTGTGATATGCTCAACAATAACATTACTCTTTGCTACGCTCCATGCCGTTCCATTCGTGGTGTCCAGGGATGCCTTGTTTGGTTTCCCCATGACCAAGCTGGAGGCTACAAGGTACTATTCAGTCAATCGTGCATGCAATCCATAATCTTGTATCATATATATATATATATATATATATATGCCTGGGCCTCAACTTCAGCTGAACTTGTTACAACTAAGTTTTTGGGAGAAAATGCCGTGTTTTTTGAGGAGGCGATAAAGGAGATTGATGAAAGGAGGGTGGTAGATGTTGTGTACATAGATCATAGTAAGACTTTCGATAAGGTATTATGGTAGGCTGATCCAGAAAATTAAGATGTACGGGATTCACGATGGCTTGGTCGTACGGATCTGGAACTGGCATATTCAGAGGGTTGTGGTGGAAGTTAGATATTCTGGCTAGAGGTCTCTGAACAGAGGAGTTCCACAGAGATCTGTGCTGGGACCTCTGTTGTTTGTGATATACGTAATTGGCCCATGCGGAAAGGCAGATAAGTCGGGGAATAGATTTGCTGATGACATCAAAATTGGAGGAGTTGCAGACAGAGGAAAGCTCAGAAGATACAGTGTGATATAGATCAGCTGCAGAAATGGCAAATGAAGTGTAACCCGAGCAAATGTGAGGTATTGCACCTTAGGTTGAATGTAGGGAGAGAGGATAGAGAATGTAAGGAGAGAAGACTCTTAACGACATTGATGTGCTGAGGGATCTTGGTTTCCAACTTAATAGCTCACTAAAGGTTGCAACACAATTAGATAGGGTGGTAAAGAAGGCATATGGTATACTTGGCCTCATTGAATATATGAGTCAGGAAGTCATGATACAGTTCCATTGGACTTTGGCGAGACCAAGACCTATGGTGCATTGCATGCACTTCTGGTTGCTCCATTATAGGATAGGTGTGGAAGTACTGGAACGGTGCAGAGGAGGTTTACCAGAATGCTGCTTGGATTATCGGGTTTCAGGTGGAAGGTGAGGTTGCATAGACTTGGATTGTTTTCCCTAGAACATCAGAGATTGAAGGGTGACGATAGAAGTATCTAAAATTATGAGAAGCATAGATAGGTTAGACAGCAGACCTTTTCCCCAAAGTAGAAATGTCCAACACTAGAGGGCAGACCATTAAGATGAGACGGGGAAAGTTTAATTGAGATGTGCAGGGAAAGTTTTTAACACAGTGGTGGAGGCCTGGAACACATTGCCAGTGGTGGTGGAAGAGGCAGATATGATGGTGGAGTTTAAGATGCTTTTAGATAGGCACATGGTAGTGCAGGGAATAGAGGGATATAGATCATGTACAGGCAGATGAGATGATTCCAGGTAACTGTGCTGTACTGTTCTCTGTTTTTCGTTCTTTGATGGTGGAAATGTGAAATAGATGAAATAAAGCTCAAACCTTTTTGTAGCTCAATAATTAAACAAAATACTTTTTTTGGAATTTTGTAGAAATTAAAAAAAGTATAATATGCATAAAGATCCCCATCTGGATCAGACGTTGGCTATTTCTAATTTTATTTCATTTTTTTGAAGTCTCCTAATTTTTTTTAAAGCTTTTTTTTTTCCTGGACCCCTTGCTATATATAAACCCTTGGGAACATATTTTAAAAAAGTGAAAATATATTCAGAATGTCCTTATACATTTTAAAGCTGCTATTCATTGGAAAATGAATTCAAATATTACTTATTTGTTCTTAGTGGCTATGTGGCGCGACTGACGTTGCAGCGGCCTCTACAGTCCGTCTGTCTTTTATAAATTTTTTGTTCCGTTGAGTGTATAGTTTGCAGAGGTTTATATATTGTTTTTAACTGTGTATATGTGAGGGGCGGGGGAAACTTTTAAATCTCTTCCCTGTATGAGGGACCCGACCTTTTCCCTGTCGGGTCTCCGTTGTCGTTGGGGCCTAGCACCGTGGAGCGGCCTCCAACCGGAACGACCTGTGGGCTCCAGACGCGGAGCCTGCGGATTCGCCATCGTGGAGCTGGCCGGCTTCGGAGCGTGGAGAGCTGTGGTGAGGCATGGCTGTGGTCCGTCTCCGGAACTCGGAGGCTCCGGCCGCAGGTCCGGTGAACGGTGACATCGGGAGCTCGCGGGTCCCTGGTGGGAGACCGCATTTCGGAGCTCCTGCAATGGTAACTTTTCCCGCCCGAGTTGCAGGGCTGAGGGCGACCCGGGGCGGGGCCTTGCATCGCCCGGCATGGCCTTAAATGGCCGCGGGACTTGCCATCGCCCGCTGGGGGCTCCAACATCGGGAGAAGAATAAGGAAAAGGGGAGAGACAAGATTTTGCCTTCCATCACAGTGAGGTGGTGTTTGGAGATTCACTGTGCTGGATGTTTATGTTTATGTAAATTGTGTTAATTGTGTCTTGGGGTTTTTTTTCCTTGTTTGTATGACTGCAGAAACGTAATCTTGTTTGAACTTTGGTTCAAATGTCATAATAAAATATCTTGTATCTTGTATCTTGTATCTTATGCATTCTTCGCATTCCTCCTTTCTGTTAGTTAGATTAATTAAAATGTAAATTGTATATATCTTTTAGGCAGTAATGGTTTCAAGTCTTTGCTGATTTTCACATATATTGACACAAGATGACTAATGTGTAGTTATCAATTATAAATACATGTTTTGTTGTTTTAGTTGTCGTGTTTTTGAAGTAAAGTGCAGTAAATCATCTCCCCTTAAGTATGCAGTCACTTTCTTATTATAGAAGGTGCTCATTTGCGTCAAAGCAGTTCAAACTTTATTTGGAATATTACGTGCAGTTCTCTTTGCCCCATTACAAGAAGGACATGGAGAGTTTTGGGGGGAGTGCCGAATAGGATGACCAGAATGCTGCCTGGATTACGGGCTATCAGCTACAAGGAGAGGTTGGACAGACTTGGATTGTTTTCTGTGGAGCACCTGAGGTTGAGAGGAGACCTGATAGAGATATATATTGTTCGGTAAGGCAGGGCTAAGGTAGAGAATCAGAACATTTCTCCTGGGGTGGAATTGTCAAAACATCGAAGACATTGCTTTTCGTTGAGAGGCGGGGGTCTGGAACGTGTTGCCAGGGATGATGGTGTAGGCAGATACCATTGTGGCACTTAAGAAGCTTCTAGATAGGCACATAGATACACAGAGAATGGTGGGATAAGGATTCTATGCAGGCACATAAAATTAGTATTTTATAGCAAATTATTTGGCACAGACATTGAAGGGCCTGTTCCTGTGTGGTACTGTTGTAATTTCGATGTTCATGGTCCAAGATCCTATGTATACTATTGTAATATCACTGTATATGCAATTCTGTTTTGAAAAGCATCATCTAGTGTGTGGTAGCCTTCTTACATAGCATGTGCATGCATGTTGAACTAGCCGTACATGGGTTGGGACCTAAGTGTTCCCATGCATATAAAACCAACTGAATTGTGCTTTTATGATAATAAAAATGTCCAAATTATGTATTCTGATAAAAGATCATCAACATGAAATAATCATTCCGTTTCTGACTACACACTTTTCTCTTTACTTCTGTGAGGGAAATCAAATTTTCAGATACATAATTTTAGTATGTATTAAATTATTACTCCACATTGGTATAAATTAAAACTTAATAACTGCAACTTTACTTATAATCATAAACCAAACTGAACACCTGAGCAAATAGAATGTTTTATTTTATTCATGATTTATTTCTCAAGTACTGTTGAAGCTGTTTGAATGCAAAATATTGCAGAGAGCAACTGGGTTCAATGAGCATTAAACCCATGATGTGAATAATTGAAGCTTAAAGGCAGTTATCTCAACTATTGTATCCCTTTGTTGTATTATACTGTATGAATGTAACTTGCCACCTTGTGCATACAAAATAATCAACATTATTTTTATAAGGGAGAATCCTTCAGGCAATTGTGTGGTCACAAATGTAACTGGATCTTAAAACTATATCTAAGTGCATTTTGGGTCTTGCGTAATCCTCCAAATCAGATATTGTCCTCCCACTCGGCCATGAAACAAATAGTTAGCACTCATAAGATGTAATGTTTCTGCAAAGGATTAGAATTTTCAATATGCTTTCTCAAAAATGATTTTTTTTCCTCTATTTGCAATAACTTTCATTATTTTGGATTGGTGTTAGGCAAAAGAAAATTGAGATATGTTGTCTTTATCACTTTACGAAAATTGCAATGCATTTTAAAAGGAAATGCATCCATAAATAATGATTAGGAAACATTATTGACACAACCAATGTGTTGTGAATGATTAGAAGAAACTGTATGACTCATATGTGAATAGATAGAAATTACAGAACTTGGTAATAAGTGGGCATACATGAATTCTTATTCTTAGGTTTTGCTGGTATATTTCTCTCCAAACATAATGCATTTGAACAATGGGGGATTTACAGTGATAAGGTAAATCTGTGATACATTACCAAGATAATATGTTGAGTGAGTTGCTAAGCCAGGCTATGTATTGCAGTTGGTCTGGTAGATGTTGAGGGTTTCACAACATGATTCAAATTAAATTGTGACAGTCTCAAAGTGCTGTCTAATTTATCTTTCAAGTAATTGTCAGTTAAAAAATCATTAATACCTATGCAATGCATAATCATTTAATGTACCAAAGCTGACTTATTGCCTTTATTTATTTTATTTGCCTAAGCAAGGATAATTTATTTAGTTATCAATAAAAATAACTCAGTCTTTCAAGATCTTGAACTATAAATAATTTTGGGACATCTGCCTATTTATCATTTGGTGAAGGTTAGCAAGAGACAAACTTCACAGAGTGAAGCCTCAAGCTATAAGGACCCAAATGTAAAATCTTCACATTAATGCTGGTGCCACAAGTAAAATGCCCATGTGAAAATGTTATGGTGGTGAGAGATGAGGAAGTCAAGAGCAGAGAAAACACAAATTTATTGAAATTAGGGGACTTCAGTGCCAGAAGGCTGGAGTGCAAAGATGCATTTTTAAACCAATTTTATAGGCTATCTTCTAATGTAGAGAAAGTAAAATATTCTGATAGCATTATGGACTGGGTTCAAAGAAGATATGAAAGTACAATACCTACATATTGCCATAAGGCCAAGATTATAGTAATTTTTGAACAATCTGATAAATTTCTTTATAAATGGTGGCATGCAAGAAAATATATATATATTTTTTAAAATCATCATCAAAAGTTTAGGTGCTGTCAGAAGTGTGAGCCATCTGTTTTCATTAAATGTACAGTGATGGCTGTGATCATAGGCCAACCCTCATATCTTCAGGGCATGCTTTGTTAATTCACCTCTGCAAGTATATTTCTGCCTGTATTTATTTAGAAACCATTTGCTTTTCACTAATCATAATTCAGAGCACAATAGAGAATTAGTACTAACTAGATGTGTTCCAAAAAAAACCTCTTGAAATAATTCTCCATTCAGGGCAAATTAAAGTGATTCAGCTAATTTTGAACCTTCCAGATTGGGATAGAGATGTGAGAATTTTTGAAAAACGACTGCAGTCTAGATGCATCGATTGCTATTGGGGGAAAGCACATTTGAATGTTTAGTTTGAAAATGCATGTGTTTGCATAAAGATAAAAGAGTATCACAAAACATTTGTGCATCATTGATATATAACAACCAGATATCCAAAGACTATTTATATTCAAGACGGAACAGAAACAAATGAATATAAAAAGGTATAAATTGCTTCCTGTTGCTGTGGTTTCAGATATTTTTTCAAACCTCTCTCTGTGCTCCTTCTCAAATTGGGTGGTATAATTTGAAGTCCAAGCAATGTATTCGAGAATTGGAGTTGGTGAATGCACCTTGAATAAATACATGTCTAATGCAAAGGATAATAACTTGTTCTCATCGAGCAACAAATGATATTTCTTTCTGGAATTGTTTTAATCATTTAAATTAGATGGCATTTCAAATTGCAAGTTCTGGTAGTGTGATCTGATACAATTGAAATGTGGAAGACAGGGCATCTATGACCTGTGTAAACAGTGCATGCAGAAGTATCATATTAACCAGTTATGGCGCTTTTTCACGGGGCGACTTGACGCAAGATGTAACCAGAGTGAAGTGGTCGTGGTCAAGCACGATATCACATGATATAACGTGGTGTAGATAAAGAGTTCCCACGGTACTCGGCATTTCCGTTATTTGTGCGAGTGATTTGTCCGTCTCCCGAGCTTTCCCGTTAAATCTTGAATGAACATTGTGAACTACACGTGGCACAAATGATGTCACTTTTTTTTCACACACTATAACTATCCTCCCTTGGTTGAATTGGCTCCTTTGGAGACATGCCAATACTAAGTAGTTTCGAGTACAGGATGGTGGTTTTTTTCATTCACGCGCTGTATGCAGCAGCCCACTATGTGCATCGAGGACGCTTGCGTGAAGGCAGAAGGGAGAGATTAATTAAAAAGAGAATTAAGAGGAAGTCTCACTGGGTGTGAAAGAGCAAAGAGGCCATCTCTGCGCTTACTACAATTCACAATTGGACAGTGTGCCATGGCAGGACAGCTATATTGATGGGTAGCCAACCACAGGAACTCCTACTGCATGTTAGCAGAAATGCATAGCAAATAAGCTGACTTTCTAGTGTTGTCCTCTGAAAAGTGCTTCCTATAAGATGTTCGTCCGCAAAACCTGCCATTTAGCACATTGCATTGTCCCTTTTAATGCCTGAGTTTAGGCTTGTTGCGGAGGTTAATGAATATAATGTGTTTAAAATAATCTAGCGTGCCTCATTTGTTGATTTTTGTGTTTGCGAGGCCCTTTTATAGACAAATGTTTGGTGTGATGCACCTTCTCTCAATATGTGCAAGAAGTCGTCTTTTTATATTGTCAAATAGGAATAAAGACTTTGTCTCACATTTACCGTGCTGATTGGCTTATTTTATTTTCTACCAAGAGGTGAAACTTTCAAACGTTTAAATAGCTCAACAATTGATGGACCTGAACACTCAAAAATGAAACTTAATGAAAATGTGATGATATCACCTCCCTTCAACTATTTTGTGTTTCAGCATGAGAGGGATTATAACATTAGAGACATTCATCTTGTAGTGATGTGTTAATGAAGAATTGCAGACATCAAGCTGATAGTAAGAAATATATGTATTTAACAATGAGGTAAACAAGCACTGACAATCAAACTGCTGAGGTAAAAGCTTTATCACACTTCAGGCTATCATAAAATGTGGAGCCACCAACAGAAACAAAGTAATGCCCAAGAGGAAAAGACACACATATTAACATACAGACATTTACAGCAAACCCAATCTGTTGAAGATTGACACAAAAAGCTGGAGTACCTCAGCGGGACAGGCAGCATCTCTGGAGAGAGTCTGAAGAAGGGTCCATTTTGTGTCTATCAGTCATATCAATTTACACGCAAATCTTTGATCTTAAACTCATGGTCCAGTTTTGCTGCACAGCGTATTATACTGTATTAATATTAGAGCTGGGCTGGGATATTAAAACACACGCAGACAGGGAATTTTGGAACGGCACTGCGGCACAATAGTGGAGTTGCTGCCTAACCCAGAGATTAGTGCGGGTGTCACAGGTTATGTGGAGCAGGAAGGAGAATGGGGTATGAGGGAGAGATAGATCAGCCATGATTGAATGGCGTAGACTTGATAGGCCGAATGGCCTCATTCTACTCCTATCAGGGAGAATTAGATTTCGCTCTCAGGGCTAACGGAATCAGGGGAGATGGGGAGAAGGCAGGACGGGGTACTGGTTTTGGGTGATCAGCCATGATCATAGTGAATGGCGCTGCTGGCTCGGAGGGCCAAATGGTCTACTCCTGCACCTGTTTTCTATGCTTCTAAAGCCTGTCCAGTTACAAGCAAGGGATTCTCCTCTCAAAAGTTTAAGGATTTGTGAAGTGAGCAGAGTTAATGGCAAACCAAATCAAATGCTGTAAATATGAAATAATAACACAACATTACAGAAATTCTGAAGAAGATCAGATATCTTCTGTAAAGATAGAAACAATACCTTTTTGATTTAAGAGGGAAGGAGAATGGTTGACAATTTCTAATGACATTGTGAGAGAGGAATTATGAAATGTCACCATTTCAATAGGAACATGAAGGAATGCAGAAATGTATCTGCCACATTTCTAAAGGGAACTAAGAGGGAATCTCTCCACACTAATCTAAAGTTAATCCATTAGATCTTTAAGTCGGTCCAAGACCGGGCTGCCAACATTGGGTGAGAGTTGAGAATAAGAAATTGTGAGGGAACGTAGCGACAAGGGGGGGAGGGTGTGGAGTAGTGAGCTTTCGCATTTTTTAACTTTAAATTGTGGAATCTGGTGCATACTGTAGCGAGTCTTTTAACTTACACTTGAATGCAACATTTATACTTTAAACTGGATTAGGTATGAATAAGGGTAAGCTAAATTACATTCCTAATTACATTCCACAGTAGAAACATAGAAACATAGAAATTAGGTGCAGGAGTAGGCCATTTGGCCCTTCGAGCCTGCACCGCCATTCAATATGATCATGGCTGATCATCCAACTCAGTATCCCGTACCTGCCTTCTCTCCATACCCTCTGATCCCCTTAGCCACAAGGGCCACATCTAACTCCCTCTTAAATATAGCCAATGAACTGGCCTCGACTACCCTCTGTGGCAGGGAGTTCCAGAGATTCACCACTCTCTGTGTGAAAAAAGTTCTTCTCATCTCGGTTTTAAAGGATTTCCCCCTTATCCTTAAGCTGTGACCCCTTGTCCTGGACTTCCCCAACATCGGGAGCAATCTTCCTGCTTCTAGCCTGTCCAACCCCTTAAGAATTTTGTACGTTTCTATAAGATCCCCTCTCAATCTCCTAAATTCTAGAGAGTATAAACCAAGTCTATCCAGTCTTTCTTCATAAGACAGTCCTGACATCCCAGGAATCAGTCTGGTGAACCTTCTCTGCACTCCCTCTATGGCTATAATGTCCTTCCTCAGATTTGGAGACCAAAACTGTACGCAATACTCCAGGTGTGGTCTCACCAAGACCCTGTACAACTGCAGTAGAACCTCCCTGCTCCTATACTCAAATCTTTTTGCTATGAAAGCTAACATACCATTCGCTTTCTTCACTGCCTGCTGCACCTGCATGCCCACTTTCAATGACTGGTGTACCATGACACCCAGGTCTCGCTGCATCTCCCCTTTTCCTAGTCGGCCACCATTTAGATAATAGTCTGCTTTCCTGTTTTTGCCACCAAAATGGAGAACCTCACATTTATCCACATTATACTGCATCTGCCAAACATTTGCCCACTCACCCAGCCTATCCAAGTCACCTTGCAGTCTCCTAGCATCCTCCTCACAGCTAACACTGCCCCCCAGCTTAGTGTCATCCGCAAACTTGGAGATATTGCCTTCAATTCCCTCATCCAGATCATTAATATATAATGTAAATAGCTGGGGTCCCAGCACTGAGCCTTGCGGTACCCCACTAGTCACTGCCTGCCATTGTGAAAAGGACCCGTTTACTCCTACTCTTTGCTTCCTGTTTGCCAGCCAGTTCTCTATCCACATCAATACTGAACCCCCAATGCCGTGTGCTTTAAGTTTGTAAACTAATCTCTTATGTGGGACCTTGTCGAAAGCCTTCTGGAAGTCCAGATACACCACATCCACTGGTTCTCCCCTATCCACGCTACTAGTTACATCCTCGAAAAATTCTATAAGATTCGTCAGACATGATTTACCTTTTGTAAATCCATGCTGACTTTGTCCAATGATTTCACCACTTTCCAAATGTGCTGCTATCCCATCTTTAATAACTGACTCTAGCAGTTTCCCCACTACCGATGTTAGACTAACTGGTCTGTAATTCCCCGTTTTCTCTCTCCCTCCCTTCTTAAAAAGTGGGGTTACGTTTGCTAACCGCCAATCCTCAGGAACTACTCCAGAATCTAAAGAGTTTTGAAAGATTATTACTAATGCATCCACTATTTCTGGAGCTAATTCCTTAAGTACTCTGGGATGCAGCCTATCTGGCCCTGGGGATTTATCGGCCTTTAATCCATTTAATTTACCCAACACCACTTCCCGGCTAACCTGGATTTCACTCAATTCCTCCAACTCCTTTGACCCGCGATCCCCTGCTATTTCCGGCAGATTATTTATGTCTTCCTTAGTGAAGACGGAACCAAAGTAGTTATTCAATTGGTCCGCCATATCCTTGTTCCCCATGATCAACTCACCTGTTTCTGACTGCAAGGGACCTACATTTGTTTTAACTAATCTCTTTCTTTTCACATATATATAAAAACTTTTGCAGTCAGTTTTTATGTTCCCTGCCAGTTTTCTTTCATAATCTATTTTTCCTTTCCTAATTAAGCCCTTTGTCCTCCTCTGCTGGTCTCTGAATTTCTCCCAGTCCTCCGGTATGCTGCTTTTTCTGGCTAATTTGTACGCATCATCCTTCGCTTTGATACTATCCCTGATTTCCCTTGTTATCCACGGATGCACTACCTTCCCTGATTTATTCTTTTGCCAAACTGGGATGAACAATTTTTGTAGTTCATCCATGCAGTCTTTAAATGTCTTCCATTGCATATCCACCGTCAACCCTTTTAGAATTAATTGCCAGTCAATCTTGGCCAATTCACGTCTCATACCCTCAAAGTTACCTTTCTTTAAGTTCAGAACCATTGTTTCTGAATTAACAATGTCACTCTCCATCCTAATGGAGAACTCAACCATATTATGGTCACTCTTGCCCAAGGGGGCACGTACAACAAGACTGCTAACTAACCCTTCCTCATTACTCAATACCCAGTCTAAAATAGCCTGCTCTCTCGTTGGTTCCTCTACATGTTGATTTAGATAACTATCCCGCATACATTCCAAAAAATCCTCTTCCTCAGCACCCCTGCCAATTTGATTCACCCAATCTATATGTAGATTGAAGTCACCCATTATAACGGTTTTGCCTTTGCCTTTGTCGCACGCATTTCTAATTTCCTGTTTGATACCATCTCCAACTTCACTACTACTGTTAGGTGGCCTGTACACAACACCCACCAGCGTTTTCTGCCCCTTAGTGTTTCGCAGCTCTACCCATACCGATTCCACTTCCTGCAAACTAATGTCCTTCCTTTCCAGGCTCTGATCAACAGGTGCAGCACAAGAATGACTATATTCATGTATGGAAATCAGATATAATTCATGCTGTTATGCATATATATAGAGTAAAAACTCAGAGAAACAAAGCAAGAGTCAGACTTCCATCACTGTTCTACACAAATAAATCAATCAACCTTACCCTTTGACTATAGAAACATAATAAAAAATAATGGCATATATTCAATCGTATATGGTTCAATGAAATTCATATAGATATGTAAAACATATATATGGAGACAGGCCCTTCAGCCCACCAAGTCCACACCGACCAGCAATCTATCATACATCAGTTCCATCGTACACGCCAGGGACAATTTTCAGAAGCCAATTAACCTACAAACCTGCTTTCTTTAGGATGTGGAGGAAACCAGAGAAAACCCATGTGGAATTAAGGCAGCAACTCTACAGCTGCGCCACCGTGCCAGCCCATTAAATTATTTTTTCTGGAATATATTTATTATGGTGTCACATCAATAAAGATGAACACATGATTCTGATTTCTGCCCTTAGTTGGATAACACACATCTCCAGTCATTGTATTTTATGGCTGGTTTTCAACCTCTTCAGTCTGAAGGTCTCAACCCGAAACATCACCCATTCTTTCTCTCCAGAGATGCTGCCTGTCCTGTTTTTCTGGTATTTAGTGTCTATCTTCAGTTTAAACCAGCATCTGCAGTTCCTTCCTACACTCTTTGTTAAACGAACCAGGTCCTATTCTCATAACATTATTCACCTCAACAAAGTTTTTTCTTCACCTCCTTTGCTGCAGAGAATACAATCCAAGTTTCATAGTAAAAAAAAAATTCCAGCCTTGCCAATATCTTCATAAATCACCACTGGACCATCTCCAGAGCAATTGCACCCTTTCTACAATGTGTCATAGTCTTACAGCATGGAATCAGGCCCTTCATCCCAACTTGTTCATGCAGATCAAGATGCCCCATCTAAACTAGTCCCATTTATCTGTATTTGGCCCATATCCATTTAAACCTAGTGTGTGCCAGTGTGTGTGAGAGTGTGTGTCAGTGAAGCGGCAAAAACATCCGGATTGAGCGGAGACTTGGTGATGTCCAAGGAGCGTTTCCCTCTTTACCCCCCTTCTTCTCTTCCCCCCCCCCCCCCCCCTCCGGAATACGGGCCGGCCCGTGTGCTCTGTGTCCAGCTGGGTTCCGGGGGAGGTGAGGGTCAATGAACCGGGGGTCGGGCATCGGAGCGGAGCCTTAGCCCGAGATTCATCCCCGTGGATCCGGAGGCGGCATGGATGCCCCCACTCACCCGGTCCGCACCTGGCACCGGGCCGCGGTTAAAACTCCATGGGGTGTGGACAGAGCGGCCGACGGACACAGAACCGCCGGAGGTGAGGGTGGGAGGTGTGAGCGGTGCCTTGGGGGGGAGTGGGAGGGGGGCCGGTGCTGGGACCACCACCGTGTCTCACCTATCACACCATCTGCAGGGGAGAAACTAAACTACTTTTTTTCCCCCCCAAATCATCCCGCGAACCGGTAGCTTGGCAGCCCTGCATTAAACCAATGCCCTCTCTTTCTTGAATCACATGTCCCGGGAAAAAGACTATGCATTCACCTTATATATTCCCCTCCTGTTTTTTTAACTCACCTCTAAAACAATTTTTGCTTTATTTTGAACTTCCAGCACCTGCAGATTTTTGAGCGTGAGAAATTTGTGATCAACGCGAGAATTTTGTGAAATGCGTGAGTCTCACGCTCAATGTGTGAGAGTTGGCAGCCCTGCCAAGATCACCTCCTCATGTGACTTAATACCAGTTGATTAATCCCCATCTCTGCAGTTTCTGATCTAGTAGCAAAATATCTTTCTGAGATGTGATAAATGAGAGGTGTGTGCAATACTGCTACAGTACCTCATCTGTGGGCTGTCAGCACACTCTCCTCAAAACTCACCTCTCTAACTTAACCATTGATCTCCCTGCCCTATGTAATTGCCTAATTCAATTACATGAATAGGAAGGGTTTCAACATATTTTTTCTGGCTGGCAGAGGTGCTGCTTCAAGGCTGAAGTGATGAAGTTTCTATCCTGACCTCTGGTGTTTCCCCCAGGTGCTGTGGGTTCCTCCCACATCCTGAAGACATCAAGTTGATTGGTTCACCTGCCACTGCAAATTGCCACTAGTCCATAGTTGAGTGGTAGAATCTGGAAGAGTTGATAGGAATAATGAGGAAAATAAAATGGGAATAGCGTAAATGGATCCTTCATTAATGGCATGGAATCGTTGGGCTGATAGGTCTGTTTCCTTTACCCCATGCCTCGTATCCAGGAAACACACATGCCCTTCCAGACATAATCAACGTGAGCTTCCTGAGTGTGAATAATGCCACTTATTGCCGGCTGTGACAGTCACAGTACATTAATATTAGCAGTTTTGTTTAAACACATAAACACGGAGCGCTGCAAATTAAAAAGAGAGCCTGAAAGGTCAACTCCGCCCTGAAAGGACACTTGCAATTGATCTGTGTGGCTGTCATTGTCGACACTGGAGTTTTGAGGTGATGCACTGTGTTTAATGGAGCAACTGGCCCATTATCTATTTAATCATAAAATTAAACTGATTGCTTCACACTTATGATTGCCCTTTCAGCATATCAAATCCTGATAACTGCCCAGAATCTGATTCAATTAGTTTAATACTGTATGTTCCAGCAAACATCAGTCATGCCAGCTGATCAGTTTCAACGTATGCTTCACAAATAATGATTGTGCTATTTATGTCTGTAGTTTGTTTTTTTTTGCAGCAAGTTCTCGTTAATGAAAAAAATATTATAAAGATCATGTTAGTGCCCAAATCAAAATCAATAGCTTAATTAGGCGTTATATTTCGACCATTTTCTATTACTTTCATAGTTTCCAACAGATTTTCTTGCCATTGCCTGAAATCAATCAAAGGACGTTGCTTTATAACAAGAGATTTATGGCTTGTGACATGTTGGACTGGAAATTAATTCAGACTATTCAAAACAAAAGTGAAAATCTGTTGCTGAAAATCAGTTTAATCTGGAGTAATTTTGTGCACATGTCTAGCAGTCTTAGTGTCCATCCGGAAATTCGTCTCACTTCCTGGATATATTTTTCATTCTCACTTTTCTTCTCCAAACTATGTCAACGAGCACATTAATCTGCAGAGAGAATTTCAAGCCCTTAGATCTGAAAAGCAACAGGTTTATTAACTTGTCGAACAACCAGGTTTTACCAAGTTGTTTTCCAATGAAATTGTGCTATTTCAAGTGCTAACATGCAAACTTAATCCTCTGCGTCCATGAGATCTACCAATGAAAAATACCAATGTGTGCCTTGACTACTTTGCTCATGGAAGTCAGTGCCATGGTCACTGTCAGCAGCCTCATCTCAGAGCTATGACTGGATACTGCTGCTGACTTCTTCCACATCTTGCAGTTAGTTGCATTAGGGAGGTCATCCGATCAACACACTCATGACCTTTTCATTCAGCCCACAGAAATAGGGATAACAGGCCAGATTTGCTGTATTTTGTTCCATAGGCATGCATAGAAACATCCTGTCACAAGCATCTGATGGTGACCCTGGAGAATCCCTGTTCCATAAATACCATAAGCACTGTTTGCATCTTTCTTCAGCAACATATCTAGGAAATGATTGACTCTTTTCCCAACCTACCCCTATCATTGCGGTGTCCATTCATACAGTAGCAATGCTTCTCTGCAGCTGGATTGATGCTGGTTGTGTTGTTGTATGGACGCTTATGGGCTTTTAGGTAAACAAACAGGAGCATCACACTAAAACCATTTGTGTCAATTTGTTTGGTTAATCTTGCAACTGTAGTTATTTATGGGACTTTTACAAAAAGTATTGCAGTGACTCATAATGCTAATTTAATTATAGAAAATGTTGGTCAGAATAATTTTTTAGGTGGTTATGTTTTTTTTGTTGTAATTCCTACATTGGGAAAGCTCTTTTGTGAGAGTGAACCTTTGCTTATATTTTAGATTGTGGCCAGGGTGATCACCAAGAGCAGTCCCATTCTGACATATCCAACAATGTATTTTCAGCCCTGTCCACAATTAAGTATACAGAGCTGATTCTCTGCACTGTTTGACTTCCTTTCATATCTTGCAGGGCTGGGCAGATGTTGCTGGTTCTTAGATTACTGCTGTTCCTTTCAATTCATACCTAAAGAAGGCTTCTGAATGTAAGATGATTTGTTCCAGCTATTATACACAATTGAGATGATCCAATTAAATTGGAATCATTTAATGGAACTATTAAGAACGGTGTTTTGTTGATTTATGATTGGAACATGCTTGATTGTCAGTTGGCAATGATGCACTGTGGTTTGGAAATCAAGAACTTGCCTTGTAGGAATGAGGACTGACTGTTATAGACCACTTTGCAGTGTTGCAAACAGGATTATATACCAGGATACAGAATGATATAGGTTTGATATTGGTCGATATTGTGTACCCAGACAGAAATGTTTAGAACCTGACCAAGGTATTAGATGAACCGCAATTGCAGTCTCTATGTTTTAACATTGTTATCTAATACTAGACCAAATCTGGTTTTGCAAATTCATATTATTTCAAACTTCATATCAAATATGTACAATTTAAGTTTAAAATTACTTGCAATGGAATGTATAAATGGATTTCCATTACACTAGTTACATACATTGGATTTAAAATACTTCCTTCATTTATACTGTGAAAATATGAGGTATGAGAAAATGAGATTTTAATATTAGTTGTGCTGGAACTGTACAAAATATCAGTGGCAGTGCAAAAATAATTGCACATTGTCTTAAATCATTCACATTGTGGGCAATAATTCACAATGTTATACATTAATATATTAACAAGTTAAACACATATTAATTTAAAGGAGTTGTGATATAAGGATCCCATAGCATAGCCCTAGGCTACCTCCATAGCACTATCAGCAAACAAGATAACACCTACCCCAAAGCAGCCCATATCATAGCTGGTGATTTAAATCACGCAGACTTAAAATCAGTTCTCCCCAAGTTTGAACAACACATCAAATGTGCAACCAGGGGAGAAAATACATTAGACAAGGCCTACTCAAACATCAAGAAGGGGTTTAGAGCCACACCACTACCACACTTAGGCCAGTCGGATCACCTATCCATTCACTTAGCACCAGCATACACCCCCCTCAGGAGAAAAGCTCAACCCACCACCAGGACTGTTAAAACTTGGCCTGAAGGAGCTTCCTCACAGCTACAGGACTGCTTTGAAAGGACAAACTGGGACATTTTTGGAAATCAGGACTTGGAGGAGTACACATCCACGGTACTCTTTTACATCCAGAACTGTGTTGACAATGTCACCGTCGACAAACTCATCCGGGTGTGCCCCAACCAGAAGCCGTGGATGACAAAAGAGGTCCAAACTCTCCTCAAGGACCGCAACACTGCCTTCAGGTCTGGCGACAGAGCCCTGTACTGCGCTGCTAGAGCCAACCTGAAGAAAGGCATCAGGGATGCCAAAGCGGCCCACAAGAGCAAGATAGAGGACCACTTTAACAACAACGATCCACGGCGGGTGTGGCAGGGCATCCAGCACATCACCAACTACAAGCCCAGCAACAGCACGATGGCCAACGGCGACGCCTCACTGGCAGAGGAGCTGAACTGCTTCTTTGCTCGCTTCGAGGCAGAACCAGAAGAGCTCGTCACCATTCTCCCACCAGCCCCTAACAACAACAACTACACCCTCACTGTGCAGGAGCATGAAGTGAGGCGGGTGCTCAGGGCTGTGAACCCGAGGAAGGCTGCCGGCCCGGATGGCATGACAGGAAGGGTTCTGAAGGAATGTGCAGACCAGCTCTCCGAGGTCTTCACGAAAATCTTCAACCTGTCCCTGTCCAAATCCATCATCCCACCGTGCCTGAAGTCTGCCACAATCATCCCACTACCAAAAAAGCCTGTTATCAGCGGCCTTAACGACTACCGACCGGTCGCTCTCACACCAGTCATCATGAAGTGTTTCGAGAGGCTGGTCCAGCAGCACATCAAAGTCAGCCTCCCGCCCACCTTCGATCCACACCAGTTTGCCTACAGAGCAAATAGGTCCACTGAGGATGCCATCGCCACTGCTCTTCACACTGCACTGACCCACCTCGAACACCAGGGGAGCTATGTGAGGATGCTTTTCATTGACTTTAGCTCCGCCTTCAATACCATCATCCCCAGCAGACTGGTCACCAAACTCATGGATTTAGGACTCTCCCAACCCATCTGACTCTGGATCAAGGTCTTTCTGTCTAACCGCCCCCAGACCGTCAGACTGGGCCATCACCTCTCCACCCCCATCACACACAGCACCGGCTCCCCACAGGGCTGTGTGTTGAGCCCCCTCCTTTACGCCCTCTACACCCACGATTGTGCTCCCGCCCACTCCACCAACACCATCGTCAAGTTTGCGGACGACACGACTGTGGTTGGACGTATCTCAGGAGGAGATGAGACAGCCTACAGGGAGGAAGTCCAAAGACTGGCAGCGTGGTGTTCAGACAACAACCTCATCCTAAACACCACAAAAACAAAGGAAATTATCATAGACTTCCGTAAGAACAGTGCAGCCACCAAACCCCTATTCATCAATGGGGACTGTGTGGAAAGGGTCTCAGACTTCAGATTCCTGGGCACACAAATTACGGAGGATCTCTCCTGGACTACAAACACCACCACAGCAGTCAAGAAGGCCCAGCAGCGACTCTACTTTCTGAGGACCCTCAGGAAAAACAATCTGGAGGAGAAGCTGCTGGTGTCCTTCTACCGCTGCTCCATCGAGAGTGTGCTGGCGTACTGTATAACCACATGGTATGCCAGCTGCTCTGCAGCGGACAGGAGAGCCCTTCAAAGGGTCATCAACACCGTACAAAAAATCACTGGCTGCCCACTGCCCTCCCTGAAGGACATCTTCAGTTCTCGCTGCCTTGGCAGGGCAGCCAACATCCTGAAGGACCCTTCCCACCCTGGACACAACCTGTTCCACCTGCTGCCCTCTGGCAGACGGTACAGGTCTTTCAAAACTCGCACAAACAGACTCAGAGACAGCTTCTACCCCATAGCCATACGTGAACTTAACAATGCAAAATAAGTAATAACACTCACATTCAACTGAATGGTTCTACCTCAGCTGCTATTGTTATTTATCTGTAATTTTTTTAATATGTATATATTTTTACCTTTTCTTATATATTTAAAATTGCTCTTGTGAATCGCACCGTGGGATTGACTTTTAAATTTCGTTATACCATGTGCAATGACAATAAAGAGATTCATTCATTCATTCATTCATTCATTCATTGTGATCTTTATGGACTGGTAGAGTTTTAAATGATGACATTTGAACTTTATTGGAAATCTGAAGAACCTTACAGAGGTCTTTGATAATCTAAAATTAAACCTTTGAGGGATCTTTACTGATATTCAAATTCTTTATTCATTTGTTTTATAGTGAGGCAGACCATGAGTGGTTCAGCGTGTTCCTGACTTGTAAGGTTGCACATTGCTATTTGTAATTTAGCAATACGCAGGCGATCAGTACCAGCACATCTGACCGCTCGCTCCACAGAGCACAGAAATCCTGAGCTGAGGTGCTGGACTTCTCCCTAACTCCCAATTCTGGTGTGCTTAGCATATCTATTGCAACTCATTCGTTTGAGAGTGGTTGCTGTCCTTCATTGATCAAATAGGTGCAGGGAAGTGGTTTAGGGTTTTATTTAAATTTCACTTAAGATTCATATTTTTAATTCAATTCTCACAAAACTTACTGTAAAATAAATTTTAAAAATCACATTAAAAACAATCTTTTGTATATTTTTGAACAGTTTTTTAATTATCATCAGGGACAATTTAAAAACATTTCAGACTTTAGTATTATGGCAGCATGGGCTGAGGTCTCAGGGTCCAACACCTGGGGGCCTAGTCATTGCTCGAACACGGCTCTGCCTCGCAGGATAGCAAAGCTTCGTAAAGACCAATGGGGGATGGTGAGTGTGGGAGATGGGTAGAATCAAACATGGCCCAGTGAATCATATGGTAATGATGCAGCCCAGTGCTGCTTTAAAGTACCTCTTACTAACAGCATTTTTTAGTTAAAAAATAGGCCAAATCCTTGCATGAGCCCACTCCCACAGCTTTTCAGATATGTTATATAATGTGAAGTTTCTGCAGTTATGCGATACATCCCAGGACACAGCAAAATAGAGTTTGGCTGTCTCGAAACAAGTATTCTTGTTAACAGCACTTTCACTCTTACTTTCTGCCAAACAACTACTTGAACTTTGAATGTTAACTTTCACAGGGACAGCATCTCCTTCCTTTAGATGTGAATTATTGAAAATTTTAAAAATAATCAGATTTCTTCTTTAATTTTGCTATCAACATTGACTTCATGAGTCAAATCCGAGGCACTTCATTCACAGTAATAAGGAGATGCAATTACTTGCAGAAACAAGGAACTGCAGATGCTGGTTTATAAAAATGACACAAAGTGCTGAACTCACACAGTGGGTCAGGCAGCAGCTCTGGAGAGCATAGAGAGATAAAATGTTGGGTTTCTGTCCTCCCTGAGCTCGCCTGCGTTACGGTGGTACCTGATAAAGGGAATAATGTGAATAATGTTTAGTCCAAGGTAAAGTCCGATCAAAGACAGTCTGGGGGTCTCCAATGAGGCCCCGGACTGCTCTCTAGTTGTTGGGACAGTTGCCTGATAAGAGCAGGGGGAAAAAACTCCCTGAATCTGGAGGTGGGCTTTTTCACACACTTTTGTGAAATACTTTTTATTGAAATGTTATAGCATACATATCAGAGGCAGAGTATAATACACCTGTTTAGCAGACTGAGGTGAATTTTCAGGCACGATTGCTGAAGCTGAGCGTATGTGTGGAAAGTAAAACAGTCTACATTGGAGACTAATGAAAATATAAAACCTGCAGATAGAAAGTGCTGGAAAATGTCAGCAGGCCAAGCAGCATCAGTAGAATGACAGACAGAGTTAATGTTCAGGTTGAACATTATTGTTATTCTTGCTGTTACTTAACAATTCTTACAAATTCATATTTTGTGCAGCACGTTCACAGTAGTCTGGCCTAATTGATTAAGATATAGCGAGACACGTGTTGTCAAACAAAATGATCTTTATTAAGTTAACACAAAACAGCTGTCAGAACCACAACAAGGTGCAAGGGCAAGGGCATTACCAACAGTATATATACCCCAGGGGGGACCCGTGACCCGTCATACCAAGTCACGTGACCCAACTCTCAGAGCCGAGGGTTTGCACCACGAGTAGCTAACCACAGGACCCCCCCAGAACCAGAGGCACGGAACCGAAAGGGAAGACGAACGAGACGTTGGCCCCTCACATCGACTAACAGTGATTGAGCCTGCAGGAAATCGGCGCCCACCAATGGCTGGGTCACGTCGGCAACAGTGAATGGTCAGGTAAAATGGCAAGTGCCAAAGATGAACGGGATCGTGCGGACGCCGTAAGTCCGTATGGTGCTGCCATTCGTGATAATTAACGAAGGCCGCTGCTTCCCAGAACGAGTATCCACCTCTGATGGGGGCAAAATGCTGACTTCCACTCCTGTGTCCACCAGGAATCGACGTTCTGAGTATCGGTCCCATGCGTTTCATGCATATCTAGCCAACCGCCGAGGTGCTTACTGGCAGCTGGCCCCGGCCTTTCCCAGAAACGAACAGGGCGAGCGGTATTGGCAGGACACGAAACCCCAGCGTTGGTGGTAGAAGCACCACTTCCTCTTACCGGCTTCTCCCAGAGCGGGAGACTCAGCTGTGCTCCCCGTGCCCCCTGGTCATGCATCAAAACTCAGGCTTCAGAAATTCATTGAAATGCTTAAAACTGTTTTTCTTCTTGAATTAATAATGACTCCTTATGTTTTTCATTGGACCATTGTCCTGAAATATTAGCTTTGCTTCTCTGTGCATGGGTTCTGTTTTCGCTGTTGAGGATTTCCCCTGCTTTGAACATTTTAGCTATTCTCTGTGAAAGCTAAAGGATGTTG
The DNA here is from genome assembly GCF_010909765.2 of Amblyraja radiata. Taxonomy (NCBI): domain Eukaryota; kingdom Metazoa; phylum Chordata; class Chondrichthyes; order Rajiformes; family Rajidae; genus Amblyraja; species Amblyraja radiata. The sequence goes on along the minus strand of NC_045982.1, from coordinate 22,080,423 downwards.
AACCTTAATAAAGGTGTGAATGTGGAGAATGGATATTGCAGATAATACATTGCAGGGAGCAGCATATCCAATTTGGATTCTACACAATCCTGTCCAATTCAGATCCTATCTTATCAAATGGCCTCTGCACTAATACTTGTAACAATTACACCACTGGCTGATTATTTTACTCTGACTAACTCAGTGATTCTCAAGCCAATTAAATAATTCAACTGACTCAATTCAACACATGGTCAGAAAGAGATTTTCCTGCTGCATTTAGTTAGTTTATATCCATCAAGGAAACTGTTAATCAAATCAAACTCAGGCTGCTTGTGATATCCTTAAATGTACTATTGAGCTGGATTTGGCAGAGTATCATTTAGGCAGATTAAGATACCTGTACGTGCAGGCTGATAGTGGTGTGGCCAGGGCGATCTTAATAAAACCATACGAATAGCATGACTTAATAATGAATTCAATTGAAAGAAAATGAAATAAGCAGCCAAACTGTTGAAATGAAAGATGGTGAAAGAAGTAGCAAAGAGACTTGGGAGTGCTGATGCAGGATTCCCCAAAAGTTCATTTTCAAGATGAATCGGTAGTAAGGAAGCCAATGCATTGTTGCCATTCATTTTGAGAAGACTAGAATAGAAAAGGGGTGGTGTGGTGCTGAGGTTTTATGAGGCACTGGTCAGATCGCATTTGCAATATTGTGAGTAGTTTTGAGCAAAGATCCTATAGTAAGCAAGAAAGTGCACTCGACGAAAAAGACGTAATACGGTCATGGGTAGCTTCATGGGTAATCTTCGGCACCATTTCCGTAACCGGCTTCCGTCTCCGCCATCTTTGTCCTCCATAGCGGAGCAAAGATACTAGTGTGGAGACTGAAGCCGGTTTCGTAAAAATCAAACATCTTTGGTAAAAATCTTCTCCTCATTTTCTCTCTGCCTCTCTGCCCCATTAAAGAGACTCACTGACGGGGGGAAAGGGGCGGGCATGAGATCCGAAGCTGAGAACAGACGGCCCTTCGGTTTCTTCCCCCATCACGCTCGCTGCCCGGCTCCCAAACTACGGACCGGTCTGCTCTTTATGCGGAAAAAATAAATCAACCAAATTTGGAAAGGCACAGCGGAGACAGAAAGAGGGAAGCGTGGATTGGAAAGGTCTCCCCTTTTACACTGCCGTGTGGGCACAGCCTCTTTGCCCTCAGTGCCCCCTTCACCCTTGCACAGTGCGATCCCAATCCTGGGGCTTTGAATCCAAAACATTAAAAAAGAAAATTAACAGAATTATAATTTATTAACATATTAATCATTAACAAAAAATAATAGAATTATGAATCATGAATCTAACACTATATCACACACACAAACTGTTCCCCCGCAACACTGATTACACTGCGAGAGGGATATACAAAGTCGGGTCGGGTTTACTGAAATGGCCGACGAAAAGGCCGAGGTTCCGCTCCGTTGCGTACTACACGTCAGCCCATTGGTTTTAGCAGGAGTGCACTATCTTGCCTGCTATACGATCTTTGGTTTTGAGCCCCATATCTGATGAGGGATTGCTAGCATTGGAGAAGGCCCAGAGGATGTGTATGAGAATGATCGCGGGGATGGTTGGGTTAACATGTGACGAGCATTTGATAGCTCTGGGCCAACACTATGGAGTTTAGAAGGATGGGTGAAGGGGGGGGGGGGGGTATCGCATAGAAACTTGCTGTCTAATGAAAGGCTTGGATAGAATGGATGTGGAGAGGATGTTTCCACTAGTGGGAGAGTCTAGGATGAGAGGGCACAGCCTCAAAATAAAAGGACACTTTAGAAAGAAGATTAGGAAGAATTTATTTTGCTAGAGGGTAGAGAATCTATGGAGTTAATTGACACAGAAGGCTGTGGAGAACGTCTTTGGGTATTTTTAAAGCGGAATTTGACTGGTACTTGATATGCAAGGGTGTCACAGGTTATGGGGAGAAGGCAGGAAAATAGGGTAGAGAGGGCAATATATATCAGCCATGATGGAATGGCAGAATAGATGCGATAGACCAAATGGCCTAATTTCTATTCCTATGGTTAATGCAACTCACATGATATCTCTTTCACAGCACGTTTTGTTTATATTCGCACATTAATAGTGGTGTGTGATAAGTAGCATTTTTATCACCAATATCTGACTTTGTATACCAGTTCTATGAGCACAGTTTATTCATTGACAATATTGGTGATTTTTTAAAATTACCTGTGGGTATAATTTAGAAGTTAAACTATGGCGATAAGACGCTATGTTTCACACTCACATGGTAGCAAAGGTTGCTGTTTGCTCTAATAGGCTGTTTGTCTTGTTATGGATCAATGCACCTTGCCTTGGATCAATACATATTTCTTGACAACACACTTCACTCACTGAATGAAATACGTCAGCCATGCGATGAGCACACGCCTGTGTATTTTCATGCATCTGTGTGGGGCTGGGGGAAGAGATCCCATGTCATAAACTGGCCTCATGCCATTAATTGTACCGTCCTTTGCTGTTCTGCTCCCCCTCAAATGAGTTGCATGTGCACATTTGTTTATGGTCTCAAACAAAAAATGTTTAATGTTAAAAGTTAATTTGCTTCTTTCACGAACTGCTGCTAGGTTGGATTTACTGCGACTAATTCGAAAACTCTGGTGACCACTTGGCCCTCCAGCCAGGACATCCCCATCTTATGAGGATCATAATTTGCCTACATAGCCCCCAGAACAGTCCTGGAGTCCCTCTTTACCCAATTTGGAGGAAGGAACTGCAGATGCTAGTTTACACCGGAGATAGACACAAAATGCTGGAGGAACTCAGCGGGTCAGGCAGCATCTTTGGAGAAAAGGAATAGGTGACGTTTTGGGTCGAGACCCTTTTTCAGACTGGTTTACCCAATGTCTGGGTGGGTGGCTTGCCAGATAATGTTATGGTCTTGAGGCAGTTCCAGGTTGGGGCTGAGGCCCTGTATATTAGTAGGCTTTCCACCACCGATGTGACTGCTGCAGATCTGATAGCTGGTAAAGCCTTGCCTTATATATATCAAAACTATCATTACGCTTAAACCTTAAATGATTTTGACATTCAGAAACATTCATAAAACTATTAAAACTATTCAAATTATTGTTTTCTCAAAGTAAATAATACAGAAAATGCACAATTAAACAATATATAATTCCATTTACAACATAAATATTTGCTAGTTAAAATCAATAGAGCATTGTTCTGGCATGAGGTCATAAAGTCTTACAGCGTGGAAACAGGCCCTTTGGCCCAACTTGCCCACATTGGCCAACATGTCCCATCTACACCAGTCACACCTGCCTGTGTTTGGCCCATATCCCTGTAAACCTGTCCTATCCATGTACCTGTTTAAATGTTTTGTTTTTTTGAACCAATATGTAGAAGAACCGACTAGAGAACAGGCCTGGGTATTGTGTAATGAGGAAGGATAAGTTAGCAATCTTGTTGTGCAAAACAGAGACCATAATATGATGGAATTCTGCATTAGGATGGAAAGTGACACAGTTAATTCAGAGACTAGGGTCGTGAACATAAAGAAAGGAGATTTTGAAAGTATGAGATGGGAATTGGCTAGGATAGATGGGCAAATGATACTTAAAAGGTTGACGGTGGAAATGCAATGGCAAAGATCCAAAAATTGTTCATCCCTGTCTGGCGAAAAAATAAAATGGGCAAGGTGGCTCAACCGTGGCTAACGAGGGAAATCAAAGATAGTGTTACATTCAAGGGAAAGGCATATAAATTGGCCAGAGGAAGCAGCAAACTGGGGGACTGGGAGAAATTTAGAACTCAACAGAGGACAAAGGTTTTTTTTAAAAGGAGAGGGCAAAAAGAGCATGAAAGAAAGCTTGCGGGGAATATAAAAACGGACTCAAAAAGCTTCTTTAGATATGTAAAACAGAAAAAATTAGTGAAGACAAATGTAGGTCCCTTACAATCAGAAATAGGTGAATTTATAATGGGAAACAAAGTAATGGCAGAACAGTTAAACAAGTACTCAGTCATTTGTCATTAGTTGTAGAATTTCTCCTTTCATGTGCTTGTATCCATGGAATTGAAGAAGATGGTCTCCGTAGCATGCTATAAAGTCAGTGAACACTGGATTATGCTGAAATTTCCCTGTAAATACTCAGCTGTTGTAATGGCAACGTGAGCCACCCGAAAAACTTGTCAGTGGCTGGAAATTGAGACACACGATTGTATCCTCAGCCATAGCAACTGTGGACTAGAGAAATAGGATGGGCAGGAAAATCATCAGACTCATTTGCATTAACTGAGCATCTCAATGGCCGGATCATCAGCTTAAAATAACATTTCACAATGGATTTTGGGGAAAGAAATGCAGAAATGAAATCACTGCTTCCTTAAAGTAGAATTTGCAGTGCAAAGCCAAGTTGATTCCTCACTTCGATTGACCTTTTTGTTCCAAGATGTTAACTTCTCTTGAGAGTCACCAATGCACAAAAGGAGGAAGATCTAAAGGTTATGAAATGATAAACATTTTATTCATGAGTCGCAAATTCTCCAAGGACAATGTTCATTCTTGCTCGGAGTTGATAAGTATAATATCGTCTGCATTTAAGTATAACAGTTTCCAGACTCTGACGGAGTCGGTGGCTGGTGGAATAGCGGGAGGCACTTAACTGCCCATCCTTTACTCTTGAATCGTTGTCTCTTTATTGTCATTTTGAGTTAATCCGCGCATCAATCAGAAGCTCGGTGATCCGATGGACCCTACACTTCACTCCCGTCTCTGAGGCTGTTTCTTTCCTTCGATCTTTGTCCTTCACAGATGATGAGAAGGTCTTGCATTCAGCATCAGCTACTCTATTACCACTGACTCAACTTTCCCGTAGTTAAGGGATAAATGTTCATCAAAGAACGTTTCTAATCTCCACCTCGCCCAGGATTCCACCCTTTGAGATCATTATCTGCCATTTGGACAAGATGTACTTTCTCCTAGAAAATATGCCCAATAGATATACCATGACGCACCTTTCCAAATTCCTTATCAACTTCCAGCATGCATTGAACGATTGCATAAACCCTGCCCTTGGGGAATTGGTGAACCTTAGAAGTAATTTAGTTTATTCATTTCGAAGCTTAGTAGACATCACAAATTTAATAGTTTGTTCTGCTCTTGCAAATTGTGTGAATTATCTTGAGGAATTTAATGAAATTCAGCGTCATCAATTAATACAAAGAGTAGCAATGATAAACCTGATTTCGTCAAACCAGCGTCAGTTATTTCTCGTACTTTGCTCATTTATTACATTGGCCATATTATATTGCCCACAAAAGCCAACTCCACATACACATTATTACATGCCATGTTTGCCATGTTATAAATCTGAGATCAAAGACACTTTAATATGTGGGACATCAGCTTGAGAACCTGCCTTTTCTGGTGTAGCATCTGTTATGTGCCTTGCAAGATTCCGATAAAGAGCTCCACACATTTTCCTGTTCTGCAGCTTGTGTTCACATAATATAATGGCTAAATGTGTTGGAAAAGATAGTGGTGGGTATATGGAACGAGCTGCCATAGGAGGTAGTTCAGGCAGGTACTATCACAACACTTTTGGGCAGGTACATGGCTAGGATAGGTTTAGAGGGATATGGACAAAACACAGTTAGGTGGGACTCTCATCGATAGGGCTTCTTGGTCAGCATGGGCCAAATGGCCTGTTTCCATGCTGCATGACTATAACAGCTTGAATAAATGAACCATTCTGAGCAGCCGCTACAATGACCCCTCTCTTTCTTAACAGCGTTAGTTAACATTAGCACTGACAGTGAGTCTGCTTTATCAACAATTAGGTCCAATACGCAATCCTTTAATAATTAATTCAAATCAATAAAGCAGCAGTTATAAACAACTAGTAAAGCCCTTTAAATATTTCAATGTCATAGTTTCTCACCTTTATCAAAGAACCTTCAAGTCATCTGAAATTACTCTTGCCACACCAGACTTCTTCCAAGTTGTTACCCTGTTTATTACGTGAGGGCAACATCAGCCAGCAGATGGCAATGCAGCATTTTGAAGCTTTGAGGTTTTATTGATAGATTTTGCTGGCATTTACAAACATGGGGAGCACGTAACACAAAATCAGTAAAATGCTGAAATAGTCCGCAGCTCAGGCAGAATCTGTGAAGGGAGGAGAAACATCGTTATTGTTTTTGGAATCATATAAATGATGAAATGTATGACCTTTTTTTATCAGAACTGGAGATGGAGAAGGCAAAGACATGAACTTGAAATCTGTTATACTTCTCAGTCCACAGATGCTGCCTCACCTGCTGCATATAGAGAATCATTGCACGGAACAAGCCCCTCTTTCACTGAGTCCACACTGGCCAAGCATCCATTTATACTAATCCTATTTTATTCTTTCCTTGCTTCCATCAATTGCCACAGTCTATATCACTCACCTAAATAGTAACCAAGTGCAGTAAAACTCCACTAATGTAGCATCCCATAGTTTGGCATCTGGCTCACTCATTAAACCAGAGTGTGAGGTGCAGAACACTGGGAGTCAGGAGGATGGGAAAGTTTGGAACTGGAGCCTGGATTGTATATTTCCTGCTCGCCCTGTTCCTGGAAAATGTATTATACTAGCATGCAACATGTGAACAAGTGAAATTGGAATGTTATTAGGAGTAACAGTGGAGCAACAGTTGAGTTGCTGCCTTACACTGCCAGGGACCCGGGTTTGATCCTGACTATGGATGTTGTATGTAGGGAGTTTGTACATTCTCCCTGTGACCACATGGGTTTTCTCCCGGAACTCCGGTTTTCTCCCTCATTCCAAAGACGTGCAGGTTTGTAGGTTAATTGGCTTCTGTGAATTGTCCCTGGTGTTTTGGATAGAACTGGTGATCGTGGTCAGCATGGACTCGGTGAGCCGAAGGGCCTGTTTCCAGACCATCTCTAAAGTGAAGTATCCATCTTATAGCCCTGATATTCTTGATGCAAGGAATTGGAGATGCTGGAATCTCGAGAAAAACGCAAAATGTTGGAGTAACTCAGTGGGTCAGGCAGCATCTCTGAAGAACATGGAAAGGTGACGTTTCCGACCTAAAACATTGCCTGTCATGTTCTCCGAAAATGCTGCCTGACCTGTTGGGTTACTCCAGCATTTTGCTTTTGACCCGGAAATCTACTACCAGCCATGTCCCAATTATCAGAGTTCAAGCCCTTTGGGGAAGCCCATATGGGAAAGCTTGGGGAAGCCCAGGGAAATCATGCACACACAGACAACACCATGCTACAATCAAACCCATGTCACTGGTTCTGCAAGGCAGCAGATTCAGATTCAGATTCAGATTCAGCAGCTCCACCAGCTGCACCACTATGCTTACCCTTCTTGCATTTTCTTTTTTTAATTGCAGATTTCCAGTGATTCAAAATGGGGAATAACCCTCCACAAATATTACATGTGGTCAGAGGATAATAATAATGATGGATTTATCTCTATTCCTCAGTTCAAAGTGATGAAAGAGTTCCCATTTATTATGTGGAAAGGTCAGACATTGAAACAATAGCAGAAATATTCTGTCTTTCGCACTGCACATCTCCCATTTAAAGCTGTTGTTGACCATTATAATATTACTTCAGTGCACATTTAATTTTTTTCTTGAAAGGAAATTTAAAAAAATAAAAGTAATTATTTCAGGCACCATAGAGACAGTGAAATGCTCATTACAGCAGAATTTGCATGCAATTGCTACAGATCGTGAACCAAAGTGAGCACAGTTTCTTCTGTATACCTATATAACCATTTTAATCATCTTCATTTACTATGCAATAAAGCTATTCAGTTCAATTTACATGGCTATTATATTACCAAAACCAGGAACCCAGCATTCAAGTAATTTAGTTAAAATGAATTAAAACGGAAAGTAATGTTTTCAATATAGCCTTAATTAATGCAATTTTCATTTTGCCTGGTACTTATCAATTAAAACACACCCTCTCTCAAGATGAATATTCCCTTTGGGGATATTTCATTGAGAAATCTAATGCCATGCCACTGGAGAAGGGATAGTGATAGCTGGTCATTCGGATTTACACCATTACTCCCTACTTTCCTGTCAACCTTTACCATGGTAAAGATCCTGGTGTGCTCTGAGTATCGCCATGGCTTTGCTTTAATGAGGTTACATGATTTCTAAGGAAGGTTTAGAGAAATATGTATTCTGAGATTTGGTTTGGGGGTTGGAGGTATTGGCAGATTATGTGTTCAAGGAGTAGCAATGTGTAAGTAAAGCAACAGAAGACTGTTATTTAGTACAGGTACTGCCTTGGGAACTTGGATAAGCAGTATAACTGGTTGCGATTATTATCAATTTGCTAGTGTTTTTGAAGTCCCTAATTGTTTCTGATAGAAACTTGTGAAATAGCTTTAGCCATATGTGTGAAATTATAATGTTGCCTTCATATTTCATGTAAAGCTCATGGAATATCTGTTTCATTTACGTACACAAAACCACGGGTTAAACATTGGTTTAAAAAAAACTTTATTTGGCATGAATTGGCATTTAACTGATTACAGGGCAATTGCAATTTACCATTCTTAGCAAAAGCAGCAGAGTGGTGTGGCAGGTAGTGTTTCCGTCACACTGGCCCAGTGACTCAGGTTCACTTCTGTCCTCCAGTGTTGATCCGTGTAAATTGCTTTACATCATTTCTGTGATTGCATTGGTTTCGGCTGAGTGCTCTGATATCCTTCCACATCCCAAAGACATGTAGTTTGGATGGTTAATTGGGTGCTCTAAATTGTCCCCTACTGTGCAGATAAATCAGAGAGTCACAGAGTTGTACAGCACAGCAACAGGCCCTTCAGCCCAACTCGTCCATACCTACCAAGATGCCTTATCTAAGATAGTCCCATTTGGCTCATGTTTAAGAAGCAACTGCAGATGCTGGAAAATCGAAGGTACACAAAAATGCTGGAGAAACTCAGCGGGTGCAGCAGCATCTATAGAGCAAAAGAAATAGGTAACGTTTCGGGCCGAAACCCTTCTTCAGACTCGTATTCCTCTCTACCTTTCCGATCCATGTTCTTGTCCAAATGTCTTCTAAGTATTGTTATTGCACCTGCCTCAATTACTCTGGCAGCTTGTTTCATATATCTACCAACCTCGGTGTAGAAAAATAACCCTCAAGTTCCTATTAGATCTTTTCTTTTGCACCTTAAACCGGTGCACTCGAGTTCTTGATTCCTCTTTCTTGGGGCATAAACACTTGGTGCCTTCACCATATCAATTCCCCTCATGATTTTATTCACCTCTATAAGATCAGGCCTCAGCCATCTGTGCTCCAAGAAAGTAAAATCCTAACCTGCACAACCTCAGGAAATCCAAAGGGATATCGTAGGAATAGTCAGCATGACTTTGCGTACAGTAAATAATGTCTCATGAATTTGATTTAGAATAGATGACTATGAGTATTGACATGTGTTGGATGAATGAAATTACCAGTATGGACTATGATGAGGTCCCACATGGCAGGCTGGTGGAGCAGCTTGGAGCACATGGGATCCAGGAATTACCTATCGAATTGGATACAAATGTGGTTTGGTGGTATGATGTAGAGGATGGTGGTGGAGGATTGTTTTTCACTTCGTGGTCAATGGTGTGCTATAGGGATCAATCCTGGATGCTCTGTTGTTTGTTATATGTATTGATGATTTGGATGAGAATGTGAATAGCATGATTTGTACGTTTGTTGATGACACAGTAAAGATTGAAATCTTTGGTCACTACAGGACCTAGAAAAGTGGACAAATAAATGGCATATGGAATTTAAGTTGGACAAAGTGTGAAGTGTTAAACGTGGCCAAGACACACGCAGTGATAGGGAGGGTCTTAGAGAGTGTTGTTGGTCAGAGAGACTGATGGGTATAAGTACATAGTTACCTGAAAGTGGTGACACAGTTAGACAAGGTGGTGAAGTTAGTGTATGGCACACATGCCTTTAGCAGTCAGGGCACTGAGTAAAAAAATATGTTTTGTTGTATTCCAGTTCGACCACACCTGGAGTATTGTGTGCAGTTCTGATTGGCACACAAGAGGAAGGGTGTGATTAAGTTCAAGAGGGTGCAGAAGAGATTAAAAATATGTTACCTGGATTGGAGGCTTAAATTACAAGGAGATAATGTAGCAATGTTACAAAATTTTGAGATTTTAAAAATCAAGTCTGTAATTTATCCCATCAGATAAAGCATAATAATAAGTTTAATTTGACATCTAATTCACTTTCATATCTCAAGTATTTAAAAAGTTATGGCCATTTTCATACTCGGAAATGAGCATCTTGTTCCCTATTGATTTTCTATGGACATAACAAAAAAGTTGTGATCGTGAACAGTCAAAAGCCCATAACTTTCTTAAAAATTAAGAGAACTGAATGAAATTTTCAGTTATCATAGATTGAAGCATTCTGAAACAAATATAAAATAATCTTACTTGGATGACCTGAAATTAAAGCATATAATTAGTTAGTTACCTAATTGTAGCTAATTTCAGACTTCAATTACTAGATCTAAACATCTATCTATTTCTTAATAAATGATTAACATTTTTAAATAGCCTAAATGTCCAAATAATATTCACAAATAATTCACAATAAAACATGATTTTTAAATCTCATTTACATTAATTTATAGGCCAAATGGAAGGAATTCAGTGTTCAATTGCTGTAAATAAATGCCCATTTAAATCAGCTTTCCAGTGGGTCCCTGTGGAACGCGCTGGTTTAGAACGTTCACATTGCGGTAGATTTGTGCCTCAAATGCCCAGAAAAATACTGCGCGATATAATGGGCCCAAATTGAGCTACTCGCAATATTAAATTTTGTATAAAAGGATCTTTAGAAGCCCTTTTGAATGTAAAAATATACAGCATACCTTCTGCTATTTTCTTTATGAGACCCTGCGGTTGATGACGGTCGCGGGTTTAAAGATTGATTTTTAAACTACTATAACTATTATTCAAGGCCTTTAAACCTAATAATAGCTTTTGCGACGGGGTCTTCCAGCGATTTTTCGTTAATAATTAACTAGGCTGAACATTTTCGATTGGAACAGCTTAGAGAAAATCGCGTTTTAAACCCGCCCCCTCTAAACGGCGCCAAAATCGCGCACAGCCTCAGCAGCAGATCTTCAACGACGCTTCAGGTAGGCTTTGCAACATACCTAGATAATGTCTAGGTTAGTTTTTTTTCTCTCTGGAGTAAAGGTGTCATGATTGAGGTATATATATTTATGAGAGGGATAGATAGGGTTGATAGTCAGAGACTTTTTCCAAAAATAGGGAATGTCTAAAACTAGAGGACATACGTTTATAAACAATAGGTGCAGGTGGAGGCCATTTGGCCCTTCAAGCCAGCCCCGCCATTCACCGTGATCATTGCTGATCATCCACACTCAGTACCATATCCCCCGTCTCCACTATCTTTAAGAGCTCTATCCAACCCTATCCACGATGAGAGTAAGGAAGTTTAAAGGGATATGAAAGTTATTTATAGCAAGAGTTGTTAGTATCTGAAATTAGCTACCAGATGAGCAAGATATAGAAGAATATGGAATGAATGCAGACAAGGATGATTACTGTAGATAGGCATGATGGTCAGCATAAACATGATGGGCTAAAGGGCCAATTTCCATGCAGTGCAACTCTATAACTCTGGATTTAATTCACTATCTCTAAGGAGTGAAACATTGATTCTGTTAGTGTTGCATGCTAAAATGAACAATACATGAGTGTGAGAGGAATAATTAGTTTGTATTAGAAGTTTACATGGATGTTCTCCTTGTGTGAGAAAAATAATTGGTTAGTATTTGAAGTTTACATGGATTTCTTCCCTGTGTGGGTGTGAGAAGTATAAATGCTTAGTGTTTGAAGTTGACATTGATTTTTTTCCTTCTTCTCCCTGTCAAATGTTGGCTTGGCATCTCTTATTTGATGACCCTTTATTCATGCTTTATCCTGAAGTACAAAAATTGTGAGACTCTGAATATTAGGGGGTATGGAGCTGATCATGATGTTATTTGCCACCCAGCTTATTAAATCTAGCTGAAATGTATTATTTAATGGAGTGAGAAATAGGAACATCAATGAATGAATGAATGAATAAGTTTATTAGCCAAGTATATACACATACAAGGAATTTGCCTTGGTGACCCGCTCGCAGGTAACAACACAACATATAGTAACAATTAAGAATGACACAAAAAACATTAATAATAAAACATTATAGTTTAAACATGTGAATGAAATAAAATACCAGAGCAAAAGGAAGCTACAGACTTTTGGTTTTTGAGCAGAGCTACCAATTGTGGAAAAAAGTTGTGTTTATGTCTGGTTGTGGCGGCTTTGACAATCCGGAATCGCTTACCAGAGTGCTTCCAAGAGTTTGTGGCCAGGGTGAGAGGGGTCAGAGATGATCTTACCCGCTTGCTTCCTGGCCCTTGCAGTGTACGGTTTGTCAATGGGGGCAAGGTTGCAGCCAACAACCTTCTCAGCTGATCGGACGATTTGCTGCAGCCTCCGGGTGTCGTGCTTGGTGGCTGAGCCAAACCAGACCATGATGGAGAAGGTGATGACAGACTTTACGATGGCCATATAGAATTGGACCATCATTGCTTGTGGCAGATTGTGTTTCCTCAGCTGCCACAGAGAGGAGAGAGTACGGAGCCTTGATCTGCTTTCCAAGCCTCATCTGCTGCTTCCTGTCTGTCAGGAAGTTGGTGATCCACTGACAGTGGGGTTCAGGCACAGTCAACTGGGAGAGTTTGGAGTGTAGTAGCTCTGGCACAATGGTGTTGAATGCAGAGCTAAAATCAACAAATAAAATCCTTGCATAGGTCCCCTGGTGGTCTAGGTGCTGGAGGATGAAATGCAGGCCAAGGTTGACTGCGTCATCCACAGATCTATTAGTATGCAAACTGCAGAGGGTCCAGCAGGGGTTACGTGATATTTTTCAGCTTGGTCAGCACAAGCCTTTCAAGGGTCTTCATGACTACGGAGGTCAGTGTGACAGGCCTGTCTGTAGTCTTTAAGACCAGTAATCCTTGTCTTTTTGGGTACAGGGACAATAGTGGAGAATAGTAAGATTAAACGAGAACTTACCAGTTCGAAGTTTGATCGTTATTTTATGAGGAGTACATTGAGGGAATACGTGAAGAACCCCGCCAGGACGCATGCGTGTCATTCTTCAAAGCAGCGGTGTGAAATCACAGATAACTGTAATCACTGAACATAGTAAGATTAGAGAAGAAAATACCAGTTGAGTATATGATCAAGGGTGGGAGCGGAGGGCACGTATTCCCTCAACGTACGCCTCATAAAATAACGATCAAACTTCGAACTGGTAAGTTCTCGTTTAATCTCACTATTTTACTTCGGAGTCACGTGTGTGACTATGTGAAGATTTCAAAGCTCTGTGATTTCATGCCATGGAAACAAGTCCATGCATCACATCTGCCTTAATTGACTGTGGGAGGAATTGTGTTAACATGTTTAGACATGAATCCAACATTGAAATCCATGATAAATTGTTAACAACAAATTATAGCCCCTATTTATGGGGTGAAATTATATTACAGAACTTAAAATTGGCTCTGCAAAGTTCCAGTTTAACTACTGGTTTGTGGTAGAATAGTTGGAACATTTTCCCTTGTTCCATACTGCTGTCTCGAGGATTTGGTTCATTGGTACATCCAACTCCATAGCTGCCGATGTAGTTGCAGCCCTGGTGGAATAAGATTTGAATATGTTAGTATCCACCCCAGCTGTTGTTAAAACCTGTTTCAGCCATCTGGAAATAGTTTGAACCAACACTTTTTTGTGGGTTTGTTTGTGGCTGATTAGTAGTGCCATCTCATAGCCTCAGATGTTTTTGGTGTTCTCCGTATAGAACAATAATTGTCTTATTATACAGAGACGATATCTGTCGGGTAATCCCTAAATTCTATTTTGAGGCCTGATGATCCCGGTCTGTTCTGTTTGACTAATTCGTAATATGAAACGTTATATTCCTGTTGAAGAAGTCATAGTCCAGCCTTAACTTATGTACGACTGTACCCTTAGTGCCGTGACCAAAGCCATCAGCATGACTGTTTTGTGCGTCAGTCTTTGCAGGGACAGAGCTGTTGCTGGAGACCAATTCCTTAGCAACGTTAGGGCAATACTCATATCCCATTTAGAGAGTACCTGGTTCTTGGGGATAGATATTAAAAATTCCCCTCATAAGTTTGGTTACCAGGGGTGAGTCCCAACAGAATGACGCTCTGATCCTCGCCATAGATATGTTGATAGGGCACTTCTGGCGTAGTTAATGGCACTGTAACTGAGCCCCTCATCATAATGGAGGCCTGCCAGGAATTCGAGAACAGACGTTATGTTGATCAAACTGTAGGTGATGTTGTTTCTGTGACAATATATCTCCCATTTCTTGATGTATACCAGATATAGTTTTTGGTGGACTGTCTGTGGCCCGCTGAGATAATGTTCAATGTTCGGTCCGCCAATCCCAGTTGCAGTAGAGGTTTCTTTAGACTCTACAAATTGATAGGTTTGTTGTTTTTGACATGGATGGGTTCCCCTGTTACGGGATGAAACAATAATCTGGTTGTTTCAGGATGGTGATGCATGGTTAAACCCCATGTTGAGTATCACAAGGAACCATGGTTAAGTAGGCCAATCGGCACTACCAATTAACAGATGCTGAGTCTTGTTGTATTTTTCGTAATACCCGACTGATGATGCAGAAAAGGAGAGAATGCATAGATAAACAATTGCTCCCTCAATGCAGTGAAAAGCATCTGTCCCTGCTGTCCCAGGTCTGGTTCCCAAGAAACACAGTTTGGTAACTGGTGATTAAGTCTTATTTTATTGAATTTGTGTGACCTGATGTCTGTCACTGAATTTTGGGTTACCTGGTAGGTAAGTAGCTGATATTCCAATATTTCTCTGGATATACTATTACCAAATTGTATTAGTCAGATTGTCACTCTGTAGTCTAACACGCTGATGATTTATCCCAGAGCAGTATGACTTTAGGCCATAGAACGCACCCCACATTTCCAGGTAGTTTATGCCCAGTGTCTGTGATAATGATGCCTCCTGTGCCTTTCATCTACCTCCACAGATGGAGATGGAAATTGGTAGTACCAAGCGCACTGGCATCAGTTTGTAGCACCACTAAGGGTTTGCTGATAACGATAGGGTTGGAACAATGCCGAATGTTATCCCTCCACCATTTTAATTCCATAAGCTTTGATTGGTGGCTTATTGGTCTGTCGAAATGACCAGTATTAACTTTGAGTGTTTGTATTTTGCCCTTTGTAGATTTTTGGTAATACAAAGGTCCAAATTGTGTGGCTGGAAAGGCAGACACTATATGCCAATTATACTTGCTACCAATCTGATAGACGGTTCACTGATGTCAGTGGGGTTGTTGCAGGCCTCAGTTAAGACTGTAGCCTTGTCCTTTGGTAAAGTCACCGACATGTGAGCTGTCAATAGTGAACCCCAAATAATCCATTATGTTGGTAGGCTTTAGTTTAGATTTAACTGGATGGATGATAACCCCAGTTTTCACCCAATTGTATGGTGGCTGTTACAGCCAATTGTATGGTGGCTGTTAGGCCAACTCCAAAGTTATGCCCACAATTAGTATGATCATATGATTATGTATTTGGTAGAGCTCTATACAGCCAGAGCTGTCCCATCCAGTTAAATTTTTTTAAATAACATTTGTGATCAGTCCGTGTAGGCACTGAATAGTAAGCATCTTTTAGGTCGATGCTAGCCATGGAGTAGCCTTTGGAAATCAGTCCTTTAGCAGTTACCAGTTCCCATTTTGTACAGAATATATAGTACAATGTATTCCAGCCAATCGTGTTGGGTTTACCCATTACCCCTTTTGCACAATTCAATGGTATATCCGCGGTCTTCCCCCGCCAGCTCTGGTCGACTTCTTTGCCTTGTGCATGTTTCCCCCCACCTGTAGAACAGTATGGGATCAATAAAGACCGCAGTATCACTTGCCTGCAGGTCCAGGCTTAAAACTTGCCGTTAAGGGGGAATGTCTTCCACCCCTCCTCCTGCCGTTTTGACTTGTCAAAGCCAACGGCTCCGTTCTGTATAGTCTCCCGCCCAGCCATGGTGTTTAATCTGGCCGGTGCGGGAGCGAAGTTGGGCACAGCTGTTCCCTTACGGGTGATTCCTGTGCCGCCTGCCGTTGTTTGCACAGCTCTCCATGTTTCCCCACCTGTGAAACAGTATGGGGAGAATAAAGACCGCAGTTTCACTTACCTGCAGGTCCAGGTTTAAACTGTCGCTACGGGGGAACGTCGTTCCACCCCGCCTCCTGCCGTTTCGACTTGTCAAAGTCGACGGTCCCATTCTGAATAGTCTCCCGCCCGGCCGTGGTGTTCTGGCCGGCGTGTGACCAAAAGTCGGCACAGCCGATCCCACTTACGGGGCTTGTGCCTTCAGCTGCTGCTGGCTCCTGCAACTTCACGGTCCTCCCCAGCCAGCTTCACTCGCAGCACTTGTGGACACTATTTTGTCCAGCTTCCCCCCCCCTGTGTATAAACAGCGCGGGGACAAACACTACCGCAGAGTAAATCACTTACCTGCAGGTCGCGATTTCAAATTTACCGCTGCGGGGGAACGCTCCACCCCGCCTGTCGTTTCGCAAGCGTGAAAGCGATATGACACGCATGCATCCTGGCGGGGTTCTTCACGTAGTCACTCACGTGACTCCGAAGTAAAATTTGAAATAGGCAGGGAGAGTACAGGTTTGCAGGGACTGATTGAAAATGTATGTATAGACTGGTGCCAGTTGTTCAGCACAGAGCTTGCGGGCAGAGGGGGAAACATTGTACGGTCCTGGAGATTTCCGGCTTTTCTCTCTTCTGAATAGCCTCTCTACCTCCTCAATGTCTTTTGTTGTTGATGGAGAAGCGGCCAGACTGATGTTGGGCAGCAAGGAGGGGGTGGGTAGTGGAGAAGGACCCAATCTTTACAGTCTGGAGTCAGGCTGTAAGTGGGTGTGAAGTGGTGATTGGGGAGGGATGGGTGGGGAAGGGTCCAGTCTTTGCAGACTGGAGTCAGACTGTGAGTTGGTGTGAAGTGTTGGTTGGGGAGGGAGGGAGGTGGTACCAGGGTAGTTTCTGTTTTTTCGAACCTACAGTAGAACTTGCTCAGGTCATTGGTCAGCTGACGATTGTCCAAGGAGCGGGGGATTTTCCTCGTAGCTGGTGATTTCTTGCAAGCCCTTCCAAACTGCAGAAGAGTCACTAGCTGAGATCTTGCTTCCCAGTTTCTCAGAGTATCTTTCCTTGGCAGTTCTGATTCCTCTTCTAAGCTTGTACTTGGCCTGCCTGTAGAGGTCTGCATCCCTGCTTCTATAGGCCGGGCGTTCAAAGCCCTCGTGTTGGGGCGATCGAAGCTCCCGCATCGGGGCGATCAAAACTCCTGTGTCTTAGAGTTCCCGAAGTCAGTCTCTGACCAGAGACCGCGGGCTCCATGATGTTACGTCCGCAGGCACCCGCGGTAGAGCTCAGAGGTCGATCCCTGGCAAAGGGATCGCGGGCTCCATGATGTTAAGTTCGCAGGCTTCCGCGGTGGAGCACCAAAGTCGGTCTCCAGTGAAGGTCACCAACTCCTCAATGTTAGGCTGCAGTGCAGACGGAGACTGGACGACAGATGGCACAATGGGCTAAGTGTTCGGCTGGCAACCGGAAGGTAGCTGGTTCGAATCCCGCTTGGAGTGCATACTGTCGTTGTGTCCTTGGGCAAGACACTTCACCCACCTTTGCCTGTGTGTGTCCTTGGGCAAGACACTTCACCCACCTTTGCCTGTGTGTGTGGATGTAATTATGTGAAGCACTTTGGGGTCAATGCAAGTTGACTAAAAATGTGCTATATAAATAAAGAAATATATATGGGATACAGAAAAATAATCGCATCTCGTTTGAGGTACGTGATTAGAATCCCCCAACCCCCCCCTCCACCACACATAAAACAAGCTAAAGAACACAAAAAAAGACACATTTAACACATACTAAATTAACAACGAAGAAGAAAGGGACAGACAGAATGTTGGCGAGGCAGCCTCTGCTGACGCCACCCGATGGTTCTACAATTTGTGTCATAAACCTCAAATTAATTTGAGCAGTAACTTCTCTGCATCAAAATAGTGACCATACATTATGTCTCAATTTGTTGCCTTCCATGCACACTGATGTTTTTTTCTTCAGGAGCTGCCATTCTTCAGTTTAATTGGACTGATTATTTAGACATTCAAGGTGCCAAACAGAAATGCATAAAGATGGCATGTGGAGAATGTGTTTTAAATGGTCACAGACAGTTATAATTTTCACCGCATGCATGCATAATCAACGAATTTCTATTGAGAAACTGAGGAATCTTTGAATTATCTTATAATCAGGCATTACCCTTGACTGGGCTAGGCCCATGCATTGCATTCACGATGTATACATTGTATTTGCAGCTGCCTAATCATTAATGCATTGCAGACTTTTCTGGACCAGCCCTTATGTTTGCAAAGTGCTTAGTGAGAGGCCATTAGAACACAAAAAGCCATCCGTAGCGTGCAGATGGTCTTCTGATGTTTCACACTGTCACAAGCCCTATTCACTGTTTCCAAATGTCTGCGATGATCTGAAACATTTGGAAAATGTGGAAGTGCAGGCACTCCCCGGCTTATGCAATAGGCAACTTATGTCAACTTGCACTGACGTGAATAATTCTTTAAGCCCACTGCTGAATTTCTAAGCTGTGCGCTCCTGCAATTTTCAGCCGTTAGGTCAGGACCCAGCTGGTTTACACAGGTCGGGCAGGTTTTGCCGTGATAAAAGTGAGAAATATAAATTGAACAACAAGAGGATGGCGAGGGCTTCCCGTCCACTTCATTCGATACGACTGGGAAGGCGAAAGAGAAAGATACCACACTGTCTCATTCATTGATTCAGTCAATAAACTGTGTTTGACTCTTGTGTATTAAGTAACTACAGATACTGATTTACTCTGAACACAAACACAAAATTCTGGGGTACCTCAGCAGGACAAGCTGCATCTCTGGAGAGAAGGAATGGGTGAAGTTTCGGGTCGAGAGGGTCTCAACCCAAAACGTCACCTATTCCATCTCTCCAGAGATGCTGCCTGTCCCGCTGAGGTACTTCTGCATTTTGTAGCTGTGTTCGGCTCTTGCTTCTTGCAGACATTCAGAGGAATAAACGTTTCGTTCAGTTGATCCCACCGTGAATTCAGACAAAGGGTCTTGGACGTGAAATTTTAACTCAATTATCTTTCCACAGGTACTGCAGGATCTGCTTGGTGCTTCCAGTGCTTTCACTTTTTTATTAAACATTTCAGATTTGCAGCATCTGTAGCTTTCTCCTGATTTGTCCCATTATAATTGTCGGAAGATCAGCTGAACTCTGCCTGCAGGTTTCCATGGAGCTACCAGTGGCAGAGTGTAATCAGCATCCACTGGTGACAACCTTGGTTCCTCTGTGTATGTGCAGGTGGAAATGCTAACAGAAGACTTGGATGAATATCACATCTATGACTGTGGAAGTGGCTATGCCACTGTAAATCATCTGTATTTGACTGATTTGGAGAAAAATGCTGGAGTAACACAGTGGGACAGGCAGCATCTCTGGAGAGAAGGAATGGGTGACATTTCAGGTTGAGACGAGTCCCGCCTGTCCCGCTGAGTTATTCTCGCATTTTGTGTCTATGACTAATTCTGGTTGTGATATTATCAAGGCCTCATATGTCAAGAATTCTGAGTTGAACACATTATTATTCAAAAAGATTTATCAAAGCATCCATTATATAAGTAAGCTTTATTATTCTGTGCATGTTATTGTCTAGCTCCTGAAACAGAGCTGCTCAATCTTATCAGCGTATGTAGCTATATACCTGATTGATGCCGAATAAGGGACTGGCATGGCATACCAAAAGCATATATGCGTACTGATGGATTCTTACCTTGACATCTGTTTTGTGTATTCAGTATTAGCTGAAACTATTTCACTTTCTCACTCACCTTCTCTCTCGTGGCAGATTGCTGCGTTGGTGCCAAGAAGGTATTAACAAAATAGAGAAAAATGAGGAGGAGAAAGCATAACAAAGAGACATGAAATAGAGGGCAGTGGGAACTAATTTAATACAGAGGTCAAGGGAGAAACAGAAGGAATAACAATGAGAAAAAATAAGAGAGACTGTGCAAAGAGAGATTAAAAGACTCAGCGAGGGTAATTAATAACAGAGGAAAGAACTTTGGAGGAGAGAAATAAATTACAAATTATGAACAGTGGACAGAATTATGAAGTTTAATATCTTTCTGAAATTCCTCTTCGCTATCTTTTTACAGAAAGTACTAAGCCAGTTACCATCTCTGCTCAAACAACAGGAGGAGGGATTTCACATAAAGTCTGTAAAGCAGTAATATGAATGCATTCCACATTTTAATTTCATGTGCATTGAGAATAGGATAACACAAGCACACCCTCCTTTGTTATCTGTTGCCGGCTCTGATTTGTTCAGGCCTTTTCCTACCTCCAGTCCTCCAGTCCCCCCCTCCCCCCCCCCCCCCCCCCCACCCCCACCTCTACTTTCAGTCTGAAGAAGGGTTCCGACCCGAAACGTCACCCATCCTTTTTCTCCAGAGATGCTGCCTGACCCGCTGAGTTACTCCTGCACTTTGTGTCTATCATTGGGCACTTAAGCCAGAATGATCAAGCATACAGGTATTTAGTTGTAAGCAGTAGCTCCCATGGTCATGATGCAGATACAAATCCAATCTCAAAGCACAATTTACTTTGCAAACAGCACCTAAGTGTCCCCATAGCCACACAGGAAAGTGCCTTCCTCTGATGGATGCCATTTCATCAGTACAGCCCGTGGTTCATTAATCAAGTGATAACTCTATTAATATGCCATCATAACTCTTAGTCATTTGTTGATGATTCAACAATGTTCAAATTCAGTCACACATCCTCAGAGAATGAATAAACTGATTCCTGCATGCACCAAAACCTCTGCGTGACATTTTGGGTCGGGACCCATCTTCAGAAGGAGGGTCCCAGCCCAAAACGTCACCCAACCATTTTCTCCAGAGATGCCAACTGCCCGCTCAGTTACCCTCGCACTTTGTCTCTATCTTTGGTATAAACCAGCATCTGTTGTTTCTTGTTTCTCCATTAAAACATAGACAACATTCAGGTAAAGCACTTGCTTGCTCGGCAGAGACTAGTTAGAGATATTCTAACTGCTTACCTTTGACATGCAGGGCCATACAATCGCTGAATCCCTCCTCATTAATTCTATGGGAGACTCTATTGACCAGAAATATTCACTCTAATGCAGCAGCTACATGAAGAATTCGGATACATCATATTCAATCCCTGATTCCCTTCCATTATTCACAAGGCATAAATCAGGAAAGTAAGTAAAAATGCTCCACTTGCCTGGATGGTAACAACTGACAACACTCAAGAAGCCAGGACAAAAGGACATAAAGTGCTGGAGTACCTCAGTGGGTCAGGCAGCATCCATGGAGAACGTGGATAAGAACAAAGAACCACAAATGCTGGTTAATACCCAAAAGGACAAACATTGCTGGAGTAACTCAGTGGGTCAGGATCCAAGACAAAGCAGTCTGCTCCTATGGTACTCTTACCACAGTTGAACCCTCTACCATTACCTCATCATGTGCACCATCTTGAAAATGCCCTGGCACCTTCAGACTCAATGACCTCCACGACCAACGTGGACAAAGGCACCAGATACATGGAACCAGCATTATACTTCCAACTCCCCTGCACGTTGCACACCAGATTGACTTGGAAATATATTGCTGTTCTTTCACCATCACTGGATCCATATCCAGAGATTCCACACACAACAGTTTTGCAGGAAGATTTTCATTCATAACACAGATGTGGTTAAAGAAGGCAATGCACTGTCCTTTTCTTAGGCAATCATTGGGATGGGCAATGAAAACTGGCCACGAGAGTGTTACAGACACTTCAAAAATGTAGAAATAAAATAAAAATATGAGTGATGTGAATGTGCAATATGTGAGGTTGAGATGGAACTGTGGATGGTTTACTCACTGACCATGACTATCATTGTAAGATTCGGGGTCATGTTAGCACGTTGCACACTGCAGCAGTGTCTTACAAGGTTGTCCATTACAACAGTGATTTCTCATGATATTTGGATAATTCATCTAGAAGCTTCTCAACTCGTATAAATGGAGATCTCACCAATTTTTCTTTCTACATTCTGCACAATTGCATGCCATGTACCATGAGAACTTTGAAGCCCACCTTTTCAATGCAATGCATTTATCGAACCACAGCCCAGTTCGAATTTCTACAGAAGCTCACACTGCCCCATTAAGGAGAGCTACCTATTGGGTTTAAGTGTTTCAGATGAGCTTGTAGTGCTGTTGGCGACTCATGATTGGCGACTCACGGGGTCATGTGATGACTGCAGAAACGTAATTCCGTTTGAACTTATGTTCAAATGACAATAAAAGACATTCTTCTGATGATTTTACCTCTCTGCTGAGATGTGCAGCCAATGAACAGTCATGATTGCTAACTGCACAGCTAACATAACTCCCCTTCCCATTCCCATACTGACCTTTTCATCCTGGGGCTCCTCCACTGTCAAAGTGAGGTCACACGCAAATTGGAGGAACAGCACCTCATATTTGTCTTGGGCAGTTCACAGCCCAGTGGTATAAACGTTGACTTCTCTAATTTCAAGTAACTCCCCTCCCCCCCCCCTCCACCCCCCCCCCCCTCCCCCCCCTCCACCCCCCCCCCCCCCCCCCCAGCCAACAATGAACCATTATCGACTCCACAACGTCACCTATTCCTTTTCTCCAGAGATGCTACCTGACCCACTGAGTTACTCCAGCATTTTGTGTCTATCTTTGGTATAAACCAGCACCTGTAGTTCCTTTCTACAGATGCAGTTGATATGTTGCATTTACAGGGAACTTGAGTGTCGGTTAGTTATGAATAGTGATCTCTGTAGTTTCTATGATTTTTTAAAGTTATTATTCTACCCACACCCATCCCCCAACTACTCATAAGCGAGGCCACAAGGAGAATTCATGTGCTTTTGGGGGGTTTTGAAATGAAATAATGAAAGCTGTGCAAGGTTCTAAAAAGTGATCATTTGATTCTGCCTCTGCAGTTAATCAAATGCAACTGATGAATCGTAGTTGATACATCAGTGTAATTACTTATTTGAAACATCAGATTTATTTATATTTCTCAGATCATGGATATTAACATACATTTGAATTGTACAAATTTAATTGTCCTTTGTGAAATTGTGGTTGCCTCTAATCCCACAATTTGTAAAAATCTCAGAAAAAAATTATCCTTCATTTGAAATTTCCAGTTATATTATGAAGGCATCCAAACGGTTTTTAATTATGTTTATAAACCTGTCAATTAACATATTTCTTTACATTGTCAATTGGATTGGGCCTCTTCTTGTTAATCTTATTAATGTGCATAAAGCAGTCATTGAGGAATATCGTTAAAGATTGCTTCTCTTTCAATGATTACTAGAACATGAGGCGACTATGTTAACATTTTGCGCATTGCCTTCAATGTGATGTTTCCAGTGCTGTCTAATTGATAAACTTGCATATAAATAACTCCTTTCAATGAGGACCATGAGTTTGAAAGTGTTGAAATATAGTGAATTTAGACTTGAGTTACAGCGCGGAAACAGGCCCTTCAGCCCACCGAGTCAGCACCGACCAGCGAGCACCCCTTGCACTAGCACTATCCTACACACGATAGTTTTACAATTTTTACCAAAGCTAATTAACCCACAAACTTATAAGTCTTTGGAGTGTGGGAGGAAACTGGAGCACCCGGAGAAAACCCGTCGCGGTCACGGGGAGAATGTATAAGAATGTACTAACTCTAGACAGCACCCGTAGTCTGTATCGAATCTGGGTCTCTAGTGCTGTAAGGTTCTAGCAATTCTGTGCCACCCAGATGGTGGAACAGAAAATAATTCATATTGGACAATTATTTGGTATGTTTTCATTTGGTATTAATTCAAGGCCAATTATCATTATTGTGCAGAATTTAATAGGTGAAATTATAGGTTTTAACTCATTCCATTACACATACATCATTATTTTGTTTTGCAATATTCCATGCACTGTAAGATGTTTACTGAGGTAGGCAAAAAAGGAGTTTCATTGGACCTTGGTACATTTATAGTATTTTGAGATACATCATGGAAATAGGCGCTTCGGCCATCTGAGTCCACGCTGACCATCGATCACCCATTCATACATGTTCTATGCTAATCCACTTTTGCATGCACTTCCTATACATTAGGATAGAAACAAAAATCTGGAGTAACTCAGCGGGACAGGCAGCTTCTCTGGAGAGAAGGAATGGTGACGTTTCTGGTCGAGACCGTTCTTCAGACCTGAAGTCCCGTTGAGTTACTTAGCATTTTGTGTCTGTCTTCGGTTTAAACCAGCATCTGCAGTTCCTTCCTACACCTTCTCTCCAAATATGCTGCCAGTCCTGCTAAATTACTCCAGCTTTTTCTGTCTATCTTCGGTTTAAACCAGCATCTGTAGTTCCATCCTATACAATAGGGCCACTTTACAGCAGTCAATTAACCTACAATCCCGTACGATGTGAGAGGAAACTGGAACACCCATATGAAATCCACACAGTCACAGGGAGAATGTGCAAACTCCACACAGTCAGCACCTGCAGTGAGGAATAAACCTGGGTCTCTGACGCTGTGAGGCAGCAGCTCTCTCAGCTGTGCCACTGTGCAACTGTACAAGTGATATTAAGGTACCATTCATAAAGAGAAAAAATTAAAGAATAGTACATAATTGATCACTAACAGCTGAGTAAGCACACCATTTGGACTCATTTGTTTGATTTTTTGAAAACCGACCCTCATATACCAGAAGTTTCTTCAATCAGTCTTTGCAGGTACATTGCTATATTCAAGTGAAATTGAATCTGATGAAAACTAATTTGCTTTTTCTAACTTAAATTAAAAATGATGCCAAGAGATATATAGCCATTATTTAGTCATGGAACATAGACATTGCTATCAAGGTTAGCATTTATTGCCCATCTTAAAAGTCTATAAGAAGATGGCGAAGTGAGCTGACTTCCAAGTACATTGTTGTCAACATGGTGAAAGTACCCTCCAGGCAGTGGTATGAAGGGAGTTACAGAATTTAAGATAGATTGCTGATATACAATACAAGCTAGAATTCCGAGCAGTCGTTAGACTTCCCTTTCCTCTGCAACACTGGTCCTTCCATCAAATAAAGATTCAAAGATTTTGGATCATTTTTGCTCTTTCTATCTCAATGAAGTTAATGGAGTCTTGGATCTTCCTCAAACGCTACCTGGGTTGCACAGTGGCGCAGTGGTCGAGTTGCTGCCTCAGTGCTTGCAGCGGCGGAGACCAGATTCGATCCCGACTACAGTTGCTGTCTGTACGGAGTTTGTACGTTCTCCCCCTGACCGTGTGGATTTTCTCCAAGATCTTCGGTTTCCTCCCACACTCCAAAGATATACAGGTTTGTAGGTAAATTAGCTTGGTATAAGTGTAAATTGTTCCAAGTATGTGAAGGATAATGTTAATGTGCAGGGATTGCTGGTTGGTGCAGACTCGGTGGGCCGAAAGTCCTGTTTCCGCGCAGTATCTCTAAGCCAAACTAAACAGCTAACATGGTGCAGGATATGTGAAGTGTATCACATGCTGAATGCTAGGAAGACAGACTCCCTCAGTATCCTCCTAAGGATGGGGATCATAGATAGATTTAATCTTCTCTAGCTATCTGTCAGAATCAGATGTTGATATTTGACAGCACATGCATTGAAGTGTGTGGGATTTGCTTCAGTTTCACTGATTTGAAAGCTGGGAGTTCGCTTGGAAACAACTAGAAATCATCAGCAAGGCCTTCTTGTTTGTTTTTAATTTCCCTCAGACATTTATGAGTCTGTACTAAAGCTTTTGTGCATAGTTCAGTAATTTAATTGTCAGTAGTTCTCTCAGTAAATCTTTTTGGATTGAGAAAACAGTATTGTTGAAAGAAGATAAAATAATTTAACTGTAACTACCACCAAGCCAGCACAGCACAGTTGTACCAATCAACAATATTCAGTCTTCATATTAGTCGAGAACCATCATGTTAATAACAGAGGCATGAATGATGAATTAATGCATTCTTCTTACAGATGTATATGGTTAGGCAATTTTCTGGGTCTGAAGAAGGGTCAGCCCAAAACGTCACCTAGCCGTTTTCTGCAGCGTTGCTGAGAGACCTGCTGGGTTACTTCAACACTTTTGTGTCATTTTTAGACAATTCTACATCTTTATGATGGAAGTGAAGGTTCCAGTCAATTCAGTAGCATTCCTGAAATTAATTTCTGAAATTGAGTGCACAGTGGCGCAGCAGTAGAGTTGCTGCTTTACAGCACCAGAAACAAAGGTTTGATCCTGTACAGGTGCTAGTCTGTACAGAGTTTGCACTTTCTCTCTGTGACTGCATGGGTTTTCTCCAGGTGCTACAGTTTCCTCCCACATTCCAATGATGTGCAGGTTGTGGTTTAATTGGCTTCTATAAATTGTCCCTAGTGTGTAGGGTGGACTAGTGTACGGGTAATCACTGGTCTGCGCTGACAGTGGGCCGAAGGGCCTGTTTCCATGCTGTATCTCTAAACAAAACTAATTTGTTTGAACAATCAGTCACAAGACTGCTTGTACATTTTTTATGAAACCACTGTTGTTATTTATGTGCGATATTAAAAAAACATCATAGCAGATGGCTGCCTTTTTATGATTAAGGATTGATTGCATACATCTGTAAATATTTCAGTGAACTGAGACTACTGCATATCATGATAAAATATCTCAAATACTTTGTGGCTGTAATTCCATACTTAGTTGTGAAAGAGAAGGACACAATCCATGAACCACATACACAGAAACAAAAATCAAGGTATAATTAACCAGGAGAAACAAGAAACTGCACATGCTGGTTAACCCAAACAATACAAAATGTTGGAGTAACTCAGGGGTCAGGTAACATCCCTGGAGAATATAGATAAGTGACATTTTGGGTCGGGACCCTTCTTCAGACTATCCAGGATTGTAATATCAAGATTTGTACCTTTTTATGACTCTAGTTTCCCCTCTCCCCTGATCCTTAGTCTGAAGAAATGTCCCAACCTAAAACGTCACCTATTCCTTTTCCCCAGAAATACTGCCTGACCCGCTGAGTTACTCCAGCATTTTGCATCTATTCAATAGCAAGAGCCTGGTTATAAAGCACAAAATAAAATCTGCTTTTGCACTGTCTGTACAGTATGTATGGGAACAAAGGAGAGGAAGAGCCGGGAGAGTAGCTGAAGACAATTGGAGAGGAAAATCAACATGAGCAGTCTGAGTGGGCGAACCACTAAGAAGAGTGGGAGAAAACCTACAAGATACCAAATAAACCAGCTAGCCCGACAATGCCAATCATAGTTACATTTGACAATAGCTCTGACTGTCAGAACTGTTGCTGCATCATCGTTCAAGAAGCATATAGCATTTGTGTGAGAACTGCAAGCAAATATTGTCAGCAAATCCAGGCCAAGAACTCTGAAACTGAATGGTGATAAATTACCTCAACTTGTGGTGGTATATGTATGATATTCAGCAAGTACATTTCTCAATTACAGCAGCACACTGTGTTTGTAACTGGAGGTAATGAATTCCAGCTTTTGGTTTGTCTATGAACAAAGTTATTGCGATCAAACTTGTGGTGAAACTTAACAATGAAGCTACTGAAACGTGCTGACACTAATGTCAAAATTGGATAGTAATTTTTGACAGCATGGAGCCACAGCCATTCAGATTTAAACGACTAGACAAAAGAGTTACTCCAATCTCACACAAGCCCTTCTCTTTTTTTAAATATTCCCAACACATTCAACAGCTTAACTTTTTATGCCTTATTAAGCAAAGGAAAATCATTGCTTTCTAGAGCAAAATGTGATTGCAACATTCCCAAGTGAGATCACAGAATTCAACCAGGAATCACACTTGCAAATTTGGTGCAATTTCCAAGCCAGTGATGATGTTATTCCTTCAGAGATTTTGCAAGAAGACATACAGTATGCCACCGTATCTCGGCATAACTACCATCAGGCACTCCTGGGACAACCTGAATCTGCCCCATGAATGAAAAACTTAACTTCAATCTTGCAGCTCCACCACCCACCCTCTACTCTCATCATATCCAAATCTATCATTCCCTGGTCCTGCCTAAAGCCTTCATCGCTTAATTCTCCTCATCCTCTCACACCTTTCAATTGTCAGCGACAATCCTTCCTCCTTCACCCGCTGGACCATTACATTCCACGCCTCGCTCTAAGCCAGCAAACACAGCTGCTTAATTAACATTAACATTTGAGAACAGATTGAATATTCTTTTGCCCCCAAGGCCTCTTATCATTTGCTTTACTGGATTAAACTGGTGTAAGGATCAGAAAGGATGAGTTGGGTTTCCAATGCCAAGCCATTTCAGTCGCATGGGAACCCTGCTTTGGGCCATATGTTGGTGACATATGCATCAAAATAATTGTTGCTGCTTCAGTTCCATGCCCACCCAGCTCACCCATTCAGGTGCCTCAGTGGCCATTCTTCAATCAGATTGGTTGAAAATACATATCTTTGCTTTCCCACTTCACTTCCACCTTAACCCACTTACTGAAGATCCCGCACTGTTTTGATGACATTATGACAAATGATAACATAAGTACCCACAAGACTGGAATTAATTAGTCTGCTGGTAAACACTGGTAAATATTCCTTATTCTTCACTGGACACAGATCCCATCATTGATCCTAAACATTATGCCTCAGCACTGTATATTTGAATCTTATAATTGCTGTTTGGTCGTAATGTTCTGCTGCACAAGATACTCGAGAAAATAACCATGCACACTGCACTAAATGCATTAATTTCATTCTTCACCTGCAGGTTTATCTCTCATGAGCACTTCCTACTTCCCAGTCTGATTAGAACAAACTAAGTCGGAAGAAGGGCCTCGACCCAAAACATCACCTATTCCTTCGCTCCATAGATGCTGCCTCAACCCACTGAGTTTCTCCAGCACTTTTGTCTACCTTCCATTTTTCCAGCATCTGCAGTTCTTTCTTAAATAGAACAAACTAAAAGTTATCTTCCTTTTGTCTTTTTTCGCTCACATAATAGATATGACTTGCAATTAAATAAATTCATCTCTTGTCAGCTAAGAGGATTCAACAGATTATTTCTCAAAAGGAATGTCCAATTTGTAGAGGAGGTTAACACGTTTTTCATGCATCAGCGGGTTTTTTACTTTAAAAAGTGCCATTGAAGTAAAAGTCGCAGTTTTTTGATTGTGCAGACATGCTATCTTCAAGTCACAGCAATATAGTTTAGGATGAAGGGGAACCTCATTGAATCTTAACAAATAGTGAAAGGCCTTGTTAGTGGATGTGGGGAGGATGTTTCCACTAGTGGCAGAGTCTAGGACCAGAGGACATGGCCTCAGAATTAAAGGACATTCCTTTAGGAAAGAGATCAGGAGGAATTTATTTAATCAGAGGATGGTGTATCTGTGGAATTCATTGCCACAGAAGTCCGTGGAGGCCAAGTCAATGGATATTTTTATGCAGATATAGATAGATTCTCGACTAGTATGGGTGTCAGGGGTTATCGGGAGAAGGCAAGAGACTGGGGTTAGGAGGGAGAGATAGATCAGCCATGATTGAATGGTGGAGTAGACGATGGGCCGAATGGCCTAATTCTGCACCTATCACTTATGAACACAGTCTCTTATATCAATATAAATGAAGCTTTAACCCAAATCCATCATCATTCACCTCAAACCTATTATCCTAGTTTTGTAGCAGCCCAGCATGGTTTTAGTCTGTTGCAAAACTAAGGACAATTTTCAGATAATTAACCCACTCTGTGGCTGTCCAAGTGGCTGCCCGGCAAAAGTAATGCTTTTGCAGTGAAAGCAAAGAATGTTGGACACATTCAGCAGGTCAGATCTTATTTGAGGAACCAAAATCAGAGTTAATGTTTCAGGTTTTGGATCTTTCATCTGGTTAGTCCTGGACCGGGGTCCAAGATCTAATTTAATCCACTGATATAAATGACCTAGACGTAAATGTCGATGGATTGGTGAGTACGTTTGCTAATGACCACCAACATGTGAGGAGTGGTGGCCAGTGACGAAGGCTGTCAAAAAATACAGCAGTGTGTAGATCAGCTATAGAGAGGGGCAGTGAAATGGCCGATGGAGTTTAACCCAAGCAAGTGTGAGGTGTTGCATGTTGGGAAGTTGCTTGTAAGAGGAGAGTATAGAGTTAATAGCAAGACCCTTAAAACATTGACGTGCGGAGGGATCATGGAGCCCAGGTTCATAGCTCACTGAGGATGGCAATTCAGTGCTTTTACCATGAGGATAAGGATGTGCATTACGTTTGAAGTGTGTAATCCATGAGAATCATATACATGTTTTTTAAAATGTCACTCTTTTGATTTTGATTTTGATTTTGAAATAAATCTCTGGGTGTTTAATTTTTTTACTTTTTTTAAACCTGCTTTGCCGTCTGTAATAATTTTAATTATTAAAATTTAATTTTAATCAAGATATACAGTGCAGAAAATGGATCCGTTCCCCATCGAGTCAATGCTGATAATTAATCTCTCAATTAGACTGAAGATAGAGAAAAATGCTGGAGGAACTCAGCGGGTCAGGCAGCATCTCTGGAGAAAAGGAATAGGTGATGTTTTGGGTTTTGATAGAGTGACTCCAGCATTCTGAGTTTATCTTTAGTATAAACCAGCATCGCAGTTTCCTCCTACTAAAATATACTAATCCTGCATTAATCCCACATCTTTATTCTCTCCACATTCTCATCAATTCCTCCCATTTACCTACACACACAGGAGCAATTTGCAGTGGGCAATTAACCTACCTTCTCGTATTTAGATGTTGAAGAAAATCTTGATGTTTTACTTACCAAATTTCTACTTGCATGTATATCGATAATAAAGTTCATTTGTCACTTGATTTTTCAGTCTCTCCGTTTTAGTGAAATCCTGCAATTTACTGTCAACTTCAAATCAGAGCACATGATGCAGGAGCAGGAGTAGGCCATTCAGTTTCTTGTGCCCACTCTGCCATTCAATAAGAGCACGCCTGACCTTTAAATCCTGCTCCACTAGACCTGATTACATAAAATATCAACAACAAAACCAATGCTGACAACAGCAGCAGGAACACTTAGCATCACTTCTACAACAACCGGATAAGCAGGCACTATCACCCACATCTTAGTGAGGGACTGTAAAGGTGCATAGTCTGACACACTGTAACCTTTACTAAGTGTTTATTAAAGCACATGGTACACACGTCCCAGCACTGACTGCATCCAGCCTTCAGGCATACCGGGACCAAAATGGGAGGAAACAAAGGGAGGATATCACAGTTATACTAATATGATGGGGCGTGGTTAATGGTGATGAGGTAGCTACATTATAGGTTGCATGCATAAACCATCTACAGGGACAAACAGTGAACAACAAGGGATTCACACAAGACCATTATCTTATTGAATTGTGGGCATAATTGAGAGTCATATTGGCAATTGCTGCACCTACTTTTATGACAACATCAAAGTCCACAAAATGGAGATATACCGTCTTGCCGCATGAGCAGCATCATTCATAAGTGAAACTGGTAGTAACAGAATTTAAGTGAAAGTTTCAAAATATCGCATGCAAACTTGAAGTTTTAAGAAAACAAATGTTAGATTAAACAAAATGTTCTATTATTGGTGAAACAAGTGAACATCCAAGTAGGTTTCAGAAGGTATATCACTCATTTAGAGGTTTAGAGATACAATGTGGAAACAGGCCCTTTGGACCACCGAGTTTGCACAAACCAGCGATCCCCATACACGAGCACTATCCTACACACTAGCGACAATTTACAATTTTTACCGAATCCAATTAACCTACAAACCTGCATGTTTTTGTAGTGTGGGCTAAAACTGGAGCACTTGGGGAAAACTCACGTGGTGCCAAGGAGTACGTACAAACTCCGAACAGCCAAGCATCTGTAGTCAGGATTGAACCCAGGAGTCTGGCACTGTAAGGCAGCAACTCCGTGCCACCCTGGTTTATAGCTGACATAAAGATAAGAGGACGGATGTGAATTGTATCTGATTGCTTTGTTCAGCACATTGTGGACTGCCCCTGAGTTAACTGATGAGCTAAGAGGTCAAATGCATGTGCATTTGCAATTTTGTGCCTTCCCATCTCACTTGCTGCCTGGATTATATGGCTGTGTCATTTACAGCATACTATATAGATCCCCCCAGCTAGGATATCAGCATGTGATGGGTTAATAAACAGAAAGGAAGCTGTCCAGCTATGTTGAAATAGGTTCAAATATTCAAAGGCACAAAAATGTGATGCAGCTA
Source organism: Amblyraja radiata (assembly GCF_010909765.2). Lineage (NCBI taxonomy): Eukaryota > Metazoa > Chordata > Chondrichthyes > Rajiformes > Rajidae > Amblyraja > Amblyraja radiata. Next base: position 22,047,792 of record NC_045982.1, on the reverse strand, counting down.
TTATTTTTATTTAAAGGTTGTGGCCTGCTAGAAAAGAAGTGTAGGCCTAGTATAATTACTGTCACAGCTCACTGACTGCCGCTGAATTGTAAATAGAGACATTTAATTTATATAGTGCCTTTCTGGCCTCTAGAACGGCTAAATCTCCGTGCAATATTAAGAGATATACCCATCACAGAAATAGAAAATAATGACTAAGTAACAGCCAAAGTGTTTACGAAAAGTAACATGGACGTTCTTCAATAGAGGATGAGCTTAAACAGAATAAATGATGAAGTGGGATAGAATGTGCCAAACCAATGATAATAAAATGGTGTAACCAAATATTTGGGATGCCTAACTTGCATATCAAGGTGTTAGTAAAGGAAGGATACACTTTTTTTAGTTTAGTTTAGAGATGCAACGCGAAAACAGGCACTTCGGCCCTCCGAGTCTGCACCAACTGGCGATCTCCGCACAATAACACTATCCTATGCACACTAGGAACAATTTACACATACACCAAGCCAATTATCCTACATATCTATACATCTTTGGAGTGTGGGAGGAAACTGATGATCTTGGAGAAAACCCATGCGGTCATGGGAAGAATGTACAATCTCCGTACAGACAGCATGCATATTTGGGATCAAACCCAGGTGTCCAGCGCTGCAAAGCAGCATCTCTACCACTGCGCACCATGTTATTTTATAGATTGTCTCAGAGAACCAGTATGCAGTTAATACTGTCCCTAAAATCTGAGAAAAAGAAGAGAGTACAAAACCTAGGATTCAATCAAGGAACGAGTCGCCTGAGGAAGTTGTTGGGGTTGGTACCTTAATTACTAATGGGCCTATTTCTGTACTGTATAACTGTATAACTCCATAACGCCCTTCAAATTAATGTCACCGGTTGTTATAAAACAAGAGAGTGGGTGTTGAGCATCTCTGCGTTGCTTTCGCTTTTACCATATCTCTTTGTATAAGATATTATTTTACTATCCTATTTTGGGAATCAGTGGAAAGGTGTTCGTCACACAAGCTGTGAGAAGGCAATGAGCTATTCTGAGGGCTGGACCTTCCTATCCACCGCCTAAGGTCCAATTGCTGCTTGCAGCCTGCCGCATCCTCTGGAAGGCCCATGGCAAGGGCACTGGCTGGACCTACAGAGCCACATTCATCTCAAGAGATCACTGAAACACATTTGATGGTATTGTAGTGTGTTAGGTTAATGTAATACTGGCAACTTGCATCACCACTCACCATTTAATTATCTCTGATCATATCATTTCCTCTGACATTTGTAAGGCACTAGACCTTTGACCACTGAAGTTGGCCCATCTTCCTCTGGCCTCCATTTATTCTATTATTGCATTACCTTCTCGTTGGCTTCTCAAATAAATCTCCAAAAACATTTCAACTCTTGCGATCCCAGTGGATCAAATGAAATCCAGCCCACAATATAATGTTGCTGTGCGCATCTGCTTGACCATCTTAAGACACAAAGTATTGGAGCAACTCAGCAGGTCAGGCAACATCTCTGGAGAACATGGATAAGTAACGTTTTGGAGCAGTATGCTTCTCAATATTTTACTGCTCCACTGTGAAATTTTCGCAAGGTATGCCTAATCTGAAGAAGTTCCCCTCCTCACTCCAACAGGAGTTCTGTGAGATCCTCTCTCACTGCTCCCTCTCTGTGAATCTTGCTGCCCTCCTGCTCCACGACCTTGTTCTATCCCAGGCTCACTAGAACGGCCGGATTCAGAACTGGCTTATTGATAGAAAACCAAAGGGTTGTGGTGGAAGGACAATATGCAGACAGGAGGCCTGTGAGCAGTGGCGTTCTGTAGGGATCTGCGCTGGAACCTCTGCTGTTTATGATATACATAACTTTGATGTGAATGTAGAGAAGTTGGTTCGTAGGTTAGCAGATGTCACCAAGATTGCTGGGTCACAGACTATGAGCAAGGCTGTTAAAGTATACAGCAGGATTATTGATCAGCTATGGAAATGGGTAGTAAAATGGCAAATATAATTAAATCCAAGCAAGTGTGAGGTGTTGCACTTTGGGAGGTCAAATGTAAAGGGAAAATATACAATTAATGGCCCTTAATGGCGTAACCCTTAACAGCATTGATGTTCAGAGTAATCATGGGGTCCAAATTCACAACTCCCTGAAAGTGGCAACATAAGTAGGTAGAGTGGTAAAAGTGACATATAGTATGATTGCTTTCATAGGTCGGGGCATTGAATGGAAAAGTCAGGAAGTCATGATGCAACTTTATAGGACCTTATTAAGGCTGTATAAGGTGATAAAGTCACAAAGACACAAGGAATAGGAAAGTATTAGGCCATTCGGTCCATCAAGTCTACTCCGCCATTCAATCATAGCAGATCTATCTCTCCCTCCTAATCCCATTCTCCTGCTTTCTCCGCATAACCTCTGACACCATACTAATAAAGAATCTATCTTTGCCTTAAAAATATCCACTGATTTGGAGTATTGCATCTAGTTCTGCTTGCCCCATGACAGAAATGATGTGGAGTGTTTGGTGAAGGTGCAGAGGTGGTTTTAACAGAATGATGCCTGGATTAAAGAGCATTATCTTCAGGGAGAGGCTGGACAGGCTCTGGAATGGTGGAAGTTGTAGGGATACCTGATAGAAGTATAGAAAATGAAAATGAGCTATAGACAGGGTAGACAGTGTAGGTCAGAACCTTTTTATCCAGGATAGACAAATCAAATACTAGAGGACATGGCTTTAAGGCGACAGAGGCAAAGTTTAAAGGAGATGTGTGAGGCAAATTTTTTTTAAAACAAAGGGCGATGAGTGCTTTGATTGAGCTAGTGGGGTTGGTGGTTGAGGCAGATAAAATAGTGGCATTTATTAGAGACTTTTGGATACCATTATGTGCAGATAAGAGTTGGCCTTGGCATCATGTTCGGCATAGACATTGTGGGCCGAAGTTCTGTCCTTCGTTCTTTGTTCTGGTTCCACTCCTTCATGTTGACGAGTTCCCTTCCACCCTTTCCTGGTTTATTTTGCCAATCTCCCAATGCCTGTCCCATGCATGAAGCCCTTGCTCCTAAAATTTTACCTACCTATTACCTTCAGTCCTGATTCAAATTGCCAACGTATGAAAGAAGGAGAAACCTTGTTGCACTGATTACTCGGTCATTAATATGATTCGGCCCCTGTGATGCTCAACCCTTAAACATAACCTTTCCACACATACATTATCAATAAAACACTATTGTTGCTCAACTCTTGTTTTTAATAAATGAACATGTTTCAGACATCATTGATAAGCTGAGAACCCCTAATTTTACTTGGGAAGTTGGAGATAAGCCACTTTCTTGAAGTGGCGATTATAGTGATCTGTTAATAATCTGTTCCACCAACATATGAAATATCTTTCCATCGCAACACTTGAGAGAATGATTTCAAATATTTTGGCATGGATGATCTGATCCCAGTTTTCATTCAGTTGGGTGTGATTGAATAAAATAAATAATTGAAAATCCACATTATTTTCTCATAACATAACATCTAAACGTATCTCTGTTGGAAAGAATGCGGACAAGGTTTATGAGGATGTTGCTCGGAGATGAGGGGCTGAGCTATAGGAAGAGGTTGTGGAGGCTAGAACTTAAGTACAGGAGGATGAATGATGTTCTTTTAGAGGTGTATAAGATCATGAGGGTAATAGATAGGGTGAATGCACAGAGTTTTTTACTCAGGGTGGGGGAATCAGGAACCAGAAGACTTGGAGTCATAGAATCATTGTCTTACAGTGTGGAAACAGGCCCTTTAAACCAACTTGCCCACACCAACCAACATGTCCCATCTACACTAGTCTCACCTACCTGCGTTTGGCCCATATCCCTCTAAACCTGTCCTATTCACGTACCTGTTGAAATGGGACCTAAACATTGCGATAGTACATGGCTCAAATACCTCCTCTAGCAGCTCATTCCATCCACCTACCACCCTTTGTGCGAAGAAGTTACCGCTCAGATTCTTATGAAATCTTTCCCCCTCACCATCAACATATGTCCTCTGGTTCTTGATTGCCCCACTCTGGGCAAGAGACTCTGCACCTGATCTAGGTTTAAGGTGAGAAGGAAAAAAATTGCATACGAACCCGAGCGGCAGCTTTTTCCACAGTGGGTGGTGGATATATAGAACGGGCTGCAAGAGGAGATCGTTGAGGCAGGGACTATAACAACATTTAAAAGACATTTGGACAGGTACGTGGATAGGAAAGGTTTAGACTGTTATGGACCAAACGCGAGCAGATGGGAACTGAGTAGATGGAGCATCTTGCTCAGCATTGGCAAGCTGGGCTGAAAGGCCTGTTACTGTGTGTATGACTCTGGCTCTATGACTCTGACTTCATATTTAGATATTGTTTCCCACCTTTGCTACTATAAGTATGTTAAAGGTGAAATTTCTAGGATGGGATATCCAGCAGCTTTTAAATTACTTTATATTCAACGTTGGGAGACAAGGAGTGTGAATGTTGTTGGGTTAGTGAAATTCAAACATGAGGTAGAAGTGTCCTAATGTTCTTTTCTCAGGTCGCCTTGGATGGAGCCATGCCAAAACCCGACAATTAACTTGGTGCAACATATTTCTTTGAGTTTATAACATTGTAATCACAATTCTATATTATCCTTCTTAATTAAGAGTTTGTGTTTATCCAGCGATTCATAGTTCCAAAACCTAATCACAGATTTGAAAAGAAGCCACAGTTCATGCAATCATTGTCACAAAGTTAATTAATATTAACTTATCTCCAGTCTGTTCTTAGCATTTTAATCTCAGTGGCGTCCATTTGCTTCTCAGTGTTGAATGGTCTGTATTGTCTGTAATGAAATTAACCCAGTGCTGGAAGATGCATGCTTTTGTATATAATTACATTGTCTTTGTGAAAACAGAATAGACAATAGACAATAAACAAGAGGTGCAGGAGTAGGCCATTCGGTCCTTTGAGCCAGCACCGCCATTCAATGTGATCATGACTGATCATCCACAATCAGTACCCCGTTCCTGCCTTCTCCCCATATCCTTTGACTCCGCTATCTTTAAGAGCTCTGTCTAGCTCTGTCTTGAAAGCATCCAGAGAACCAGCCTCCACCGCCCTCTGAGGCAGAGAATTCCACAGACTCAGCACTCTCTGTGAGAAAAAGTGTTTCCTCGTCTCTGTTCTAAATGGCTTACCCCTTATTCTTAAACTGTGGCCCCTGGTTCTGGACTCCCTCAAGAATATACAACATTACTGGGGGGTTAGCATAGTTTGCTTAATTATTACAGATCAATAATGCTAGTCAGACTGAATCTTAAGATTTAATATTTTATATCTTTCTTTAATCTGAATACTGATGTGTATTGTATGTACTGATATGGCACCATGGTACAGTTGCTGCCTTGCAGCGCCAGAACCCGGGATCGATACTGACTACGGGAACTGCCTGTACGGAGTTTGTACATTCTCCCCGTGCCCTGCGTGGGTTTTATCCGGGAGCTTTGGTTTCCTCCCACACTCCAAAGGCGTACAGGTTTGTTGGCTAATTGGCTTGGTAAAATTGTAAATTGTGCCTTGTGTGCGTAGGACAGTGTTAGTGTGCGGGGATCGCTGGTCAGCGCGGACTCGGGGGCGGGGGGGGGGGGGGGGGGGGGGGGGGGGCGAAGGTCCTGTTTCCGCACTGTATCTCTGAACTATCTCCTAAGTTGTATTATTGATAGTTTATCCTACTTTTCTAATTTATTTTTTTGTTTATTTTTTCTATCTATAAATATAAATAAATAATTAGAGGCAATGTTAATATGTAACTGATAAAGGAGGATCCCAGCTACTTTGGTAACTGGGTCCTTGGAATCCTGGATATTTAATATGTAATCGTTAAACTTTGTATTGTACAAAGTTGATATGCAGATGCCTCTAATAAAAAAATTATTAAATTTTTTTTTTTTTAATTAATTAAACTTAATGAAATTATAAAGGACAGGAATAAAATATTTTCAAATGAAGTGCAACTTTTTGGGATTTATATTATGAGACATCATCAATTTGACCATGATTTAGTTAATTTACAATGGCTGTAATGGATACCAGTGATCATCGTGCTTTCTACAGTGGATAAAATATCCTCCAGATAGTCAATGACAAAGTAACAGCTGAATGTTTATCATCTTACAATATTATAGTCGAGTTCTGAGATGATGCAATTAGTCTGGAACATCGGAACTTGCAGAGTCTGGCAAGTAGATGTCTTCAGAAGTGAGATAGCACAAATACAGGGTCAGCATGTTCCTGTTGGGGTGAAGGGTAAAGCTGGCATGTTCAGGGAAGCTGGTTGATGAGACATGTTGAGGGAAAAGGAGGCAACTGTCAGATTTAGGCATACATAGATTTAGGCATCGGAAATGTCCTCGTTCTTCAGGGAACGGGGATTCCCCTCCGCCACCATAGATGAGGCTCACACCAGGGTCTCATCCATACCCCGCAACACTGCTCTCTCTCCCCATCCCCGCACACGCAACAAGGGCAGAGTCCCTCTGGTCCTCACCTTTCACCCCACCAGCCGGCAAATACAACACATAATCCTCCGCCATTTCCGCCACCTCCAACGTGACCCCACCACTCGCCACATCTTCCCATCTCCCCCCATGTCTGCCTTCCGCAAAGACCGCTCCCTCCGCAACTCCCTCGTCAATTCTTCCCTTCCCTCCCGCACCACCCCCTCCCCGGGCACTTTCCGTTGCAACCGCAAGAAATGCAACACCTGTCCCTTCACCTCCCCCCTCGACTCCATTCAAGGTCCCAAGCAGTCGTTCCAGGTGCGACAAAGGTTCGCCTGTATCTCCTCCAACCTCATCTACTGCATCCGCTGCTCTAGATGTCAGCTAATTTACATCGGTGAGACCAAGCGTAGGTTGGGCGACCGTTTCGCCGAACACCTCCGCTCAGTCCGCCTTAACCTACCTGACCTCCCGGTGGCTCAGCACTTCAACTCCCCCTCCCATTCCCAATCCGACCTCTCTGTCCTGGGTCTCCTCCATTGCCAGAGTGAGCAACAGCGGAAATTGGAGGAACAGCACCTCATATTCCGTCTGGGGTCCTTGCGCCCTTATGGCATCAACATTGAATTCCCCCAATTTGGCTAGCCTGTGCTGTCCCCTCCCCTTCCTTCACCCTCTAGCTGTCTCCTCCCACCCTCCCATCCGCCCGCCCTCGGGCTCCTCCTCCTCCCTTTTTCCTTCTTTCTTTCCCCACCCCCCATCAGTCTGAAGAAGGGTTTCGGCCCGAAACGTCGCCTATTTCCCTCGCTCCATAGATGCTGCTGCACCTGCTGAGTTCCTCCAGCAATTTTGTGTACCGTCAGATTTAGGCAGTCGGGTTCAAATAAATCTTTCCATGAGTGTAAGAAGTATAGGAGTACAATTAAGACGGCAATCAAGGGGACCTAAAGGGCATGAAATGGAGCTGGCAAGCAAGTTAAAGGAAAATCCCAAGAGATTGTACAGATATATTAAGAGTAAAAGGATGGCTTGGGAAGAAATAGGTCAACCTAAAGATCAGCATGTCCATCTTTGTATGGGGGATATATTAAATTAATACTTTGAATTAATACTTTTCATTTGTTTTTACTGTGAAGATCATAACATTATAGTCATGATTATAGTGTCATAAAACCTGGAAATAGGCCCCATCATCTAAGCCAGTCCCTTTTACCCGAGTAAAATACTCTGTGCAATAGCTCTACCTATTCCTCCTTATGATTTGAGAAACCTCCAGAAAATTGCCCCTGTACTCCAAGGAATAATATCTGAGCCCGCCTAACCTCTCCTTGTAGCGCAGGCCCTCATGTTCTGGCAACATCCTTGTAAATCTTTGCTACATCCTTTCCAGCTAATGACATTTTTGACAACCATCCTCAATATCGACTTTAGTGTCATTTCCAAATGTACTAATCATGCCTTGTACATTCTCGTCCAAACAGTTGATCGAAACCACAAACAGCAATGGGCCCAGCACCGATCCCTGAGGCACATCACTAGTTATATGCTTTCAGTTTGAAAATAAACTTCCCACCACCACCTACTGCTTCCTTCCATGAAGCCAATTTTGTATGCAAAGTCCCCTCCCCGGGCACTTTCCCTTGCAGCCTCAAGAAATTCTACACTTGTCGCTTTACCTCCCCCGTCGACTCCATTCAAGGACCCAAACAGTTGTTCCAGGTGCGACAGAGGTTCACCTGCACCTCCTCCAACCTCATCTATTGCAACCGCTGCTCTAGGTTTCACCTGATCGACATCGGTGAGACCAAGCGTAGGCTTGGCGATCGTTTCGCCTAACACCTCCGCTCGGTCCGCAATAACCTACCTGATCTCCCGGTGGCTCAGCACTACAACTCCCCCTCCCATTCCGAATCCGAGCTTTCTGGCCTGGGCCTCCTCCATGGCCAAAGTGAGCACCACTGGAAATTAGAGGAGCAGCAACTCATATTTCGCTTGGGCAGTTTATCCCCAGCGGCATGAACATTGACCTCCAATTTCTGGTAGCCCTTATTGTCTCCTCCCCTTCTCAGCTCTCCCTCAGCCCTCTGGCTCCTTTTCATTTCTTCTTCCCCCCCCCTCCCCCCCCCCACCCGCACCCTACATCAGTCTGAAGAAGGGTTTTGGCCCGAAACGTTGCCTATTTGCTTCGCTCCATAGATGCTACCGCACCCGCTGAGTTTCTCCAGCACTTTTGTCTATCTTTGTATGCAGTCAGTTAGCTTTCACTGGATCCCTGCGATCTAACCGTCAAGAGAAGCCTATCGTGAAAGTTAAGGAATTGAGGCATAGATGTGATGTTTTAGGGTATATTTGAATTAGCAAAGAGAAGGTATTGGCTGTTTTAAAGAGCTTGGAGCAGGTAAATGTTCAGGGCCTGACCAAGTGCATTGTCAGACCTTGTGGGAGAAAGGGGTGAGATTGTGGAGGCCATTGCAAAGATTTTTGAAGACTGGACGGGGCTAATGTGTACTGTTATTGTACGATTGGCAGCAAGAACAAGCCATGGAATGAGACAAGTAAACCTGACATCTGTGGTGGGAATGTTGTTGGAGGGGATTTTTAGGGGCAGGATCTACCAGCATTTGGATAAGCAGGGACTGATTAGAGATAATCCACATGTTTTGAGCATGGTAAATTGTGTCTCACAAATCTGATAGAGTTTTTTGTCAGTAGTCATCAAGAGGATTATTGGGGCTATGCAGTGGACATTGTCTATTTGGTCTATTTGGGAAGGGTATGGACTACCAGAGTTGGGACATCATGATGCAGCTTATTGAAATCATCCGTGGAGTACTCTGTGCAGTTCTGGTCGCCCAGCTATATGAAAGATATCATTGTTGGAAATGGTGCAAAATAGATTCTCCAAGATGTTACCTGGGCTTGCGGACTTGATTTATCGAGAGATTTTTATAGCATAGGACTATTATATTTGATGTGTAGGAGATTGCTGAGTGACCTTAATATGGTGTACAAGATGATAAGGGCATGGATAAATGGAACACTTAGAATCTTTTCCCCCAGGATAGAGCATTCTAATACTAGAGGGTAGAGGGTTAAGGCCAGAAAGGAGAGATTTCAAAGGGACCACATGTGGAACTTTTTCACTCTGAGGATAATCCATATCTGGAATGAGCTGCCAGTGGAAGCTGTAGAAGCAGAAACAATTACATTTAAAATATATTTGGACAGGTATATGGATAGAAAGTGTTTAGAAAGCTCTGGGTCAAATGCAGGCACATGGTACTAGCCCAGTTAAGCCAACTTATGGGCATGGGCCATCAGACCTGTGTCCGTGCTCTACAGCTCTATGGCTCAATGACCCATTAACTGAATTAGCCTCATTTGTACTTTTCAAACACCTCATGGTGAACATCTCACATTGCCAAAGAGTGTTTTGCCCACCAATAATATGGCCAGAGGTTGTGCTTCCTCATCCATTCACCTGCTTGGAAACTTCTCTTTAAGCTTCCTTTCTCCTGGATTGAGAAAAATATAAGGAGATCTAACAGAGCTGTTCAAAGGCGGGGGAGAGAGATGGTGGAAGAGATTCTACACAGAATGAATAGGGAAAGAGCGGTGGGGAGGTTGAGAACCAGGTTCCAAGTGGTTGGCAAACAAGACAAAATGAATATATTTTTGTATTATGCAGGGAGTGATTAGCATCTGGAGCATGTTGACTAAAACGATGGTAGAAACAGATTTTTCATTATTTGAAATGTTAAAAAAATGGGAAATAGATTGGGGAATGGAATTAGCTCTATTGCTCTTGTAGACAGTTGGCATAGCTTCAAAGATTCAAATAGCTTCCTGCCATGCTGCTCCCATTTAAAGGCTTTATGATTATACAGTATCTGATTAATCTCCAAAAGGCATTATGCTTCAAGGAGCATGAAATGATGGAACATACATTTTCATTTGACCAAATAGAACCAGCATTGATTTGCAAAACTTTAATGATCCCTTTCAAACATGATTATTTTTTGAATAGTTGACTAAGGTACCAGATAAGCAGCAGGTGGCATGTTGACCTTTATATCTATAAGATTAGAATATGGGGAGTTAAAGGTCATGCAATAACTATACCAAGCGCTAATCACATAATTACTGATTGGTACCTAATGTTCACACACAGTACACTTCCCATACACCAAGTCTTTCTTTCCCGGAGAGTACTGGAGTTGAGCAGTGAGGCTTTGAGAGATGGCAGAGTGCAATAGCGTGAGGAGAATGGGCCAGTATAAGAGGTGGCTAATTTCCTGGGAGGCAACGCACCAACATGGAGACACAATTGATGCTGCAGAATCTCCTGTCTGTCCCCCTAACAAATGAGTCTCCTACCACTATAGGCTCTGCCTGACATTACCCGTCCTTACTGTGCCTCAGCAATGGGTTCAGGGCCACAGAACTGACTGCTACTGCTGCTCATCCCTGACACGTCATTCCCCCCTCAACTGCATCCAAAGGGTATATCTGTTTTAAAGGAGAATGGTCACAGGGGTCACCTGCACTCTCTGCCTACTCCCTGTTCTAGTGGTCACTCATCTACTCTCTTCCTGGATCTCAGGCATAACCACCTCGCTATAATTCTTATTTATGAAGCTCTTTTTCTCCAGGGTGGTCCTGAACTCATCCAGCTGCTGCTGTAGTCCCCTCGCCAGGCCTGTAAGGGGCTTCAACCAGATGCAATTCTCACAGGAGTGGGCACCAGAGACCCCAGCAGTTTCCTTTGTTTCCCACATCCTGCAGGAGGAACATTGCACCATTCTAACTGCCGTCAATACTGCACCAAAGCTGTGAGGAGAAAATAGGTCAAGCAATCACACGCAAAAAAATATCACACTGTAGCTTTGCGTCCTGTCCCTCTCTACTCAGGCCTAACTCAGCCTCCTCACCAAAGCCTCTTGAGCTAAAGTCTCAAACTTGCCCTCCACACAGCACTTAAGCCTTTTGAGCCAAACCTCACCCATACTCTCTCCACAGCACTTATGGGCCTGTCCCACTTCGGCAATTTTTCAGGTGACTGACGGTGACTGTCAAGTTGTCGGCTGTTCGCCTGAAAAACCGGCTACTGGAATGGTGACTGTCAGAGTGGAACACACACGAACGCACACACACACACACACACACACACACACACACACACACACACACACACACACACACACACACACACACACACACACACACACACACACACACACACACACACACACACACACACACACACACACACACACACACACACACACACACACACACACACACACACACACTGCTTCCTTCACCAGCCCGTTATGCAAGCAGGGGACAGGCCACGCGGGGGGGAGAGCTGTCTGAGTGAAATTCACACGGTGCAAAGCCAATGTGATACAGCCACACACTGCGATGAACAGGAAGGTTGGCTCTGTAATTAAGACGGCTAAAAAGTAGTGTACGGTAAGTCCTTTAAAAGATGGGGGGGGGGGAGAGGAGGGAGAAGGGGGAGAAGGGGGCGAAGGGGGAGAGAGGGGGAAGAAGGAGTGGAGACAACTTTTAAGAAGCCAGAGATACACGGCTGTGAAGTTTGGCGGACATTCACATTACCGGTCGGTTATCCTTGGCTCTGAAAACTACTGTTTACGTTTCTTTTTCCCAATGTGCCAATGAAATTCACCGGTCAGCACCGGCTACAACCTGCGAGAACCTAACAGAACCTTCAACCTCCTGGTAACCCACAGGAACCTCCTGGCGACCCACCTATGGCACGAGAATTCTCTCTACTCTCCATGGCGGCTTCATTCTAGTCGCGGCTAATTTTTCAACATGTTGAAAAATTTGAGCCGACCATAATGAGGACCTAACTATTTCCCAGAATGCGGAAACTCCTCACGACCATGAAGGCAACTCCCCGGCAACCACCCGCGCGCGAACATGTGGCGACCATGTGGCGACTACATAGTCTTCTGTAGTCGCCCAAGGTGGACAGGCCCATTACCCTCAACATGGACTGCTCAACAAACACATCCCAACATGGCTGCTCCACTCAATTTTGCCCACTTGTTATTGGCTGCTCAATTAGCCAATTAGTCCTGTTCTTGTATTAATGTGGCTGGTCCAGCTATGTTCCTGGCCGATGGTGACCCTCATGAAATTGGCATTGACAACACCAATCAGACGTGAAGTCGGGTATCCAGACAGCTAAGAATGTGGAAGTCCCTAAGCAGCCAAGTTCCCCTCTGAGTTGCATGCAATCCCGATTTGCATGTATGTCTCTATTCTTTCATTGATGCTCTATTAAAATCTTAGAACCTTCTATTCATCTGCAGTGTGGGAGCACATAGGGACTTTAGCATTGTAATGCATTTTTCTCAAGGAGAGTTTGGAATTGCCTGGCTGGTGATGCCTGCATGCTGAGGATAAATAAAAGGGTCAAATTCAAGGAGCTAAGTGGCATTCTCCCATTCCGCACTTCCTAAATTATCAAGTTGTCAAATTAAAGTTAAAATTTACATACCTGTATATTAATTAAAGTATTGCAATGTTAAACTAACAGATTACCTCATCAATCAAGTCAGCCTCGAATTTCTGCTGCTGCCTGATTACTAGTTTCCATTATGGTCTATTACTATTACCATTTCCGTACATATTATCAATCACCAGTACACCAAAAAGTAGCAAATAATTTGAATTTTGAACTCTCACATTTTAACAATCGACTTTAGAGATACAGCGTGGAGACATGCCTTTCGGCTCACCGAGTCCACGCCGACCTGCAATCGTCCTGTACACTAGCACTGTCCTACACACGAGGGACAATTTACAATTGACATTAATAGCCCATTGCACTTTATCTGATTATTTATGTGTGTATATATATATTCAATAGTATAGGGTCACACTGATCTGTTCTGTATTTATTTATGCCTACTATATTCCGTTGTGCTGAAGCAAAACAAGAATTTCATTGTTTTATCTGGAACACATGACAATAAACTCTTTTGAATCTTGAATTTCACTGAAGCCAATTAAACTACAAACCTCTACGTCTTTGGAGTGTGGGAGGAAACCAGAGCACCCGGAGAAAACCACAAACTCTGTACAGATGACACCCGTAGTCAGGATCGAACCCGATCTCTGGATCTGTATGGCAGTAACTATGCCACTGTGCCGCCCCTATACTAATACTAAAGTTCTTGCAAGCAAAGCCGCAGGATCTTAAGTTAGACCATGTGGCACCTTTTTAGCCACTGTACAGTCATCGGCAGATAATGTTCATACATTTTTAAATGGAAATGGACACATGTGAAATGAAGCACCCTTGTACATACCTAAAGCCAAAGTAAAGCCATACCTAAAGGTCTTATACTTGACCTTGGCTCCTTTGGATATATTTCAGAATTATGTGAAATCTGCTGCAATTTTACAACACCTTTATCCTACAGAGCTGAATTACTTTTCTCAGCCATTGATCGGTTGTGTCACCTTTTGAAGCAATTTATAATGAAAACCACTCAAGTCAAAACGTGCTGTTTATCTAAGAGATATAGTCTACAATCCCAAAGCTTATCCAACATTAAGTCATGCAGTGTAAAATCAATAAATAACCTCCAGAATACATGACAAAATTGAACTATTTGAGTTAAGTAGTTTAACATTTGGATTATTTGACAGGATACCCATTTTACAGTCCCAAAATATTATTGCGAGTTTACTTATCTAAATATTTATACTTTGCTTTATACCATTACAACATTGAAATGTTGAGTGTTGAAATAAGTTCTTGGGATAGAAACCCATCAATGTTCCTGCTCATATTTAGTAATTCTTATAGCTCTTTTCATCCAACATTTTACTAAGAAGAGATGTAAAAATGTAAACTGTTTGAGAAAATTGCTCTAGGAGTAGCAATTTCAGAAGAAGACTTCCCAGTGAGAGAATCATCAAGTGTGAATGCTATTTGTTATTCATTATTACTGATTTTATGTGAACCTTCGCACATAAACAAAAAAAAATGAACTTGCATCCAATGCATCCAAAAACTTTTTTTTTAATTCTAAGTGAAACCTTACCTCGTGGTCTAAAAATGATTGCAAACAAATTAATATAAATTCATTTGAACACAAAGCACCTTTTGTTATCAAATGTTATAGTAAACGGTTCAGGAAAGTAATTTGCCAGCTCACCGTGTCTTTTTAATGGCTGAAAGAATCATTAGTAAACCCCTGAAAACATCTTTGATACATAAGCTCAAATGAGTATCAGATGTAATGAACCTGGAAAGACAAACCTCAAGGTTATTGTGATGACAGTCTTTTCCCAGCAGAAATGAACACCAGAGAGTATGATGTGGATTGAAAAAGGTGATTATCCAGAGTGAAACAATTGTTCTATTTATAATTGATCATTTAAGTGCTTTTGAATTAATAACATTGGCATCTTTATTACTGACAGAATTTAGTGTTATAAATCAGTTCATAGAAGTCATAGTAATGATGTGGTTGATTGTTAAGGGAGGAAACAATTCTATACTGCAAATGAAAATGCCAGTAGTTGTGATTCCTCTTGTGTAAAGTTGCAATTTTTGCTACACTGCTTACTTCCCAGGCTATAACAAATATAATGTCATTTGTTTCAAACATCCAAGCTATCCCAGATCAGTAAGAATGTTACTGGAAAAGACCATTGACAAGTTAGGAACAGGTTTCTCCCAACCCACCAATTATTCCCTACCATTTCAAGCTTTTAATTTTTGTTCACTCTCTGGTTTTGGTATTTAAGATTGTATTCATCTCCTCCCATTTATTCCTCCTATAAATATACCGTATTTTACCTAGCACCACCACTATCTGTCGCACAGTCCCTCCTGGCTTGCACCCTCTTGATCTTTCCATCTCCCTCACCTTTCTCTGAAACTCTGATACCGTTTCCATAGATGCTGCATGCCTTGCTGAACATTTCCATAATGTTATCTATCTATTTCACATTCTCAACCTAATCCCTCTCTTTTTATTCATCCCTTCCAACTACAGCTTTGGAATCCCACCTGTCTAACTTTTGATCTGGTATCCACTGGACCATTTCCTTAATTACCATTTTACCTTAACCACCAGCGCAATACTCTGTATCCCTCCAAAATCACTATTTTCTCTTACATTGACCATTTTGTTAATTTTGTCTCTGATCTCTTAACTTAAGAAAGGAATACGTCAGATATCAGGTTCATCCACACATCAAACCACAGTGAGCATTGCACTGGTCAGCAGAAACAACCTGCAATTTTAGAATCATACTGGATAGTATTGATCTTCAATGCTCTCAATCATCGACTGTTAATCATCTGCTTAAGCTCCTCTCCCTGATTTCCTCCAACATTTGGTTGATTGCATTCTGATCTGTTCATTTATGGTCAGAAGATCATCTGAAATGGCCTTTCTTCCTTTTCCTGCTCTATTGCTTCTGGTCAACTCAAGATTTAATCTGGCCCCTTATGCCAACACCAACTGTTTCCACATGTTTGTTAGATCTCCTCATCACCACCTGTCTCAGTTTCACCACTGCCTGTTGCACACCTTAACTAATGTCAGTATTGAATGAGCTGAAATTCTTTCCAATAATAAAGGCAACAATTATTCTATCATCTACATTGCAAATTTGATCCTGAGCTGCCAAATCCATCCCTTTGAGTCCTGATGCTGGGTTTTGACCCGAAAAGATGACCATTTATTTCACTCACAGATGCTGCTTGATCCACTAAGTTCTTCCGGCAGATAGTAAATCTGTTCTGGCAGCACAATCAAACCTGTCACAGCAGTCAAGCACGTATACGTCATCACAAGTTCATCTCCATAACATGTCTGGCTCCTCTGCTGCTGAAGGTCCACACCTGCACCTTTATAAACAGTAGATTTGACGTTTCCAAACTCTCTTAACTGTTCTGCTGGTTTCTAAGTTTGAATGTAGTCCTCGACCTAATTCCACCAAGTCTTATTCACACATCGGCCAAGTACCTGCTGACGTACATTGTCATCTGCTTATTTAACATCAGCAGTTTTAAAGTTCCCATTCTTACTTTCAAATCCTCACATGTTCTCCTTCATATAGTCCAGCCTGAATTTTTTCAAATATCTGCTTTCTTTCCGTTCTCTCCTCTAGAAAGAATATTCTTAATTTTAAAGCATCGGCCATATATATATGCCAGAGCCCAACACTGGAATTCCCTCTACATGCCTTTCCATCCCATTATCTCTCTTTCCTCTGAAAGTAGTCATTAAACAACCTTGTGATCTGCCTTTAGAAAATGTTGTTATCTACAATGCACAATGTAAATAGAAGTTGTTGGTTTTCTTAACTTATTCTCAGAATTCAGGTGTTTTAGACTGAGCATTAACTGCACAGCAAAATATTTTGTCAAAAATATAATAGATATTTTCGAAAGTGTTTTAATCAAATAAAGGATAAACCATTTATTGCTGAACAGAAACAGCAAGATTATTCAAATTATTCCATGTGGGATGAGAAATCTTTCTTTGCTTTTAAAGTTTTTTTGTTAAATGGGTTTGGAAACAAAGCCTCATTAAGACCAATGAGGAGTTTTCACAGCTGGGCCATTAAAGCTTATGTGCTCTCATTTATATTGCTTCCTTTGTCACAGAGAATTTTTGGCCTACTCCCAAGTACCCAATTTATGATTCAGTCAGTCTATTGTGCAATGTTTTAAAACATTTTGTCATGAATTACGATGGTTTATTGAAAGGCGGTAAGGAACCTCTGAGCAGTTTTTCCATTTGCATTTGTGGGCTTGGGTTGAAACTAGCTGGGAAATTCCAGTTGTCCCCCGATTAACTGCAGCCAATTAATCCCTGTCTATGCCAAAAACTTTGGGATTCCAAATGCTGAAGCTTTGAACTTGCTGGACAGGATCTCCTGGTGACTTCCTGGCTGCCCTCCAGAGTTGGAATTCAGACAGAGTTCTGCTGTATGAATTTAACGAATTTCCCAGCACTCACACTAGAGAGACTCCATCCATTTAGATCTGGTGAGGAATCAGAAGCTCATTGCTTCAACGGGAAGATACAACTGTGTGGGTGAGGGATAACAGTAAACTAATTGACATTTCAAATAATTAATTTATTTGAATATTTATGTTGTTAATTTTTAACAATATTCAATTTTTAAAAAATGTTATTCACTTTAAAAAAATATTTTTAGTATGTGCCCAAGTGATAAGGACATTCATCAGCAATCTAAATACTTGTGAATGTGAACTTGAACTTGAATGGTGCTTGGACATTGTGCCAACTGACAAAGCAAGGAAAGATGAAAGGTAGACACAAATTGCTGGAGTAACTCAGCGGGTGAGGCAGCATCTCTGGAGAGAAGGAATGGGTCACGTTTTGGGTCGAGACCCTTCTTCAGACTGATGTTAGGGGAGGGGGTGGGACAAAGATAGAATGTAGGTGGAGGCAGTAAGACTAGTGGGAGAACTGGGAAGGGGAAGGGAATGGAGAGAGAAAGCAAGGCTATCTGAATTTGGAGAAGTCAATGTTCATACCGCTGGGGTGTAAACTACCGAATCACAATCATAATACTTTATTAGCCAAGTATGTTTTGCAACATACGAGGAATTTCATTTGCCATGTCAATCATACAAATAAAAAGCAATGGAACACACAAAATACTCCACAGTGACCTCCACATTCCTCACTGGCGAAAAAAGTTCAGATCTTTTCCCTTCTTTGCTCTCCCGCGACCGGGGCCTCCGTTGATGGGACGATCTGACTCTCGTAGCTGGCGGCATTTGGGCCTCCTCATCGGGGTGATCAGCTCCTGCATTGGGGGATGTCAGCTCCCCCGTGCCAGTGATCGAACCCCGGGTTGGGACTGTTCGAGCCTCCACATCGTTGGAGCTCCCGACTTGCCTATCTCGAGACTGCGAGCTTGTGATGGTAAAGTCCGCAGGCCGCGGTTGGAGCGATCCCAGGCAAAGGATCGACTCCGATGTTAAGTCCCCGCCCCGCGGTTGGGCTCAAAGTCAGTCTGAGGAGGCTTCCAGCTCCAAGGATGGTAGGCTGCAGAGCGACCAGAGATGCGATCCGGAAAACAATCGCATCTCCGGCAAGGTAAGAAACTGAAAAAAAAATTCCCCTGACCCCCCTCCCTCTCTCCCCACATAAAACAAACTGGAGAATATTTACACAAACTTTTAAAATGCACTTAAAATAACAAATAAAAATAAACAAATACCCAAACGAAATATGAGGTGCTGTTCCTCCAATTTGCGCTGGGGCTCACTCTGACAATGGAGGAGGCCCAGGACAGAAATTTCTGAGCCTCCGGGAGATCAGGTAGGTTAAGACGGACTGAGCGGAGGTGTTCGGTGAAATGATTGCCGAGCCTGCGCTTGGTCTCGCCAATGTAGTGAAGTTGACACCTGGAACAGCGGATACAGTAGATGAGGTTGGAGGAGGTGCAAGTGAACCTCTGCCTCACCTGGAAAGACTGTTTGGGTCCTTGGATGGTCGAGGAGGGAGGTAAAGGGACAGATGTTGCATCTCCTGTGGTTGCAGGGGAAAGTACCTGGGGAGGGGGTGGTTTGGGTGGGAAGGGACGATTGACCAGGGAGATTCGGAGGGAACGGTCTCTGCGGAAAGCAGAAAGAGGTGGAGATGGGAAGATGTGACCAGTAGTGACGTTGGAGGTGGTGAAAATGTTGGAGGATTGTATGCTGTGTGCGACGGCTAATCAGGTGGAAGGTGAGGACAAGGGGGACACTGTCCTTGTTACGAATGGGGTGAGGGGGAGTAAGAGCAGAGCTGCGGGATATCGAGGAGATCCTAGTGAGTGCCTCATCTGTAATGGAAGAGGGGAACCCCAATTTCCTAAAGAGTGAGGACATCTCTGATCTGCATCTGCGCCCTAAAGACTCTATCCCAATTCCTCCGTCTATGCCTCATCTGCGCCCAGGGTGAGGTGTTCCATAAAACTCTCTGACAAGGAAAGATGAAAGATGCCTTGTCATTTTCTTTTGTTGATACAGTGGTAATACTGATCCACAATGTTTGACATATAGGCAGTTCCTGGGTTACGCAAGGGTACCATTCCTGAAAACAGTCAGTGAACCAACTGTTTTTTTGGAAGTCAAGAACAGAGATTATTGCTGAGGGTTTAGTAAATGGATGTTTATTTGTTGTTTAGTTTATTTATTGTCACATGCACCGAGGTACAGCGAAACGCTTATGTGGTTACAGTGGTACTGAATCAGAATGGCCCATGTCCATCAGATAGTTTTTAGCATTAAAGATTCAATGGACGTGACATTGCTTGATATAGTATTTTTACAAGTGTCAATAAAAGAGATTTGCTTTGTCAATCTCCAAACCAAAGCTCTTACGTGGCCTGAATCTGCAGCTGCATTCTCAAAGGCAATTTACAGTATCTGTTTGATTACTATGGGGAGAATATATGCAAACATTTATTTTTGAAGCCAGGCTGTCCTTTGACTTAATAGTGCTAATCTTTCACTCCCGAAGATGTTTGTATTTCTGTAACCTTTTTTTTTGTAAAACTTACCTATTTCTCTTGAAAAATGCATAAAGAATCAATGGGAACCTTTAGGCAAAGTCAGATTTCTGTAAGTTGGGTCTTCTACAAGCTGGACAGACCCAGAAATTTAGCTTTTCCCTGAAAGCAACTATGGTACATTTTAAAGGATAAAAAGCCGCATCTGAATTATATAACTAACTCTCACCCGAATATAAGATTGTCGCAGTAAACCTAAGTCCTGAACATTGGCAAAATGTAAACGTTTTACCTTTTATTCATCAAATTCAGGAGATTAAAAAATAGGTCTTGACAAATTATCATGATATACTAAATGACTTTAAATTATTTTTGTATTCTTTTCATTCATAAACATTTCTGGTTATACCACATCTAATTAGGGTGAAGAGTTTGTTTGAATCTCTATTGTCCCTGTTTCAGCTGTTGAATTACATGGGTATAATAACACGAGCTAAAGGATGATTTGTTCTTCACTATTTGCATGTAAGAGGATAATAAGTCACGGCACTCATATTATAGCATTCATGCAAGAGATACTTAGAATTCTGTTGTGACCATCTAGCATATTGCCATTTCCCCTTTTAATTTTGAATTATGCAGATATGCAATACAATGTAGTGTAATGGATAAACCCAGGCATAAATATCCCTGACAGGTTAATGTTGCTTTACACACACTACAACAATTTTACCCACAAAACAATTCAAAGAACATGGGGCAAACTTGTTTTGGTCATAACACATGGTGACATTATGAACTTGTACTTTCTGTATTCAATAATGATGTTGATAAACACAACGTCTAAAGCATTTCTTCCTTGTGGCACTAGGTGCTGATTGCTGTTTTGTTCTACACAGCCGCCACCCTCTTGTATTGTGAAGCTTTCCAAGGACACTCTGCAACCGTGAATAACATAAACAGCTTGTGACATGATACAGTGGCCTCTGTTGGAGGAATGCCATAGATATAGCACTCGCATTGGTCGCAACCCTGTCAAAAAATAAGAGATTTTCATTCTTCTGCACAATGTATAATTAACCAGTTAACCATGATTTTCCATACGCAGCAGCACGATGGCTCCTCACAGCAACTACAGCATCAGAGAACTGGGTTTGATCCCGACTACAGGTGCTGTCTCTACGGAGTTTGTACATTCTCCACATGACCACATGGGTTTTCTCCAAGTTCTTGGTTCCCTCCCACACTCAAAGACGTACAGGTTTGTAGCTTAATTGGCTTGGTATAAAATGTAAATTGTCCCTAGTGTGTGTAGGATTGCATTAGTGTGCGGGGATTGCTGGTCGGTGTCGACCAGGTGAGCCAAAAGGCCTGAATCCGCGCTTTATCTCTAAAGTAAACTTGGCAGGCATTAAGTTTCACTCTGAATCCTTGTGGCATTCAGCTTAGGTGCAGTAAAATGGGTAATCCACTTTTCAACTATTCGGCAATTCTGATTATTTTTCTTCCTCACCAGGTGATGTTTCCTGCATTCGCTTTCAGCAGAATCGCAGTTCCTGTGCTCCATTTCCATTCATTAGGATCCCAGTTCATGTCCTCTCTTTCCATTCACTGGGTCTTCATGTTCCCACAGTCACTTCACACTCACTTGGGGCAGCAGTTTCTGAACTCCACCTAACTTACATATTTCATCGGAAAGTGCATTTGAATTCTGTGTAACATTAAACAAATGTTAATTAGCAGAATGTTGGGATATTTATAGAAGAACCAATGACCTGAATGTGTGGAATATCTGGTTTACTTTAAATGAGAAGAACTGATTGGAATTGTATGTTTAGTTGCATGGACGGAGCTGTTATTTATACAGTAGACTACGAGGCACTGAATGAATTTATATCAACTTCAATGATGGCTAAGTGGTTTATTACAGTGGTCCCTCTATAATGAACTGGAAGCTTTTACAAAGTTTAGTGTGGTTTCGCTCAGTTTATTATTGTCGCACGTATTGAGATACAGTGAAAAGCTTGTCCTGCGTACTATCCCGTCAAGTCGTCAAGTCAAGTCAAGTTTGTGCAGTGAAATGAAAAGTGGCAATACTCGCGGACTTTGTGCAAAAAGACAAACAAACAAACAACCAAACAAACTACAATTCATATTAAATATTGTGGGCGGAAGGAAAAAGGGAAAAAAAACAGCAATTAAAAAAAAAAAAGCAGCAGAGTGGTGCAGTAAGGTTAGTCCCTGGTGAGATAGGAGTTTACAGTCCTAATGGCCTCTGGGAAGAAACTCCTTCTCAACCTCTCCGTTCTCACAGCATGGCAACGGAGGCGTTTGCCTGACCGTAGTAGCTGGAACAGTCCGTTGCAGGGGTGGAAGGGGTCTCCCATGATTTTATTGGCTCTAGAGTTGCACCTCCTGATGTATAGTTCCTGCAGGAGGGCGAGTGAAGTTCCCATAGTACGTTCGGCCGAACACAGTCAAATCATACTGTGTGATCACATTCAAGTAGTCAGCATGCAAAGATTCACTACTTTCCCGGACCATCTTGAGACGTTTCAGGTCAGAACTTGGTATAATCTCTCACTTTAAGGAGCAGTGACCAGGCGGCAGTGATTGATGAAGTAAAGGTTGGCCTGGCCCAGCACAATGCTGTCGGCTTCTTCCACCACCAGTACATGCAGCTGCCGCAGGCTGCTCTCAATCTGTTCACTCACCCGTTTGCTGTGGGGCCTTCAGCGCTGTCTCCACCAACATCTTGTCCTGCTTCGACCGCAACTGCGTCGTCTGTCATCACCTGTCCACATTTGTGCGCAAACTGACCAGAGAACTTTCTAGGAGCACGGGAGGTGATTTGCTGACGGTTTACAACCACTAACTTTCCCCAGCATTTTCCACTGGTGTCATCTTTCCTTTGAGAGGAATCTAACATTTAAGAGGACACCAGGCAGCACAGGATCTAAAGTGGCAGCATCCATAGAGCAACATTATCTTTACATTCCTCATATTTTCTGGACACTGAATGCCATTCAGCCCATTGCTCTCACACCTTTGCTGGGTCTGAGATCAATCCCATCAATCACATTCCACCATTTCTCTGAAATCCTTTCTCAGATACTCATCAACTACCCTGATTCTCCTCCTATCTGCTGCCTTGGTGGTAATTTACAGCACCCAGTTAACCTGGCAGCAACCACACAGAGATCACTGGAAATGAGGGTTAAACCTGAATCACTGGAGCTGGAAGTTAGCAACACTATTTTCTGCACCACCCTATCCAATCCAATTAATCTAACATACCACAATCTCTTCACATCGTTAAAGCCAGTTATCTAAAACATAGATATTACAATTCTAATATTTGGTTGATTGTCATTGATTTAAGTTTTTAATGACTAAACATTTACCAAGCTTATTTGAAAAATTAATCGAGATTGTATGACATAGAAATGGATTAATCTGTCCATGGATGTTTGGATTTGTTAATGGTTTGAATATGGGCATTATAATTGGCTAATATTGATCTCTTGCAATGTTTATAATGTAAACTAATTATGGCGACTGCCAATGACCCTTCAACTTCTTCCTTATTATTTTGTTCAAAATCTCTTGGCAAACGATTCTCAGGATCAGTTATTCACAGCTGCTTAGCTTGTCTGGAACTTAAGACTTTAAAAAAAAAAAATTTAATTTGGATTTTTTGCCTGGTTTTAACCAAGGCTTTCCATGCACAACAGGGTATCTTGAAATTTGTTTCACTAGCATTCATGCACAGAGATTGTGTGTTGGATGGGTTAAAGGCCAAGATCAAAGCCTACGAGAACCGTTTGATTGATCGGGGGAATGAGAGCTTGTGGTGGAGGTTTTGGGGTGGGGATCAGGATTGGGGGTTTGGGAGGGCAAGCAAGGGAGAGGATTTACTGAGTAGCTTGTTTGCCTTGTGGAATCAATCCTGCTGCTCCTGAGAAATCAATGTGTTCTAGAGTGTGGATTCCACACTCTACAGTTGCAAAGACGGAAGACTTCCGGTATAAAATATAATGCATGGTAACCTGAATGTTATGTTTAATTATAATATTTAAGTGACCTACTTCTCAGTGAAATTGATGTTCATGTTCTATGTGCTATTGTCACCCCTCTGTTCAATCATTAGGGATCTTTCTATTTTCTCAAGTTGTTTGAATGTGTATGCTTTGTCAGCTAACTCATATAGATCATAGATCTCAGGGCAGTTTCGTTTTTGGGGTAACAATTTCTTCTGCATAATCAACATTGTTCCTTTGAAGAATTTGCAATATCTTCGATTGAAGTGTTGAATATTTTTCTCCAATATATTTAGGAATGTGGAGAGAATATAATATGATTAGTGTAGGATTAGTACATGTGGAGGTGCTTCATTGTCAGTATGAACCCAAGGGTCAGTTTCCATGCTGTATGACATTTAATTTTAAAATCTAAACCATTTAAAGTCAGATATTTCTCTCTTGATCTTTTGCATACCCAAAATATTAGATAATTGTAATCATTTTATTGTTGCTGCCCTCCAGAGATTCTAGAATATATATTTCCGATATGATTTTTGTTTTTATACATAGCGCTAATTCAAGATGACAGTACTTGACATGACTTTGTTTTTCCTGATCAATTCTATCTTTGTTTTAGCCTGGGTAAGTTTGCATTTCATTATAGGAGCAAATAGGTCCTTCTGCAGTTGTACAGAGCCCTAGTGAGACCAGACCTGGAGTATTGTGTGCAGTTTTGGTCCCCTAATTTGAGGAAGGACATTCTTGCTATTGAGGGAGTGCAGCGTAGGTTTACAAGGTTAATTCCCGGGATGGCGGGACTGTCATATGCTGAGAGAATGGAGCAGCTGGGCTTGTACACTCTGGAGTTTAGAAGGATGAGAGGGTACCTCATTGAAATATATAAGATTGTTAAGGGTTTGGACATGCTAGAGGCAGGAAACATGTTCCCGATGTTGGGGAGACCAGAACCAGGGGCCACAGTTTAAGAATAATGAGTAAGTCATTTAGAACGGAGACGAGGAAACACTTTTTCTCACAGAGAGTGCTGAGTATGTGGAATTCTCTGCCTCAGAAGGCGGTGGAGGCAGGTTCTCTGGATGCTTTCAAGAGAGAGCTAGATAGGGCTCTTAAAAATAGTGGAGTCAGGGGATATGGGGAGAAGGCAGGAACGGGGTACTGATTGGGAATGATCAGCCATGATCACATTGAATGGCGATGCTGGCTCGAAGGGCTGAATGGCCTACTCCTGCACCTATTGTCTATTGTCTATTATGTATTGGTGATTTTAATCCAACTGTTCAGTCCCTCCAATCAGATCAACTTCTTTCATCTTCCCATTCATTGAAATGAAGTCTTGGCATGATTCTATTACTAATAACATTGAAAAAATGTAGGTTAATTCATTGCCCACCTTTTAGCGTTCACAGCAAAGATTTTCATGTCATTCCATAAGCATTTCAAAGCAAGATACACGGAGTAAGCACAGTTTACCCTTGAATGAAAAGAAAGGCAAGGAATGTAATTAGATTGTGGAAGCTTCATTCCAAGGTGCATGTTTATCCATTGTCAAGAGGAGCTATATCATTACCAATCACTGACCATTTATTGGCACTGTGAATTTGTGAAGCTTTTTTTATAGCATTTCCTGTTTTTAGGAGGAAAACATACAATGCCTGCTGTGGTTAGAAATAATGGTCCCCAGGCCCCCTGAGTAAAAGCAATTTAGGACCTCTTTCTTCTCCATGACTTTCTGATCCTTGGATTTTAGAGAGCACTTATAGTTTCGTTATTTCCCCAGAACCATGGAGGAAAAATAGGCTCATATGGTCTGCAAACATGACCAGCTACTCTATAGGATTCATGGGATTGTATGTCACCATCGAGGGAGCCAAAGTCAGGCAACTGGTCCCAGAAGTGGATCTGCAATCACTCATTTCAATCGTTCCACTCTTCAACTACTACTCCAACAGCAGCATTTCTTCCTTTAACTATGCTCTGTACATTGTTGATACACTGTCGCCGGCTCAATTGGAATCATGTATAGTCTTTCCACTGACTGGTTAGCATACAACAAAAAGCTTTTTGCTATACCTCAGTACACGTGACAATAAACTAAACTAAACTAAGCTGAGAAAAGGTGAAATGGTTTTCGGAAATTTGAAGTAAAGGGAAAAAGAAAGCCAGACCGGAGGTTGACACAGTCACTCATATTTTTAATTAACATTGAACTTAAATGACATATGGCCAGTAATATAGAACTTTACTGCAATGCTTCACAGCTTTTTGTTGGGTGTTAAATTAATCTCTGTAGGTGTTCAAAAGTTCAAAATGCAAAAAACTTCTAGAGGGCTAGAAGTTGTTAATTGGCTGAAAGTCCTGTCACTTTACATCATTTTCACTTCCCTTTATTCTGCTCCACTTTCAGATTTTCATTAGACCAGTCGGGCATTAAGTTCATTTAGCTCTATATCAGTTCAGATAAACTGCTGTTTAATTCTCTGCACATTCTTCATGGTTCTGAGTAAAAGGTTTTGCCATTGTATTGCACGCATTGAATTTAAACACCGCATAAGATAATTGTCTCCTCCCTTACTTTAAAACTATATAGACAGTGAGTAACAATGAGAAATTGTTCAATAACTCGTTTGAAATATTAGTAATCACTTGTAAACAATGTCTGTGGAGAAAATAGTTTGGCAAGTCGATCTTTTTGATAACATTAAAACAATATATATGTGCTGACATATATATGTTCAGAAACTGATTTATGCTGCAAAAGGTAGGCTGATGCCTGGGGCAGTGAGGATGCAGCTCACAAGTTGTTACAAGTAGCAGAGTTTCTCTTTTGATTCTCCAGAGAACAGGGTTCAATCCTGACGTCTGACGCTGTGTAGCGAGTTTGAATGTCCTCCCTGTGACCATGTGGATTTCCTTTCAGTGCTCTGGTTTCCTCCCACATACCAAAGGCGTGCAGGTTGATAGATTAATTGGCCATTGTAAAATTGCCCCTTCTGTCAGTTGTCAATAGAACTGGTGGGAAAGTGGGGAGTACATGTTACAAAGGAAATTTAGTGTGAGCTGCCAGAGACACAATGGATCAAATAGCCTACTTTTAAGTCTTGAGGGAGAATGGAATGTAATGCAGTTAGTGTCTGCCTTCCGCAAAGACCGCACACTCCGTAACTCCCTTGTCAATTCTTCCCTTCCCTCCCGCACCACCCCCTCCCCTGGCACTTTCCCTTGCAACTGCAAGAGATGCTACACTTGTCGATTTACCTCCCCCCTCAACTCCATTCAAGGACCCAAGCAGTCGTTCCAGGTGCGACAGAGGTTCACCTGCATCTCCTCCAACCTCATCTATTGCATCCGCTGCTCTAGATGTCAGCTGGTCTACATCGGTGAGACCAAACGTAGGCTTGGTGGTTGTTTCGCCGAACACGTCCGCTCGGTTCGCATTAACCAACCTGACCTCCCGGTGGCTCAGCACTTCAACTCTCCCTCCCATTCCGTATCCGACCTCTCTGTCCTGGGCCTCCTCCATGGCCAGAATGAGGCCCACCGTAAATTGGAGGAACAGCACCTCATATTCCGCTTGGGGAGTCTGCATCCTGGTGGCATGAACATTGAATTCTCACAATTCTGTTAGCTCTTGCTGTCTCCTTGCCTTCCCAGCTCTCCCTCAGCTTTCTTCTCCCCACCCCACCCCCCATCAGTCTGAAGCAGGGTTTCAGTCCGAAACGTTGCCTATCTCCTTCGCTCCATAGATGCTGCTGCACCTGCTGAGTTTCTCCAGCATTTTTGTGTACCTAGTGAAAGGACATGCTGGGGAATGGCATATGATGAACATTGATGTGATGGTATCGCTCCCCCATTGATATTCCTGAATCCCTTGCAATATAATTTAGATATTTTATGAACTAATGACTAAAGTCATAGATTTTCCCCAAAAGCTTCAATTATCACCAACAGTGGAGGAGTCGTATACTGTGCAATCTACGATGCCATCGTCAACAGTGAGAAAACATTAGCTGTGTAAAGATGAATTGCACAAGGACGTTTCAAGGCTAAATGGCCGAGAAATGATTCTTTGTGCAATCTAACATGTGGTATTCAGCTTCCGTGAGGTGTAAAACAGACACAAATACTGCAGGGGCAGGTTCAAGAATTCAATTCAAGACCATGTAAACAACGGTTAGAACTATGTTTGAAAATTGAATTATTTAAAACTTTAAGTTACATTACGTTACCTTTAAATACAATAAAATGTTGTAATATTGCCTTGATGGATGATTTTCCATGTCAAACAACCAAAATACCATTTGACTGATAGTAGAACATGAGGCCCAATTTCCTTGTCTGGGTTGGACAATTTTCTGTTGCTTTCCTCGGTTTTAATTTTATTTATTCAACCAACCACTTCCTAAAGTGAAAAGGTGTCTATTCCAGCGAAGGGATTATAGATATCAGGCTATGATGAGAAAAAAAAAGCTCTTCATACATGCAGCATTATCACAAAGCCGTACTCAGGCATTCGAGTCGAACCAGATGATCAGCATTAACTGCTGAAGATACCGAAAAAAAGATATGCATTTAAATGGAAATGATTATCATGCTGTTTCATAGTCAGCAAACCAGACTGGGTGGCGTTGATTGCAGAATGCAGCTGAGAAATTGAATCAGAAAAGAAACCGTTTGCCCCAATTTTGATGCATAAATTGAGCCTAAAAAAAGCATTTTGTCTTTGTTTTGAAGTGTCATCCTGCTGAAGTCCTCCCAAACAGGAAATTGTATCAATCTCTTCCTTGCCATGATGACATGAGTGTCTTATCCCTATCGTATATGCACACATGATGATATAGTCTGCATGCAAAATACACAATTCTGATTTTCTATAATAAATTGACCAAAAGGTCTCAAATTACAATCTTTGGTGTTCACTCACTGCCAATCATGAGTAGCTGAATTTGAGGATGGTGAAGAGGATGCTTCAGTTATAAAAAAGCTGTGTATTGTGTTTGGTGCTGCGCCATGCATTTCCTCAGGGGATTTCATGGAGCAAAGATCATGTCCACAGTGATTCCCAATGGATAGAATTCACATCGCATTTTGGGAACCATCTGGGAGGAGTCATCGAGCATGGAATAGACCCTTTGACCCAACTCATCCATGCCAACTAATATACCCCATCCAAGCATGAATGATGTGGCCTCTTTGCAGTCCAACAGTAGAATGTTGATGTAATCAAATGGATGGCAATGCCTGGATCAGGTGAGATGCCATGAAGAAGGGATTGCTAGCAAGTTTGCAGATGACACCAACATTGCTGGGGTCGAGAAGTGTGAGGAAGATATTCAAAGTGTACACTGAAATATAGATCAACTACAGAAATTGGCAAACTCCACACAGACAGCACCTGAAGGCAGATCAAATCCAGGTCTGGCACCATGAGGCAGTGGCTTTACCGCTGCACAAATATGCTGCCATTCAATGGATTTTCATTAACACTATTGTGTTACAGAAACAATAAATCAATTAAATCACATACTTTTGATAGGCATTCAAAAGATATTTAAGAGAATGGAATCATTCTCAAGGACATGCGATGCACTTTCAATGTCTCCTTTCCA
The DNA here is from genome assembly GCF_010909765.2 of Amblyraja radiata. Classification (NCBI taxonomy): domain Eukaryota; kingdom Metazoa; phylum Chordata; class Chondrichthyes; order Rajiformes; family Rajidae; genus Amblyraja; species Amblyraja radiata. The sequence goes on along the minus strand of NC_045982.1, from coordinate 22,018,102 downwards.
TGTCTAACATACAGCTATAGTTACATATTGGAAGTAGGTGGGAGACACTGAAGGTGATGCTAATTCCAAAACCTTCAGTCTTAATCTGACCAAATTAAACAGATTTTAAATCACATTAGATAAACATGTAGTTATATAATGTTTGATTTGTCTTCAGGCCCAATTCCTTTTTATAAAATCATTTTGAATGTCCATCAAAAACTTTGGGTGATTTGACCTTCATCATGTCTAAGTGTAATATAATTATTGCATAATATGGTGAATTATCATATTGATTGCATTTTTAAGAATTAACCATGTTTATGTTCTGAGCTTCTGGGGCATTGCTTTGTCCTTATATCCCCATTTAGACCAAAATTTGGTACCTATTGTTAAGAATATGGTGCATTTGTTGTTGGAGTATATTCTATGGCTATGCATGAGGCAATATAAAAATACAACAACATTGTCTCCATTTTACCTAGCACCAATGTATGTATTTAGCGCCTGGAAACTAAATCTTTGGAGTTCACAGCTACTAATGAGGTAGCTCTGCATCTTTCATTGCAATGGATATTTCAATGCTCTTTTGCTCATATTATCTTGGTTTGTTTTGCCCTGGAAGAGATTCATTTTTTAATACATTTGTCTCAAAGTAGAAATCATGGGAAATCATTCCCTTCATTGCTTGGATATTGGCCATGCAGAGAAATCTGAAATTGCCTGCTCAGCAGCACATTCACACTTGTGATGGACTGCGATCATGTTAAAGCGCTGCCTAATGGCTTAATTGTGATGTTTAATGCATTAGAAAATTTAAGGCCATTTAAGGCTATTGGCCATAGGAGTTTTGAAAATTGCATGCAACTGCATGAAAAATTACCAGTAAGCTGAGGCATGAGACCAGTAATTCTGGGTCCTTGTTCTGACCTACAGCGTATTTGTGGAACTGAAGTCTATGCTGTTCAATCGTTACACTGCTGGGCTAACCAGTTATCACCACTCTGAAGCCTCCTGAGATGTAGGTAGTTTAACGATTGTCATGAAGTGACAACTATTTGTGAAATAAAAAGGTTATAAAAAACATTGAATTAATCCATTCGGGATTGTGTTGGGAGAAGGAAAAGAGTGAATCCTGAACTCAAAGTCAGAACTTATATCAATTGAATATATGAGGAACTAGTTTCAGGGACATTGCACAAGCCAGCAATGAAAGTGAATCATGCAGCAATATTCCTCTCATAATACAGATGTGTTATAATTAACTGGCTTTCATTCAATCCCATTAAAAAAAGGCATATTTTATAAAATTACTTATAACAAGATCCTTTGTATCTGATAGACACAAAATGCTGGAGTAACTTTGAATGAATGGGTGACATTTCGGGTCGAGAACCCTTCTTCAGACTGAAGTCTCCACTTTAACAATACCCAAAGACTGAAGCATCTGAAGAATGGTTTCGACCCAAAATATCACCCATTGCTTCCATCCAGAGATGCTGCCTGTTCCGCTGAGTTACTCTAGCATTTTGTGTCTATTTTCGGTTTAAAGCAGCATCTGCAGTTCCTTCCTACGACATCTTGCGTATCTGATGTCCAGACAATTTAAATATATGGGCAGAGCGTTAGCTTTCACATGGGGTTTGAAACTGACGATTGTGAATCGGTTACTAAGATGGGTTAAATGCAAATATATAAAATAAGTAGTTTGTGTAAAATGGTAAGTTGTGGCCAAAACGTCCCAGTGGATTTTCAGAAAATCACAAATTAACTTGGAAATGGTCACAGTCATGTTCCATCAGAAGGCAAAATACATTTTTAGGAACAAAGAATTACAGATGCTGGTTTATGTCAAAGATAGACACAAAGTGCTGGAGTAACTTAACGGGTCACGCAGCATCTCTGGAGCAGAAGGATGGGCGACGTTTAGGGTTGGGACCTTTCATTCTAAATTCTTAAGAAATAATGACACCAAGCTCCCGATTTTGTTGGATGCACCAGCTCACTGCAGATGTATCCAAATAATAAGTTCATGTCATAGGAGCACAATTAGGCCATTCGGCTATCTAGTCTACTCTGCCATTCAATAATGGCTGATCTATCTTTCCCATTCAAGCCCATTCTCCTGCCTTCTCCCCATAACCTTTGACAGCCTACTAATCAAGAACCCATCACTCTCCACTTTAAAAATACCCAAAGACATGGGCTCCAGAGTGATCTGTGGCAATGAATTCCACAGGTTCACCACCCCTTGGGTAAAGAATTTAGCAGCAGAATCTCCTAATCTTACACATTAATTTTCTTTTTAAAAAATGTCTCCCCACCCCAGTAACTTGTGAAGAGTCCCACATTACTCCTGTTAAAACCTGGTGAAACAAATAGCAGTGATTAATGCTATCCATTAATATGTACATAAATACATATTTAAAAAAATGTTATGACTTGTAAGACATGTGCAATTTCCGAAAATAGATTTTTTTAAAATTATCCCAGTCATAATTATATTTGGAGCAGAATTAAGGCCGGCATTAAATTGCACTCAAAATCCATGTCTTCTGACTGGTGATATTGGATTTCTGTCTCATTAATTCATATATGCTTTCTAACTTTTCTGAAGGTTGGTTGGGTGATAAAGAGATAAACTTAGCAAAAGACTGAATGGCATACATGATTGGAGGTACACAAAATTGCTGGAGGAACTCAGCGGGTGCAGCAGCATCTATGGAGCGAAGGAAATAGGCGACGTTTCGGGCCGAAACCCTTCTTCAGACTGATGGGGGGTGGGGAAAGAAAGAAGGAAAAAGGGGAAGAGGAGGAGCCCGAGGGCGGGCGGATGGGAGGGTGGGAGGAGACAGCTAGAGGGTGAAGGAAGGGGAGGGGACAGCACAGGCTAGCCAAATTGGGGGAATTCAATGTTGATGCCATAGGGGCGCAAGGACCCCAGACGGAATATGAGGTGCTGTTCCTCCAATTTCCGCTGTTGCTCACTCTGGCAATGGAGGAGACCCAGGACAGAGAGGTCGGATTGGGAATGGGAGGGGGAGTTGAAGTGCTGAGCCACCGGGAGGTCATGTAGGTTAAGGCGGACCGAGCGGAGGTGTTCGGCGAAACGGTCGCCCAACCTACGCTTGGTCTCACCGATGTAAATTAGCTGACATCTAGAGCAGCGGATGCAGTAGATGAGGTTGGAGGAGATACAGGTGAACCTTTGTCGCACCTGGAACGACTGCTTGGGACCTTGAATGGAGTCGAGGGGGGAGGTGAAGGGACAGGTGTTGCATTTCTTGCGGTTGCAACGGAAAGTGCCCGGGGAGGGGGTGGTGCGGGAGGGAAGGGAAGAATTGACGAGGGAGTTGCGGAGGGAGCGGTCTTTGCGGAAGGCAGACATGGGGGGAGATGGGAAGATGTGGCGAGTGGTGGGGTCATGTTGGAGGTGGCGGAAATGGCGGAGGATTATGTGTTGTATTTGCCGGCTGGTGGGGTGAAAGGTGAGGACCAGAGGGACTCTGCCCTTGTTGCGTGTGCGGGGATGGGGAGAGAGAGCAGTGTTGCGGGGTATGGATGAGACCCTGGTGTGAGCCTCATCTATGGTGGCGGAGGGGAATCCCCGTTCCCTGAAGAACGAGGACATTTCCGATGCCCCAGTGCGTTCAGAGGGGGAAAGATTGGAGTGAGACAGGGGAGTGGAGAAGTTGAGGCGGTTGACGTCGCGGCGGCAGTTCTGAATGAAGAGTTCCAGAGCCGGGACTTTCTGAGGGGGGTTCCACGAGGAGGGGGTGCGTTGGAGACGGGAAAAGGGGTCATCATTAGGGGGCGAGGACTCCTTCCCATGGAAGTGCGCTGTGCGGCGGAGACGACGGTAGAAGCTCTCCAAGTCATGGTGGGCGCGGAACTCATTGAGATGGGGACGGAGGGGGACAAAGGTGAGACCTCTGCTGAGGACAGACCGTTGGGTGGGGGAGAGGGGGAGGTCGGGGGGGATGGTGAACACCCGGCAGGGGTGGGAGTTGGGGCCAGAGGAAGGCAGGTGGGTAGACTGGGTACGGGGTTGTGGGTGTTGGAGGGGTGGTGGGTGGTCAGGGGGTGGGGGGGAGAGAGGGCTGTGAGGTGGGTGGGGAAGAGCGGGTGTGGGCATACATGATTTATGGTTTGCCTTTTATTTAAATGATTTAACGTAATTTCCACATCTGTATTCAGAGAACTACTCAATTTCTCATCAAAACAAAAATGTTATTAGAAGTAATATGAAACATTAGCATCATATAAAACTGCATTTAGATAATAAGGCTGAGAAAACCTGCCATGCCATGTAGGTTTAATCAATACCAGACCCTGCAGGAATGCTGCATTAATGATCCCAGGAAGTTATCATTAGCTCAGCATGATCCACAGGACCTGCACAATAAAGGGAACAAGCTGTCTTGTTTACTATATATATGGACAAAATATTCACAAGAAATCCTTAAATGTTCTTTTTTCATTTACAATACACAATAGAAAACCATGAACTCCCTTAAAAATACATTTGAATTTTTCTTTACTGAACTCTCAGTTACTCCAACATATTTTTAGTTCACTTCTTATCTTTGAGAAATTGAATTAAAATATTTTACTTATCAAACTCATTCTCTGCTGATCACTATCATGGAATTGGGAAGTAGGATGAAGATCCAGTGAACATGGGGACTTTGCTTCCAAAATCCCATCTGCTCATAATCACCATCCAGTCTGAATTCTGTTGTAGTCCGTAATGTTGTTCTTCATCTGTTGATTGCTTAAAATCTAGCAAACAAGCATTACGTTCGGCAGTGTCTAGTTTTCAGGGTCAGTGGCTTTTGGGGAATTTGTTTTGTTCATGTTTACAAAATACAGTGTTAAAACAGGCTCTTCAGTTCACTAAGTCCGCACCGACCAGCAATCACACAACCACTAGTTCTATTCAACAAGGACAACTTATAGAAACCAATTAACCTATATACCTGCATGTCTTTGGAATGTGGGAGGAAACTGGAGTACCCGGAAAAGGCCCATGTGGTAATTTGGGAGAACAGACAAACTCCATACAAACAACACACATAGTCAGTATCACACCTGGGTCTCTGGCGCTGTAAAGCAGCAACTCTACCGCTGTGCTGCCGAGCTGCAAGATCATGCATTGTTGATACAAATCACACTTATTCAAAGCAGCATTAGACACACTGCCAATCCTCATCAAAAGGATGTAGAACAAGCATTGGTCAGTGTTGGTTACTGTCATTTTGTATCTCAGTTTCCCAGCTGATGGTGTAAATAGCTCGTTCTAAGCTTCCCACAGTCTAGTTTCAGTCGAAAATCACTGAGTTAAGCACTTGCTCATCTAAACTTTATTTTGACAAAACACAATTACAGTTCCACTACTATACCTAACCACCATGGGTTTGATCCTTGTATCTACCTGATCAAACCCTCTTTAGCCTCGCTCAAGCAGACACTCCAGAAGGCCACGCAGTCCTAAGCGTTCTTCCAGAAGATCGACACAGGACCTCGTGGGAACGGTCTTTTATAGGACCCCGAACTTTGAAAGGGCGTACCACATGGGGGTGGTCTCTTTACAGTCCAATAACAGATATCGATTAACATAGTTTATGATAGACATTCCCTAACCCAATAATAGTGACAAAAACATTGTATTCAAATGGTGCTTCTGAGAGGAAGCAAACATAGCAACATTTACCCAGTTATTCAAGAAACCCAGATAAGGCTCAATACTTAATCCAATCAACATCCAGCAAAGTAAAGCTTTGCAACATTATATACAATGTGAATGTCTGGTTTGGATTCATCCAATCCATTCCATGCAATTTGCACCTAAATGTCAGGGTCTGCAGATGATTCCATTCTCTTCCTGCAGGTATTATCTAGGCATTAGACAAACTGGTACCATTCTGCAGCTTCTCCTATTTCTGCAGAAGACACATTTAAATTGACCAAATGGCCTAGCAGCCCAGACGCCTTTACTCAATTTTAGTGGCCTGGCCTCTCCAATTTGGCCAGAATTAACATTCCTTCCTTTTATCATATGTGATAAACCATCATTTATAATGGTCTAAATAGATAATCAGATAACCAGGTATACATATGTGTGTCTATTACATTCTCCATCTATTAACAACAACAAGACAATGATGTATCTTCCCAGAATCTTGTCAAGCTTCCTGAGTTTTCGTGGGTGTAGCTTCACAATTTCCGTCTGATGATTCTTCACCTCCCGAGTTTTCATGGCCCGAATTCCCTCCATCTGTGTTGTTGCCCATTCTTCCATCCCTTTGCATATTCAAACCTATAACCTATAATTCCTGAAATACTTGGGACAAAACAAGTTACCACTCATGTACTAATGCTTCCCCATACAGTCACTGTAATTCTGCATTACTATCCATTTCCCATTTCACTATTCTGCTCTATTATATTCTACTCTATCACTGTATTCCTCTATTACTATCCTGCTCTATAATATACTCTTCACTATCTTAGGATCAACACTAATCAACTCTCTCCGTATTCACACAATGTTATAATATGTATATCTGATGATGGTTTCTCATATAAATTTCAGCTGGATTCAGTCCAGATTTCCATACAGGCATGACTCTTATTTAAAGCAAACCATGAAAAATGTTTTAATTCAACCAAATTCAGTCTCAGCCTTCAATTCTAAATTTCAATATCCATCTCACCCTTCTTATTCCACAGCATTGTGCCCGATAACACAATTCTATTCCAATTCCTGTGGAATTGCCAGCTGTTCAAATTTAATCAATCAATTTCCATATGTCAAGGGTTAAACAATTTAGATCCATTGGTCAAATACATCGACTCTGATATCTCCACACCCATTCAAGTTTCTCCTTCTAATTCAATAGACTTCTCCTCCAATATTTCTTCCTTAGTATGTTGGCTCGGCTCTCAGTCCATAGTAGTTTCTTAACACTGAGTACTTTCGAGTCTGGTCTCTTAAAGGGGAGTCTTGCTGTTCACAGTTCACTTTTGACTATTTCTAATTCCAACTCTCATGTTCCCTGATTAATTTCCATGTTACCAGATTTTCCCAAGTTCCATCCTTCCTGGTGTTCTCTCAATAATCCTTCCCATTTTTGGCTGCTTGTTTGGGGATGAGACAATCACAAAATCAATTAATAATCAAACTCCAAATATTCATAAGGCAAATCTCACAAGTCGCTTCCAAATCTGAAACTTTAAAGTCCCTCCAATTCATTACCATACAATTTAGAGACCAAATTCAAATTTTTATCAATTTATTTCTGATAATCATAATTTAGACACAAAGTAGGTGTTGTACCCCAAACCACAGAGGATTGTCTTTTTTTTAAATTCAAAATCAGTTCTTTAAAGTGGAGCTCGTCCCAATAGTCGCCATAGGCTGTCTATGTTGTTTCTTTAGGAAAGCTTAGATAATGTTACTCTCCTTTCCTTCATTGGTGTCAAAAGCTAGGTGATGTTAAAGTTGGGCACTAGGGTAGGTGTCTTTTTCTTCTTCCTTGATGTCAGTTTCAAAGGAGTAGGGATACTGAGGAGCAGCAGCCTTTATCCGCTGGCCTTCCTAGGTCTGTCTTAAAGGGACAGGACAGTATCATTTCCTTCTTCTTGTTGGTTCCTGTTTCTGGGGAGCTACATTACCTGAGCTGTCTTGTGCCTGTTCTTAAGTGGTCTGTATATTCTTTACCTCACTCCCCAGATAGTATGTTGTCAATTATACTGTCCTGCAGGCACAAATTTAGTAACAAGTTAGTACAATAGCTCCTTTCCCCATTCCCCTACCTGCTGCACAATAAGCTTGTTTCTTCTCTCCCGAGTGCCATTTCAATTCTCCTTAGTTCCCATTCCTTCTGACACCAGCTACTGGGTTCCTTTTCTTACTTTCTTTATTGCCCCTTGATTTTTCTTCCGTTCTGCTATATTCTGTCTTCTCGCTGAGCACTCCTTGCTCCAATGACCTAATTGTGTACAGATGTGACAGACTCCTTGATTTACAATGTTCTTTGCTCTAAGGGGTTTTCTTGGGCAGTTATAAGATTGTTTACAATTTTCTTTTATGTGATCTTCAGTTTTTATAGCACAATATTGTGGGGAACTTACTCCATTTTGATAGTTTATGTCACTTGATTGGTCCATACATCATTTTGAGAAATGTTCTAAACATTTGTCTGCTCCTTCACCCTTTTCTGGTTTTATTTCCAGAATTCGTTTTAAATCACTTGGTTTCTGAAATGTTTTTGCAAGGGCCGTTAAAACAGCCTCTTCTCTTGCATTGTCATCCACTACAAAGTTTGCCAAGACTTCATAAGTTGGGTATCCTAGAGCTACTAGAAATTTGGCATTTTCAGCTGGAGTAATTATCTGTTGTATGGTCTCCCACAAATCCCGGGAATCTGCATGATATACATGCATTGTGGTTCTTAAATAATCTATAAAGCAGCAGGTGACTTCTTCCTATCAGGGATTCTGTTTAGTGCTGCCATTATTTCATGGGGCTTCCACGGAGTATGGACGTCTGTGGCACGGGGATTATTCATGCTTAATGTGCTGGTCGAATCCACTGTACCCAGCCCGTCCCTTACTGGGGACTGCCTATGGTATATCTGTTTAAATTGTAAACTTTCAGTTACATCAAAATCTATCTCGGTATCTTCAATCACTGTCTCACCCTCAGATGAATCTTCCCATTCGCTAGGTGGTTCCCGATACTGTTCAAATACATCGTTCCTCTTTCTCACTGCTCGTATAATCTGTCTAGGTTGTGGCTCACAGTAATATTCTGGCTGTTGCACTACATCTAAAATCCCTTACCTTTCTTTAAACACCGGAGCTAACCTCTTTGTTCTACTCCGGGTGCCATAAGCTACTGGATGATCTATCAATGATGATGTGGATATAGTCGAAGAGTGTGGTACCCCAGTATCTGCTGTTGGTAGAATCTGTTCAGATGTAGAATCTGCAGGAGTTGTGATAGATTCTGCAGACCTAAAATATTTATTACGGACACAAGTCATACAAGATGCTAGTGAAGCCTGGGAAACGCAAGAGGAAAATGGTGGGAGTTGTGAACTTCCACTAACGTTAATATTTGTCCATTCTTCCAAATATTCATCTCCTTCCCCCTTGAAGTCAGCACTAACCATCGGATCCCTAAACTTTAAATTTACAGGGACTAGTTTCCTTCCAGCCGATCTGCCTTTTCCCTGTTCCGTGTGTTTTCCTTCATCTCCACTCCTTCATTTTATCCCTAAATTATCAAGCTCGCTCATGAACAGTGGCTAATGGCTCCAAAGCATTTTCAGCCTCGCAATTATTTATTCCTTTGCTCCACCAATCATACTCTCCTGTTCAAATTCTTCTCCTATCTCCCACAAATCCACACAACCTTACAATTTCCATAATCCTCAGTCATCCAAAAATCAGAGTACTCCAGGGAATAATCAAACACGTTCGAACACAATCAAACACATTCTCACAACTCGTTTAATCCTCAATTGAAACACCTGAAAATGAGCTTTAGACACATAAGTAATACAGTACACAAACAGGAGATCACGCTGCTTATTATTATCAGGCACAACCACACTCCTACATAAACCACATTCATTCATCTAATATCGCATTCAGTAACTATACAGTTCCCTAAGCAAATCACAATATCACTAACTTGCAAAATTTAAATAAAAAACAATACACAATCTACAGTAAATACAATGCCATACACCATAAACTACTACTTCATAATGTTGTCTCCACAGACCAATGAGTTGGTTTCCCATTGTCGAAAATTCCTAGGTCTTAACAAGTTTCCAACACACTAGTAAGTCTCTCACAGATAAGTCTTCTCGCAAAACAAAGGCAAAATTCCTAACACCGAGCAAGTAGTCTATCTTCTTTCAAACGGGTACCCATGAATTAGTCACACAAATCCTACATACACAGGCTTTTTAAAGCGGTAAACACACTTTGAATCCAAGCGGGACCACCTTCTCAAAAGAACAAGCAAACACAATACAGCAGCAAATTACCTGCACTTAAACACTTGGATTCAAACGAGAACAAAAACAGTTGTAACATAAGAGCAAAATCACACTCAAACAAGAAATAATACAGCTAATAGTTATAATGCATTAAATCACACAATTCGAGCAAAAGTTCTAACAATACAAGAGCAGAATTAGTTACATTACCAGAACAAAATCAGTTACATTGGAAGAACAGAATATCACAACTCACAGCAGTACAATTTAAGCAACAAATACAAATATTTAATTCAAACGCACTTTTACTTCAATTATCTAACACACAAAAATCCTTAAGCACTCACACAGACAATACAAGTAGTGGTCCGCAACTTAACACACTCTAAATCTTAATACACTCTAAATCTTTTTACATACACAAAGTATTTATACAATTCAGATTCAATAACGATGCTAACAAAGACGATGCTGGATTTTTACAATTTACAATAATAATTTAACACACTAGCGCAGTTTACAAACTCTCAATCTCAATGACGCATCATGGTGTTATCAATCAGTGAACCTCTCCCTCTGATACCGAAGATATTCCCCTTCCTAGGGTACTCTTTGCTGAGGAGTACTGCTTCTTAAATGGACTACTTTTCCTCCTAAATGTTACTTTCCTCCTGCTAAGACTGGACTTCTTTAGGGGGACCTCTATCCCTTCTCTCTCAGTTCTACAGAATTTGGGGTACCTTTCGCATCCGGGTACTTTTCACCAAGTAAACCAGGTTCCCGTCTCTCAGTTACTCTTTGCCATCAGGTACTAATCAACAATCGACCAGAGGTTTACTATTCACTGTTGATCAGCCGCTATTCGGAATCATCTCAAACATGCAAAAACTCCAAAGTTCTATTTACACAGAATTCGAATTCTACCGTACGGGCAGAACTTCAATGTGAAATTCTGTATTTGGAAATTTGATTCTGCAAATCTGGACTCGTTCTCGGACCAACTAGTTTTGGTGCGTACCACTCCACATACGCGGGCTCTCAAATTCAAACTAAATTGCCCAATGAAAACTCGAATGGACAAGAGTATTCCCAGCCAACCTATACGCTACCAGCTGAGCCCAGTGCATTTACGAGGTTCCTCGTCCGTCACTCCTGGGAGGGACTCAGACACCTTCATGCAGACACCCCTCTCTGCTGGGCACCAGGGTTTCAGCACCTAGCCTCTTCGCGCTGGCAGTCGATGCTGATCTTCAGAACGCACCTTTCCAATCAGCACTCCTGGCAAAGATAGATCAATACGTAGACCAGAGCTGTGTTTCAATACCCCACAGATTGGATACCAAATCTGGACAGTGGGCCACCCCTCGCCCTCGAAGCACGTCAGGCTCTCGTTAAAGCAGCTGCAGTCTGCCAACTACGACCAAGTTTTGGGCCACTCCTCGCCCGGTCTTATGGGTCCCTGACCCAAAGGAGTGCTAACCACCCCCCGTGCTTGCTAGACTCTGTTCTAACGATCTCGATTGGACCCTTTCCCAAGCCCGCGAATGATCGATCCCCCCCGACTAGCGAAGTGCCGAAAATCAATGTGAAAACCGCACAGTGGGGCCAATTTCTGCACGCGATCGAAACAGCTCGACACCCTTGATCGCAAACTTGTGTTTGGGGGTCTGTTGAGATCCCGGATGAGCCCCCAATGTAAATAGATCATTCTAAGCTCCCCCCCCCCCCCCCAGTCTAGTTTCAGTCAAAAATCACTGAGTCAAGCACTTGCGCATCTAAACTTTATTTTGACAAAACACAATTCCAATTCCACTACTATACCTAACCACCGCGGGTTCGATCCTCGTATCTGCCTGATCAAGCCCTCTTTAGCCTCGCTCATGCAGAGACACTCCAGAAGGTCACGCAGTCGTAAGGGTTCTCCCAGAAGATCGACACAGGACCTCGTGGGAGCGGTCTTTTATAGGTCCCCGAACCTTGAGGGGCCGAACCACATGGGGGTGGTCTCTTTACAAACCAATAACAGATATCGATTAACACAGTACATGGTAGACATTTCCATAACCATTAATACAGTGACTAATACATTGTATACAAACGGTGCTTCTGAGAGGAAGCAAACATAGCAACATTTACCCAGATATTCAAAAAACCCAGACAAGTTTCAATACTAAATCCAATCAACATCTAGCAAAGTAAAGCTTTGCAAAATTATATATAATATGTATGTCTGGTTTGCATTCATCCAATCCATTCCATGCAATTTGCACCTAATTGTCAGGGTCTGCAGATGTTTCCATTCTCTTCCCGCAACTCTTATCTAGGCTCTAGACAAACTGGAACCATTCTGTAGCTTGTCCTATTTCTGCAGAAAGCACATTTAAATTGACCAAATGGCCTAGCAGCCCAGAAGCCTTTACTCAATTTTAATGCCCTGGTCTCTCTAATTTGGCCAGAATTAACAATGGCATTTCTCAGCTTTGCACTGCTAAATGCTTGTTAAGTGCCCAGAAGACGACCCAGGGTCCCTGCTTTACATCCATCCACTGCATCCCAATCCACATCTTGTCCATTAATAGGGATTCCGAACTGTCACGTTCATTGCTACATATTTTCTTCTGATAGCTTCCATCATTACTTTTCCTCTGGCTGCCTTTTGTGTCTCTCGTTGTTGTTCAGAAATTCACAAGGAGCGGTGTGGGAGGTATTGATGAACTTTAATCTGACCTTGTGGTTTGGATACCAACCAATAGCCCCCAGGGAGATAGTTTTCCCCTTTGCATTGAAATGGCCAGATGAAAGGAAGATGCAAGCTATAAGGAGAAGGAGTGGGGATGGGAAGAAGGAAGAACAGGAATGGGTGTATTTTGGAGAGCTACATTCCTTTATGGTGTACTTGAAATAATTGTCAATCTTGGTATAAGCAACAACTAATATTCAGGTACTTCAGTATTGTCAATAGCTGTAGTCACAACTTCAGCATGACAGATGGCACAATGGGCTAAGTGTTCGGCTGGCAACCGGAAGGTAGCTGGTTCGAATCCCGCTTGGAGTGCATACTGTCGCTGTGTCCTTGGGCAAGACACTTCACCCACCTTTGCCTGTGTGTGTCCTTGGGCAAGACACTTCACCCACCTTTGCCTGTGTGTGTGGATGTAATTATGTGAAGCACTTTGGGGTCAATGCAAGTTGACTAAAAATGTGCTATATAAATAAAGAAAGAAGAAGAGTAGGACATATACACTAAGCCATTGTCTGTGTAGGTCACAATAGGTAGCATTTCCAGCCTTTTATGTAATGGTGTTTGAACACTGACATCATTGCTATTCTGTCGTTGCATGATGAGGCTGGGGAAGGGGCATTTTAGACTCTCATAAACAACAGACAGGTTGAGTGAGAGATGCTTCAGGTTTTGAGGGTATTTAGCACACTTGAACACGTTTCAATGTACAAATGTGTTAGAATGTAAAATGATTGCACTTCTTCAATGTGCAGCTGCCATGTGAGACTGACATTTAAATGACATTCAGACATTTAAATGACATGAATAGATAGGGATTAGATTAAATCAAAACGTGTCCAGAAAGATGAAGTTAGATGGATTTGCACAACAGTCAGCACAGATATGATGGGCTGAAGGGCCTGTTCCTGTCCTGTACTGTCCTGTACTGTTCGGTACTGTTCTGTGATTCTACACCAACGATCAAACACTGATTTACACTAATCCTACATTAATCCATGTATTTTTCCCCAATATTCTTGACAAGTCTTTCCAAAACGCACGTTGATAAACGGCAGACAATTTACAACATCTATTTAATGGACTAAGCTATGATCATTTGAGAAGTGGGAGGAAACCATAGCACCTAAAGTAAAAAATAAGGTGGCCACAGGGAGAATGCACAAATTCCACACAGACACACCCAAGATCAGGATTGAGGTTTCCTTCTCTCCTGAGATGCTGCCTGTCCCACTGAGTTACTCCAGCCTCTTGTGTCTATTTGAGGTTGGGTCACTGGATCTGTGAGGTAAAAGCTGCTGAATAGAGTCACACTGGGCCATTCAGTCCAACCTGTCCAAGCAGATCAACATGTCTCATCTACACTAGATGGGTATGGAGGTCCATAAATGTCCTATCGATGTACCATCCAAATGTTTCTTAAACATTGTGATAGTACCTGCCTCAATGATCTCCTCCCGCAGCTTGTTCCATATACCTACCACCCTTAGCGTAAAAATGTTACCCTCAGGTTCCTATTAAGTTATTCCCCTCTGATGTTAAACACATGTGCTATGATACCCCCACTCTGGGTAAAAGACTCAGTGCATTTACCCTCCCTATTTACCCTCTCATGATTTTGTACACCTATTTCCCATCATCCCTCATCCTCATGCACACCAAGGAAACACGTTCTAGCCTGCTCAACCTCTCCCTCCAGCTCAGGCCTTAGCGGTCCTGGGAAAATTCTTGTATATCTTCACTACACCCTTTCCAGCTTAACAACATCTTTCCTATAACCAAAACTAAACACAATACTCCAAATGTGGCCTCACCAATGCCCTGTACAACTGTAATATGACCTACTAACTTCTATATGTAATACTCTGACTGATGAAGGCCAATGTGCCAAAAGCCTTCTTGAGTACCCTATCTACCTGGGATGCCACTTCCAAAGATCCATGTATCTGTGCTCCGAGATCCCTCTGCTCAATAACACTCCCCACAGCACTGCCATTCACTGTGTAGGTTTTGTCCTGGTTAGACTTCGCAAAATGCAACACCTCACACATCTCTGTATTAAACTCTATCAACCATTCCTCAGCCCACCTGCCCAATCAATCAATTTCCTGCTGCAGTTTTTGACAACCCCCTTCACTATCTGTAATACCACCCGCTTTGGTGTAATCGGCAAACTTACTAATCATGCCTTATATGTTCTCGTCCAAATAATTGATATAGATGACAAACAGCAATGGGCCCAGCATTGAATCCCAAGGCACATCACTATTCACAGGCCTCCTGTCTGAAAAACAACCTTCCACCATCACTCTCTGCTTACTTCCATGTAGCCAATTTTCTATCCAGATAACCTAGAAGCTGTGCAACGCTGCTCTCACAGAAGCCATCTTTTTGTTTCTATTTTTTACATTATTTGTCCTTCCATTTTCTGTCTCAACATTCAAATGAACTCTTTAGAAATACGGCATTTCTGTCCTTAATTGGTACAGAAACCCAATTAGGTGTGAACTGGATTTGCTAGCTTGAGATATAGCTCAGATCCTGACATGGCAAGTTATAAAATTAAAAGAAAATACTAAGCAATGGGCTAGCACCAGAAAAATATAATCATAGATCTGTTTTAATGCATCAAACACTGTGACAAATAGTAAGTGTTGAATAATGTGGAAAATAATTGTTCACTGCTTTACAGGCATGTCTATTTTTATGATTTTAATTTCATTTTACTGTACCAATTATGTTCAGCCTAACATGGGCTATTTCTTTATTGGATGATCTGCACAAAGGCTATAACATATAGTCTCACTATCAAACCATTCAATCCTGTCCTTATGATGGAACAAAGGTTGTAAATGGAGCAATTTAAGGCGATTAGATTAAAGACACTTTCTGAGGAATTAACATGAGAATGTTCTGAAAGTGAAATGAATGGCTGCCGAAAACTATAACTTCCTTTATTTTTCATACTGAATGGTTTTCTCCTTGACCTCCGCTGATCTAAGTTTCGTCAAGATTTCTGGTGCCGTAATTCAGTGAACATAGCCTTGACTTTAGTAGTGACGCTCAGCTGTTCTGTAGCATAGTTTCCATGCTGTATAACTCTATGGCTTTATCCATGATAGGTTATTGCCAGTGTTGCGGTGGGGGAATCTGTTGTTAAATGGGATATGAGAGGATGTTGAAAAAGCGATGATGTTTTGTAAATAGCAGGTCATATATTGTTCACTCTTTTCTCTTATTGGTACACCCTCACCTGCTCTCCTAGTCACTTCTTCGACAGTGATTAACTGCATCCATTAACCACACATCCCCCCCCCCACACCCCCCCCCCTCCCCATGGCAACCCTGGCCTTAACCTATCACATATATTCCCTTTGTCCTATCTATTTCTGCCCCAACCTCCTCTGCAATTTAAAATTAACTTGTTTTTCTCCCTGTACAAATGATCCAGACAACATTAACTCCGTTTCTCTTTCTGCAGATGCTGCTGGACTTGCTAAATATTTCCAGCATTTCCTGTTAATAACAATTATTGTCAAGTATGTGCTGTTCCCCAGAACTGCTGGCTGACTCCTATTTATCATTATTTTGATGACTAGGAGTCGCATGAAGTGCAGTAATTAGTTTGATTAGATTTGTTCCTATTTTGGAGATAAAACGTAACTGAAAAAGGATGGTGGTTAATAGATTAAAACACATGAATAATCTAGTTAAATGTGTGAGGTGGCAGAAAGGTAGAAGCACAATATGCTGGTTAGGAACAGGGAAGATGAGTCAGACTCAAAACAATCACAATCAATTCATTATTAGAAAAATAATGACGTCAAGTACTCACAAACTAACAAAAGTCCTGGTGCAGATTTTAATGAGAAAATTTAGTCTGTAATCACGTTATTTTGAGATTACAAAGAATGTTTATTTTGTTGTTTCACTGAAAGATCAAGCAATGTTTAAAGTAAGTTAGACCCAAAATGCCAGATTAACTCGGCACGTCAGATGCAGACAATGATTGATGGAATGAGTAGCAATGGAGCTGTTAAGATCCCCAAATACAGAGAGCAGAAAACACCCAAGGATTGTCCATTGTCCATTGAAAAGCCCTGGATTCTGATTTGAACTCAGAATTTTTTGATTCAGGTGAAAGCGCTTCCATTTACCACTGATCACAACTTTTTAATATCTGGGTGGCTTCCTTTTGGTGATTTGATATTCTCATGTTGAAATGTCATTACATTAACATCTCAAGAATCTCTTCAAAACGTGTTTCTGCTAAAAGCTCAGGAAGTTCTGCTTCATATTTTCCATTGAATTCCAACTTATTTTGCTATGGCCTTTAATGCCAAGGTTAATATTCTGCTTGAAGATATTCACATAGTCATACAGTACAAAAATGACCCTTTGGCCCACCTCCACCTTGCTGACCAAGATACCTCAACTAAGCGAGTTCAATTTACCCATGGCTGGCCTATATCCTTCTAAACCTAGGCTCTCCATGTGCTTGTCAAACTATCTTTTAAAAGCCTTTATAGTACCAATCTCAGCTACTTCATAAGCTCATAAATAATCGGAGTATAATTGGGCCATTCGGCCCATACAAGTCTACTCCATCATTCAATCATGGAAGATCTATCTCTCCCACCTAATCCTGTTCTCCTGCCTTCTCCCCATAACCTCTGACACCTGTATTAATGAAGAATCTATCTATCTCTGCCTTAAAAATATCCACTCACTTGGCCTCCTCAGCCTTCTGTGGCAAAGAATTTCACAGATTCACCACCCTCTGACTAAAGATATTTCTCCTCATCTCCTTCCTAAAAGAACATATTTTAATTCTGAGGATATGCCTAGTCCAAGACTCTCCCACCAGTGGAAACATCCTTTCCACATACACTCATCTGACAGCTCGCTCCATATATCCACCATCCTGTGCGTGATAGTTCCCCCTCAGGTTCCTACTTAATATAACCACCTTCATCTTAAACCTGTGCTCTCAAGTTCTTGATTCCCTACTCTGGGTAAACAACTGTACATTCACCCTGTGTATGACACCCATGAATATATGCACCTCTTTAGAATCACTCCACAGCCTCCTACATTCCATGAATGAAATGCCCTATCTCTCCCTTTGATTCGTGGAAATATTCTCCTAAATTTTCTCTGCATTCTTTCCAGCTTAATGGTATCTTTACCATAGCAGGGTTTCCAAAACTGAACACAATATTTCAAGTGCTCCTAAACAATGTCTTGTACATCTATCACATAATGCCTCAATTTCTGCACTCAATTTCCTGACTGATGAAGGCCAATTGTCTTCTACACCACCCAAGCCACCATTACACCATTTTAACTGAACAGTGTACGTGAACTCTTCGACAACATTCCCCTGGGTCAGGTAATTCTTTGTGAAGATCCTGGACTGATTTGACTTCCCAAAATACAATGACTCACATTTATCTAAATTAAACTCCATTGGCCATTGCTCAGCCCACCTGCCTATTTGATCACAAAGTTACTGTATTTCGTGATAACTATTTTCACTGTCTGTAATACCACCTTCTAAATCATATCAGCTTTTACATATTTTAATCATAGGCAATATGGAATCATAGAGTTTATAGTTTAGAAGAACATTGTCAATCATATTGGCACTGTAATGGCAATTTCTTAACATTCCAATTTTGATTGCCATTACTACTCGGAGATGTAGAAGAGATACAGGCACAATACAAAGAGTCACCCAGATTTATTCCACCTTTTAGCACAGAGTGTACAGACGCACGAACCATGACTTTTCAAGTAAATATCTAAGCAATATTTAAATGTGATTAAGATTCCTGCCTAAGCCACAATATCAGGCAGTGAGTTCCTGATCTCCACCTCTCTCTGGTTGTTTTTTTGTTCTTTCTTAACTGTACCAATCATTTTAACTCTATATTGACCTTTATATATATATTTGACCTTTATAGATATTTAAATCTATTTAAAGGGAACGTTTGATCTATTTCTTCTATTGATGTTCCTCATAATTTTTTAAATATTCTCGTTAAGTCTCCCCTCAGCTGTTGTCTACAGAAAACAATTTTATCTAACTTTCCCCAAGTGGCAATCATTCCATTTCAGACAACACCATCGTGGACCTCAAGTGCATTTTAATCTGCATTTATTTTCGACTCTTCGTTCTTTAGAAATGTATCTTTGCACAGATTTCAAATTTGTACTGCCATCTATTTGCACATCTTCCTCTTAATGTCTCTCTTATTTGCCCAACCAACTCTTCTTTCAGATATTGTGTTGTTATTAGATAATGTCCCCTCATTTCCACTTACAGTTGCTTTCTGATTATATTGCGAAAATAGGTAATAAAACTGCTCAACGCTGGGTAACATTATTGATGGAATGTTTGCGGAGAAGAATGTCTGAGCTGACAGTGTGCCACGCTCAATTAGTATCAACAGAGATAAAGTACAGAATTAGCAATTTTGCCACTTGCGCTTTACAAAATAATTGAGCTGTTGCAGATTGTCAAACTTTAGTCATTCTTTCAAGCAAATTTTAATTGTTTGTGCTCACAGTTAGAAAAAAAATCTCCCTTTTTTCCCCCAGGAAAATATCTAGAAAACTGCTTGCTTTCTGTAAGGAATTGGTATCCCAGTATGTGCAGAGTAAATCTCCCATTAAAACTACTCTGACTTTAATAGCATATCTCATCTGCATTTATATATTCTACCAATTTACTACAACAAGTGACGACACAATTCTCAGTTTAGTAATATTTCTTAATTCTATCCACATGACCTGCATCCTTGCGGTATATCCTCCTTGATTAGTGACTTCATCCTGAAAACTATGCCAACAGTTTTACATTTCCCCACTGCAGATCTTATAACTTGTTGCAGTTAATTACTAGTTTTGACCACCGTGCCATCCTGCCTCAGTAATAAATATTAGACCATGCCCTCCAGTTGAATTTGTGCCTATAATTCATTCAATTTGTACCTTGTTCTACCAATGTGTTTTTAGAAGGAACACATGTTTGAGTCATACTTACATGTCCTACCACTCCAGTGATTTAGTTCAATGTTTTCAGTTTCATACGTGGTTTGACAAATTTATATTTTTAGTTTCTCCTTCGCTGTCATGCAAAAGGTATTTTTCCTTACTGAATCATTATCTTTGGAAATTTCAGGGTCATCCTTAATAAAACAAGCAAGGACAGATAAATCCCTACTATTGCATTTACCTAGGAAATTATCTACACTTGATTTACAGCTTTAAAGGACTTTGGTTATGCCGCATTTAAAGTATTGCGTGCAGTTCTGGTTGTCCATTACAGGAAGGCTGTGGAGATTTTAGAAAGGGTGCACAGAAGGGTTATCTGAATGATACCTGGATTAGAAGGTATTAGCTGCAGGGAGAGGTTGGACAGACTTGGATTGTTTTCTCTGGTATGTGTGAGGTTGCAGGGAGATCTGCCGGAAGTATATCAAATTATGAGAGGGCATAGACAGCATAGGCAGTCAGAACCTATTTCCCAGGCTGGAAATATCAAATACGAGACGGCATAGCTTTAGGATGAGAGGGGTGAAGTTTAAAAGAGATATATGGGGCAAGTTATTTTACATAGAGGCCTGTGGGTTCCTGTTGTGTGTGGTAGTGGAGGTAGACATGATAGTGGCATTTAAGATACTTTTGGATGAGCACATGGATATGGATGAATGGAGGGATATAGTTTATGTACGGGCAAATAGGGTTTGCATAAGGTTATCATCATGCTTGGCATAGACATGGTGGGCAAAATGGCCTGTTCCTGTTCTATCTTCTATGGTCCCCTCCAAGTATAAAGTCTGTGACTGCCATATGGGTTTTTTTTTGCTTGAACCTTGATCCTGGCCTGATTTGTGCTGAGCCCATTCCAAGTACCAGTATACTTTGAAGGTAGACAAAAGTGCTGGAGAAACTCAGCAGGTGCGGCAGTATCTATGGAGCGAAGGAAATATGCAACGTTTCGGCCGAAACCCTTCTTCAGACCCGAAACGTTGCCTATTTCCTTCGCTCCATAGATGCTGCCGCATCCGCTGAGTTTCTCCAGCACTTTTGTCTTCCTTCGATTTTCCAGCATCTGCAGTTCTTTCTTGAACTAGTATATTTTGAAGTGCAACTTTTCTTTCTCATACTGCTCTTTCAACTTCCTATTTACCTCCTTAATCTGCTTTCCCCCATGCCAGTTTCCACATGTTTTACATGAATTTTCTGATTCATTATTTTAGCGATTACATTTTTTCCATATTTAACATGGGCGACTCTGTATTGTAGCAGTAGAGCTGCTGCCTCACTGTGCCAGATCCTTAGGTTTGATCCTGACCTCCGGTGCTGTCTGTGCTGAATTTGTATATCCTCCCTGAAACCGTGTGAGTTTTCTCCGGGTGATTCGGTTTCCTCCCACTTTCCAAAGATGTGCGGGGTTGTAGATTAATTGTCTTCTGTAAATTATCCCCCCCCCCCCCCCCCGTGTGTTGAGTGCAAAAGTGGGATAACATCAAACTACTATGGGCCGAAGCGCCTGTTTCCACGCTGCATCTCTAAACATCTTAAATCACATGCTAAAATGTAAATCTTTTCAGCGCTTCCACAAATGACTCAACTCCTCCTGAAAATGCAATAATACAAAAGACTGCATGTTAGTATTCAATGCACATCAAAACTCATTGAAAGGGTATTCTGAAATACCTTTTGATGCAGTCACAGCTAAATAGTTTTAGGGCCTCAAAGGCTTCCATAGCGAACAATGAATGTATTTACTCCGTATTCACTATTTACATTGATCATTTCCTTTTATTTTTGTTTGGACAGCAGTCATTTTGCTTTCCTCTATGCATGAAGAATCAAAACTGATATGCAGGGATTGAATGCTGCAGTTTGGAATGCTATCTTTGAAAAGTATTTACATCTGTTGAATAGCAGTTTCTTATTGTGATTTATTTTGTGAGATAACATTGAACGGAGTCAGGTTGTTGGAGTATGAACCAATGTTTTTTGTTGTTGAAAACCAGTTGTTATATTCCAGCTGGATTCATTACCAATGCATGTCAAAATGTATTAAAAAAATGATACCAAATAGGAATTGTTTAAATTTGCCCTGCCTACAAGTAGAAAGCAAATGGGCTCTTTAAAATGTTACTGAAAATGAATTGCTTATTGTGAATAATAGTTGTAAAATTTTGTGCCGAACTTAAGGATACTTGCTGAAATTTTAGCAAAGACTATTTGATGTCAGTTTTGGTTGCATTGATTCGACTGTGGCCAATAATTAACAAGATGAGTTTAAGTTAGTAACTCCAGCAATACTTGTTAGTATAGAAAATCTGTAATTCAAAACCTTCTTCCGCATGGCTGTTTGGAAGACAAGTTTCCCGTTGGATATCAAAGAAGTAAGGAATTGTCACAGGATGAGAGCTCTGACTTGAAGTTACTGTGCCAAACAAATCTTTGGAGCATAGATGAATTGTCGGAGCCTCACATATCCGCAATCTTGTCAGAGACAGTGATCAATTAGGATAACCGGTTGGAGATTGAGTTATACTGCTGAAACAGCTGCAACCAAACTCCAGTGAGCAATGAGGGTGGCCACACTGTATATATTTTGTCTCTGTTGGAGACCTGTGTAAACACACACAATATCAATCAGTCTGTAGTAGATCACCACAACAAACAGTTGAATGATGTCTTGGTTGTCAGAGAACAGCGGCAATTTATTTTCCTTGGACAAGAAAGACGAAGATAACAAGAATTGTAGCAGTCAATAGAAAATTAGAAATCCCCAAATTTTAAGCTTGATATACTTTGCACCTGCCACATTTTCAGACCTTTGACCAGCAGATTTAGATTAAATATTTTTCTTTCAGTTCTTGATAAGTCTGGTTCAGGATTTGGGGTTTAGAGTAACTATAGGTTTCTTTCCTAGTTATGCATTTCTATTATTATTTGACAAAGTGCAGTCTGCATCCATGTTCTTCTCCACAATTAATACAGATCAGAAATACTAATTTTAGACCTCACCCACCTCCAGTGGTTCTACACATAGACGACATTCACTGATCCTAAAGGGAACCTGTTCTCTCCCTAATTACACTTTCGCTCTGAATATACTTAGAGCATCTTTTAGGATTCTCCATCATCTTATCTAACTGTGGTACCTCATCTTCCCTCTTTTTCCCCTCTTAATTTGTTTCTTAAGTATACTGCAACATCCCATGTACTCCTCAAGGGACGGGCTTGATTCCAGCTTGATCCTGAACTCTTCCAGTCTCACTTTGAAAATACTCCCATTTGCCAGACATCCCTTAACCTGTAAACAGCTTCTCCCAATCAATCATTGGTTTCTGACCAGTGCCATAAAAATAGCCTTAGTTCTTAAAGAAACCATTCACTACCTCAATCCACAAATAATTCCTCTGAGAAACTGCACCAAATGCTTTGCATTTACTCTATTGAGAATTAATTCTCAAGAATTCCTTGACCAATTTAATTTGCTTTGTCTTTATCAAGATTAAATACACATAAATTATCGCATTAATTGATGTCCCCAATGGACATTGTATAATTTTAGCTCCAGTACAACAATTGAATGTTTTCATGATACAATTTATTATAGTCATAGAGTCATACACTTGGGCCCAACTTGCCCACACCAATCACATGCCACATCTACATTAGTCCCATCTGCCTATGATTGGCCCATATACTTATAAACCTAACCTATCCTATCCATGTATGTGTCCAAATATTTTTTTTAATGTTGTGATAGTACATGCCTCAACTACCTCTTCCAGAAGCTTGTTCCATATACCTACCACCCATTGTGTAAAATATTTGCTGGTAAAATATTTAGATGGGAGAAGAGTGAGTGGCCAAGGAGCATCTCTCCCTTGATTATGCTGCTGGCCTTGCTGAGGCCACTTGACCAGAGCCTCATTTTCTCTCATCATCCAAGCTTCCTTACATCTACCTGCCTTACCCTTCACTCTCACAGGAACATGCATGCCCTGGACTTTTGTCAGCACGCTTCTAAAAACATTCCACTTTCCTTTTCCTTCAAAAAACCTGCTCCAATAAACTTAAGCGAGTTTTCGTCTAATACCTTCTCAAAGATGTCCTTGCCCCAACTTATAATTTTAACTTGTGGGCCTGGCCTGTCTTTATGCATAACTATCTTAAACATAATACAAGTGGTCACTGGCCTCAAAAGGCTCATCCACAAACAATTCATCCACTTGCCCCTCCTAATTTCCTAAAACTAGATCAAGCCTGCCACAAGTATGGCCCTCTACATATTGCCTGAAGAAACTTTCCTGAACACATTTGACAAATTCTGCCCCTTCCAAACCTTTTGCACTATGACATTCCCAGTCAATATTGGGAAAGTTAAAATCCCCTATTACGACATCCCTGCGGCTGCCTGAAATCTCCTCCCATATTTGCTCCTCTGATTCCTGCTGACTATTTGAAATGATTTTGGGCAGCAAAGCTTTTCTTCTCATTATAAATGATATTGGGTCAGTTGGAATAGAATGGTGATGTCAAATGTAAAACCAAATCTAATCTCTGTCCCTGATCGGCAAGCTCTTGCAAGCAGAAATGCAATAATTGAGCAGCCAATGAATGTGAAACCATTTGTACCAGAGGCGTAGGCGCCGCTGCTTATGACTGCATATGCTCATGAAATCCTCCACCATTGTGAATTAGCCAGAAAATGCAACAGGACTGCTTCACTGTTTGCATCCTACACGTAGCATCTGGCCCAGAACATGCTGGATTTGCACATTAATTGTTCTTTAAACTCCCAGCAGAATTATGAGTGTGGTGATTACCAGTGTAAGAATCTTAACTTTTTATCAAGGAAAGGATTGAGAGTGGGATTTCATGGGACCTTCCCAGGGGGCTCTTGTATTTTCCATCAGTCACAGACCCTAGGAGTTAAGGGGCTGTGCACTTATGTTAGTGAGTCAGTGAGGTTAAGGTCTGATACTACTTTGACCTTGGGCTTGGTTTTCTCGATTGAGCTCTTATCGTGGTGTTTTAGCCCAAGTACTTTGTGTGTTAATAGCAATTTGTAAGAAGATTGGGTAAAGAAATTGGTGAACATACATGAGGATGCATGGTACATCGGGTGCGGGGTGAAGTTTGGAGAATCGGGCGAATGATGGGATGTGTGTATGCAAGTTAGAGAGTTAATGTGCTATTAAAAGCTCATTATTCTGTGGCTGCCTGACATCCATAACACCTAATACCATGGAAACTACTTCCTCCACAGTACTCCAAAAGGAAGCTGGCCAAAAATATTGCACAAGCGAAGCTAAAAAGTCATCAAAAATACTGTGAAAATTCAGCAGTGGTGCACAATTACCCCAAAATAATTGTAACTGCTTTTCACTGTTTAAATTTGATTTTCAATTACTTAATGCATAATAAACATTAGTGTACAATTAATATAATGCACATGCTCATGGGAATTTTGGAATGTGGGACATCAATTGAGCATTGTTGGTAACAGTGAACATTGTGGCTCTCTTAATTAAAGAAAAACAATGCATTCTGAAGTTGTCGGGGGGCAATAGTAAATGGATGCCACTGGAACAGAAATGCTTCCAGTACTGTGGTAGGCATAGAAGATTGAAGTAATCAATTTATTTTTACATTCGTTCTTCTTTTTATGTTCCTATAAATAGTCTTTCACTTTATAACTGACTTTTTTTCTTTTACATTTTGGAGGAATTACAACTTATTCTGGAGCACGTTTTTTCGTGCAACAATATTGTGTTGGCCTTGCCTCTAATATGCAAGCAATAACTCTGAACCAGTCACAAGAAGTCAAGCTGGTAAAAACAGGCCTTGTATAACTTGGTTTTGACATTTGCAAGATGCATCTTTTAACGCATTGTGTTTCAATTAGAAACTAATTCATTTGCACAGAGTTGCAGATATTCCAGCATTAAAGTAGTTGCTTTTTAATGTTATTTCCATCCCTCTGCCTGCACTTCCACCTAAGTCATAGACAGTAATTGTTGCCATGGTGAAGTGTCTCAAAGACGTCTGTAGCTGTACTGGTGGATATTTTACATATACAGCAAACATTTAGAATTCCTCAGTTATGCTCTTTGGGAGTTATTCCAATTAGCCAATACTTGCTGCTAATCAGCAATAATCAACATTAACAATCCAATTAGTATAATTTAATTTAGTACTTTATCACCTTTTTTACAAAAAAAGTGGATCAATTAATTAAGTTGGGTTAAACTCTGGAAACATAATTTCCTCTGTTGGTTAACAAAAATGGTGGGATTTTATTTTTGGTGATTTTGAGTATTTGGATATTTTCCCGTGTGGCATCAGAGCACATCGCACCATTGAATAAAATCTCTGACATGCATGTGCTGTGTCATGGAAGCTAATTATACTGTATGGACAGAGAATTTTATTTGTTCTTGTTTTATAATAAAACAAATATGCACTGTTGGACAGATACTTTTTAGGACGGCACTGTGGCGCAACGGTAGCGTTGCTGTTTTATAGCACCAGAGACCCGGGTTCGATCCTGACTATGGATGCTGTCTGTACAGAGTTTGCATGTTCTTCCTGTGACCATGTGGGTTTCCTCTAGGTGCTCTGGTTTCCCCCCACCCTCCAAAGACGTACAGGTTTGTAAGCTAATTGGCTTGGTAGAATTGTAAATTGCCCCTCGTGTATAGGATAGTGTTAGTGTGTGAGGATCGCTGGTTGGCGCAGACTCCGTGGGCCCAAGGGCCTGTTTCTGCGCTTTCTCTCGAAACTAAACTAAATAAAAGTTGAATTTCATAAGGCAACAAACATTTTTTAATCTTTCTGTTCTGGTAAGAACATTCTGCTTTCAAGTTCCATTTGTAATACTATTTCCCAGACATAATCTAAAGGGGCTGTCCCACTTGGGCGACCTAATTGGCGAGTTTAGAAGAGCTTAGGAGAGTTTGAAAAAATGTCATGTTGAAGACCTCCTTCGACTATGTAGAAGACCTCCTTTGACCTCCTTCGACTATGTTGAAGACCAGCTACGACTAACTTCGGGAAAATTGGACACCGAATAGTGCAGAGTGAAGACGACCTCCTTCGATTTCCTTCGACTTCCCTTCGACTATGATGAAGACTATCTATGACTACCTTCGACTACCTTTGACTACCTTCGACTACCCTTGATTACCTACAACTAACATGCCGACCTACTACGACTTCCTACGACTAGACCTACGAGTAAAACATTTATTGATTTTTTTCCAGGGCAACCTTTTTTTACTCGCGGGCATTTTTCAACGCCTAGCTGAGGCCTCGAGTACATGAGTGCTCTCGAGCATGAAGGAGAGGTACAAAGACCTATGACCTCATGTCGACCATGCTGCGAGTATGAGTCGAGGGCAACCTCGCCAGAACTCGCGGATTAGGTCGCACAAGTGGGACAGCCCCTTAAGGCAAAAGAGGAAAGATATTTTTTGAAAAGGATCTATATTTTGTGAATTATGAATTGTGTTGTCAGAGAACATCAGATGGAAATTTACACAGCAGCAGAGAAATGAGACTGATGTTTGTTTACATTATCTTCCATCTCTTGGAATTGCGTTGGTTCCAAACAGTTAAGCATTAGATGTTGCTCATCGGTCAAGTGGAACTTTCTAATCCAACCCAAAATTAGATATTCAATTATTAAAAATAAATATGCAGCCTTTAACTTTGAAAAGTATGTAGACTAATGGTAGATAATTGTAATGCTTGCTAATCACATCTCCAGGGAAATGATTCTGAGACTCCCATTCCCTCACTCATTTCCAGATCTTGACAGCCTTCAGTCACAGTTGTCAATTTGATGAACGTACACTGTAAAAGCAAGAGCACTGATAACAGTGTCTTCTGAATGCTTCTAATCACCATATCATCAAATGAAATATTGGGATTTTCAAGAGAGGGTACAATGCACATCTCTGCCGCAGTGTAACCAGTTTGAATTGGCTTAGCATCAAATTTGTTCCGTTTGGAATTATTGCTTCTAGTGGCTGTCGGTATGCAAGAGGAAAATAGACATGTTTAGTTTCGTTTAGTTTAGAGATACAGTGCGGAAACAGGCCCTTCAGCCCACAGAGTCCATGCTGACCAGTGATCCCCGCTCACTAACACACATTTGGGATAATTTTACATTTTATACATTTATACCGAGCCAATTAATCTACAAATCTGTACGTCTTTGGAGTGTGTGAGGAAAGTGTAGATATTGGCGAAACAGAGACCACGCAGGTCACGGGGAGAACATACAAACGCCGTACAGGGAAACACAGAGAGTCAGGATCGAACCCAGATCCCTGGCGCTGTAAGGCAGCAGCTCTTCAGTGCCACCCACATGTAATGAGACCCATGCTGTCACATGAAATATAACTAGGCAGACAATCCTTCATCAAGAATTCTGCAGCCAGATTAGTTTTGTGAGCACCTCATAACGCAGAGCGTATGTCTCACACTCAAGCAAGTGACTGCATCCTCTACGGTTGTCGAGGGTCTCTATTTGCTGGCAATTGTCAGGTAGTGGATGCAATCGGGAGCTCCTTTCTGCCAGTCCATTCGATGACAGACTACAATCACTTCGCTTTTTGGTAAAGAGAGATTTGAATCAGATATTCTTCAGAGAATGTACATCTGCAATGACGTGCATCAATACCTCAGTTTTAAGCTGAAAAATAACAAATGGCCCAGAGTGTCCCCAACAAGATGGAGTCTGCACCAATTCCTACTGATATTAGTGGTATTTCCCACCATCTATATACAGGGACTCACCTGTTCCAGAATCATTAGTAGAACAGGAACATGATTTGAGTAATGGAGGATTATGTTAGAATCTATATATTTTACAATGAATAATTCAGCTCCTAAATCGCTTAAGATTTTCCATTGTGATCAAGATGGAATTCTCAGCACTTACCTGGATGTATACAGCTCCAATAACATTGAAATTGCCTGAACTCATCTGAGGCAAAGCAATTAGCACCCTGTCCACATCCTTAAATACAACCTTCCTCCAAAAACAATGCACCATGCCAGAAGTGTATGCCATCGACAAAATAATAGGCTGAAAACATATGGGCACACCAGCACATGTTGTTTGCCTCAGAAATGCACACCACACCGCCTTGGAAATCTCTTGATTTTCCTCTTTTGTTCATAGTCCTGAAGCTTTCAATCCTATCTCACTGTGAAATAGTTCTACCATCAAATCAGGATGATTACGGGGTGGGAGATTGCAGCCTTCACATGGTCCGCCCTGATTCAACGAATGCAATCAACCCGGCGTGCACAATCAAATAAGATCAAATAAAATAAGTTGTTCTACAACTTTAGGCTGTGCACGCCATACGCAAGAAGCAAGAAGAAGAAGGAGGATTACCATCTGTGCCATCTGCCCGTGAACAATACGCTGTTTGATCCTCAAACAGACACGCAACATGTCGGAGAATATTATAGTGTAGATCAAAAAGTGTCAGATGTGGAAAATTGGGAAGTACTTGGCCTGGGGATGGATTCAGATTGGGCGTGGCTAGAGGATCTGTAATGTGCGGTCATTTAAAGATGTTGCATATTCACCTTTCACTCCTGCCATTGATTTAGTGATCTCCATTTAGTCTCAACTTTGGCCAATGGGAGCTTCCTTGCCCATGTGGGTAATGGAGCCTTGTCCTCCTTCTTCATCAGCCATGACCTCTGGATCCACGTGTAAGCATGGGGTAGTCTGCTCTTCACAGGATGACATTGGTTTTAACAAGTTTCTAAATCTGTGAACAGATTCCCACAACAATGCACTTTCCTTTATCAAACATCACTCATTGGTACTTACCGAAGATAGACACAAAGTGTTGGAGTAACTCAGCATGTCAGGCAGCATCTCTGGAGAAAGGGAATTGGCGAATTTCAAATTTCAAATGGTTCCACCACGAAACATATCATATTCCTTTTTTCCAGAGATGCTGCTTCACCCGCTGAATTACTCTAACACTTTGTGTCTATCTTCGGTGTAAATCAGTATCTGCGGTTCCTTCCTACACTCATTGATACTTGTTACTCATGAAATTGGACCTCAAGTATAAGGCCAGCAACAGTAAGGCTAATGCTGACTAGATGTTGAAATCATTCTGAGATTGGTGCACACATTTTGTGCGTGCGAGAATGGGTCACATAAAAGCTGGATAATTCCACGTTATGATCGCAGTGCATGAGCCAACACTATCTGCTGTAGCTCCTGAGCGGCATTTTGTAGCGAGTGAAATATTTGCAATAATTCTCATATTGTTAACTTTTAAGTTTACGTACAATCAATTAATTCAAATATATGTTGCAAAAACCAGGAATGATATGACAAAGAAAGCATTTCAAAACAGTAGGTATGCACATGAATAATATTTGTAAACAGCCCTCCAAGGAAAGCACTCAAATGATAATGACAGGATGAAATCCCAGTGTGGCCATCAGTATCTTACTTCCATCTCCTCACAGCCTTTCTGCTGTGAGAAAGAAATTATCCCTGTTATCTATTCTACTAAATATTGAACACGCAACAACAAAAAACTATATGCTGCCAATTTTCAGCCATTGATAGAGAGTAGTAAGCCTGAAGCTGTTTGACAACTTTTGTGCAAATGTTCAGGGGCAACATTTTCAGTCTCTCACCCATTTTCCTCTCCTAAAGTTGCTGGGCCATTCATATTCAGGGTGCAACTCTGGCCAAAGGGCTCCTGGTAGCAGAATACAAAGCGGGAAAATAGGACATTACCACAACTCATCTGACTGACTTTGCAGAGGCATTAAAATTTTACCTTTCTGTTTCCAACCATTATTAGTGGTTAGAAGTGGTTTCATAAGCCAGGCTTTGTTTCTGACACTTCTGACCCAGGGCCATGAAGGGGAGCCTGGTGCCTTGGAATGCCACAAAGCTACTTGTTGCATAAGCCACTTCAGCATCTCCCGTTGTCCACGTCCACGCTCATCCTGTGTAATAGTTGTTTACCTTGCCAAGCCGAACTCTAAGATCGTGCTTATGTATAGTAATAGTTTAATGAACTCTTCGGAAAAAAAAAATCACTGTGCCTCATTACACGTGACAATAAAGAACCATTGAACCATGGAACCATTGAAGATTCCTCAGCCATGGGAAACATCCTCCCTGCATTTACCCCATGAATCCCTGAAAAATGTTGTGATTTTCTATGAGATCATGTCTCATTCTTCTGAACTTTGGGAAATATAGGCTTAGTCCATTCAACCTCTCTTCAAATGGCAAACCCACCATCCTCAGAACCTGCATATGGTGTCATTATTGCACAAGTATATACCTTTCAAGGTTCACAATCCCCAATCAATATGAATAATAAACCAATACCAATCCCCAGGCACGGTCTCCCTTAGGCACCATACATTGGCTGTAAGGTCCCAAAATAACTTACTCTCATTTTCCCGTGCCTTTTTCAGCTAGGGAATATGTGGCTCTCAGTGGTATAGTTTAAGCAATCTGTCTGACATAAATGACTGAAAATGATTGCTGCTCAGTATCACTTTGCTTTTGTCTGCATTCTATTTAACTTGCAGCTGACCTCCAAGTTTGCAGATTTTATCAAAGATATTTTCCTGATCATCAGCTGCATATCTGCCTTGCTCTACATTTTAATTCTGAATGCAAGTGACTGACATGGATTTGAGGACCCTGATGCAATCCCCAAAGCATTGCACTCACTACAAATCTATGTGTACCCAGGAAATTACAAATGAAGCTTGATAGAAAAAGAATTAGTCTTTCTGAAGGAAGGAGTCATTTGAAAATCGCCTCATCCAATAGAACACTGTCCCAAAGGACTCTTAATCAAATAAATGCCCACTGCACTAACCTGAATTAACATTTCATTCTTTTTTAAATAAATATAACTTTATTCATTTTTTAAATAAAACCCATTTCATCTTTTCAAGCCACCATTCCATTGCAAACATATGTAACATTAACAGTGAACTAATCAAACAGTAAATTCTGTATAATGTCTTCATAAATCTGTTCATGGGATTGAGTTGAAGATTTTCTGTTGGTTTTACAAACTGATAGTAACTAGCGAGATGGTATCAGCGTACTCCAGCCCAGCAGAAATCTCAACATCAAAGGGAAAATTACAGTGTTTTCAATCAGAAATTCACAGGAACATTTGTTATTTTGTTACGAATAAGCTAAAATAGTTTGCCCACCAAATATTCCAAAAGGGCAGACTATATTTTGAATGGCCTGCAGTGACTAAAGAAGTAATAGTACACATACCGCTATGTCTAATGCTGCAACGGTTCACAAAGTGATAATTGAACTCCAGAGAGTTCAAGCACTTCCTGTGGCCAATGTGTTGAAGTTGTTTGAGCCTCTGTAAACAGCAAAAAATCATATGTCGCACAATATGTACAAATGCACGCTTTCCACCAAGCTACATTGTCAGATGATCAAGAAGTGAGTGTTGCTGATTTCCTGCTCCTCCAGCTCAAGAACATTTGCAATTGCTTTCTGCTTTGATGGGTAACCTTACAAAAAATCTGCTTTAACACTGTGCCCTATTGGAACCCCATGTGTAAAATGTATTCATGGTGCCGCTAAAATGTTTTTTCCATTTGCCATCTCATTTGTGGATTACAGATTGATCCCGAGTCAGTGGAGTCATTGTGGCATGCAGCATGAGAAAGGCCCTTCAGCCAAGATTGTTCATGCTGCCAAAAATGCTTATTAGAGATGACCCCATTTGCCCACATTTTGTTTGCATTCAACTTGCAACCGACCAGTGTGTTTGCAGATTTTATCAAAATACTTTTATATGATCACCAGCTGCATTCTCTACCATGCACTGAGCGTACTGTATTGTAGAGAAACAAGGAACTGCAGATGCCGGTTTACAAACAAAGATGCAACATGCTAGAGTAATTCAGTGGCTCAGGCAGCATCACCGGAGAACATGGATAGGTGATGAAACCTTCAGACTGAATGATGCTGTCTGACTTGCTGAATTAAACCAGCACTTTGTTTCTTTACAGTGTATTATAGCTTTAGTTATATTACAATCTGTCCTTTAACCTATGCAGTAGCATTCAGCCATATATAGATATCTTGTGAAACATGCATGCCATAGCATAGATGTAAGTTTTCACCATGCTTTAGGTGACAGCTTCTACAACGGAAATGGATTTCTGGGCCCAATGCAATGTAAAATATTGTTTTTAAGATGCTAACCGGAATTTCTGAGCAATGGGATTTACGGAGTTATTCGATTTCTGTTTTAGAGTCGGAGATTCATACAGCACTAAAACAAGACTTTCAGTTTACCGAACATCAAGAACACACTGACACTAATCCTACATTAATCCCAATTTATTCAACCCACATTAAACTCCCATCAGATTGCATCACATATTTACACACAAGAGGCAGTTTACAGTGATCAATAAACCTACAATCCTGCACCTCTGTGAGAGTGAGTGTTGGACTGCAGCACTGGAAGAAAGCCATTTGGAACTTGCAACAATCTACAGACAGTAGTGCAGGTCAGGAATTGAACTCAGGTTGCAGGAGCTGTGTGGCAGTGTCTCTGCTATGTCATTGTACCACTTGGCACTTGCTCCAAACAGTCAAGGTTCATCTGCGACCAACTTGTATAAAATTTAACTCTAAAGAATGTCAACCCAGTCAACCAAATCACACACAAAATCAGAAAATATGTTTTCCCCTTTTATGACATTTAATAAAAAGGTTTAGGATATAAAACAACTGACTAGAAATCGGATGTGTTGGCATCGCATGCAATCCATTTTTAGGCTGAAAAATAAAGCATGATTGAGAACAGGGATCTAATGCAGCGGTGGCACAGTGGCACATTGGTAGAGTTGCTGCCTTACAGCGCCAGAGACCCTGGATCCATCCCAACAGCAGATGCTGTCTCCACTGAGTTTTTACATTCTCCCTGTGACCGCGTGGATTTTCTCCGGGTGCTCCAGTTTCCTCCCACACTGCAAAGGCATACAAGTATGTAAGTTAATTTGCTTCGGTAAAATTATAAAATTGTCCCTAATGTGTAGGATAGTGTTAGTGTACAGGACGACCACTGGTCGGCGTGGGCCCGATGGGCAGAAGGGCCCATTTCCATGCTATATCTCTGAAGTCTAAAGACAAATTGCATTAAGTGCAAGATTTGTGATGCAGATCTACTGCGTGTCTGACCCTTGCACCCGTGCAGTGAAGTTCAACAGCATGCAACATAAACCTGCATGCTGTTCCCATCATTTTAATGTATAGGTTGTGCCATCTGCAGGCTGTTCATGTCGAAACAGACATTCACACAGCCTCTCGGGTCTGCTTGTGCGTCTCTTTAAGGAGTCCTGGATGAAGAGATTAAAGTCTAGCCCATGGAACCGGCAAAGGATAAATTGCATTGGCCATGGATAAATTACTTTTAAAGCAGTCATTGTTTTGTGTCCTCGCTGGCTGCAAGCTTTTCACTCTCACCAATGGAGTCTTCACCCATCCACGGACATGGCGATCTGAACCAAGCTACCCATTTCTCCCCACTTGGTCACTGATTACATCACCACCCTGATGACTAAGCCCATGCATCACATCGCTACTGCTAAACAGACTCCACTGGCTACCATGTGTGCCCTCGGTGATCACTAGACCTACCACCCTTGACTCGAGAATCATACATCACGGAAACAGGCCATTCGGCGCAGCTTGCCCATGTTGACCAAAATGCCCCCATCTACACTAGTCTCACCTGCCCGCAATTGGCCCATATTCCTCTAAACATTTCCTATCCATGTCCCTGTCCAAATGCTTTTTAAATGCCACTCATCCCATACACACACAACTCTCTGATTCGAAAAAGATGCCCCTCAAATTCCTATTAAATCTTTCCCCTCTCACCTTAAACGTATGTCCTCTGGTTCTTGATTCCCCGACTGTAGAAAAAAGACTCTGCATCTATAATATCTATTCTCCTCACGATCTTATACCCCTCTATATGATCACCACTCATCCTCTCATTGTCTAGGTGCTACCCTAAACTAAACTAATTACAAAATCTGTTTGTCTAAACGAGCAGCTTCTAGCTTTATCTCTACAAGACATTCCCAGCTGGTGAACAGCCAAATATTTGAAGTGCCACTGCAAACCATCTGATCAATACGCTGAAAGATGCATAAACCATCTTAGAGACAATGAAATATATTCCAAGATGGCTTAGTGGTTTAGCAGATAGTGCACTACATCTCAGCTCCAGCAACCTGGGTTTCATCCGCCGCTTTCTGTGTGGAGTATGCATGTTCCCCAAGGTTCCTTAACATCCTAAAATATGCTGGTTGGTAGGTTAATTGGCTTCTATAATAACTCTGGTGTAGGTGAGTGGTATGAAAATGATGCCGAGACGCAACGGTAGAGTTACTGCCTTACACCGCCAGAGACCCGGGCTTGATCCTGACTACAGGTGTTGTCTGTTCGGAGTTTGCACGTTCTTCCTGTGACCATGTG
Organism: Amblyraja radiata; assembly: GCF_010909765.2. NCBI lineage: Eukaryota > Metazoa > Chordata > Chondrichthyes > Rajiformes > Rajidae > Amblyraja > Amblyraja radiata. The sequence continues at coordinate 21,982,770 of NC_045982.1, read as the reverse complement.
GGTTTTCTCCAGGTGCTCGTTGGGTTGACAATTAAAATCAGTACCGATTGCTAACAAATAATTAAAACTATTAAAATCAACAAACGCAGGTCTTTATCCACAGGGTTGGGAATCCAAACTGGCACCTAGCCTTTTTCCTACCTCGCCTCACCAAACTGCAGAGCATATTGGACAATACAGCTCACCCCCTCCATGGCACACTGATCAACCTGAGGAGCAACTTCAACAACTGACTGATTCCACCAAGATGCAGCAGAGAACGCCACAAGAGATCCTTTTTCCTTGTGGTTATCAAACTGTACAACTCCTTCCCCTTCTGTCGTGGGGTAGACTGACTCCCCTTCACCTCCCCAATCTTTGCAGATCCCAAATCCTGGACTTTACACTCATCACTTTGATTTTGTGTTTCATGTATCTCGTTGTGTTTCATGACTGTTAGCAGATCATATTCTATCGTATTGTATCATATGTGCAGATGTGCACACTGGCTGAGAAATGCCTGGCTAGTTTAGTTTAGTTTATTATTGTCATGTGTACTGAGGTACAGTGAAAAGTGTTTTTTTGTTGCGTGCTATCCAGCCAGCGAGAAGACTATATACGATCACAATCAAGCTGTCCACAGTGTGAGGAACTGTCAGAACTGTTGCTGTCTCTTGTCTCAGCTGAGCAACTTGTTAAAGACATAGTGTGGGATGCACAGTAGCACAGCCAGTAGAATCTCTGCTTCCTCATGCCTATGACCGAGGTTCAGTCCTAAACTTGGATGCTGCCTCAGTGGAGTTTGCATGTTCCCCCTGTGACCACATAGCTTTGGTTTCTTCCACATTACAAATATGTATGGGATGGTAGGTTAATTAACCATTGGAAATTGCTCCTAATGTCTAAATAAGTTGTAAAATCTGGAGGGTTAATGAAATGTTTAAAGAATAAAATATCTTGCTTTTTTGAGATTCAGCACTGACACAAGTCCTTTGGCCCACCTTGACCACACCGACTATTGTTCACCAGTGTTCATCTTTGATTCTGATGGACCACTTTGCATTTATTTCCTACACACTATGGACAATTTGCAGAGGCCATTTAACCTTCAAATGCACATGACTTTGGGATATGGGAGGAAACAGTAACACCTAGTGGAAACACATGTGGTCACACAGGCAATGTGCAAACTTCACACAGACAACACCCGAGATAAGGATCAAACCTGGGTCTCTGTCGCCGTGAAGCAGCAGATCTACCAGCTGCGCCACTGTGTCACCAACCAATGGGCTAGTTTAAATATGTATTTGTTGATTAGCATGGACTCAATGGGCTGAAGGGCCTGTATGTCCACGATATGACAGTGATGCGAGGTAGATGCCAAAGACTTCAAGGTCAGTAGGTCAAAGACACTGCTAAAAGGATGGCTTCATAAACTGAGTTATGGGGCACGGGCATTGCATAAATGCATGAGCTGTAAAATTGTGGCCAATTTTGTGTAAAGGTGCTGAAGGGCTTTCGAGATTTACTGGAATGGTTTCATGAGATGTATCTGTGGACAAGCCAGAGAAACTGTGACTGTTCTATTTAAAACAAAGAAGGCAAAGGAATAATTTGATGGACATGTCCAACATTTTCTGGAGCTTTTTGATAAAGTAAGTCATAAAGCACAGCACAAAATAAATCAAAAAGAGAAAATATATTACTTGGTGTCAAAGCTAGTCCTTCCAAATGCACTCCAGTCATTCCTCCATCCTTGCTCATTCCCCATCCAAGGAGAAGTTGTTTCCCCCGACATGCTAGTAACCAAACATCACAGACTTAAGGCAATTGCCCAAACAGTCAAAAGTGACATGGGGATAAGAAATTCTGATTGTAAGGTAGATTACAATTTCTGAAAGTATAGTCGAAGCAAATTAAATAAATAGTTTTTAAAATGTAATTAGAACATAAATTTGCTGGATAACAGGGAAAGAAGAGGTGAGTGTGATTAACTTGCCGTTTGCCTATTTGAGTGCCATAATTCTTGGATTAAAAGTGAATTGCTTTTGGGATCACGAGGCAATATGAGGCAAGGAGCAGCATCACCACCATAACACTGAAGCTGAAAAAAATTACAGCCAAATTATTGGATTAAAATTAGAAATATTTGTGCCCGTTTTTTTTTCATAAATCATGCATAACAATGGTTTCCTTTCCTTGTTAGTTGTTGCACGTGATATTTACAATAGAGGTTTGATCTCAGCCCATGCCCTTTGTTGTTCATCAATAATAAATAATGACACAGTGCGGAAAGTTAAAATAAAGTCTCTCTGCTGCCACATTGTTTTATTTTTGCTGACTCCCCATATTTAATACAGTGCTAGCGTTTAGCAAATAGACACACTGACATGGATGACAGGGTCTGTACACCAAAGGCAGCGATCTGTAAACCCCATGTATCTTAAAACCCATGTACTTTTCCGAATCTTCCCCTACCCTGATTTCTCCTCACACTAAATTTCCTCCTTTTCTATTTCACGACTCTCTCTGTTTGTTTCAATTTCCACCCTACTGGTAAATTTATTGGTCTTGAATCCCCCTCATTGGATATATTTTGTGGCATTATTGATTTATGATCTTCAATTTTACCAATTACCATGTTCATAGCATTTCAAGTTCATAGCATCTTGCATCGTGGAGTAATATTCATTAAAATGAATGAAATCTTCAATTTGGTTGAGGTGAAATTGTACTTCTGATGTTGAATGCCAAATGATTAAGGTCAATTGTGAACAATTAGATTATTATTGATTGTATTTTTAAGTTTATGTGCACAATTTTGTTCGTAGAGTCATTGAATCTTAGAGTCATAGAGTGATACAGTGGAAACAAGCTCTTTGGCCCAACTCGTCCGCACCGGCCAACATGTCCCAGCCAACCTCATCCTCTATGCCAGCATTTGGTTCCTATCCCTCCAAACTTAACCTATTCATGTACCTGTCCAACTGTTTGTTAAATGTTGGCATAGTCCCTGCCTCAACTACATCCTCTGGCAGCTTGTTCCATACAAACACCACCCCTTGTGTGAAAAAGTTACCCTTCAGATTGCTATTAAATCTTTTCCCCTTCACCTTAAACCTATATCCTCTGGACCTCAATTCACATACTATGGGCAAGAGATCCTGTGCATCTATCCAATCTATTCCTCTCATGATCTTATACACCACTATAAGATCACCCCTCATTATCCTGCGTTCCAAGGAATACTGTCCCAGACTACTCAACCTCTGCCTATAGCTCAGTCTCTCTAGTCCTGGCAACATCCTTGTAAATCTTCTCTGTAGCTTTCCAGCTTGACAGCATATTTCCAATAACATGGTGCCCGGAACTGAACACAGTACTCTAAATATGGCCCCATCAACGTCTTATGAAACTGTAATGTGACCTCCCTTCTTATATGCTCGATACTCTGGCTGATGAAGGCCAAAGTGCCAAAAGCCTTTTTGACCACATGATCTACCTGCGACTCCACCTTCAGGGAATTATGCACCTGCACTCTTAGATCCCTCTGCACCCCAGAGCCCTAGCATACAATGTTAGACTTCCCAAAATGCAGCACCTCATATTTTTCTGCATTAAATTCCATCAACCATTCCTCAGTCTACTTGGTGAATTGGTCAAGATCCTGCTATAACTTTTCACAACCATCTTCACTATCTACAAAACCACCCACTTTTACATCATCTGCAAACTTGCTAATCTTACCGTGTATATTCTCATCCAAATCATTGATATAGATTACAACCAGTAACGGGTCCTGCACTGAACCCTTAGCCACAGGACTAACAACAGGCCTCCAGTCCAAGAAGCAACCTTCCACCATCACCCTCAGCTTCCTTCCATGTAGCTATCTCTCCTTGGATCCCATTCGATCTAACCTTCTAGAACAGCCTACCATGAAGATCCTTGTCGAAAGCTTTACTGACATCTACAGCTCTGCCCTCATCATCCTTTTTGGTCATATCTTCAGAAAAATCAATCAGATTTTGTGAGACATGATCTCCCATGTACAAACACATGCTGACTTTCCCTAATCAGCCCTTGTCCATCTAAATGCCTGTATATCCTATTCCTAAGAATACCTTCTGGTAACTTTCCAACTATAGATGTTAAGCTCACTGGCCTATAGTTCCCAGCATTTTCCCTGCAGCCCTTCTTGAATAAAGGCACAGCATTCACCACCGTCCACTCTTCCGGCACCTCTCCTGCATTTAAAGATGACTCGTAAATTTCAACCAGGGATCCTGCAATTTCCTCTCCAGTTTCCCACAATGTACTCGGATACATATGATGATTTTACAAGAGCTTTGCATTCATTTTAAATATCCTATTTTGCTTTCTCATATTTGGCTCCATACCTTCAGTACCTGCAGATACCGTAGCTTAACTTGGAAAATAAGCATATTCATTGACGGTTTCTGCACCGTGTAATGTGTTTTGAAATTAACTTTCCTATGTTATCTTAGACCTCAGATGCACTGGTGAAAGTGATGGATCTCCACTGTGAAGGAGATTAGTCAATAATTTTTTACCACAGGTGGGCCGATGTTCAGTGTCCCTGGAGTTGAATCGTGTCAGAAATGAAGTGCATCGGATTATATATTTCACATCATCTTGGAACAGCAGCAAATGTCAATTTATCTCCGTGTACTTATCTTACCAAAGTTGAATGCTTCTTCATGTTGTAATTCTATTACAAACACGTAAATTACTTTTGTTTTGCTGTGAAAATGAGAACTAATTCATCACTTATGTTTTTTTACTCTTGCACATTTTGCCCCAGGTGCTTCTCTGCAGGCATCATTCTTGAAATGTTTGCAAACAAATTTCCCTTGTGTTGCACCAGCAATTGCACAAAAAATCGAAGTGATTATTTTATGGATGGAACTAATATTGAATGAATCGGGAGAGTAACCAGAAGAGCATTATGTCTTTAGATCATTTGGAAATATAGGCAGAGAAATGACGGATGGGGTTTAACCAAAATATATGAGGTGACGCATTTTGGGTGGGTCAAATGCGAGAGGGAAGTATACAATTACTGACAGAACCTATAGACGCAGAGATTTACAGAGGCATCTTGGGGTGCAAGACCACAGCTCCCTGAATGTGGCAACACAGGTGCATAAGATAGCCATATGGCATGTCTGCCTTCATTGATCACAGCATTAAGTTGAAGAGTTGAGAAGTCATGGTGCAGTTGTATAAAACATTGCTAATACCACATCTGGAGTACTCTGTGGAGTTCTATTCACCACATTGTAGGAAGAGGTGAAGGCTTTGTCAGAATGCAGAAGAGATTCAATGTATGTTGCGTAGATTGTAATGAATTAGCTATGGGAAATATTGGATGAACATGAACACAAATGTGTTCTCTGGAGAGATCACTGGTGCTCGATAAAGTTGAATATCCTTTAGCTTAGTGATACAGCGTGGAAACAGGCCCTTGCTCGACCATCAGTTACCCATTCACACTAGTTCTATATTATCTCACTTTCCCATCTGACACACTAGGGGAAATTGACAGAAGCCAATTAACCTACAGATCTGCACGTCTTAGGAATGTATGAGAAAACCATTTGCCAAACTGTGATGCAATTTTACAGGGCGCTTTCCAGAAATTGGAGAGACCCATCCATCAGTGTTTGGAAAGGGTCAATTCTTGATACCTCTCCCTTCAATTAGTGCAGAAAGCATATAAATAGTTTAAAAGTATTGGAAGAAATGGAGGAAGAGTGACATTGTCATTTAACAGATAGAGTAGTGCAGTAATTTGCTGTGCTACTGTATAATTGGTGTCACTGAACAAAGATTATGCATTCAGATGTGATATTGAATAAAAATAAGATGAAGGAAAAAGACTGGAGGGAGATTCTCTCTATTTTTAACAGTGCTCTGCTGTTGATGGGCATTAATGATTATTGATAATTTAGTTTTTCATTCTCACTGTGGAGAGCGAAAAACAAGGCTCAACAAATATCATGAATTTCAATTTAGCCATATTTCGGTTTAGGTCACACGCTAAGACTTAAAATATTTGGCGTATAGCTTAGTAAACTACAGGATTTTGCATTAACAGTTCAATTTTAGGCCTTAGGTAGTAAGTGAAGCAGATTCAATTTTAAATTTTGTCATCTATTTTGCACAAAGGATAGGCTGCTAAATGTAAAAAAATAATTTCAACACAAATCTCATCTTTAAAACCTGGAGCTTACTTAAGTGATTTGGTTTGTTAGATATTAGGGTTGTGCATCTGTTCAATTAAATTGTTAGCATCACATCTTTTAAAAAGTTATAACTTTGAGATTGGTGGCTTGTGTTAACAGGATAGGATTAACACTTCACTTGCTACTTCACATGGCAATTTTCTGTCAACCCATAGCATATATTGATTGAATTGTAATTGATCTCATTGCAAAATTGGGTACAAAAGGACAAAGATACAACCAGCATACTTTAATGATTTTATTTGGTGCAAAAAATAATTGTATGTTGCTTCTGAGAAAAGTATTATTACATGTCGTCAGGTGCTAAACTGTTCTTCTCTACTATTCTCTGCATTGACATCCAGCTGAAATATATTATTTTTTATTTCAAACCTTGTTTGCAGTTCACATTTCAAACTGCATTTTAATTCTAAGCCTTGCTCCATTGCTATGAGATGAAAATTGTGTCCAATTGAATTTTAATTGAATAAGACACTTAATGCCAAAAGGTAGGTGTCAAAGCTTAGATTTCGCAAAAGCATTCTATCGGCAACCTTTGTCACGACTGAAGGAGGAGGGTTCAACGAAGTGGCAAGTCAGAATGAGAGAAAATGTCTCCAGGCAGCTGACAGCACAACCCACTGGGGATTTTGCTTGACAACGGCTTCAGATGCAAATTTGGAGAGTTTTTTTCTGTGACTCTCCACAGCAGCAGGCTCGACTCAAGACAAGCAGTGCAAGAAGCTGCAAGTTGGAGTTTGCCATTACTGTTCTGCCAACGTACCATCTCCATGCGGCATGGCAACTTCTGCTCTGCTTGCCAATCATTGCCACCTTATCAGTTCATCTTCACACTGAGGAGGAAGCCAATTCCAAGAGGATTTGCTGGAGACCAAATGATTAGCAACTCTGAATGCAAAGTATAAAAAGCAACAATAACGCTTCACTGCCCTGCTGTGCCTCATTTCCTTCAATGCCACCGAACATAACGGCAAGTATCCAGCACCATAAGGATCAGGTGCTGTGATGCCAGCAGAAGTTTTGTTAGTTGAACGAAATCACAACTAAAACTACAGATACTGATATTCTGAAATAAAAATAGAAAATGCTAGAAACACTGACCAGGTCAGACAACATTTGTGGAAAGGAAAGAGAATTAACATTTCTACATTGATAGTCACAAAGTGCCTGGAGTAATTCAGTGGGTCAAGCAGCATCTCTGGAGGAAAAGGATTGGTGACAATTTGGCACCTATCCATTTTCCTCCAGAGATGCTGCCTGACCCGTTGAATTACTCCAGCGCTTTGTTTCTATCATTGGTATAAACAAGCATCTGCAGTTATTTATTTCTAATTTCGAACATTTCTGATCATTAAACATCAATTGCATTTAGAACCAAGTCAATAGATATTTTTAAGGTGGAAATTGGCAGAGTCTTGATCAGTAAAAGTGTCAAGGGTAATGAGGAGAAGGCAGGAGAATAGGGTTGAGAGGGAACGATACATCAGCCATGATTGAATGGCGGAGTGGACTTGATGGGCCAAATGACCTTATACTGCTCCTATCTCAAAGTGAGATTTCCTACTGCGTAGTGTTGTAGTAGGGAAAAAGAATGGAAGAATACCCTTTTTAGTCAGGTGACCTGCTGCATATCCAGCTCTGAGGATCGTTCATGGGGTAGCCCTTTTTCTTAACCAGTAAAGAGTGGCAATAACAAAAGGTTTTTATTATTGATATAAAATAGAAGCAACAAGAAAACTAGAAAAGATAGAGAATTACCTTGAAAAATGTGTCTACCTTTTAAGTGTTCTTTTGCACTGGTAGCATTAACCACCAGTGGGTTTTACTAGCATGCTGGTGAGGTTTTTGGGGCCAGATATAGTTGCAATCCCTTGCAAGCTGCCTCTGAAATCTGGCTATGAAGCTCCTGCCTACACTTGAGGCAAGGACACCCAAACCAAGGCCTGTCTAAACATCAGAACAAATGGGTTTCTGGCAGGCATTCAGTTCCTCATTTCATCAGCAAAATCATGACTTCCTCTCCCTTCTCAGGTCATTTATTATTTCCCATTTGATAAATTTGCACTCTGTCTCCTGTCAGAAAGTCTCCTTGCAAAGGCTATGAAGAATGAGCATAGGGTGTAAGGGTGATAAAAATGTTATAAAAGCTACTTTCAGAAACTGTCAGAGGCACAATGGCCTACTTTTGTGTGATATGTTTCTATGAACGTGAACAGAAGAAAGTTAACCTAGTGTGGTTTTCACATCACTTGTATTTATTTGGATAGCCTTGGGGACAGAGTTTTGTGTGCATGCGTGGCAAAATCATTGCTGATATTTTAATGTATTCTGAAGAGTTTTGAATCTCGATCTGTATAGTTAAAAATATTTGTGGTGACATGAGCAGTTGGCAAACAAACTCACAATCAAAATGCCAAATGTATTGAAATATTATTCTTTCCTTTCTTAAATTACCCTGAAATTCATTGTGAATGATTGCTGACAAGTTTCTTTTTGCCATTGATAATCCCCATGTGAAACAAATATCAACTTCGAAATTGGAATTAGAAGTGATCAAATGATAATTAGTAGCTGTCATTTTGACATTAATAAAACTGTATCTATATTTGCAACAATATGTTACATACCCCGTTACTTTATTTGGTTGGGTATTTGGAAGGTGATTGAAAGAGTATTAATTGTTACTCAATGTATTAAGTATCCAAAATTATCTAATATTATTACTCGAGGGGATTAAAGAGGGAATTACAGAGCCACTGTTCAAAATTACTCTGGTGCATTTGAACATTCGTGTTCAACCTTAGTTTTTTTGCTGCATCTACAAGCATTAGTGCTGATTAGATTTAGAGTCACAGTGATGCAGTGTGGAAACAGGTCCTTCAGCCTAACATGCCCATACCAACCAACATGTCCCATCTACACTTGTCCCACTTGAGTCATTGAGTCATAGAGTCAGAGGGTGATACAGTGTCGAAACAGGCACTTTGGTCCAACTCGCCCACAGTGGCCAACACGTCCCACCTGCCAGCATTTGGTCCATATCACTCCAAACCTAACCTATCCATGTACTTGTCTAACTGTTTCTTAAATGTTGGGATAGTCCTTGCTTCAACTACCTCCTCTGGCAGCTTGTTCCATAAACATGTGAAAAAGTTACTCTTCAGATTGCTTTTAAATCTTTTCCCCTTCACCTTAAACCTATATCCTTTGGTCCTCAATTAACCTACTCTGGGCAAGAGACACTGTGCATCTACCCAATCTATTCCTCTCATGATCTTATACACGGCTATAAGATCACCCCTCACCATCCTGCACTCCAAAGAATATAATCCCAGACTGCTCAACCTCTGCATATAGCTCAGACACTCTAGTCCTGGCAACATCCTTGTAAATCTTTACTGTACCTTTCCAGCTTGACAGCATCTTTCCTATAACACGATGCCCAGAACTGAACACAATAGCCTGAATGTGGCCTCACCAACATCTAATGCAACTGCAACGTGACCTCCCAACTTTTATATGCAATACTCTGGCTGATGAAGGCCAAAGTGCCAAAAGCCTTTGAAACCACCTGACCTACCTGCGACTCCACCTTCAGGGATCCATGCACCTGCACTCCTGGATCCATCTGCTCCACAACACACCCCAGAATCCCAGCATACAATGTGTAGGTTCAGCCCATGTTAGACTTCCCAAAATGCAGCACCTCACATTTTTCTGCATTAAATTCTATCAACCATTCCTCAGCCTACTTGGTGAATTGATCAAGATCCTGCTGCAATTTTTCACAACCATCTGCAAAACCACCCACTTTTGCATCATCTGCAAATTTGCTAATCTTACTGTGTATATTCTCATCCAAATCATTGATATAGATTACAACCTATAATGGGCCCTGCACCGAACCCTGAGGCACACCACTAACCACAGGCCTCCAGTCCAAGAAGCAACCTTCCAACATCACCCTCAGCTTCCTTCCATTCTGCTATCTCTCCTTGGATCCCATTCGATTTAACCTTCCAGAACAGCCTACCATGAGGAACCTTGTCAAATGCTTTACTGAAGCCCATATGTACAACATCTACACTTCTGCCCTCATCAACCTTTTTGGTCATGTCTTCAGAAAACTCAATCAGGTTTTGTGAGACACGATCTCCCATGTACAAACCCATGGTGACTATACCCAATCAGCCCTTGTCCATCTAAATGCCTTTATATCCTATCCCTCAGATTACTTTCTGATAACTTACCAACTATAGATGTTAAGCTCACTGGCCTATAGTTCCCAGCATTTTCCCTGCAGCCCTTCTTGGACAAAGGCACAACATTCACCACCGTCCACTCTTCCGGCACCTCTCCTGCATTTAAAGATGACTCGTAAATTTCAACCAGGGATCCCACAATTTACTCTCCGGTTTCACACATTGTTCTAGGATATATATGATAATTTGACAAGAGCTTTGCATTCATTTTAAATATCCTATTTTGCATCCTCATATTTTGCTCCATATCTCCAGTACCTGCAGGTACTGTAGCTTAACTTGGAAAATAAGCATATTCATTGACGGTTTCTGCACAATGTAATGTGTTTTGAAATAAACTTTCCTATGTAATCTCAGGCCTCAGATGCACTGGTGAAAGTGATGGATCCCCACTGTGAAGGAAATTAGTCAATAATTTATTACCACAGGTGGGCCGATGTTCAGTGTCCCTGGAGTTGAATCGTGTTAGAAATGAAGTGCGTCGGGTTATATATTTCACATCATCTTGGAACAGCAGCAAATGTCAATTTATCTCGGTGTACTTATCTTCCCAAAGTTGAATGCTTCTTCATGTTGTAATTCTATTACAAACACGTAAATTATTTTTGTTTTGCTGTGAATTTTTCCAAAGAAAATGAGAAATAATTCATCACTTATGTTTTTTTATTCTTGCACATTTTGCCCCCGGTGCCTCTCTGCAGGCATCATTCTTGAAATGTTTGCAAACAAATTTCCCTTGTGTTGCACCAGTAATTCCACAAGACAATCAAATTGATTATTTTTTGGATGGAATTAATTTTGAATGAATCAGGAGAGTAACCATAACATTGGTGTCTTCAGATCATCTGGAAATATAGGCAGAGAAATGACTGATGGGGTTTAACCGAAAAATGTGAGGTGATGCATTTTGGGTGGGTCAAATGCGAGAGTGAAGTCTACAATTACTGACAGAACCCATAGACGCAGAGATTTACAGAGGGATCTTGGCATGTAAAGGGCCTGTCCCCCTTGGAAGACCTAATCTGCAAGTTTAGAAGAGTGTCTTCGACCTTCAAACTCGCAGCATGGTCGACACATGGTCCTAGGAGGTCCTATGAGGTTGCTTGAACTCTCCTTCATGCTCGAGGGAAGTTCCCGAATACTCATGGCCTTAGCTAGGTCGAGAGCAGCCGTAGGCAATCTCCTTCGCTGACCAGGCATTTTGATTGGCTCATTGGAGTTTTCAGGACCAAGGAAGACCTACCGGTAGGCAAAATACCTGCTAAACTTTATTATACTTCTTAAAAGTGTCTCCACTCCTTCCCCCTCCCCCCCTTCTATCCCCTTCTCTCTCCCAGCCCTCTCTAAAGGACTTACCGTTACTGTGCACATTTTACTTTCTTCTTCATCGCGGGTGTGAATTTCAGACAGTGCTCCCCCGCTTTCCCTGGCCCCCACCTTCGAGATGTGTTTGTGTGTGTGTGTGTGTGGTCGGTCGATCCAGCTCGCGGTTCCAATGCGGATGGTCAATCCAGCTCGAGGTTTTCCAGGCGAGTGAAGGTCGAAGACACTGCTGGACTCGCGGATTAAGTCGCCCAAGTGGGACAGCCCCTTAAGACCACAGCTCCCTGAAAGGGGAAACACAAGTGCATAAGATAGCCATATGGCATGTCTGCCTTCATTGATCACAGCATTAAGTTGAAGAGTTGAGAAGTCATGGTGCAGTTGTATAAAACATTGCTAATACCACATCTGGAGTACTCTGTGGAGCTCTATTCACCACATTGTAGGTAGAGGTGAAGGCTTTGTCAGAATGCAGAAGAGATTCAACGCATGTTGCCTGGATTGTAATGAATTAGCTATGGGAAGTGTTGGACGAATATGAACACAAATGTTTTCTCCCGAGAGCTCACTGGTGCTCGATAAAGTTGAATATCCTTTCGTTTAGAGATACAGCGTGGAAACAGGCGCTTGGTCGACCAACAATTACCCATTCACACAAGTTCTATATTATTTCACTTTCACATCCGACACACAAGGGGGAATTGACAGTAGCCAATTAACCTACAGACCTGCACGTCTTTGGAATGCCTCGGCGTAGAGGGAGAATAAGAAGGGATGAGACAAAGACTTAAGACTTTTGCCTTCCATCACAGTGAGGAGGTGCCTGGTGAACTCACTGTGGTGTATGTTAATTTGTGTTTATTGTGTGTTTTTGTCATTTTTACTCTATGTAGGACTGCAAGGCAACAAAATTTCGTTCAGACCGCAAGGTCTGAATGATAATAAAGGCTACTTTGGCTTTGACTTTGATGTATTAGAAAAGCATTTGCCAAACTGTGATGCAATTTTACAGGATGCTTTCCTGAATTTGGAGAGACCCATCTATCAGTGTTTAAAAAGGGTCCGTCCTTTGCCAGTGAGCTATTCTGATACCTCTCCCCTCACTTAGTACAGAAAGGCATATAAATAGTTTAAAAGGATTGGAAGAAATGGAGAAAGTGAAATTGTCATTTAACAGATAGAGTAGTGCAGTAATTTGCTGTGCTACTGTATAATTGGTTTCACTGAACAAAGACTATGCATTCAGATGTGATATTGAATAAAAATAAGATGAAGGAAAAGTGCGACTGGAGAGAGATTCTCTCTATTTTTAACCTCATGCAGTGCTCTGGTGTTGATGGGCATCAATGATTATTGATAAATTACTTTTTCATTCCCACTTTGGAGAGAGAAAACAAGGCACAACCAATATCATGAATTTCAATTTTACCATATTTCAGTTTAGGTCACATGCTAAGATTTATTTGGCATATTAATTTAAACTATTTGGCATATTGCTTAGTAAACTACAGGATTTTGCATTAACATTTCAATTTTAGGCCTAAGGTAGTAAGTGAAGCAGATTCAATTTTAAAGTTTGTCATATAATTTGCACAAATGATAGGCTGCTAAATGTTAAAAAAATAATTTCAACACAAATCTCATCTTTAGCTCCTGGAGGTTTCTTAAGTGATTTGGTTTATTAGACATTAGGGTTGAACATCTGTTAGATTAAATTGTTAGCATCACATCTTTTAAAAAGTTATAACTTTGAGATTGGTGGCTTGAGTTAACAGGATAGGATTATCACTGCTACTTCACTTGGCAATTTTCTGTCAACCCATAGCCTATATAGATTGAATTGTAATTGATCTCATTGCAAAATTGGGTACAAAAGGACCAAGATACAACCAGCATACTTTAATGATTTTATTTGGTGCAAAAAAGAATTGTAAGTTGCCTCTGAGAAGAGTATTATTACATGCATTATGTCTTCAGGTGCTAAACCATTCTTCTCTACTATTCTCTGCATTGACATCCAGCTGAAATATATTATTTTAATTTCAAACCTTGTTTACAATCACATTTCAAGCTGCATTTTTATTCTAAGCCTCGCACATTACTATGAGATGAAGATTGTGTCCAATTGAATTTTAATTGAATAAGACACTTAATGCCAAAAGGTAGGTGTCAAAGCTTAGATTTCGCAAAAGCATTCTATCGGCAACCTTTGTCATGAATAAAGGAGGAGGGTTCAATGAAGTGGCAAGTCAGAATGAGAGAAAATGTCCCCAGGCAGCTGACAGCACAACCCACTGGGGATTTTGCTTGTCGACTGCTTCAAATGTTAATTTGGAGAATTTTTGTCTGTGACTCTCCACAGCAGCAGGCTCGACTCGAGACAAGCAGTGCAAGAAGCTGCAAGTTGGAGGTTGCCATTACTGTTCTGCCAATGTACCATCTTCATGCGGCATGTCAACTTCTGCTCTGCTTGCCAATCATTGCCACCTTATCAGTTCATCCTCACACTGAGGAGGAAGCCAATTCCAAGAGGATTTGCTGGAGACCAAATGATTAGCAACTTTAAATGCAAAGTATAAAAAGTAACAATAACGCTTCACTGCCCTGCTGTGCCTCATTTCCTTCAATGCCACCCAACATAACGGCAAGTATCCAGCACCATAAGGATCAGGTGCTGTTTTGTTAGTTGAAAGAAATCACAACAAAAACTACAGATGCTGATATTCTGAAATAAAAATAGAAAATGTTGGAAACACTGACCAGGTCAGACAACATCTGTGGAAAGGAAACATTTCGACATTGATAGTTTCAGGTCAGGATGCTTTTTCAGTCTGTTCTACTGAGTTCCTCCAGCTGTTTTTCTTAATATATCTTTGCAAGCCTCTGGCCACAATGTAAGAATATTCCTCTTAAATGAATAAGTTGCTTAACAGTTAACATTTGCAACCAACATGTGCATTAATGTTATAGGTGGAATTGACAGTGTTGAAAAGTGGTTCTTTTAAACCAATGACGATGATGTGTACTCATTCAAATCTTATAATTCTCAATTATTCATAATTCCTTTTAAGGATGATTGAATACTAGATGTGCAGTAAAAAAATATTCATCCGAGTGCTCTTCAAGCATGCTGCAGATAGGTTTTTTAAGGTGAAATCTTTTAGCTGGGATATTAAGCCTGGCTATCTTTTTGTCCACATTGAAATTACAAAGGCTCTGCAGGAGAACAAAGTAATGCTTGTGTTAGTGAACCCTTTCACCTGTGAAAATGTACTGAAGATGGGGGTAAAAATTTTTATCGTGTTTTTTATTGTGCGCGAGATAAAATCTTTGAATAAATAATTATGATCAGAGTCACTTCAACCAGCACGATGGCACAGCAGCAGAGCTGTTCCCTCACAGAGCCAGAGACCCGGGTTTGATTCTGACTACTGTCTGTGCGCTGTTTGCGTTGGTTTTCACTGGGTCCTCTAGTTTCCTCCCACATTCCAAAGACATGCAGGTTTGTAGGCTAGCAGTTTGGACAGCACATTTGGATAGCAGTAACAGGATTGGTCCTAGTCAGCATGGATTTACGAAGGGGAAATCATGCTCGACTAATCTTCTGGAATTTCTTGAGGAAGTAACTTGGAAAATGGACAAGGGAGAGCCAGTGGATGTAGTGTATCTGGACTTTCAGAAAGCATTTGATAAGGTCCCACATAGGAGATTAGTGGGCAAAATTAGGTAGAGTGCTGACATGTATAGAAAATTAGTTGGCAGACAGGAAACAAAGAGTAGGGATTAACGGGTCCCTTTCAGAATGACAGGCAGTGACTAGTGGGGTGCCGCAAGCAGGGCCGGTGTTAAGCCGATTTGACCGATTGCTCCCAATTGGGCCCCGCGCCTAATGGGGGCCCCGCACTAATGTTCAGTATTTCGTACGGAAATACGAATTCTCTTTGTTAAATAAAGATTTTTTTAAATTCGCCATCCGGATTTTTTTTAAACGAACATGCATAACAACCGCTGCACGGCCATCATACACAAACGATTTGTTAACTAGTGCTGTTAGCACTTCTTAACGGTAAGTAGTTAACACCTTGTTATGCGATGTCATGAATCTGCATCTATCCACATTCCTCAGTAAATGTTATAGTGTTTTGAACAAGTATTAATGACGCCGTGTTCAAAAGGGAACTGCAGATGCTGGAATATCGAAGGTACACAAAATTGCTGGGGAAACTCAGCGGGTGTAGCAGCATCTATGGAGCGAAGGAAATAGGCGACGTTTCGGGCCGAAACCCTTCTTCAGACTCATTTAATGACGCCGTGTTCCTTTGAATAAAATTCGCGCGGCGTCATTAATACTTGTTTAAAACACAATTACATTACTGAGGAATGTAGATCGATGACACGTTGAGAATTTCATTTAACTCACCATCATGAGTGAGGGCCCCGGACCGCGAGAAGGGGCTTCTTCCTGGTGTGCAGGTTAGTCATTCACCTACCGACCCACGTTGTGTCTCTCTGTCTTTTGCTCTCTCCCTCCCTCCCTCCCTTTTGCTCTCGCGCTCTCTCTCCCGCTCCCCGTCTCGTCTCTCTCTAGCTCTCCTACTCCCTCTCTATCACCCTGTCCCCTCAGCATTCCCGGAATCATTGATGTTTAGCGGTAGACACAAATGCTGGAGAAACTCAGCTGGTGAGGCATTCGCCTGGCCCACTGAGTTCCTCCAGCACTCTGTGTTTTTTGTTTGGCTCTGAAGTTGAAGGTGGCTCAGCGGGACGGGCAGCGGCTCTGGGGAGAGGGTTGTGTTTCTGGTCGAGACCCTTCTTCAGACAATCACAAGTACTCTCACCGACGCGAGTTCAGTTCGGTCTGAAGAAGGGTCTACTCTCCAGAGTCGCTGCGCTGCCTGTCTGCTGAGTTACTCCAGCTTTATGTCTATCTTCAATTTCAGAGAAATACAATTTCTCACGGGGGGCTTATAACGTCTCTAAACCCCTCTGGGACCCTCAGAACACCTCTAAACCCCCTCTAGCCCCCCTATTTCCCTCTATTCCCCTCTAAACAATTGTAAACACACCTGAACCCATCTGAAGCCCTCTAAACATCTCTAAACCGTTTAAACCCCCTAAGGCCGGCCATGCACGCACACACACAGACGCATACACACAAACACACACACTCAGTCACACAGACACAGAGACACAATCGCATACACTCATAAACACACACACACACACACACACACACACACATTCAATCTTTCAAAGTGCCGCTCATTTTATTAGATGTGTGACACTTTCATATAGTTTTTCAAAATTTTAGTATATCAAGCATTTAATGTTTTTTTTGGTTAAAGACGAGCATACTACACGAAATATAAACATACATAAATTTTTACTTTTCTAGAGTAGGGGCCCCGCCATCAATTTTCTAATTGGGCCCCGCAATTCCTAGCACCGGCCCTGGCCGCAAGGCTCAGTGCCGGGACCACAGCTATTTACAATATACATCAATGATTTGGATGAAAGGATTCAAAGTAACATTAGCAAATTTGCAGATGACACAAAGCTGGGTGGCAGTGTGAACTGTGAGGAGGATGCTATGAGAATGCAGGGTGACTTGGACAGGTTGGGGGAGTTGGCAGGTGCATGGCAGATGAAGTGTAATGTGGATAAATGTGAGGTTATCCACTTTGGTATCAAAAACAGGAAGGCAGATTACTATCTAAATGGCGTCAAATTGGGAAAAGGGGAAGGACAACGGTATCTGGGGGTCCTTGTTCATCAGTCTATGAAAGTTAGCATGCAGGTACAGCAGGCAGTGAATAAAGCGAATGGCATGATGGCCTTTATAACAAGGGGAGTCGAGTATAGGAGCAAAGCGGTCCTTCTGCAGTTGTACAGGGCCCTTGTGAGACCACACCTGGAGTATTGTGTGCAGTTTTGTTCCCCTAATTTGAGGAAGGACATTCTTGCTATTGAGGGAGTGCAGCGTAGGTTTACAAGGTTAACTTCCGGGATGGGAATATTCTGAGAGAATGGAGCGGCAAGGTTTGTATACTCTGGAGTTTAGAAGGATGAGTGGGTATCTTATTGAAACATATAGGATTGTTAAGGGTTTGGACATGCTAGAGGCAGGAAACATGTTCCCGATGTTGGGGGAGTCCGGAACCAGGGGCCACAGTCTAAGAATAAGGGGTAAGCCATTTAGAACGGAGACGAGGAAACACTTTTTCTCACAGAGAGTTGTGAGTCTGTGGAATTCCCTGCCTCAGAGGGCGGTGGAGGCCGGTTCTCTAGATACTTTCAAGAGAGAGCTAGATAAGGCTCTTAAAGATAGTGGAATCAGGGGATACGGGGAGAAGGCAGGAACGGGGTACTGACTGGGGATGATCAGCCATGATCGCATTGAGTGGCGGTGCTGGCTCGAAGGGCCGAATGGCCTACTCCTGCACCTATTGTCTATTGTCTATTAATTGGCTTCTGTAAATTGCCGCTAGTGTACAGGATGTGAAATTGGGATAACATAATATTAATGAACGGGTGATCGATGGTCTTCATGGACACTGTGGGAGGAAGAGCCTGTTTCCACGCTGTTTCTTCATTTAGTTTAGTTTAGTTTAGAGATACAGCACGGAAACAGCGGGGCCTTGTCTGTGCCGACCTGCGATCCTAGCACACTAACAACATCCCACACACACTAGGGATAAATTAAAATTGTACTAGGCCGATTAGCTGATAAACTTGTACGTCTTTGGAGTGTGGGAGGAAACTGGAGCACCCGGAGGAAACCCAGGCAGGTCACGTGGAGAACGTACAAACTCCATACAGACACCGCCACCGTGCTGCCCGTTTACTAAAAAACTAAAAACTAAAACCATAAATGAAAGATAAATCTGAATACTTAATAGTTCTCTCCTTTCTATTTTGTTAATACTCTGCCAAAGGCTCTCCTTTTAGCCTCTTTCATTTTCAACCTTCCCTCTTTTCTTCCGATTTAATGGTGTGTTGATTTCGCTTATTTTTTATAAGATCTCGAATGTTAGTAACATGTTTTCTACATATGCAGGTTCTTACTCCCCCCAAAAAACTTATCAAACCAAGTTGTCTTTTAAAAAATGAAAATAAGTGCAGCTTGTGGAAAAACAAAATAAAATAAAATATACTGATCACACCCTGCACGTCAAGCAGTGTCTGCAAAGAGAGAAACCAAGTGGTGGTTTTAAGTCGAGGTTCATTTATCAGACTAGAGGTTAGAAATCAAAAATGTTGAAGACAAGGAAATGTAATGGAAAAAACACAGGAAAAGTTTGTATTAGGATGCAGACTGTGAAAGATTGAATGATCCAGGGTGAGTCTGAGTGAACTTTGTTATTGCAGCTAAACTGTCAGGAGGATGCGTACATTCAAGTAAGTGAATGAGCACAGAGCAGAGGTAGAAAGCAAAGCAATGTTGTAACAGTGAGATATACAACATTCAGTGTCTGGAAATCAGGTTAATGAGAATACTGGGAGTATTCCGCAGATGTTAATATTTGTGGCAAGCGAAAAAAATGAATTAATACTACATAGCAATTTCTCTTATTAGTATTGGCCAATATTCTGACACAACAGATCAGATAAATATCCTCCCTTGGTTTAAGTTAACTGCAAAAACAGCACTTTTACATCAATAGCAATGTATGTTTTTAAATCATGGATAACATTAAATGGTTTTTCTGTTGATGTACTAATATATCGTTATATATACTCACATGAGCACCCGGGATACTCCGCAGCCATCGTCTCCAGCAGGTTCCGTTTTTTCTCCCTGTTTCTGTAATCCTCTCTGGATTTATCGTAAAGAATTTCGTTGAATTGGTACCATTCTACAAGTTCCCCCTCTTGTTCCCTGGTGAAGTTATATAGCCTTACCTTCTGCCATCTTCCCTTTATATACGCGTCTGTTGAGGCTATTCCTACAACGGCTACTGGGAGGCAATCTGAAATCCACCTTGCTCACCCTCTCCCTGCTCCAAGGAGCCCACAAGCAGTGTTATCTGTGGCATCTCCTGTTGCCTCTCCACCTGTCTCTCTTGCTGCGTCTCCTCCTCATTCTCCTGCATGGCAAAAACCTTTCTGACATGCTTTACCCCCTTTCTTTGAGCTTTTCTGCGAGCCATCTCTGCAAGTGTTCCAGTGAAAAATGGACAACAATGACAATGACAATGAGGTGGGACGTCCTCGATGGACACATGTTCCATTGGCGATATTGAGACCACCTTTTTTACTCACCTTCTGTCCCCTCTGTCCAGCTTCCGGGTTCACCGTTCGCAAGAGTTCCCACGGTAAACGCAAGAGATTATTATGGATATCGCACTGGCCACTACGTCCATATAATGTTTCAATGTTCAACCACAAGTGTACAAGTCACTCTTGGAGAAATTCAAGCTTGCTTGAATTTTCTCCCGAGTCAACAAGTTACACGAGTACCTGCCGTTAGCGCCACGGTGGTCCACAGTGGTCCATGAATGCCGTACGGTTATCGTACGAGGTTCCCACGATGTTCAACTCTGGTTACCTCTTGCGTCAAGTCGCCCCGTGAGAAAGCCCCATTAAGATACAGCCCAGCAAGATAATCTTTATATTCACTGCTTTCCTGCAAATTCAATTCCTCCAAAACAGTTTCAGTTAAACTCTAATACAAAAGATAGACACAAAAAGCTGGAGTAACTCAGCAGGTCAGAAGAAGGGTCTCGACGAGAAACATCACCTATTAATTTTCTCCAGAGATGCTGTCTGACCCGCTGAGTTACTCCAGCTTTTTGTGTCTATCTTCAGTTTAAACCAGCATCTGCATTTCATTTCTGAACTTTAATACAAATCATGTTGGGGCCTTTATGTGGGAAGAATGCCCAGAAAGTTTTGAAGTAGGGCCCAAGCATCGTCAAAACCTGAAATGTCCCATCTAACACCTTGACCACGTGACAATTTCCTGATTCCTTAAATCAAATATGTAATAAGCAAAGCTTTGGATATACTAGAACAAAACCACAAAATTACTGACTGTTAAATTAATTTTGACATGGAATAATCAGTGGTGCATGTTGATTGAATCTTGATGATTGAGATATATTCAAACTTATGAAGAACATAGTCATTAGAGCCTTGAGCAGTCTAATAATAATTAAGAGATGACAAGCTTCACACAATAGACCAGCAAGTGTAATTACAAAACCCAGTCACAGGAGTAGCTCCTCACAGGAGTAATCTGTAAAATCTCCTCAAGGTCATATCTTGGATTAACAAACATATCGACCTTGATTGGACATCTCCCAAGAAGATAAACCTGTTACAAATGCGAGACGTGGAGCTCTTGAAAATCAAGCTTTTATCAGAACAAAATGTAGACTCTTGTTCAGATCAGTGGTCTAAAAGGAAACTGAAACCTTCCCTGTGATTAAGGCAAATGTCTTTACAATACCAATCATAATTTATGATTTAATTATGCCAGGAAATAATAGTCCAAGGTAGAAATAAATTATTCTTTCAAACAATTAATTTGGACAACGGAATGGTTCAGATTTGTGGTTATTCTTGTAGAAATCAGTGTTCTCTATTTGTTCAGCAACTTTGTGAAACAAAAGACTGATTCGTATGGTCTTTGCGTTATTGGGCAATAAATCAAGGTCTGTCAAAACCACAACTAAATCAGACTCACTGGAATGTCACTGAATGCAGGAATTCTGAGGTAATGTTACAAAGTGTCAATAAAATGTATATTCGTGTAGTAACATTTCTCATATATTGAATATGTTATTGTGTTTACATTGAATTTTACATGAATGATCAAATTGAACATTTTTTAAATATTTGTGTCAGTTGCTTTCAGAAGCAATTACAAAAGGATTTGGTTGATCAAATCCACAAGTGATTTCACAACTCAAAGGACATCAAGTCAAATTTTGACTCCTTTACTTTATTTCCACCAGTGATTGGAAATTTTCATCTAAATGAATAATTTAATATTATAATTAACTTAGCGAAGTTACATTTATAATTTAATTTAGAATTAAAATATTAAATTTTGTTAACTGTTTCTCAGTGTTTCTGATTACAGACATTTAGAAACAGTGGAATTGGCCGTAAGTAGCATGAGCTGTTAAGGGTAGTACATGGGTGCGCTTTTATTTCTCCTGCCGATGGCTTCATCACTGTTGTGGACCGCTCTGCCTCACGGAACAGTTAGGGGTAAGCAGTGCATTGGAAGCAAGCATTGCCCTTTCCAGCAATGCAGTATTTTACCGGTGTGGCATTAGGAGTTTTAGTGAACTTTTCCATGTCTGCAATTATAGCCACATAAAAATGGATGACTATAGTTGATGGAGAGGAACCATCTCAGCTCTTAATCACCAATATGCATCACAGCATGACTTGGGAACTGCTCCATCCAAGAAATTGCAGAGAATTGTGGATGCAGCCCAGCCCACCCTTCCATTGACGACATTTACACCTCACATTTATGCCTCGGCAAAGCCACTAGCATAATCAAGGAGACTCTCACCACGGTTACTCTCTCTTCTCCTCTCTTCCATTGGGCAACAGGTACAGAAGTGTGTAAACACACACCTCCAGATTCAGGGACAGTTTTTTTCCCAGTGTAATCAGGCAACTGAACCATTCTATCCCAAGCTAGAGAGCAGGCTTGAGCTACTATTTACCTCATAGGAGACCCTCGGATTTCAGCATCTTGCACTAAGCATTATTCCCTTTATCATTTATCTGTACACTGTGGATGGCTCAATTGTAATCATGTATTGTCTTTCCACTGATTGGTTAGCATACAACAAAAACTTTTCACTGTAGTTTAGTTTATTGTCAGTACACGTGACAATAAACTAAACTAAACTAATATAGAAAAATAAAAAACGCAGGTGTTGCAAATTTGCAATGAAAATAGAAAAAAGAAAACAGAAAATAGAAAATAGAAAATAGAAAAAAGAAAATAGAAAATAGAAAAAAGAAAATAGAAAATAGAAAATAGAAAAAAGAAAATAGAAAATAGAAAATAGAAAATAGAAAATAGAAAATAGAAAATAGATGGTCATCAGATCAGGCCATATCCATGCAGAGATTAATGATAATGTCTCCGGCCAACAGAGGCTGCCCAGCACTTTCTTCTTTTATTTTATTACATAACCATCATTCCTATTGATTGGGTCTCGTTATCATTACAAAGTTTTCACTCAAATATCTGCTGCTTACTGGGAACTTAACTGAACTGGCAATATAAATATTGGAGATACAAAAGCAGATCAGAGACTGAAAACTCTGCCATGAATGACTCGCTTCTTATTCACCTCAAATACTTTCCATCACTCAAATCCCAAACATCAGGAGTCACAGAAACATAGACTCATACAGCAGGGAAACCAGCTCTTTGTGTGAAAAAGTTGCCCTCAAGTTCCTATTAAATCTTTTCCCTCTCACCTTAAACCTAGTTCTTCATGTCCCTACTCTGGGAAAAAGACTGTGCTTGACTTTATACACCACTTTATGATCACCCTTCAGCCTCCGACGCTGCAAGAACTAAAGTCCTAACCTGCCCAATGTCTCTATTGCTCAGACTCCAGAGTCCTGGCAACATCCTCGCAAATTTTCCCAGCACACTTTCCAACTTAATCATATCCTTCCCATTCCAGGGTGACAAAAACTGAACATAATACTCCAAATATGGCAACACCATCATCTTGTACAACTGTAACATTATGTCCCACTTTCTACACTCAATTCCCTATACACTCTGAATTAAAATCCATTAGCCATTCTTAGGCCCATTTGCTCATCTGATTGAGATTGCGCTGCAATTCTTGATATAATCTTCTTCACCATCGACAATACCACCTATTTTATGTTCATCTGCAAACATGTCAATTATGTCTTGTAAAAATGCTGTTGAGCGTTAAAATGTGCGGGATTCTCTACTACTTACAGAACATCCTGCTTTCTGCAATCATGAGTTCCAAATATTGGAATTTCCCCTCCAAGAAGACTGCAACAATCTTACCACAAATACTTCAGTCGGTCTCATCACATCTCAATGGCAATTAGGAATGACGAACAAATGCTGATTTGGCTTGTAACTCAGTACCTCAGTTAGGGTGTCATTTTTTAACTAATTTAGATTGCACTAAAGCTACTATGAATTATTGTTGAAAATGAACAAGTAACTTACAGTTTAGTCCATGTATCTTTACGTGCAGAAGAAAAATGCAGTGAAAAAGGTCTGAGGATCTTGCCAGCCATGCTGAAGGGATGTTAATGAATCTCTTGAGCATTATGCTGTGTAAACCTTGGGTTTTCAAAAGTGAGCGGATTTCTAGTTGTGGAATTGATGAGCTGGTATGAGCAGAGTCTTCAATAAAGACAGAGGTTTCAAGAGAAGTTATTTGTACCATTGAAATTTTAAACAACTCCATCTGAACTGAAAACAGTCTGCTTCTCATAATAGCGTGCGGCTGTCTTTTTCTACATATAAGAGTAAAATGAACAAGTTATTGAAAAACAGAGCTCAGATTGGTTCAAGGGTCAAGTGTGTTTTATTGTCAAGTCCTGAAATGGAGCAATGAAATTCTATCTTGCAGCAGCACAACAATTAGCACTAATTACATCTAAAATGTAATTAAGATGAAAACTTGATCATTTTTTTGAAAAATTTGAGAGCCGTAAATGTTATAAATTTTCTTCAATAAATTTGTCTGAAGATTTTTGCAGAGTCTGTTTTAAGCAAAATTAAGCACAGCATTAACAGAATGAGCATTAAAGTTATGAAAGTTAAGTTATGTTAAACTATGAATGTAAAGCCAAATCATCTGAATGACAACAGCAATATGAAAAATACCCATGGAGGAGTATTGGATGTTAAAATGTTGTGCTTCAAATGCAATCTTGTTTTCAAACTGTAATTTGAACATTTCTAATCAGAAAGTACAATTCTACACAGTCGCATTCCAAAATACATTAGATTCTCAATCCTCTCGGGTTTCAACTGTAAACTTATTGTTTTCAAACTAGATTGCTTAAAGGCTTTTGTGCAACAAAATGAACCAAACTGCTTCATTTCAAGAATAAATTGCAAGTATGTTTATGAAGTTTCCTGTAGTGCAATTTTACCTGCAGCAGTGCTGAGGGTTTCAGAAGTTACTTTTCAATTTCTCGTTCATATTCACAACTCTATTTATACTGGTTCAGCTGAGACTGTGGAGGATAGAGACCAAGAACAACTTGTCAAGTGTTACTCCGTAACGAACAATCGGATCCACTTATTCAAGCAGACTTAAAAGTATTGTATCTTAGTCTGGTTTTAACATTAGTATATTCCAGCACCATAGTAAGATCAACTTTGCAGGGAGACGGAAAATATTTATTCTTCATCGGCGATTAAGCCAGGAGATTTTACAACATCTCTGATTCAACTTAGTGATCAAGACAATTACAATTTGTACCAAGAATCAAATCACTTTTTATAATTGATCCCTTCCTGTCAGTTTTATATTTCACACATAAAGCATCTTATAGTGCTTATGAACCATTGTGCAATTATAATCTACTTTAATCATCTATTCTTCCTCATATAATATACAATAATTACACTGTATTGATGCAATTTAACAATTAACTGTCATTTAATATATTTTGAGCATTGTCACAATAATTCCAGTCATGGTCATAAAATGATACAGCATGGAAACAGGCCCTTGCCAAAACTGTCTAACACGTCACAGCTACACTAGCCCCAACTGCCCACATTTGGCCCATATCCCTACAAACCTGCCCTATCCATGTACCTGTCTAACTGTTTCTTAAATGTTGGGATAGTCCCTGCCTCAACTACCTTCTCTGGCAGCTTGTTCCATACACCCACCACCCTTTATGTGGTGGTCTACTTGAGTGAATGTTGTCCATAGCAAAGTTATGAAGTGCAACAATACCAGTGTCCTCCAAAAAAAGCCGCTACACGCAAAAGTAAAAGAAAAACCAAGCCAAAACTTAATGGAGCAGTGACAGAAACATCTCAGTGAACAATTTTTATAACACCAGATACCCAGGAGTAATCTCAAGGCTACAATATCGTCTCAGGGTTCTGGATATAGTTATAAATCACTTGAGCATTTCCTTGAAGGTTTATAATATTATTTGCACCGTTCAATAGCATTTACTTCACTGAAATCATCACCCTATCATATTTGATAAAATAGTGTTCTCCCTTACTATCTATAGTAGAGTCCATTACTTGCAACCAAGTCACACAATTCAATCTTGCGATATTTGTTATTTATAATATCACTGTTATGTTCCACATTCATAAAACGTAAAGTATAAATGGAAGTGATAGCAGCAAACATTTCAGATCTGAAGAGAAAGTGCAGGTTTCTGCAGGTATATTAAATGATGAGAGGCGTAGTTAGGGTAGACAGTCAGAAGATATTTACCAGGGTGGAAATGTCCAGCAAGGTGACAAGAGGGAAGTTTAATGGAGATGTGTGGGGCAAGTCTTTTACATAGAGGGAGGTGTGCCCTGGAATGCATTGTCAGGGCCGGTGGTGGAAGCAGATACAATAGTGGCGTTTAAGATGATTTTAGATAGGCACATGGAAGTGCAGGGTTTTTGAGGCTTATGGATCATGTTTAGGCATATGAGATCGGTTCAGCTTGGCATCATGTTCGGCAGAAACATTGTGGGCCAAATTCTTGTGCGGTTTTGTTCTATGCCTGATGTTCTATATGTCCACTTTATAATTATTGTCAGATATCTGCGCAGCACATTGTTTTCTACTTGCCGTTAGCATTTCTTAGGTATGTCAGAGATATTTCTGTACCCTTTGGCATTATAATAGTGCTGAGATTTTTTAGAGAATGTCATGGAGTGTTATAGGTGACATGGAGTGACATCACAGAAACAGATCTGTAACTCACTGAATCCATGCTGACCATGAAGCACCCACCTTCACTAACCCAGTTTATTCTTCCCAGGTTTCCATTAATTCAGCCCAGATTCCAACAGCCACATGCACTGTGAGCAATTTATAATCTCGCTATTCAACCTCGCCATTTAGAAACATAGAAACATAGAAATGTAGGTGCAGGAGTAGGCCACTCGACCCTTCGAACCAACACCACCATTCAATATGATCATGGCTGAGCATCCAAAATCAGTATCACGTTCCTGCATTTTCCCGATATCCCTTGATTCCTTTAGCCCCAAGAGCTAAATCTAACTCTCTTTCGACCTCTTTGGGATGTGAGAGGAAACTGGAGCATCCAGAGGAAAAACACAGGTTCAGAGAAAGAATGGGCAAATTTCACAGAGAGACCACTGATCTCGTTATGAACCCATTAAGGAACTACAGGTGATGGAAAAATCGAAAATAAACAAAAAATGCTGTAGAAACTCAGCAGATGAGGCAGCATCTATGGAGAAAAGGAATAGGCGACGTTTCGGGTAGAGGCCCTTCTTCAGACTGATGTCGGGGGTGGGGGGTGGGAAAAAGAAATGTTATGAACCCATGTCACTGTGACCTTGAGGCAGAAACTTCACTGTTCTTTGGAGTGACTTGACTGGTGACTTGAAAGGATCTCTGTGCCCTATCTTTGTTTCATGAAAACGGAGATTACACATGCATAGAAATGCTGAGGCAAGCTTGTGAGTTAAAGGCAACACTTTCAAGGTTCTCTGTGCAAGGGTTTTCTTTATCATTGGTCTGAGGCAGCATAAACATTCAATGCTCATTCCTGACAGTTGGCACGTCAAAGATGAGAGCACAGACAATCTCTTGCGAGAAAATTATTCGAATATTGAGCCAAATTCTTCAAACAATTTCACAAATAAGTATGAAATGCATTATTATTAATAGTTTTTCTCCTAATTTTTAGTAACTTTGAACATATTTAAAATGTGTGTGATTTTTCACTGTTTTTCAAGTGCCATTCAAAGCCATTTGTAGCACCTTGATAACATTGACAATACCAATGCTAATTACATTGATAGCCATCTGAGTAGAGTCCATCACTTCTGCAGCGATTAGAAGGACATGGCCTTTTCAACTCCACCCCCTCTCATGTAATGGCTTTTACATTAGGGAGGTTTAGCTGCAGTGCAGTGCTTCCCTGCTGAGGATCCAACTGCCTTCCTACAGCAAGTCATGACAGAGTCAAAATGTATACCAACATTGAATAAAAACAATGCCCAGTAAATCAGTTTTCACCATGTACCATTGCCTGAACACTGGCAGAAATGATGAAAATAGATGGAAGCAACCGAGGGCAGCATAGCGGCACAGCGGTAGAGCTACTGCCTTGAAGCACCAGAGACCTTGTTCCTTCTGGACTATGGGTGCTGTCTGTATGGAGTTTGTACATTCTCCCTGTGACTGCATGGGTTTTCTCCAGGTGTTCTGATTTCCTCCCACACTCCAAAGAAGTACAGGTTTGTAGGTTAATTGAGTTCGTTAAAATGGTAAATTTACCTGGTGTGTAGAATAGTGCTGGTATGGTCGGCACAGACTCAGTGGGCCGAAAGGCCTGTTTCCGCACTGTATCTCTAAAAGTCTATCTTCCAAAAGCACCTCTCCAAACAGTCTGCACCATGACTTCTCACCAGGTGTTGCATAAAGGCTAACTAGATACCTAGTTCTGAGATCCACTGCAAGTGCACATAGTTCACCATTGAATCCAAAATCTAGACCATTACATTTAGTGGTCTAGTTCATAACAACAGTAAACCATAAAGCCAAAACAAATAGAGCCACCTATAGGACCTTCTGCTCCACCATTAAATAAGATAATAGTGGATCCAACCATTCTCACTTTCCCACCCAATCCCCATGGCTCTTAATTTCACTTGCTGATTAAGTTTCTATTCACATACATTCAAAGATGTGGCCTGTACAGTTTTCTGGGGGCAAGAATTTCAAAGATTTATTAAGAGAAGAGAAGACATCCTTCATCTCATTCTGAATAATGAATGAGCGAAATGTTTTCAATCAGAAATTCAGCTGGAAAACACTGATTTTGTTTCTGGTGAAATTCAGCTCAAGAGAGTCAGATGAAGAGTCAAGAGTGTTTAATTGTCATAGGTACTGACAACCGAACAGTGGAATTCTCACTTGCAGCAGCATAACAGGCCTGTAAGCACAATATAAATAGATAATAGATAATAAACAAAAAAATCAGAAAATTAATTACTAGTGCACAAAATCTACAGCCCTCAGTACAACCAAAGGCAGTCCATAGAAGTTCATAGCTGCTGAGGTTGGTGTTGTGTAGTGTTCGAGAACCTGATGATTGTTGGAAAGAAGCTATTCTTGAATCTGGTGGTCAAAGGTTATAGACTCTTACACCTCCTTCCCGATAGTTGGAGCAAAATGAGCGTGGCCAGGGCTGGGTGGGTCTTTGACGATATTGGCTGGCTTTTTGAGGCATATCCATTTGATGGAGGGGAGTTGGTACCTGTGATGGACCTGGCAGTGTCTGCACTCTCTGTAATCTCCTATGTTCCTGGGTGTTCGAGTAGCTAAATCAAGCCATGATGCAAAGAGTTAATATACGCACTTACCATACATCTGCAGAAGTTCAAGAGAGTAATTGTGGACATAACTAATCTCCCACGGAAATAGAGGTCTTGATGTGCTTTCATTGTGATTGCATCAATGTGCTTGGGCCAGGACAGATATTTAGAGAGATAAATGCCCACGAACATGAAGTTGTTGACTCTCTCCACCGTTATCTTGTTAACGAATACAAGTTTGTGGATCCTCGGCATTCCCTCTATGAAGTCAACAATCAGCTCCTTGTTTAGAACATAAGTGGGAGTAACTCAGTGGGTCAGGCAGCATCTTTGGAGGACATGGCTAGGTGATGTTTTGGATCAGGATTCTTGTTTTCTGCAAGATTCCAGCATCTGCACGTTTTTGTGCCTCCATTGTCTTGCCAACTCGAATTGAGCAAAGTGAAATCAAAAAACAACAACATTCAAAATGATTAATATAGATGGTAAGAGCAAATAATGATCAATGCAGATAGTTTCTGTGGTCTTTTACCTGAAAAGAAAACGTACCACTAAAAGCCATCTACAAAATTAACCATGTTTCTACATAGAACTTATCACCATGGTGAGCTTCCTTTGGTCATAGTGATTAATTCTAATGTGGTGCTTGAGTGGTATACGCTGCATAGGATGAATACTAATGCAATTTACAGCCAGATTACAGATTGCATTTTTTTTTTTGTATATCATTTCAGTAAGATTCCATTATATAACACATTTTTAAATAACTGTAGACCTTTGGATGCTTTTCATCCAATGAAAATCTCTGTGATATGTAGTCATTGATGCCTTCAAAATAAAGTGGCAACCAGAATGAGTGTAATAAAATACCACAAAAAGCAATGAGATAAATAACCAGACTGTCAGTCTCAATGATGTTGGTTGAGGAGTAAATACAGACAAGGATACAGCAAGATTTTCCCATGAGTTTCCGCACCGAACGGCTGCTATTGTAATTGTGAACAACTTCAGAATTCCCAGACAAACGCGAAAGTCTCAACTTTGTCCTGTGGCCTGGACTGAATCTTGGAATTCATGAGTTTTTTTGTCCAAAATAAATCTTCAGAAAATGTTCAATGATGCGGTTATTTATCTGACGCTGTGCACTTTAACACCTTTTGCAGTTCATTTACAATGGGGGTGACACAGTGGCACAGCGGTAGAGATGCTGTCTTACAGCGCCAGAGACTCGGGTTCGATCCTGACTATGGGTGCAGTCTCTGCGGAGTTTGTAAGTTCTCCCTGTGACAGTGTGGGTTTTCTCTGGGTGATTCAGTTTGCTCCCACATTCCAAAGATGTACAGGTTTGTCAGTTAATTGGCCGTGGTAAAAAAAAGCTCAATCTTCCCTAGTGTGTAGGATAGAGCTAGTGCACGGGGATTGCTCATCCGCACAGACTCGGTGGGCCAAAGGACCTGTATTCGTGCTGTATTTCTGTACCTTTAAACTAAATTTACATTCTGTCAAAGTTGGCATCAAGTTTTGATTCCTAGGCATTTCCTCAGTGTTCAGTCAGAGAGGTTATCACACATCCACTGGCAGGAGGAGTCTAAACGGTAGCCTTTGCACGTAAAGCCATTGCAGTGACTACACAAAGCTTTTGTGCATTCTTCAGTATACTGCAATATGTCAATCTGCCCTGCCCAGCATATTTTATCTTGCTATCAATGGTGTGTTTAATTCATTAAAAAAATATAAGATACATAACCAATTGGTCCCAGTCTTTCTTCATGTTCAATCAACCCAAATACTGTATGTACTCTGATAATGTATCAATGCTACTCATATTACCTCTTTAAACAACACACGTATTAAATGTTTATGAGACTGTTACCAGGGCTTTGTAAGGAAAGACCACAGCCCAAGTTCTTGCTGCAACAGGTCCTGTGGTCTTTCTCCACTAAGACTTTGTGTTGGCTGTACTGAGCTTCAATGTGTCCTCAGCACACATTCCTGCACCCTAGAATATGCCTGTCGGCAACATTCACCTACGTTCAGCTCCGTACACACTGGAAGACACACAGGTTTCAGGCCGACCAAAGTGCGTCTTTCATTGAGTTGATGATCTTCCAGCAGTTGTTGATATTTGTCTCACAATGTGTCCCTGGGAACAGCCTGTAGATCATAAACCCCCGTGTCAGACAATTTCGTAAAATTCTTGGCAAGCTCATAATCCAAAGACTAGTGCTCGACAATCTCAGCTGCACCACAATCATCTCAAGCAGCTTGCATTGGGTGTGAGACTCTGACAGCATCTGACAGGAAGCTCCCCTCCCACTGCCTGCTCGTGCGAGCTTGCTTGCATTTCCCATCACTCTTACTGTGGTGTCAGCTCTCAGATTCTGTAACATCAAAGAGCACTAACCAGCAGCGTAAGAGTAAATTAAGTTCTGATTTTAATATCATTCTTTCTGCTCTAATGATGGTTTGAAAGTCTTTTAATTCTTTTGCGCAATTTTATTTATGTTTTCATTTCAATAATTTCAAAGGTTTGTGTTTTTTAAAAATATGTTGTTGCTCATGGTTTTAATGTGTTGTAATTATCAAGGATCTTCAATAGCAGTGGAGACTCAGATCTTGGGATAGGGTTGTATGTCTATCCATGGTTCAATGTTCAGTGATACGTCATTATCACATGTACTGAGGTACAATGACATTTATTTTTGCATAATGTTCAGAAGATGAATAAATATACATAAGCATAATCTTAGTTAAGTACATGTGTATATAAATAGTAAACTGAAACAGTATATAAGAGTTGCCTTGTTTTGGCACCATTTTTCATGATTAAAGTCCCGAGTTCCAGGAAGTTACCAGGGCAGGTCCTGTAACTGAGGAGCCACTTGACCTGCTGCTAGTCCACAATTGTTGTGAAGCCCCAGGAAAGTCTCTGCCAGAGAAAATACTTCTGTGACAGTGGGGAATGCCAGTAATTGGT
This sequence comes from Amblyraja radiata, assembly GCF_010909765.2. NCBI lineage: Eukaryota > Metazoa > Chordata > Chondrichthyes > Rajiformes > Rajidae > Amblyraja > Amblyraja radiata. The sequence goes on along the minus strand of NC_045982.1, from coordinate 21,950,427 downwards.
GGGAATAGCAGGCATCGCACAAGGAAATTGAGCCATGTCCAATACACCAAGGAGCTGCTGCTCATTGAAAATTTGCTGAAGGACTTTTCAATGGTGGAGTCCACACACATCTTGTCAGTCACATCTATAAATTGACTGATGGAGATTAGAAGATCTCTATTGCATTATCCAAGTGGGAAGCTCCTAGTACATGGTGAGAAGCTAGGGATGAAATTGACAGGTCACGGGCAGAGACATTTGTATCATAAATAGCCATGATTGAATTGAATTGAATTGAATACCTTTATTGTCATTCAGACCTTACGGTCTGAACGAAATTTCGTGCCTGCAGTCATACATACAATCATACAATAATAAACAACAATAAACACAAATTAACATCCACCACAGTGTATCCTCCAAGCACCTCCTCACTGTGGTGGAGGCAAAAATCTTAGGGTTACTGTCTCTTCCCTCCTCTTCTCCCTCTGCGCTGAGGCGATTCCCCACCGGGCGATGGTACAACAGTCCCGCGGCTCACCGAATCCCGCAAACGGGCCGGTTCAAACACCGCGGCCCGGGGGTGGTCGAAGCTGCCGCCCTCCAGTCCAGCACACGCAGCCGCTGGCCCGCGGCCGAACCCCAGACTCAGGTCACCGCCTCAGAACGCCGTCCCAGCCACCGGAGCACCGTTCCAGCCCCGAGCCGGATCGCCCTCACGTGAGTACCGTTCTCCCTCGGGCTGGGCCACTCCGACGGGAGTGCCGTTCTCCCTCGGGCTGGGCCACTCCGACGGGAGTACCGTTCCACCCTCGGGCTGGGCCACTCCGACGGGAGTGCCGCTCCTCCCTCGGGCTGGGCCACTCCGACGGGCCACAGCCCCTCACGGGAAAGTCTCTCAGCCCCTCGCCAGGCCGCTCTCACGAGAGCGCAGTTCCAGCCCCGGGCTGGGCCACCCTCACGGGAGCTCAGGGCGAGTCCTGTCAGCTGCCTCCAGAGTCCCGAGGTCGCCAGCTCCGCCATTAGGCCTCAGTGTAGACGGAGGCAGAGAAGGGGATACGACAAAAAGGTCGTCTTCCCCCGAAGGGAGAGACAGCAAGCCCCGTTTCACCCCCCCACCCCCACATAAACACGACCTAAAAACCAAAAACGTAACTAGACAAAATGAAAAAAATACAACACAAAAAAGTAAAAGACAAACGGACTGCAGGCGAGCCGCAGCCGTTCCCGGCGCCGCCACTTCCGGATGAGGTGCCAGTAGACTGGAGAAAGGCTAAATTCTGTGCTGAGAGGAAAAATGCGGGAACTACAGATCGGTAAGCCTGACATCAGTGGTGGATAAATTATTGGAGGGGAATCTGAGAGACAAGATCCTCCAGCATTTGGAAAGGGAAGGACTGATGATAGTCAGTTTGGCTTTGTGCATTGAAAATCGCGCCTCACAAATTTTATTACGTTTTTTGATGAAGTGTCCAAGAAAATCTATAGATGCTGCTGACAAGGACTTTAGCAAGGCCTTTCACAAAGTTCTGCACAGTAGGTTAACCTGAAAGGTTACATCCCAGCGGCTCCAGGACAAGCTAGCCAATTGGACACAAACTTGGATTGAAGTTAGGAAACGGAGGGTGTTGGTGGAGGATTGCAATAGGTGGGAACCCACGGAGATATGTCCAATGTTTATGTTGTTTATTATTGACATTAATAATTTGAATGTAAGTTTGTGGGTGACAATAAAATTGGTGGTATCGTAGGCAGTGAAGAAGGATATCTATGATTATAACAAGATCTTGATCTACTGGGTCATTGGCTAAGGAATGGCTTAAGGGTTTAATTCAGAAAAATGGGAGGTGTTGCATTCTGGTAGGATAAACCAGAGCAACACTTAATGTTGCAGAACGGACTGAGTGATGCAGGAACATAGTTTGATGAAGAGGCAACAGAGGTGGACAGGGATATGAAGAAGTGATTTGGCATGCTTGCCTTTATTTGTCAGGGTATTGAGTACAGGAGTTTCAATACCATGTTATTGCTGCACAAGGTGTAGGTCAGGCAACATTTGGAAGGATGCCATTGAACTGGAACAAGTCTAAAAAATATGTATGAGGATATTACTGGGTCTGGGGGGGTTTGAGTTATAATAAGAGGCTGGATTGTTTGGGTCTTTTTTCCCAGGAGCATAGGGAGCTGAAGGGTTGATGATAAAAAGACATATGTAAAATCATGACAATCATAGATATCGTGATCAGCCACAGTCCTTTCCTCAGGGTAGGCATGGATAAACGAGAGGGCATAAATTTAAAGTGAGTGGAGAAAGATTTAAAAGGGACCTGAAGGCCAACTTTATTGACATAGAATGGTGCATATATGGAATGAGCTGCCAGAGGAAATCGTAGTGGTGGATATAATCACAACATTTAAAATACATTTAGCTAGGTACATGGATAGGAAAGGTTTGATGGAATATGTGCTGGGTGCAGACAAATGGGACTAGCTCAGTTTAGCAATTGGCCAAAGGGTCTGTTATATTGCGGTATAATTCTATGATTCTAAGTTGTGAAGAGTGTGTAAATGTTATTCAAGAATCAGTGTCATTGATTGGAGTCTGAGCAGATGAACAGACCATAAGAAGTTTTCACGTGTTATGAGAGTGAAAGAAAAAAAAAAATTGAAAAGACTCTAGCCTCACTTCCCATTTATCCAATCTTCAAGGTTTCAAGGTTTCAATGTCAGTTTATTGTCACATGTACCAATTAAGGTACAGTGAAATTTGAGTTACCATACAGCCATACTAAGTGAAAAGCAACATCCATCACAGTGGATTCCACATTCCTCACTGTGATGGAAGGCAATAAAGTTCAAACTTCTTCCTCTTTGTTCTCTCACGTTCGGGTAGTGGAACCATCCGCAGTTGGGGAGATCAAACCCCCCCGCAGCCGGCGTTCGAAGCCCCCGTCAGGGTGATCAAAACTCCCGCGTCGGGGCAGTTGAAACTCTCTCCGCAGCATGGAGTTCCCGATTCGGCCTCTTCTTTCCAGAGACCACAGGCTTCACGACATTAATGTCCACAGGCCCCGCAGTTGGAGCTTCGATCCCCGGCAAAGCGATCGCAAGTACCGCGGTGTTAAAGTCCCACAGACTCCCACGGCATGGAGCACTGGGTAAGTCTCCAGGAAAGGCCGCCAACTCCACGATGTTAGGCCGCAGTGGGGACAGAGATACGATATGGTAAAAAATTGCATATCCATCGAGGTAAGATATTGAAGTAAAGTTTCCACAACCCCCCATCCCAAACCAAGGAACACTAAAACATACTTTTTTACACAAACTAAAAATAACAAAAAGAAGAAAGGACACTCAGACTGTTGGTGAGGCAGCCACTGCTGGTGGGGCCATCCTGAGTCATATTGTACATCTTCAGCTGGTTTGAGAGTTCCCTATCTATTCTACCGTTTTGAGAGAGAGGACAATATGTTGGCAAGGAGGGTTCTTCCATTTGACCCTCACAGCATGGAGGCTAATTTGTTTTGTTGGCCTCTCAGCTCTCTGACGATAAAATAACATCATTTTATTAGCTTCCAAGTTAGGTCTCTGAAATGGCCAGGATTTTGTTTGTGTGATGTGCATCCACCCATTAATCCGCCCATCGATCAACATAAAAGTCTTGCTAATCCTGGTCTTTAATGGAAGGAGTTCCAATAATTTTCAAAATATTTGTCCTTTGGCCAAATTTTGATGGAGTCGGCTGTTTGATGTTTAGGTTTTAAAATATCTGTAGCAATTCTGTGCACACTCTGTGGGCTTGCACTATTCAATCAACCCATGTGTAAATTGGATGGATTATGTTCAGAAAATGTGACCAGTTACTTGACAAATGTGGGGTGATGGGGAGGCGACAGTTGGATGATGCATTCTGCATGTTAGGCAAAGGCAGGTCCTTAAAGTTTCAATAATGTGATTTGAAAACAATTAGGGTGCAGGGTTAGAATATAATGAATGGGTGAGTGCCCCACTGTCAGTTTACTTCACGTTGTGTATCTGTGAGCTGATATTCATAGGTTTAGCCATCTCCACTTACACAGTGATGCTGTTCTCTGACACTACTACCCTCTTTGTATTCTGCCCTATATATCTTGCTGCAAAAAACTGCCTTGGGGAGTTCCATGAGGCCTTGTTCAGTGTAAACCTCCAGCTCCCAAAGCCTGGCAATCCCTGTTCCACTGTCAACTGGCTGAGTATTTGGTGTGCTTGCAAAATTTGTATTGCTGACCATTCCGCTTTTGACTCCATTTCAGTTTGGTGCACCACCAATTTTGAAAATTGTCTATGGTTCAATGGATCTTTATTGTCAAGTATGCACTGCACAGTGAAATTCTTGCACCCGTCACCATATTTTGGTGCCATTTACAAAATAAGTGTTTTTGCCCAATATCGAGAAAGACATTCTACACATAATTGTTGAATTTCTTCCTTTGAAATAATACCTTGCCCCAATTAATAATTTATTGGCATAGTGTTTTCTTTAACATCTTCTGAAGCGAGGAAAAAAACAGCCGGAATTCTGCAGCAAATCTGGTTATCGCAGGATTAAGTGCAAAACCTGTGGGCTGTTGCTCATGTACTCCATTCATAATGTTTTAATTGTTAGAATCCCAAGGATTGTTGGCCTTCCTCCAAATGTTCCATTATGCTGTGGGTATAATTAGAGCTTCACTGGCAGGTAGCTGCACTGCAGTGCATATGTGTGAGTATTACACACCCCCATTAAGGCAAACTACTTAATAGCCAGTAACTAAAGAATGAACTATAATTGAGGTATTTTTCCAGAGCCTATATCACATGTTGGCAAATTTTAATTAATACTAGACCAAGGGTAAGCCCACTCACCAGCGTGACAGACGATCGGACGGGGGAGACAGAGATGAAGTCGTCCCCTGTGACGGCCGCCATGGCCACTTTTCCACTGCACTTGTCTGCGGCCGCGCTGCAAAAACGACCGCCACCGCCATGTTGTAGAACCTAAAGGAACCCAGCGGAGCGCGCTGCACGACTTGATCGCATGTTCAACTGCTTAAATCCAGAGCCGGGGGGCGGTGGAGGGCAGCTGGGCCATGTAACTCGCAGCTCATGGCTGCGCATTGAAAACTCTGCGCAGCTTGTCGCGAGGAGAAAAGGCATTGTGATGTCTTCTAGCTCGCTTTAGCACTTTAGATTTTAAAAATATGTCAGATTGGTGAACAATTTTCATTAAAAACTCGGGAAATAATTAATCAAATTTTCAGATGAGGCAATTTTCGAAATCATGAGGGAAATCTCTACCGGAATATGTAAAAATTTCACAGTTACCGCATCAGGTTTTCGAGGAGATATGAATCACATATGTGTATACACACATACACACAAACACATGCACGCGTACACACACACACACACACACACACACACACACACACACACACACACACACACACACACACACACACACACACACACACACACACACACACACACACACACACACACACACACACACACACACTCACACACACAAATCCAAGATCAGAGTTTTAACAGTTACTAGACTAAGTGGGACCTCTTGTTGATGCTGAGGCACATCACTATTCCAATATTGGTGGCCAGTGGGAGTGGGGGGGGGGGCTTTCTGGAGCGCTAGTGTGGGTGTTGTGGGCTGAAGAGGCTGCTTTCCAGAGGGCTAGTTTGGACATTGTGGGCCGAATAGATTCTTGGGCTGGCGGCTCAGTCACTCAAGCCTGTTGGGCTGACAGCTCACTCACGGCTGGTGGGCTGGCAGTTGACTCACAGCTATTCCTTGAAATTCCACCAAGCAGGGTGCAAGGCCACCAAATTCAAGTGCAGTTTCATATCATTTCAAGCAGGGTGCAAAGCTACTAAAGACAGCGAGTCATGACCTCTCCCTGCTCCATCTTGCAGAGACTGAGCCATGCCCACACTTCTGGGTTTTATAGTCTCTCTCCCCCTCCCACCAGAAGGGGCGTGGCCTTCATGGCGTGATTGACAGGCAAGAGGATCTCAACATTTTTAAAACACTAATAACTCTTTTATTTTTCATCAATGGGAAAAATCCTCGGCACCTGATGAGCAGAGGGGGACTCTGAGTAAGATGGCCAAAAATTACAGCCGTATGTGGTAGCTTTTTTTTCTCCAAAATCAATATAAAGCACAAACAGGAAGTGGTCAAGATTAGACTTATATTTATATAGAAGGCAAGGCAACTTTAATTGGCAAGGCAACTTTAATTAGGCAAGGGAACTTTAATTAGGCAAGGGAACTTTAATTAGGCAAGGCAACTTTAATTAGGCAAGGCAACTTTAATTGGGCAACACAGCTTTAGCATTTCCAAACCAAAGGCAACACAGCTTTAGCATTTCCAAAACAAAGGCAACACAGCTTTAGAATTTCCAAACCAAAGGCAACACAGCTTTAGCATTTCCAAACCAAAGGCAACACAGCTTTAGCATTTCCAAACCAAAGGCAACACAGCTTTAGCATTTCCAAACCAAAGGCAACACAGCTTTAGCATTTCCAAACCAAAGCAACACAACTTTAGTATTTCCAAACCAAAGTCAACACAGCTTTAGCATTTCCAAACTATATTTTCAAACCACATTAAGGGCACTGACAACAGGTCAGTAAAACCATTCACAGTTTAGTAGACATGTGTTCAGTGTTATTCACAACTCAGACTAAGAGACATGACCCTCTCACTCCCCCATCTTGCAAGAGACTGACTGAGGCACTCAACACTTCCAGGTTGTATAGTCCCTCCGGAAGGGGCATGGCCTTCAGGAGAGAGAATCTCAACATTTTTTAAATACTGATAACTTTTATTTTTCATCGATGGAAAAAATCCTCTTGTCCTGCGCAGCGGAGGGGGACTCTGAGTAAGATGGCCAAAAATCACAGCCGTAAGTGGCAGCGTTTTTTCTAAAATCAATATGCAGAACAACAGAAAGTGGTCAAGATCAGACTTTTAGTAATATAGATATGATGACTTCTTGAATGTGTGCTCTTCTTTCAACCAGGTCAACCAGGTGAATAGTATATCCTTTATCCTGTATCTGTACACTGTGGGTGGCTTGATTGTAATCATGTACGGTCTTTCCACTGACTGGATAGCACACAACAAAAAAAGCGTTTCACTAGACCTTGGTATACATGACAATTAATTAAATGAAACTAAACTAAATATGCCATTTTTCTTTAAGTAAAAGAAAGAGTAAGGTGGAATCATGACCAAGAAAATATATTTAAGATCAAGGTTGCCAGGAACTACCCCTTTAGAATGAACATCACTAGAATTAAACCTGAAACTGCTTTGTTTTGACGTTATGGCACATATCATTGTTAAACAAGATACCAAAGATGCTGAAAATCTGAAATAAAACAGCGAACACTAGAAATACCCAGCAGACTGCATGTGGAATAAAAAAAAGCAAATCAACATTTCAGTCAAAGATAGACACAAAGTGCTGGAGTAACTCGGGAATCGAAACATCACCCATCCTTTTTCTCAAGAAATGCTGCCTAACCCACTGGGTTATTCCAGCACTTTGTATCTACCTTTGGTATAAGTTCTTTGTTTCAACATTTAACATTTTTCAGTCGATGACCTTTCACCGGAACTGACTAAAATTTGAAACCAAACATGTTTTAAGTTCCAGAGAAGTGAAAGGGAAGGGATAGAGGAAATAGAAATATCCATCATGCAGGAGATTTAGAGCGAATGAATGCCATAAGTGGTGGTGGTGTGTGTTGGTTGAGTCCAGAAGGGTGGCCAGAGCTGACTGTGCCTGTCACTTTAATTCACCATCTCTCTCCCAATTTGATCCCCATGTCTGAACTCTTTTCTGTTCCTGAGCAATCTTGAGGATCAGCACTGTATCTTTTGTCATTGTCACAGGCCTTTGAACTTATCATTTAGTTCGATGATTTCAGATAATTAAGCCTTTCTGGTTGTTCTCAGAATTGATCAACTGTGATGAAAAATTATCAACCAGAAAACAGATTTTCTGTTTCTCTACAGAACGTGCTTGACATGTTGAGTTTTTCCAGCATTGTTTGTTTTCATTTTGAAGGATAGAGGAAGAAGTCAGGTTTGAGTCACACCCACACACCCACACACCCACACACCCACACACCCACACACCCACACACCCACACACCCACACACCCACACACCCACACACACACACACACACACACACCCACACACCCACACACACACACACACACACACACACACACACACACACACACACACACACACACACACACACACACACACACACACACAACCTGAGGTTAGGATAGAATCTGGGTCTCTGACTAAATTATACTTATAAAGAATATTAAGAATATCTGTAAAACCAGCCATTAATAAAGTAAAGACCTCATCATCAAGAACCCAATTTTAGGTCTATGATATCAAGGAATAACTTCAATTAAAATTTGTTTCCTTTCCAATGAGAAAGAGTTACAGTATTCAAATGAGAAGAAGGCAAACATGGGAATAACAGAACGGACAATGCCTTTCAGAATGCACATCATTGTAATTTGAATGTGCATATCTGTAGAATTGAGTTTTGTAGCTTATCCAAGACATCATTTAGTGAAGCTTTGAATGTGTGTTGGCATCTGTCCACGTGCGAGAGATAATGGTGCGGCTTTGACAGGGACAGGGGAATACCCACTGTTTAAAACATACCAATTTGTGAAGAAGCCAAAAATTACACACATTTTTTCAATTAAAAACACGGCCTTCTCTGATGTTGTATGATGTGTTATGGTAGCAAGTTTATCCCACTCTAACGCCCCATGTTTAAATGCCAAAGCACAAGGTGAGTTTGGACTTAATGACATCCTGATAAAGCTGTGGCTGAAATCATTGAAGTGCCTCATCTGAGTGCTCACTGTAGGTGCTTTGAACTCAGAATGGGTTGGTCAAGTCAACAAGATAAAGAACTGTCCATGGCAAACTCTAATTCCCTGCATGTGCATGTGTGCATCTGAGCATGTGTATGCAGGTACACATGTACCTATCTTCACAACCTGTCTTCTATTCAGGTCGCGTCTTAAAATCAAGCCAATGCCATATTTTGAATTGTGTGTCAATTGGTCAAATTTTATAACATGGTGAACCCGACCACGCAACATATAACTTTTCCAAACATTGTGTAAATCTTCTAACATCTGGAAAATGAAAGAAATTGATACGTCTTATCCCAAGACTCAAAAAGTAACTCCTTTGTTAGTAATGACAAGTGTTCTGTGACCAAAACATTCGGGATGTAATAATTATTTCTATCTGGTTATGACTTGATCTGTGTCCAAATATTAATTAGTCTTGGAGGAATTTAAGATGTTAAGCTATTTCCTGAATGGGACTATGAAAATATAACTATAATTTATTACTGCCATGTCATAAATTTGCAGAATTATATCTAAGATGAATCATTTTTTATAATATATATATATATCAACACTGATTTACTGCCACAAGGCAAATATTAACTGATGTGATGCAAGGTATCTGAAGTTGCAATAGTTTCAGCCTTAAAATTCCAGCTTGTGGTGAAGGATTAGACTGGTTAGAGTGGTTCTAACACAGCATCACAATCTCCTAATTTATTTCCCTATGGTTCCCAGATGACAGCAGATCCGTAAATGTACAATGCTAGGAAGGAACATTTAACAAATACCTCTGAAAATCTGAAATTGGAAGAGTTTAGCAAAAATAAAAAAATTTGAGGAATTCACTTCATTTGAAGTGAAAACCAAATTCTTTCTACAATCAATGTGGGTTTTCACGATTACAGAAGAGTGACAAATAAACAAATTCACCTCAGAGAATCAAGCTGTCTTCACAAACTCTTCTCATGTGAAGAAGGTGGGAAAAAGTTAGGTTGGTATAAATTTGGATCAGTTAATACAGCAAAATTTGTCATCAAATCATTTGAACACCAAACAGTTATGGTGGTGACCACCAGAATCCAATGTACAGGGAGTTCAATAATCACAAGTGTTGTATCAGAGGAGGAGTGGCCAATATTAGCCTCTTATTCAGAAAATAAATAATAATGTGAATCTGGAAATACAGATCTGTTACACTGACTTAGATTGTGAGGAATGCTCACAGGTGTTAAAATGGAATGCAGGATGAATTGAAGGCATAGATTCAGAAAGATATTCTTTCCCAAATCCATGGGTTTGTGAACACGTTGAGAGAGGAATCAATCAATACAATTTAATTAAATGTTTAGATATTATTTTGTGATATCTTGACCTTGAATGAACTTTGGAACGTTGGTTAACAGGATAAAATAAATAGGATGACATTTCACTCTTGTTGCCAGGATAATAATGGTTTAAAATTCTACTGCTAATTGCAAGAGAAAATGTGGATGTGATTAAAAATATTTGGAAAGCATTTCAAATGGCACAGCACTTTCACAGTACCATTAAGTAGTATTTAAGAGGCTGTGAGCAATGCGATCCACCACTGAATTAGACGATCATGGGATAGTCCCTGATCATATGTCAGAATGGATGCTGTAGGGATGGAAAGGGGAATAAAGAGTCATAAACTTCACACTGTGTTTTTGATTTTCTGTTTTTGGACTGAATTCTGTTTTTAATTTGTGTCTCTGTGATGTCTTTATTACTTATTTTATTCTGATTATATGTTTTTATTTCTATGAATCTATGTAAGGTGTCCTTGAGATGTCTGAAAGGCGCCCATTAAATAAAATTTATTATTATTATTATTATAAAAGCAGAATGGGCCTGTACACCTAGAGCCGCTATAATGTGGAGAATAAACAGTGACCATGAGCAGGTTCGGTCAAATTCATAATACATAGGAGCAGAATTATGCCATTCACCACATCGAGTTTACTCCGCCATCCAATCATGGCTGATCTATCTTTCCTTCTCAACCCCATTCTCCTTTCTTCTCCCCATAACCTAAATCCACCTTGAAAAGTATAATGGCCCGAATAACAATCGTTGATCCATAACCACTCCAAATGGAGAAGGAAATTTCAGGATGGCTTTCTAAACTCGAGTTCCTTCATTCAAGCTCACTATAAATAAAGGTCGCAGAACTGCACCTCCCAAACTCCACCCACTTACCACATCCTGCTTGCCCCCGAACCCATATCTCCCCATAGCCGAGTCCCATATTGGTCTCAACACTGCCACCTCAAAACCCGTGAAACTCTGATAGAAACAGGTCTACATTTGACCCTGTGAAACTACCCTAGAGATAGAAAGAAAGGTGTACATGAGACATAGAACAGAATTTAGTTCATAGTAAATTAAAGCTGTCGAACTAAAGCAATAAAACTAATTGAGGGCTATGGATCATTTGCTTGGCATGTTCAGCACAGATGTTGTGGGCCGAAGGGCCTGTTTCTTGTGTGGTACATTTCTATGAATGAGAGATGAACAAAATGAATGCTATGAATAATTTGTGTGAGCTGTTTTCAATTTATATAAATTACTAGACCAAGTGCAGACCCGTTGGGTCTGGCCCCCAACGTGAGGTTGTGGGGGGGGGGAGGCGGCATGCAGCGTCACACACACTAACTATCCCCACCCGCACTCACGCTAATTACCCCCCTTGATATTATATTAATGTTATTAATTTGCTCCTTTTACCCCATAACCACCCTATCTACTGACGCATAGCCCCCAACTTGCAGTCACATCTAGAGAGGGGGGAGGGGGGAGGGGTAGAGAGTGAGGGCAGAGAGAGAGAAGGGGCAGAGACACACAGAGAGGGGCAAGAGGGAGAGGGGGTGGCAAGGAGGAGAAGAGGGAGGGTGGGTGAGAGGGGAAAGGTGCGGGTGGAGGGTAGGGGAGAGAGAGAGGGTGAGAGTGAGGGGGAGAGAGGGGGTGAGAGGTGAGGGGAGGGGGGAGAGGGGAGAGGGAAAGGTGAGGGGAGGGGGAGAGGTGGGGAGCAGGGAGGGTGGAGGGAAGGGGGTAGGGGGGTGTGGAGGGGAGGGGGGTTTAGGGGAGGGACGGTGGGGGAGGGGATGGAGGGGATGAGTGGGAGAAAAAGAGAGGGGAGAAAGAGAGAGGTGGGGGGGAGAGGAGAGGGAGAGAGAAGAGGGGGGGTTGAGGAGAGGGGGCTGAGGAGAGGGGGTTGAGGAGAGGGGGTTGAGGAGAGGGGGGGTGAGGAGGGGGGGGAGAGGAGAGGGGGGGAGAGGAGAGGGGGGGAGAGGAGAGGGGGGAGAGGAGAGGGGGGGGAATGGGGTGGGGAGAGAGGAGAGGGGGGAGTAGGGGGGTGTGCTGAGAGGGGGGTGAGGTGAGGGGAGGGAGAGAGGTGGGGAGCAGGGAGGGGGAGGGGGGCGGAGGGAAGGGGGTAGGGGTGTGTGGAGGGAGTGGGTTTAGGTGAGGGATGGTGGGGGGGATGGAGGGGAGGAGGGGGAGTGGAGAGGGGAGTGGAGAGGGGGGGAGAGGAGAGGGGGGAGAGGAGAGGGGGAAGAGGAGAGGGGGTAGAGGAGAGGGGGGGAGAGGAGGGGGGGAGGGGAGAGGGGAGGGGGAGAGAGAGGAGAGGGGGGAGAGGAGAGGGGGGGGGGGAGAGGGGGGGGGGAGAGGGGGGGGGGGAGAGGAGAGGGGGGGAGCGGAGAGGGGGGGGAGAGGAGAGGGGTGGGGAGAGGAGAGGGGGGTAGAGGAGAGGGGGGAGAGGAGAGGGGGGAGAGGAGAGGGGGGGGGGAATGGGGTGGGGAGAGAGGAAGAGGGGGTGAGTGGGGGGGTGTGCTGAGAGGGGGGTGAGGTGAGGGGAGGGAGAGAGGTGGGGAGCAGGGAGGGGGAGGGGGGCGGAGGGAAGGGGGTAGGGGTGTGTGGAGGGGAGTGGGTTTAGGTGAGGGACGGTGGGGGAGGGGATGGAGGGGAGGAGGGGGAGGGAGAGGGGAGAGGGGGGGAGAGGAGAGGGGGGGAGAGGAGAGGGGGGAGGGGAGAGGGGGGGAGAGGAGAGGGGGGGAGAGGAGAGGGGGGGGAGAGTGGGGGGGAGAGGAGAGGGGGGGAGCGGAGAGGGGGGGAGAGGAGAGGGGTGGGGATAGGAGAGAGGGGGAGAGAGGAGAAGGGGGGAGAGGAAAGGGGGGAGCGGAAAGGGGGGAGAGAGGAGAGGGGGGGAGAGAGGAGAGGGGGGGGAGAGGGGGGGAGAGGAGGGGGGGAGAGGAGAGGGGGGAGAGAGGAGGGGGGAGAGGAGAGGGGGGGAGAGAGGAGAGGAGAGGGGGGGGAGAGAGGAGAGGAGAGGGGGGGGAGAGAGGAGAGGGGGGGAGAGAGGGGGGGAGAGAGGAGAGGGGGAGAGAGGAGAGGGGGGAGAGAGGAGAGGGGGGGGAGATAGGAGAGGGGGGGGGAGAGAGGAGAAGGGGGGAGAGAGGAGAGGGGGGGAGAGAGGAGAGGGGGGGGAGAGAGGAGAGGGGGGGAGAGAGGAGAGGGGGGGGGGGGGGGAGAGAGGAGAGGGAAAGGGGGGAGAGAGAGGAGAAGGGGGGGGAGAGAGAGTGCCTTTTTATTTCAACCCAAACCCCCCAAACAACCATTTGCAGGCAGTGCTTTTTTACTTTAACCATGTTTTCATTTTCAAACCACATTAAGGGTACTTACTCACAGTTGAGTGAACATGTGTTCAGTGTTATTCACAGCTCAGAGAAACGTGACCCTCTGCCTTCCTCCAGCTTGCAGACTAATTGAGGCACACCACTTCCTGGTTTTATAGGCCATCCCCCCTGCCGCCAGCGGGGGCATTTGAGAGAATGGGGAATTTTGTAAAATCATTAATATCTCTGTCATTTTACATCGACTGGAAAAATCCTCGGCACACATGTGGCGGAGGGGGGCTCTGAGCAAGGTGGCCAAAAATGACGGCTGTAGGTGGCGGCGTTCTCTCGGAAATCGCAGCACATATCGCCAAAACCGGTCAAGAACAGACTTTTAGTAATATAGATAGTTAAACATTTTAGACCTGATGTAAATCAGGGAGTAACATTCAGAAATCCTCACCTGCTGCAAAACAAAATCGATCAGCGCCATTTCACTTTCTATTAATGTTAACAGTTTATTGACCACATCACAGTTGGGTTGCTACCAGGAAGCATTAATGACTGTTCTTCACTTCTGCCAGTATTTATACAATCTAAAGTCATTTATTAAACTATGTTTCTCATTTTTCTTTTTCTAATCTTTTCTAATATGCCAATACATTCTGACATTAAAAGTTCTTAGTAGTAAAATTATTTGTTACTAACAAGTCACAATCTAACTGAAATCAATAGCAGTGTAATTAGTAGTTATACTGCTTAACCTGACTTTGCAAGATTTTCACGAGGTTACTCAGTGCTGCCAAATATCCTAATAAAAACACTCACTTATTTACTTTTATAATGGGGAGTTTCAGTTCAAATTGTAAATGTAAATGTTAAAAACGAGTCATCTCAGTGTTCTGATAGTAAAAGCTGAATCACAGATTCTAGTGTTAGATCTGTATGTTGCTGAGCTAGGAGCTTGGCCTGAATTCCTTCCCTCCTTACTGTTTGGTTTAGCTTACAATTACAACGTGGAAATGTCCTTCAGCCCATTGAGTCAGTGTTGACCAACGATCTCCCCTACATTGGTTCCATCCTCCACACTGGGGATAATTTACAGAAACCAATTAACCTGCAAATCTGCACATCTCTGGGATGTGGGAGGCAACTGGAACACCTGGAGAAAACCCATATGGACAAAGAAAGAATGTACAAACTCCACACAGACCATACCCATAGTCAGAATCGAACCCAGGTCTCTGGCGCTGTAAGGCAGCAATTCTACCGCCGGGCCACTATGCCGCCCGAACTCTACCACAGCTCGAGCTACTGTGTGCCCCTCAAAGTTGAGATTGTTACCAGAGAGGAATAAGCGTCTAGGAATATTTTTAAACCCATACAAAGCAAGGGGGAGGTAACTACGTCCTTCACATGCAAGGGGAGATACATGATGAGAGAGGTCATGGGATCCAGATAATCTACCAACTCTTGGTGCAAGTGCTGCCAGCACCAGCAAGGCTCTTGGTGCTGATTCCATTCGTGTTCTCAGTTTGATGCTAACTCTGGACAACGTCAAGCATTTTACACCTAATGAAATGTCATAAAAGTTGAATGAATCCAAATCTTGGAAACCACATTATGCTAGGTGGCCCAAAATGAAATTCCTAATCTTATTTTTGCTTCATGACTGTAACACACTCAATACATGCCTCTTCCTTTTGTTTATCTGAACATACCTTCCCTCCACCATTGTGGCTGCACTGTTTACCATTCATAAGATCCACTGCACCATCTCATCAAAGTTTTACTTACAGGGCCATCCAAACCCATGACCTCTACCACTGGGGCAGGAGGTGTATGGCAGCACGCATCATGCAAGTTCCCTTTCTAACATCCAGTCCACCTTGATCTGAAAATGTATCGATGATTTTATATCAATGAGTCAAAACCCCAGACCTCTCACAATATGATCTCTTTGGAAGTGCTTTCATCACTGAAACTGCAGCCATTCAAGAAAATAATTTGTACCATTTTTTGAGATCAGTTCAGAATAGATGATCTCCACATTCTGTACTTGAATTTAAAATAAATGCCCTTTGACTAGGCTTCCATTTCAATCTTCTTATATCTCTATAAGGTTAGTATAATGTTATTGGATTTCTCAAGTTAATACAACACTATTATAAATTATGACGAAAATCTATTGACCTGCAGCATTAACTCTGCTACTGTCTCCTTAGTTTCTACCTTGTTTTTATTATCCGTTCAAGAGATATGGGTGTAAAGGTCCAGGCTGCTTTCCTCTCCAATATCTAATTGTGTGCAATTTAAATATGTTGCTAGGCACCTAGAGTGGCTGCATTATTGTGGCTCCTGAATCACACATTGGCCATTTAGGGTAAGTGTGGCAGATTTCCTTCATGTATGTAAATAACAAACTGAATGGGTTTTTATAATTATCTTATTGTTTGACCATTCCTGATACTATTTATTAACTTGCGTTTATTTAATCATTGAAGTTCAATTTCCAGCTTTATGAGACTTGACCTATAATGGATTACCAAGTGGTAGAACAGAGGACTAGTTTCAACCTATCTATGTGTCAAATGAGTATATAAGTTGGGAGGTCATGTTGTAGTTGTATAAGACATTGGTTAGACTGCATTTAGAGTAGTGTTCAGTTCTGGGCATAGGAAAGATATTGTCAAGCTCGAAAGGGTTCAGAGAAGATTTATGAGGATGTTGCCAGGACTAGAGGGTCTGATCTATAGGGAGAGGCTGGTTCTCTATTCCTTGGAGCGCAGGAGGATGAGGGGTGATCTTATATAGGATTTATAACATCATGAGAGGAATAGATTGGGTAGATGCACAGTATCTCTTGCCCAGAGTATGAGATCAAGGACCAGAGGACATAGGTTCAAGGTGAAGGGGAAAAGATTTCATAGGAATCTGAGGAGTAACCTTTTCACACAAAGGGTGGTGGGTGTATGGGACAAACTGCCAGAGGAATTGAGGCTGGGACTATCCCAATATTTAAGAAACAGTCAGACAGGTACATGGATAGGACCAGTTTGGAGGGATATGGACCAAGCGCAGGCAGGTGCGACTTGTGTAGCCAGTGGGTCATGGAGTTGGCCGGAGTTAGTAAGTTTGGCTGCAGGGCCTGTTTTCACACTGTATCACTCTATGAGTCTATGACACTAAATGAGATGATTTGAGTGGGACTTTCCTTTGGTGCCAGTGTTCCCAAGAATACACAACATCACACCTAATCACAGTTACTCTGACGCATGAGTGGATTGTTGGTCAGGATGACTAAACTCTTAATCAGCAAAAATGGCACAGTACTGTCTCACAGCACTAGAGACCCGGGTCTGATCCTGACCTCGGGTGTTGCCTGTGCAGAGTCTGTATGTTCTTCCTGTGATCGTGTGGGTTTTCTCTAGGTGCTCCGGTTTCCTCCCACATTCTAAAGACGTGCAGGTTTGTAGGTTAAAACCTGGTTAAAACCTGTAGGTTAAAAATTGCCGCTAATGTATAGGATGTGCAATTGGGATAACATAGAACTAGTATATGGAGGATTGATGGTTGGCATGGACTTGGTCGGCTGAAGGACCCGTTTTCAAGCAATGTTTCCAAACTAAACTATTGGAAAAACCAATTGCTGCCATACCCTGATGTGTATCTCCAGGAGTTTTCATTTTCAACATTATGTTTTATTACTAATCTTAATATGTCTTACACATTTGATAAGAAATAGGGATTGCAGTTAAAAGGAGTATAACAATCTATTTATAAAGATACTTCAATACGTGGAGGAATTTCCAGAAGAAAGGAATCAGCTTGGTCAAAGCAGTATGGTTGAACCTGAGCTGCCACGATCTTCAATGATTCTGGTGCAGTTTTCTAACACAGTGTATTCTGCTGCATCAAACAAGTCAACAATACAATGGGAAGGTTGTCTTAAGTTCTCACTTCACTGCTTGATTGACCATGTTGCATTCCAAGTACTCTTTTGGCTTTCCTCTACTGGCTAAACTTCAGATTACAATATGAACTCTAAAATGTATTTTGTCATATAGTTTTGTGTTTTAGAAATTGTTTAGGTCAGCATGTAGTGTTTGGTTCAATAGATTTCCATGCACCCAGTTATTAACGATGATCATGTGTTTTCTGGGGAACACTGGCACCTTGGAAATACCCAATGCCTATTAAAGAGGTTACATTTTCCAAGCAAAGTCGATGAAATTAATCCTGCATTTTTTGTGGTGCGTGCACACTGTCGAGACTTGAGTTCAATAAACTCAGTTTCTTTCATCAGTTTCCATGGCAATCAAAGGAATAATTTTCAGAATTGAAGTTTAATGCGGAAACATTGTAACATGCAAACAACAAAGAATGAACCTTTACTTTGATATCACGATATTTCTTTCAAACATTTGTACGATTTGGCATTTATCACTGATCATTTGCATGAATTAGATGGAGTGAAACCTTACTCTGTCCCTGGGGATATTTGTCCCTCCCTTATGTTTGATAAAATCTTGCATCTAAAAGATGTAGCTTTGCGCTGTCCTCTGTGAAGCAATAAATCATGGTTTCTTAGTTAACCGTGATCTAACAGGCAGTGAAAGTGGATACAGGGACCAACCTGTGGTCTTGTAGAGCTGCACTTTCTCCAGATGTTAAGTACCATTTGAGCCCTCAAAGGGGCTTAGCTTTTGAGTTACTAGGGTCAATACCAAAAACATGAATGAAATGAAGCTTTAAGTGAGTTATGAAGGCAAAGCTAAACAATAAGATAAATTGGAGACCCAGGTAATTATTTCATTATTGCGACACAGAAGCAAGCCAAATGGGCCTTCTCATCTATGCCAGCTCCCAGCTAAACCGTTCCATCAGTCCCAATTCCGAATTCCTTTCCCCCCCTATTCCCTTGCAGCCAACTGTCTCGTATATTCCCATCAATCACCCTTCAATTCTTTTTGCCACTTACCATCTGTAATATTTTCTCTAAAGAGGAATTTTTACAGTTGCCGACACATCTTCAGAAGGAAAATAGAGCACCTATTAGAAACACGCACTATCACAGGGAAAGCATCGACTCTACACAGTGCGCAGCGGTAGAGCTTTCAGCGCTTGCAGCGCCGGAGACCCAGGTTCGATCCTGACTACGGGTGCTGTCAGTATGGAGTTTGTACGTGACCTGCGTGGGATTGCTCCGAGATCTTAGCTTTCGTCCCACACTTCTAAGACGTACAGGTTTGTAGGTTAATTGGCTTGCTATAAATGTAAATTGTCCCTAGTGTGTATAGGATAGTTAATGTGTGGGGATCGCTGGTCGTGCGTGGACTCGCTGAGCCAAAGGGCCTGTTTCCGCACTGTATCTCTGAACTAAAAATGAAAGTACACATAATGGTACTCAGATAAAACTCGGGTTCCCTGGTGCTCGGAGTGCTTACTGATCCACCTCCATGCCACCTTTTAGTGTTGGAATAAACCTATTATCATTGCACGTATGAACATAAGAAACCGAAGCAGGAGTAGGATCGTGCAGAGTAACACGCTGAAGTAAACCAGCATTCAGTCATCAATTAGGCAGGGAACTAGAATGAAGAGTAGTTTTTTCACAGTAATTGTGCCTGCTGCATTGGTGAATTGAATTGAATTGAATTGAATAATTTTTATCAGCCAAGTATGAATCCTTAACATACAAAGAATTTGCCTTGGACTATGATGAAGACTATCTACGACTACCTTCAACCACCTTCGACTACCCTCGATTACCTACGACTAACATGCCGACCTACTACGACTGAGCCTATGTGTAAAAAAAGTATCGATTATTTCCATGGCGACCTTTTTTTACTCGCGGGCATTTTTTAATATGTTGAAAAAAACGCCACGAACTAGCTGAGGCCTCGAGTGCGCGGAGACCACTCTTGAGCATGAAGGAGAGTTACGAAGATCTCCTACGACCTCGTGTCGACCATGCTGAGCGTATGAGTCGAGGGCAAACTCGCCAGAACTCGCGGATTAGGTCGCCCAAGTGCGACAGTCCCTTTAAGAGTTCAGCATTTCTGGCAAAATCCTTGGAATTTTCTTTGCTTCTAAACAATGCCACTTTGTATCCGGTGTCCATAAGGCAAGTGGGCATTAGTGCAATTCTGTTGATCGGGTCTTCTGGTGATTTGCATCATTAACCATTTGTAAAGTAACTTGAAATTACCAATCTTTAGAATCGCTGGACCACATGTTGGTCCATGGAAGAAACATTCAAAATTACTCTTGTGACGATTCTCCTACCTACTTCTGCTTTGTAGTTCATGTGTGATTTCAAATATAAAGCACATATGTTGGCCATTAAGATTAAAATTAGAATCAATTAAATTATTATTTCCCTATTTCAATACTGCAGTAAATGGAATCTTGATAATAATAAGGGATTTATCTTGTATCAGTAATTCTGAATAACATTAATATTTATTCTCATGCTGTTTGATGTCATCTGGATCCTTCTTTGAAGATATTTGCAATGTAAATGTGCAAGTTCTATAATGCAGCACACATAGCCAAATCACATTTGTTCCCCAATTGAGAAATATTTCGTAGTGTTCTTCATTTTAACAACCAAAGCTGTTCATGGATGAGCAGGGTTTGGTGAAATAATACTGCCATCAGTATGATATTTGTTATTTTCACCCTATTAGCTCAATGTCCTCCTTAAATGGGCGAGGAGAACTGTACTTCAAGGTTGTAATATCTCTGGTAATTAATGCGCTTATTAAAAACAACACGTTCTTCACATAAATGAAACAGAGCTATTGTTAGTAGAATAACCTGTCTCTCTCTGAGTACTTCACTGGACTAGTAATTGGTGTGTTCTTCCTTACATTGGTAAATAAATCAATGATGTGCCTGTAGGATGAATTGTTCCATCTGGCATCTTTAATTTCTCACTTTAAGTTCTTGACAAGCCTAACATGATTGGTTAAACCTTACAAAGAGAGTTAAACGATAACTTTGACCGAGGATCATCAGTCAGATGTTTCTTCCTGAAACACTCTAATCATCACCATTGATAGTAAATGTTTGCATAATTCGAACTGATGTAGCTTCTGTGCAGAGTCCGCAACAATTATATACAAATCTTTTCCATGGACAGAATTAACAACATCATTCAACAGATGAGCATGAAATCAAACTATTCAAGTGTGTATCCAGATAAAAATAAAAAAGTGACCTTTAAATCTGCAGTTATTACATAATGGATACAAGGAACATGATGACTTTAACTTATGCTCCTTTAGCAATTATAGCAGTAGTTATATTTTCAGCACATTTATTCCACAATATCTGTTAAATTTTACGTACGATTTCTGGTGTGTTAGCTTACCACAGCCAGTTTTTTTCCCCGAAAATAATACTTTTACAGCACTTAGACAATAATAATCTTGGATGCACTGTGCACTATCATGATTTATTTAAAATTTTAAATGGGTAGTTTCTCCCACAAAGGTTTGATGCTAGGAATATAATACAACAGACATCATTGCTGAAGCTTACCATGTAATTCCGAATGGCTGTATGAAATGCGGCATTAGATTTATGATAGTTTCTTTAGTTACAGTGCTATTTTCATTCATAAACTATCTATGACATTACATGTCGTAATGTCACTGCTATTGGAGACATTGCATTCGGGGTGGCATTATAGCAAACTAAAATCACCTGCTTATTGACTACTCCCAATATATGATGCATTATCTATGTTTCAAATCCTGTTATTTTATAAGGTTGAATCAAAAAAGGTCGCTTTTGTTCCCGCAGACGTTGCTTGATGTATTATTGCTGATATGATGAACTACTAATAGGATGGGCTACACTACATTTTTCAACCTAGCGTTCTCATGCCATGTTGAAGAAGGAAAAATGAGGACACATTTCAGTAATGCTATAATCTGGCAATCCAAATCTCAAAAAGAAATTATTAGAACCCTTCAATGAAGAATCTATAATTGCACTATTATTGAAGGGTACTTTTTAACCACAAAGCGTGGATGCCTTTTAGGAACTTTCCAATCACCACGTTTATTCCTTTAATATCTAATAGTACATTTTAGGCTATTGGCCTCCTACTAATTTGATTGAGCTTTTGAGGAGGTGATTGAGGAGACTGATGAAGGTAGGATGTTGTATACATGGATTTTGGAAAGGTTTTTGATAAGGTCCCTAATGGTAGACTGGTCCAGAAGATTCAGATGTACTGGATTCACAGTGATTTGGTCGAATGGATTTTGGAACTGGCTTATTCATATTCTGGCTGGAGTTTTATAACTAGTGGAGTAGCACAGGCATCTGTGCTGGGACCTCTGCTGTTCATGATATATATAAATGACCTAGACATAATTGTAGGTGGATTGGTGAGTACATTTGTTGATGACACCAACATTAGAGGACTTGCAGACAGTGAGGAAGGCTGTCAGAAGAAACTGCAGGATATAGATCATGGGAGAAATGGGAGAGAAATGGCAGATGGCAAACAGCATTGATGGGCAGGGGAATCTTGAAGTCCAAGTTCATAGTTCACAACAGATGGCAGCACAAGTAGATAGGGTGGTAAAGAAGGCATAGGGTATACTTGCAAGGGGCATTAAATATAAGAGTCAGGAAGTCATGATGCAGCTCCAAAGAACTTTGGATAGGTTGCATTTAGAGTATTGCATGCAATTCTGGTCTCCCCATTACAGGAAAGAAATGGACACTTTGGAGAAGGTGCCGAGGAGTTTTACCAGAATGCTGCGTGAATGAGAGGGTTTCAGCTACAGGGAGAGGTTGGAGAGACTTGGGTTTTTCTCTCGGGAATGTAGGAGTTTGAGGGGAGACCTGAGAGAAATATATCAAATTATGAGTGGCACAGATAGGGTAGACAGTCAGAACCTTTGTCCAAGGATGGAAATGTCCAACACTAGAGGACATAGCTAGAAGGCGAGAGCGGGTAAGTTTAATGGAGATATGCGGGGCAAGTTTCTTTACACAGTGGGTGGTGGGGGCCTGGAACGCACTGCCTGGGAAGGAGGTGAAGGCAGATAAGATAATAGCATTTCAGAGGTTTTTAGATAGGCACGTGGAAGTGCAGGGAATAGAGGGATATGGAGGCAGATGAGATCAGTTCAGCTAAGCATTATGTTCGGCACAAACTCTGTGGGCCGAAGGGCCAGTTCCTGCGCTGTATCGTTCTATCCTGTATTTCAGGGGATTGCTGGATAAATCCCATAAATAGAATGCTAAAATATCAGGTTGATAATCACACATTCCCCAATCACATTTTTATTGGCCCCCACTATCGAATTAGCCATGGTTATTTAAAGTTTTGAGATACAGCATGTATGCAGGCCCTTTGGCCACTTAGCCCATGAGACCATCGTTCACCCACACACTAGTTCTATGTTACGCCAGTTTCACACCTTACACGCTAGGGGTAAGTTACTGAAGCCAATTAATCTACAAATCTGTATGTCTTCGGAATGTGGGAGGAAAGCAGAGGCACCTGGAGAAAACCCACGCGATCACTCGGCGAATGTACAAACTCTGCACAGTGAGCACCAGCAGTCAAGATCGAACCCAGATCTCTGGCGTTGTGAGGCAGCAGCTCTACTGCTGCCCCAATGTGCCACCATTGTTGGCCAACAGTTGGAATTCTGATGCATCCTGCACAAAAAGACACAATTGCTTGCTGACCATCATTAGTTTAGAGATACTGTGCGGAAACAGGCCCTTCGGCCCATCGAGTCCGCACCGACCAGCGATCCCCGCACATTAACACTATCCTACACACACTAGGGACAATTTACTCTTTTACTGAGTCAATTAACCTGCAAACCTGTACGGCTTTGGTATGTGGGAGGAAACCGAATATCTCAGAGAAAACCCACGCTGTCACGGGGAGAACATACAAACTCCGTACAGACAGCACCTGAGTCGGGATCGAACCCGGGTCCCGGGCACTGCAAGTGCTGTAAGGCAGCAACTCTACCGCTGCACCAACGTGCTACCTCTTATTGTACTAACGTTATTGAACTAAAGGCAGTCCTGAGGTCCCTGAGGTCTGGAAAGTGGTAATCCAAAGCTTGGAAAATCGGAATTGTCCAATAACCTAACAACAAATCCCATATTTGCAAGGTGGTCCACAGTTCACAAGTATGAAACACCGTGGAATCTGACCATTAACATGGAGTTCTCTGGCAAAGGAACAAGAGCTTTGAAGGACAAAGAAACAGAATGCGGAGTCAGTTCCTTTCTCTTACTTTTGTCATTGAAACGTGCTTCAAACAGAAAGGAAAGGCTGGAGTTAAAGGTTGGACCCATCTGAAGAAGGGTCTCGACCCGAAACGTTGCCCATTTCCTTTGCTCCTTTAGATGCTTTAGATGCTGCCTCGCCTGCTGAGTTTCTCCAGTATTTTTGTCTACCTTGGAGTTAACTAAATTGATTGGGCATCAGGCTCTAAGCTTTTGGACACATAGACTATTATTTAAACCTGCACCAAATCTTCTAAGTAAATGTTTTTAAATCTATGTGATCTCTCTTTACAAACACATGCACTTTGAAGATGAGGTCAGCAGACCCCAAATCATTAACAATCACCTCACTCACAGAAGTGTTCTGACTGCAGCTTTACAGAATGTGATTTGCTTATTAAAGTTGGCTTACACTGATGTTGTGGCTCCATCTATCCAGGATATAGAGTGAAAAAATGTTCACATTGTTTGAACATGGATTAAAATGATACTTTAAGATGAACTCTGCAAAGTCATGTTACTGCATTCCATATGGATAATACAAGGGTCTATACTTCACAAGTTCATGGTGAGAAAGGTTTACCACTATCCCTCCCCAAAGTACCTGCACGTTACTTTGGATCACTCACTAACATTGTGCAATGGCCTAAAAAATTAAATTGAAAGAAAATACAATACCAGAGTTATGCAATACCGGTGGGAGGGCAACAGATGAAGCCTTCCAGCTTTCAACTTTGTTCCTTGTCAATGAGAACCATCTTTGGAAGATTTCAAACACACATGTCATCAACAATCAGCTGAATCACACTCTGCTAGTCTCAGGAAAACTTAAGATAACACCTCTGTTTGGGCGCCATTTCTTCAAAGACTGTTTCATGCATGGAAGGTACAAAGTCACCATATGGACACAAACTGTCCCTAATCTTCCAAAGTATCAGGAACTTAACAATAGCCCAGTAAAGCAACTTATCCTGATTATGTGCAGTAGCCTAACCTTAGCATCTCAAAAACCAGAATGAATCAATTCTTCAAAGCAAAGATCCATCTGTTAAATTTAACGTTGCAATCTATCCAGGAACAAATTGGCATTTCTCAGTGGGTTCCAAACAGGGTCATTATTGTGCACGCACCTCATGATACCAATAGGTTTAGTACATTGCAAACCCCTTCACACATGTAACAAACTTTCAGTCTGAAGAAGGGTCCCAACCGGGAAAGTCACATCCATGTTCTCCTGAGAAGCTGTCTGACCAACTGAGTTACTTTGGCACTGTGTGTCTTTTTTTCTAGTTATCCCATACTTTGCCACCAAAACCGAAATGTTTAGTTTAGTTTAGAGATACAGCGTGGAAACAGGCCTTTCAGCCCACCGAGTCCATGCTGACTAGCGATCCCCGCACACTAACACTATCCAACACACACTAGGGACAATTTACAATTATACCAAGCCAATAAACGTACAAACGTGTAGGTCTTTGGAGTGTGGGAGGAAACCGAAGATCCTGGAGAAAACCCACGTAGGACAAGGGGAGAACGTACACACTCCATACAGACAGCAACCATAGTCAGGATTGAACCTGGGTCTCTGGTGCTGTAAGGCAGCAACTCTACCATTGTGCCACCAAGCCGTCCTTAGTGGATTCCTTAGAATTTCTTGAAGACCAGCAATTTGTTTATATAATTGAAGACAGTTGTGTTAACTTCTGTCTTTACTTTGTTAGAATATATTGTTGCTCTACCACTACACCATATGCTCTAAATCCTAATCAAATCCATTAAGGTGTGAGTGCTCTTGTTAGAATATGTGTTATCTACTTCTATGCTGTACACCAAAATGCTAATAACAATAATTAAGCTGTAAACGTTTTTATAGAAAGACTATTGAAATAATATGGAAACTACTTCACATTTATTTATTCTTAGACAAATGGTATTCATTCATTAATTTCTTTTCTGCAGCTTGTTTTTCTAACTTAGCAGTGATAAATAAGCATAGGTATAACAGTTCTATGCTGATCATTATGTGGTTGCCTTGAATGCTTAATATATTGTGCTGTTTTTCTTTGCAATGCCAGCTCATCATTGACAATTTCTATTAAATGCATCTCAATATGGTAATCTTGCCCATTTCCCCAGTGAAAGCTCAATTAAAAGAAGCAGAACTGCTGAAACCTTGAAAATGGAACCTTGCTAAAGAAGCTTTAGAATCGTAATAACATTAATAATCGAGTAATTATGGATGCTGCTTGGGAAGAGGTTAGGCAAGTCAAGGAGTATCAAAACGTTGGCCAGCTCATTAATTTATTATCTTCAGTATAGACTCTATTGGCTCTGCTATTCCTAAGTATTATTACCTTACTTCCTTTGAGAAAATATCAGTATAAGAAATGCATAATTTTGAGGGCAGCAATTAGCTTATTCACAGTTTTCATCGATCATAATAAGCTCTGTGCATTCTGCGTTGTGGTTTGTGGTGATCTCCCCTTGTTAGAAAGGCTCCTCTGTTTATGGAACGCACTGCTTAGAAAGGAAAACACCACTTACAAAATTTGAAAGGTAAAGAAGATGGATTTCCCAGGAATGTTAATTGTGATTTGTGGAAGTTTGTCTTACATTTAGATTTTTTGACAAAGTGCAACTGAGCTCCCATTACAGGGAGTAGAAGCACTTGTCTGAGGATGTCCACTTCTGCGGCATTAGTTATGTGAGCTCATCCAGGCTCCACTTGTACACTGAGGGCGTTCAACATGATGAAACATTTTAATATGGAAGCCAAACGTTTGTCATAAAGATCTAACAACATCTTTGTTGTTAAATACTTTGATGAATTGAGGATGCCCTACACTTTTCCCCCTACTCTTTCTATAGACGAGTTTTAAATATTGCTATACTCTGTTGTTTTTCATCACTCATGCCATAATGTTGTGGAATGTCACAGGATTTCCTGAATTTAAATATAAATTATTCAATTGATGGATATTTGATTTCCATGATTGATTCTTATAATAGGACACTTGTCTAATTTTGTTGGTGCTAGTTGATTAGGAATATTTAACGATTAATCAATATTAATCCATGAATCTAGCATGTCATCAGTTAAATCTAAAAGCTCATTGCTTTTCTTCTGTCAATAGGATTTTAAAAAATCTTGCATCTCCTGACATTCCTCTTGACCACTGAGCTTAAATGATTAATTTGTTTCGATTTGCATTCCAAATAGGAGTAATCAGTTAGAAAGTTTGTGGAATTCTAGCCTAAATGTATTGATAACAATTAAACATTAACACAGTCTATTAATTGCATTCGTTTTATCTGTCTTTTGCATTTAACAAATTAAGGTGCAGTATTCATTAAATTCCAGCTGATTTAAATTTTGGTAGATGCCCACAAGGTTTTGACAAGACCATTTGACAAAGAAGCACTGGGCATAATGGAGAAATGTACAGCAAATTCACTTCATTACTTCCACACAAGCTAAAGCTGGAGTTTGTGTTAATTCTGTTTTCCAGTTCTCAGTCCATAGCCTTGTATATTTGTTTTTTCTATCTGTCATCCTCTGTCTTACTACATTCTTCATCTCCAGTTGTTGTGTTTGCAAAACCTGTTTTAAATATGTTTATTTCCTTAATTGCCACCTCAGGTTGTTAAGTTTGCCTGTAAAGCATCATTAGTAATACTGGCTTTGTGAAGCTATTCGCTCTTGAGAACGTAGATTATCACTGTTAAGTATTGATATGGAAAACTATGGCTGGAGGAATTGCAATTCAAATAAGTAAATGTAGAAATAAAGTATTTAGACTGCGAGTGAACGAGTCAGAAGTACTGGTCATGCATGTGTAACCACTTGAAACTCCATTATGCAGAAGAATTATAGCCCCTTACATGAAATAACATCAGCAGAGGAAATTGCTTTTTAACATTTAAAAGATCTACATTTATCTTAATTGAATGGCTTCGCAAGGATTTGTTTCTTACTTGAGTATTCATCCCAGAATGTGGTCAGTTGTTAGATCTAAATACCAGCGAAAACATTATTTTATTCCTTGCTGTTTGTGACATTTTAGCTGTCTGCCGAAATGAAAGGCATGTGGTGGGTTGATGTCAGTTTTATCATATAAATTGATGGTGTTTGTGGGAGGTGTTAAATTGTTACCATCACATAAATACTTAAAGTCTTTTGGCATGTGATAAATGACCTATGGAGTGAAGTGGGCTCCTGGAAAATATAATATTGTTATAGCTGCAGTTAAAATGAGAATATCTGGAGAACTGCAATCTCTCCCTGCAATCCCATCGCACTCCTTCATCCCAGCAGAATGTGCTCTGGTCTCTGCCCAAGCGAGGATGTTAATTTATGCATAATTTTTACATGAACTGACCACTCTAATTATCCCCAAGAATGTAGTGTGTAGATAGGAGGTAGAATCCAGGAGGAGTTGATGAAAATGTGGGGAGAGTACAATAGCGTTGATGCAAAATGGGTGCTTGATGGTCAACATGCATTCAATGGGCCAAAGGACCTATTCCCATGCTATTTTAATGTTTAATTACCATGAGCTACATCGTCGGAGGTACTATTTTACAGATTAGATGTTAAACTAACATTCATTCTGCTCTCAAAGATGAACCCAAGACCTCATGGGAAAACCTGGAGAAAAAGTTGAGGATTCACGACAGAGTCATGAAGAATATTTAGCCCAGTATTCATTTGACCAACTTAACCAGCTGTCAAGTCTGGCAAAACATACTAGATGTTTCTGGAATTTATGCCATTTGGAAACAATCCAAAACATATCAAAAAAAAAAAAAAACAATAACAATCATATAAAATATCAGAAAAATATCAGAAAAAGACAAAAAAATAAGCAGCTTGAGAAATTATTAAGCAATTTAAAAAAATAACCAAACCATTAATTCATTTCTAACCTGCCACCAGTTCAGTTGAAAGCTTCTCCAGTGTAATTTCTGATAAGCTTGTGGTCCAACGTCATAGCACAGTTGTGAAATCATGAGTGAAAGACAGCCAATGAGTTAGGGATATCTGTGTTTGCGCCATGCCCTGAAATCAATGTGGCTTCATGGAGAATTGTCATCAGCTCCAGAAATTCTGGCCCATGTTTTTTTTTAAGGAACAAATGAATATAGTCTTTTGGCCGGCATGGAAGCACAGTCGTAGAGTTACTGCCTTACAGCACCAGAGACCCAGTTTCGATCCTGACTACAGGTGCCTTCTGTACAGAGTTTGTATGTGCTCCCTGTGACAGCGTTGGTTTTCTCCGGGTACTCCGGTTTCCTCCATATCCCAAAGACTTATAGACTTGTAGTTTAATTGGCTTCTGTAAATTGTCCCTAGTGTTTAGGATAGTGCTAGAGTATGGGGTGATCGCTAGTGGGCTATAGGACCTTTTTCCATGCGGTATTTCCAAAGTCTAAAGCAATGTCTAAAGGTTCTTGAAGCTCTTTACAACCAAATTTTGTACATCATGGAAAACAAATGGATTGACTGCATCATCAAATATCTGACTTCCGTTTACTTCAAGATCTATGGTTGTGACTATGTTATCAAGTGAAGAGCATTCCTCAGAGCATAAGAACTAAAAACAGGAGTAGGACATGCAGCCATTCTGTTTCATGGTTCAGAAATGAATAGGGCTTTTTTTTAAACTGTACATTTAAGTTGAGTGACTAAAGTGCAAGATAAAACTGTGTTTGGAAAAGGGTAAGCTGTATGCCGAGAAATTCAAGGGCACAACATTGTTTTGTTTCAGTATGCAATTCAAAACAATGTTGTTTTCCAGAGTGAAACATGATAATGATTATTTCTGGGGAGTTTCCCATCACAGCAGAAAGTCAAGCTGGTTGACTATCAGATTTCTTGGAATGATTGTTTAAAGCAGTATTTCAGATTGATAAGTAGCACACATCTCCTGTCTGGGAGAAACAAAGCTATTTGGCTTGCTGCGAACTGTTGTTGTGACTGGTGATAAAGGACACAATGTTCCGCAATAGAAGCAAATGAATTAAACGTCAAGTGTGAAATTTATGACATTAGTTTTCAAATAATTTAATTTAATGAGTTTGTAAGCCGTGATTAATTTATTAAATTAAACAACATGAGAGGACTTTACAAAAAGAATCCCAAAGCTGATGTGTGGAGGTCAATTTAAATATCATCTCTCCATTCAAAATTGGAGTCAAATACACTTTGGTGGATTTGTTATGAGAACATGTTGTCTTCCTTTCAGATATTCACTCCAGTGCTTCAGTCGTCAAGCAGCTTAGTTGGTTGATGGTGTTAATGCACTGATCTTATTTAAGAAATGGTACGTTGTGCAAATTTATTGTTCTGTTTATCATAGGAGATTTCAACAGTTTATTTCATCTCTTCAAACCCTTTCCATTTTTGTTGATAAACATCCTTGTGGATAATCTCAGATATCCCCAGAGGTTTGTTCAATTTATCAAATATCCTTTAAAATCAGGTAGCAGTTTATCAAAATTTCATTTTCTATCTTCATGTCATTCAATGTCACAACTAATGTGTTGGCTCAATAGGCCTGGTGGTGCCACCTAATTCCTTCCTCTGGCTTCACAATGCACAACTCTTTAATCCTTTTGTCTCACACCTTTTTCATCTTTGTCCTTTGTCCAACCATCTGCCTATCAAAAGTTCCCTTGCCTGTGTCCACCTAATATCTGCAATGCTTTGCCCTGCCCCTCCTCTCTTCCAGATTGCTTTCTCCCACCCTAACATCAGTCTGAAGAAAGGTTCAGACCCAAAATATCACCCATCCAAATTCTCCCGCGATGCTGCTGGCCCGCTGCGGCAATCCAGCATTAGACTTTTTTTGTAAAACAACAACTGCAATTCTTTGTTTTTAATAGTAAATGTACATGATTTTGCTGAAAGACTTTACTAGATGATTAAAGTCAGAGAGGCATAGAGGTATATATGGTATAGGTCGCTGACATTCAAACACCGCGATCACCGTGGACTTCGGGAGCGGTCTTGGGTAGGGGGGCGGTTGTTCCAGACACTCCAAGCTGCTGAGAGTGTTCTCCCCGACGCCAGAGCTCTATCAGCCTGTAACATTGGGCCGCGGTTGCGGTGACTGCGGAGGCCTCAATAGGCCCGACCATGGGTGAACAAGGGGAAGAGGACTGGTCTTTATGCCTTCCCTCACAGTGCAAACCATAGTGGGGGGATTTTTTATGTTTGGTTAAATTCTTCTTTAATGTTGTGTCTTATTTTTTATTGGTGTGCTGCAAATGGCAACTCAAATTTCACTGCACCAATGGGTGTACGTGACAATAAATGTCCTTTGTCTTGTCTTGTCTTGTTTATATACCAGGTTCTTTGGCCCAAATGTTCTTGCTGACTGTGTTGCATATTTTGCTCATCCTATTTGCCCGCATTTTTCCCATAGCACTCTTAACCCTTCCTTTTATTTGTTTATTTATTTATTTTATTTTTTATTTATTAGAAGCAAATGTACAAGAGTAAAACAATCAGCAAATAAAATTATACAGTTAATGTACAGCTTCAATTTTAACTTTTTAACTTTTCAATAGAGGAAAAGA
This sequence comes from Amblyraja radiata, assembly GCF_010909765.2. Lineage (NCBI taxonomy): Eukaryota > Metazoa > Chordata > Chondrichthyes > Rajiformes > Rajidae > Amblyraja > Amblyraja radiata. The sequence continues at coordinate 21,919,000 of NC_045982.1, read as the reverse complement.
AAAGAGAAAGAACAAGAGCGAGAAAAAGTGAGGAGCAAAGATAGGACCCTTAGACGACCAAAGTAGTGCAGCCAAAGAGTGGATAAAAGAAAGAAAGAAAAGAAAAAAAAAGAACAAAAAGAAAAAGAGAGAAAAAAGTGGTGATATACCTGCCCCTCGTCCCTCCCCACCCACCTCACCCAACCCATAGTTGGATTTAAATCCAAAGTTGTGTTGCACCATACTATCCTTGTAAGAATTAGGTGAAGGGTATCCATGTCTTGAAAAAATGATCTGGTTTTTCTGCCAAGACAAGTCTAATACTTTCAAGATGTAGTGTCTCAGACATGTTTGTAATCCACATCTTAACAGTAGGGACTGATGTGTGTTTCCAAAATTTAAGATTTTCCGCCATTATCAGGCAATAATTAAGGAAACGTATTTGAAATAATGTTAGCTCAGAACAGGCTTCTGACAGACGTACCTACAGTGATCAGTTCAGTGTTGGGATCCAATTTTATTTTAAGCATTTTAGAAAAAATTTCAAAAATTCCTCTCCAGAAATTATGTGACTTTATACAAGAGGCAAAAGAAACGGTTATAGTTGCTTCCTGAAGGAGACATTAATCACAAATAGGAGAAACATTTGCGAAGATCTTGTGAAACTGGTGTCTGAAGAAGGGTTTCGGCCCGAAACGTCGCCTATTTCCTTCGCTCCATAGATGCTGCTGCACCCGCTGAGTTTCCCCAGCAATTTTGTGTACCTGCGAAGATCTTATTCAGTTTAGACTTTGAATAATAGAGTCTGTGCAGTATTTTAAATTGCATTAGCGAATGCCTAACGTTAAGAGAACAGTTGAGTATGTATAGAAGGCTTTCCTCCCATCTGTCTTTTAAAATTGTTAGGCCGAGTTCATCTTCCCAAGCTTGTCTAATTACTTCCGATGATGGGGTTTGTATATTTAAAAGGATATTATAAAGGTATGATATTAACTTGTTTGAATCCGAATTTCTATTCATACATTCGTCTAGTGTGCCTGGGACCATATATTGATAGTCTTGGGTATATGATTTCAGATAGTCTTGTATTTGAAGATATCTAAAGTATTGGCTACCTTTCAGATGATATTTCGACTGTAATTCTTGAAAAGAGAGAAGAGTTCCCATCTCATAAAGATCTCCCAGTTTTTTCATTCCCAATCTTTCCCAGTGTGTGAGAAGAATCACGCCTAAATTAAAATCTTAACCCTTCCTGTAAAGGAGTTAAGTCTGACACACTGTAACTTTACTGAGTCTATAATAAAGGCACATGTCAAACACGTCCCAGTACTGACTGCATCTAATCTTCAGGCGTACTGGAACCAAGGGAGGAGCAAGGGGAAGATATCACAGTTATACTGAGATGACTGGGCGTGGTTAGTGGTATTGAGGTAGCTACATTATAGGTTGCATGCATAAATCATCTACACTTCCTATCCATGCAACTGTCCAAACGTCTTTTAGAGTAATCAAGTCATAGAGTCAAACAGTGTGGAAACAGGCCCTCTGGTAAATTGCCCACGCCCCGACCAACATGCTCCATTTATACTAGTCCCACCTGCCTGCATTTGACCCATATCCCCTAAACTTATCCAATCTATGAACCTGTCCAAATGTGCATTTACCTTATCTATTCCTTCATGATCTTATACACCTCTATAAGATCACCCCTCATTCTCCTGCACTCGAAGGAATACATTCTTAGTCTGCTGAACATCTCCCAAAAGCTCAGTCCTGGCAACATCCTTGTAAATCTTCGCTGCAGTCTTTTCAGCTTAACAACATCTCTATATTACTAAAAGTCTGATCTTGACCGCTTTTGGCTCACTGTGCTGCGATTTCCGAGAGAATGCCGCCACCTACGGCCGTCATTTTTGGCCACCTCGCTCAGAGACCCCCTCCGCCTTCCGGGGCCAGAGGATTTTTCCCATCGATGAAAAATCAGAGCTTTAATGTTTTAAAAAAATTAGCCATTCTCTGCCCCTGTACTGGAGGGAGGGGGAGGGACTATAAAAACAGGAAATGGTGTGCCTCACTCAGTCTCTGCAAGATGGAGGAAGCCAGAGGGTCACGTCTCTCTGAGCTCTGAATAACACTGAACACATGTCTACTGAACTGAGTGCACTTAATGTGGTTTGAAAATGAAAATATGGTTGGTTTGAAGTAAAAATGCACTGCAAATGGATGTTTGGGTTGAAGTAAAAATGCACTGCTAATGGTTGTTTAGGTTGAAGTAAAAATGCACTGCTAATGGTTGTTTGGATTGAAGTAAAAATGCACTGCAAATGGTTGTTTGGGTTGAAGTTAAAATGCACTGCTAATGGTTGTTTGGGTTGAAGTAAAAATGCACTGCTAATGTTTGTTTGGGTTGAAGTAAAAATGCACTGCTAATGGTTGTTTGGGTTGAAGTAAAAATGCACTGCTAATGGTTGTTTGGGTTGAAGTAAAAATGCACTGCTAATAGTTGTTTGGGTTGAAGTAAAAATGCACTGTTAATAGTTGTTTGGGTTGAAGTAAAAATGCACTGCAAATGGTTGTTTGGGCTGAAGTAAAAATACACTGCTAATGGTTGTTTGTCTAAACTTGACAACTTCCTGTTTGCACTATATTGATTTTAGGTAAAACGCTACCACTTACTACTGTGATTTTTGCCCATCTTACTCAGTCCCCCTCCGCTGATCAGGTGCAGAGGATTCTTCCCATCAATGAAAAATAAAAGTGTTATTAGTGTTTAAAAAGTGTTGAAAATCTCTCTCCTGTCAATCACGCCATGAAGGTCACACCTTTTCCGGTGGAAGGGGGAGGGATTATAAAACCCGGAAGTTTGGGTGTGGCTCAGTCTCTGCATGATGGGGGAGGGAGAGGTCACAACTCTGTCTGAGCTGTGAATCAACTGAACACACTGAATGTCTAACGAACTGCGAGTGTGGTGTTTTGTGTGGTTGTATGGTGGTTTTATGATGGTTTCACCTTGCTTGAAACGGTATGAAACTGCATTTGAATGTGGTGGCCTTGCACCCTGCATGAAATGGTATGAAACTGCATTTGAATTTGGTGGCCGTGTACCCTCCTTGAATGGTATGAGACTGCACTTGAATTTGGTGGCCTTGCACCCTGCTTGAAGTGGTATGAAACTGCACTTGAATTTAGTGGTCTTGCACCCTGTTTGAAGTGGTTGGAAACTGCACTTAAATTCGGTGGCCTTGCACCCTGCTTGAAGTGGTAGGAAACTGAACCTGAATTTGGTGGCCTTGCACCCTGCTTGAAGTGGTATGAAATTGCACTTGAATCTGGTGGCCTTGCACCCTGCTCGAAGAGGTAAGAAACTGCACTTGAATTTTGTGGCCTTGCACCCTGCTCGAAGAGGTAAGAAACTGCACTTGAATTTTGTGGCCTTGCACCCTGCTTGAAATGGTAGGAAAATGGATTTGAATTTGGTGGCCTTGCACTCTGCTTGAAATGGAATTTCAAGGAATAACCATGAGTCAACTGCCAGCCCACCAGCCATGAGTGAGCTGCCAGCACATCAGGCTTGAGGGATTGAGCTGCCACCCCAAGAATCCATTTGGCCCACAATGTCCATACTAGCCCTCTGGAGACCAGTAGTCCCTGCAGCCAACAACACCCATACCATCTCTCCAGAAAGCCCCCCCCCCCCCCCCCCCACTGGCCACCAATATTCGAATTGGTGGAGAGGTGAAATATTGCATCGGGGGACCAGCCCTCCCGTGTGAACATGGGACCCAACGGGTCCCACAGTCTAGTGTTTCCTATAAGTGGGTGACCAAAACTGAACACAATACTCAGAACTGAACTGAACTGATGTGGCCTCACCAATGTCTTATACAACTGTAACATGACCTCCCAACGTTTGTACTCAATAGGGTGATTTCACGAAAGGTCACTGGAGCGTAAATCCCCACTCACGTGACCGAAATTTTTAACTGGGGGACAAGCGTCACTTCCGGTACATGTTAGTGGATGGGAAAACACGCACTTTCACACCCGCTAAAAACATCGAAAACGGCCAGATTTTGAGCTGCAATTAAGTGAGCCGGTCGGGGTGACCGTGAGGAACAGCTACTTAAATTTACAGCCCAAAAAAAAGATAGAAACTAAGGTAAATACAAGGGCGAGCTGAAGGTGTAAACAAGGCGGAAGTGCTAGCGGACTTTTTTCTTGGAGATTTAAAGATCCAAAATATCGGGAATTATCGCGTTTGCTCGCTGCATTTCATCAAAAGTGGCATTATTGACTTTTTATCTTTATTCATTTGTTATATGAAAAGTATTAAAAGTTAGAAATCCATCAGTAAAATTGCAAAATCGCCCATGGTTCTCGGGTGAGTTTTAACATGCAAAATGAAAACGCTTCTGAAGCTCCATTTACCATTTAAATAATCGTAAGCTTGCATCTCAGTAAAATTGATTTCAAAACGCATTGAGAGTTTACAATTGTTTAAATGGTAAATGTAGCTTCAGAAGCGTGTTCATTTTGCATGTTAAAACTCACCCGAGATCCATGGGCGATTTTGCAATTTTAGTGACGGGTTTCTAACTTTTAATACTTTTCATATAACAAATGAATAAAGATAAAAAGTCAATAATGCCACTTTTGATGAAATGCAGCGAGCAAACGCGATAATTCCCGATATTTTGGATCTTTAAATCTCCAAGAAAAAAGTCCGTTAGCACTTCCGCTGTGTTTACACCTTCAGCTCGCTCTTGTATTTACCTTAGTTTCTATCTTTTTTTTGGGCTGTAAATTTAAGTAGCTGTTCCTCACGGTCACCCCGACCGGCTCACTTAATTGCAGCTCAAAATCTGGCCGTTTTCGATGTTTTTAGCGGGTGTGAAAGTGCGTGTTTTCCCATCCACTAACATGTACCGGAAGTGACGCTTGTCCCCCAGTTAAAAATTTCGGTCACGTGAGTGGGGATTTACGCTCCAGTGACCTTTCGTGAAATCACCCTATACTGATGACAGTCAATTTGCTGAAAGCCTTCTTGACCATCCTGTGACGTGTCTTTTAAAAGTCATAATTATATCCGCTTCCCTACCCATCCCTTTACTCTTGATATAACTGTAGATTGGAGATAATTTAAGGGTTTGGCATTGAATTTGGACTCTTTGGTTTCAAGCATGGTAAAAGGGAAGAAGTAGAATAAGTCTGATGAATGTAGATTTTCTCAATCATAGGTGGATAACATAGTGCACAATGTTTTCTTCTGGTCTCTGCTTCTGTTCACAGTGTACCTCGACAATTTTTGAGATAAATTGTGTCCTGGATTCATGTATTGCACGGTCCTTAGTCTATTGTGGAAAATGGCTGGTGGAACTCCAAAGGTCAGCAGCATTTGTGAAGAGAAATGGACAGTTGATATTTTGGCTCAAGACCCTACATGGTATCTGTGGAGGGATATGAACAGTTGATTTTTCAGGGCAAGACCCTTTATGGTCCCATCCAGACTTGACGTGTTCTTCTTTAGCACATTGCTCTCCTTTTGTTGTTAATGTGATGTGATCAGATTTTATGTTATCTGTATCTTGACGTACAATCACCATCACTAGTTGTCGCATATGTTACCACCGCAGTGATAGACTCTATTCTCTTTGATCCAAACTGGCCCTTTGCCAAAACAGCATCACATCCCAAATTCAGAAATTGTGCAATCAAACTAAAAACATAGGTAAAAGCAGCGTGGACTTGAGGAAAAGATTCTGATCACAGTTTGAATCCCAAGGTTTCCTAATGAATAAACCCCAGTAAGCACACAACTCCATTTGTAACACACAGAATTAAATATAAATAAAAGTTATATTTTGTTTTTCTCACCTGGTTAAACTTTAGACGTTTCCAGACAGTGAACTAAAAAAATATCTTCGGCAACTCAAATAAAATTTAGAAATATTTAATTATTAAGCAACTAGAAGTAATTCTGGCACAACCCATTTATATATCTGTCACAGTACTTATTTTAAATGTAATATTGCTGCTAATAATTTAATATGTCTCATTAATTTGACATTAATCGGTAGCTTCTCTGCTCTCTAAACTTCAAATTCATTGTGGCGAATACGAAAAATTAATTCCTGATTAGAAATAAAGTGGTCCTTGACCTCCTTAATTGCTGTGCTATTGAGTTGCTCCCATGAGGAGTTCTGACTAGATTTGTAGAAAATAAATCCTTTAAATGTGACTTTAGTTAATTAATAATTGTGTAATGCTTATTTGTGTGTTTTAAACACAAGTTGCAACAGTTCCATTGCCCAAAAATCCATGTTGCTGTTTGTTGCAATTAAACTCTTGGCTTCAGGCATTTGCCTTCTCAGTTGTTCCTCTTCAAGGAGCCCTCAATTTCAGGGAGATATGCTGTCATTGCAAAGTAGATTATAAAAAAGGATGAATTTAAATAGGTTGTGAATATCGTATATTGCTCTGCAGCTGATGTACCCTGTGGAAATTTTACATTATTTTACTGTGATATTCAAAATTCACAAATAGACTTTTATATCAAATTGTCAAATGTCGTAGCCTATGAAATGTTTCTGATTGCTCCAACTGTACTGAGATATGTCCAAGCAGGTATAACTTGCTATTTATGCCCTCCTAATAGATGTTGAATTATTTATTCTTCAAAGAAGTGTGATCGGACATTTGAATTACAAGACTTTCCTTCCCAGAGATATTGGATAAAAGTTATGGTCTCAGATCTTACCCACTCGAACTCTATGGACAAAAGTGAGAGTTGTTGTTTAATGCCTTCCTGTAATAATGCTGTATGTTTTGTGGGTCTTTCTATCATTGTGCAGCTTTTGGCACCTGTAGAAACATAGAAAATAGGTGCAGGAGTAGGCCATTCGGCCCTTCGAGCCTGCACACCATTCAATATGATCATCGCTGATCATCCAACAGTATCCTGTACCTGCCTTCTCTCCATACCCCCTGATCCCTTTAGCCACAAGGGCCACATCTAACTCCCTCTTAAATATAGCCAATGAACTGGCCTCAATTACCTTCTGTGGCAGATAATTCCAGAGATTCACCACTCTCTGTGTGAAAAATGTTTTCCTCATCTCGGTCCTAAAAGATTTCCCCCTTATCCTTAAACTGTGACCCCTTGTTCTGGACTTCCCCAACATCGGGAACAATCTTCCTGCATCTAGCTTGTCCAACCCCTTAAGAATTTTGTAAGTTTCTATAAGATCCCCCCTCAATCTTCTAAATTCTAGCGTGTACAAGCCGAGTCTATGCAGTCTTTCTTCATATGAAAGTCCTGCCATCCCAGGAATCAGTCTGGTGAACCTTCTCTGTACTCCCTCTATGGCAAGAATGTCTTTCCTCAGATTAGGTGACCAAAACTGTACGCAATACTCAGGTGTGGTCTCACCAAGACCCTGTACAACTGCAGTAGAACCTCCCTGCTCCTATACTCAAATCCTTTTGCTATGAATGCTAACATACCATTCGCCTTCTTCACTGCCTGCTGCACCTGCATGCCTACTTTTAATGACTGGTGTACCATGACACCCAGGTCTCGTTGCATCTCCCCCTTTCCTAATCGGCCACCATTCAGATAATAGTCTACTTTCCTGTTTTTGCCACCAAAGTGGATAACCTCACATTTATCCACATTATATTGCATCTGCCATGCATTTGCCCACTCACCCAGCCTATCCAAGTCATCTTGCAGCCTCCTAGCATCCTCCACACAGCTAACACTGCCCCCCAGCTTTGTGTCATCCACAAACTTGGAGATGTTGCATTCAATTCCCTCGTCCAAATCATTAATATATATCGTAAATAGCTGGGGTCCCAGCACTGAGCCTTGCGGTACCCTACAAGTCACTGCCTGTGAACATTGTGAAAAGGACCCGTTTACTCCTACTCTTTGTTTCCTGTCTGCCAGCCAGTTATCTATCCACATCAATACTGAACCCCCAATACCGTGTGCTTTAAGTTTGTATACTAATCTCTTATGTGGGATCTTGCCGAAAGCCTTCTGAAAGTCCAGATATAACACATCCACTGGTTCTCCCTTATCCACTCTACTAGTTACATCCTCGAAAAATTCTATAAGATTCGTCAGACATGATTTACCTTTCATAAATCCATGCTGACTTTGTCCAATGATTTCACCACTTTCCAAATGTGCTGCTATCCCATCTTTAATAACTGATTCTAGCAGTTTCCCCACTACCGACGTTAGACTAACTGGTCTGGATTTCCCCGTTTTCTCTCTCCCTCCCTTTTTAAAAAGTGGGGTTACATTAGCTACCCTCCAATCCTCAGGAACTACTCCAGAATCTAAAGAATTTTGAAAAATTATCACTAATGCATCCACTATTTCTGGGGCTACTTCCTTAAGCACTCTGGGATGCAGCCTACCTGGCCCTGGGGATTTATCGGCCTTTAATCCATTCAATTTACTCAACACCACTTCCCGACTAACCTGTATTTCACTCAGTTCCTCCATCTTATTTGACCCCCGGTCCCCTGCTATTTCCGGCAGATTATTTATGTCTTCATTAGTGAAGACAGAACCAAAGTAGTTATTCAATTGGTCTGCCATGTCCTTGTTCCCCATGATCAATTCACCTGTTTCTGACTGCAAGGGACCTACATTTGTTTTAACTAATCTTTTTCTCTTCACATATCTATAAAAGCTTTTGCAGTCAGTTTTTATGTTCCCTGCCAGTTTTCTTTCATAATCTATTTTCCCTTTCCTAATTAAGCCCTTTGTCCTCCTCTGCTGGACTCTGAATTTCTCCCAGTCCTCTGGTAGGCTGCTTTTTCTGGCTAATTTGTACGCTTCATATTTTGTTTTGATACTATCCCTGATTTCCCTTGTTATCCACGGATGCACTACCTTCCCTGATTTATTTTTTTGCCAAACTGGGATGAACAATTGTTGTAGTTCATCCATGCAGTCTTTAAATGCCTTCCATTGCATATCCACCGTCAACCCATTAAGAATCAATTGCAAGTCTATCTTGGCCAATTCACGTCTCATACCCTCAAAGTTACCTTTCTTTAAGTTCAGGAACCTTGTTTCTGAATTAACAATGTCACTCTCCATCCTAATGAAGAACTCAACCATATTATGGTTACCCTTGCCCAAGGGGCCACGCACAACAAGACTGCTAACTAACCCTTCCTCATTACTCAATACCCAATCTAGAATAGTCTGCTCTCTCGTTGGTTCCTCCTCTGTAATATTCTCCAACCATGTAGAAACTGATTTAACTTGCTATCAGTCACTAAACAACTTTGAAATTATAGCCAATGTCAGAACCTGGTCAGCAGAATGGCTCAGCAGGTTATGCTGCTGCTATACTGCTTGTTCATTCCTCACATCAGGTGCTTGCTGTGTGGAATTTATATATCTTTCTTCCTTTCCTGTGCCTGTGTGGGTTTCCTCTGGGTGCTCTGGCTTCCTCCCACATACCAAAGACAAGCAGATTGTCAAATTGACTATTGTGAATAACTCTTGGTGGTAGGAGAATTCAAATCACAGAGTCGCACAGCTGCACAGAAACAGGCCCTTTGGCCCAACTGGTCCATGCTGATAGAGATGCCCTCAACTAAGCCAGTCCATTTGAGAGTGTGGGTAGTTGATGGATATGTGATGGTGAATAGGTTACAGGAAAAGAATGAATCGACTGGGCTTGTATTCACTAGAATTTAGGATGGGAGGGGATCTTATAGAAACATATAACATTCTGGACAGGCTAGATGCAGGAAAAATGTTCCAGATGTTGGGGGAGTCTAGAACCAGGGTTCACAGTTTAAGAATAAGGGGTAGGCCATTTAGGACTGAGATGAGGAAAAACGTTTTCACCCAAAGAGTTGTGAATCTGTGGAATTCTCTGCTACAAAAGGCAATGGAGGCCAATTCACTGGATGTTCTCAAGAGAGAGTTATATATAGCTCTAAGGGCTAATCGAATCAATGGATATGGGAAGTAAGCAGGAACGGGGTACTGATTTTGGATGATCAGCCATGATCATATTGAATGGCGGTGCAGGCTCGAGGGGCTGAATGGCCTACCTCTGCACCTATGTGCTATGTTTCTAAGTGCAGGGACAGCAGGAATAGTGTGAGTGGCTTCCTTTATGTCATAAGGAAATATGAGTGAAAGGAATAAATGCAATCACCTTCGATCTAAATGCAATCACCCCCCCCCCCCCCCCCCCCCCCCCCACCTCCTCCATGCCATTATACTTACTAACCAGATTGTTGTAAAAAAAAAACATTGTTTACTGAAGTCCTTCCATCAGATATGACAGTTTTGTATCCCTTTTCATCTGGAACAAGTGTGAGTCTAGACCCACTGATATGGTCCATGCTAAAATGTACTGTGAATTGGATGAATCACCAATTCCCAAACCATCCCCTGAATGAATCAATAAACTAAAAACATTCTAGTTTACTTCCGATCTTTCAAGTCCCCCTGACAGCAACTGTTACCACTTGCTATTCTAATCCTGTTCCTTCATGGAGCCTTTCTTATTATTCCCACTGGATGTCAGAATGAATTTATCCTACAATATGGAAATAAGGAGCAGCTCTTAAAATTGGATGAACCTACCATGAAAAAGCTGACCATTTGTCATCATTGGAGACCTCATTGATCCTAGAATGCTTTTATCATTGTTAAATCAAAAAAACAGTGTGACGCTACACAGAACACAATGTTACGCCTTCCTCTCAGAGGTAATTAACATGACCAATATTTTAATTGGCTCTACCTATCCCTACCTACGTTCAAAATACCTCACACGCTCTTCGTATACTCCATGACTTGCATTTTCCAGGCCCCCATTCCCTCATCTTTACCATGGATGTCCAGTCACTCTACACCTCCACCCCCCACCAGGAGGGTCTTAAAGCCCTCCGTTTCTTCCTCGACCTCAAAACCAACCAATCCCCGTCTTTTGATACTCTCCTCTGCCTAGGTCCTTACCCTTAACAACTTTTCGTTTGACACCTTCCATTTCATCCAAATACAAGGCGTAGCTATGGGCACGCGCATGGGCCCTAGCCAAGCCTGCCTCTTTGTAAAGTACGTTGAACAATCTTTGTTCGAGGCGTACAAAGGCTCCATCCCCAAAATCTACCTCTGCTACATCGACGACTGAATTGGTGCTACCTCCTACACCCACACACAACTCACTGACTTCATCCATTTCACCAATAACTTCCATCCAGCACCTGGACCATTTCCGACATTTCCCTACCATTTCTCGACCTTACTATCTCCATTGCCGGTAATAGACTACTGACCGACATCTACTATAAACCCATGACTCCCATGGCTATCTGGACTACCCACCCTGCTTCCAGTAAAGACCCCATTCCCTACTCCCAATTCCTCCGTCTACGCCGCATTTGCACCCAGGATGAGACGTTTCAAACCAGGGCATCGGAGATGTCCTCATTCTTCAAGGAACGGGGGTTCCACTCTTCGACTATAGATGAGGCTTTCACCAGGGTCTCTTCTATACCCCGTAACTCTGCTCTCACCCCATCCCCTCCACTCGCAACAAGGGCAGAGTCCCCCTTGTCCTCACCCTCCACCCTACCAGCCGTCACATACAACAAATAATCCTCCGACATTTACGCCACCTCCAACGGGGTCCCACCACTGGCCACATCTTCCCATCTCCTCCCCTGTCTGCTTTCTGCAGAGACTGCTCCCTCCATAACACACTGGTCAATTTGTCCCTTCCCACCTAAACCACCCCCTCCTGGCACTTTCCCTTGCAACCGCAGGAAATGCTACACTTTTCACTTTACCTCCCCCCTTGACTCCACCAAGGACCCAAGCAGTCTTTACAGGTGTGGCAGAGGTTCACCTGCACCTCTTCCAACCTCATCTATTGCATCTGCTGCTCTAGGTGCCAGCTGCTCTACATCGGTGAGACCAACCATAGGCTTGGCGATCGCTTCACCCAACACCTCCGCTCGGTTCGCAATAACCAACCTGATCTCCCGGTGGCTCAGCACTTCAACTCCCCCTTCCATTCCGAATCCGTCCTTTCTGTCCTGGGTCTCCTCCATGGCCAGAGTGAGGCCCACCGTAAATTGGAGGAGCAGCACCTCATATTTCGCTTGGGCAGTTTACACCCCAGCGGTATGAACATTGACTTCTCCAATTTCAGGTAGTCCCTGCTTTCTCCTCCCCTTCCCAGCTCTCCCTCAGCCCACTGTCTCTGCCTCTTCCTATCTTCTTCCCACCCCCCCCCCCCCACTCTCACATCAGTCTGAAGAAATGTCTCGACCCGAAACGTCGCCTATTTCCTTCGCTCGATAGATGCTGCCTCACCCGCTGAGTTCCTTCAGCATTTTTGTCTACCTTTTAATTGGCTCTGATCAGCCACTACACATTTTGTTTAAAAATAGGAGACAGTAGCTATTCCTTACTCCTTTGCCACCAAGCACTTCCCAAAAGAGACTGCATAGACTTTGTACATTTTGCAGATTTTTAAAAGACTGGTTGGAGAGTTGATACATTTTTTCTTATTTGTTTAAATGACAGGTCCTGCAGTTTATTTTACTTGTAGAAATATTTGACATCAGTCTGCAAATAAATTATCTAACTTCAGAGGTGATTAAAACATGAGGTGACTAACTCGATTATGCATTACTATTTCCTCACCATTAAGCAATTGAAAATTGATTTTCCTTTCTCCCTGGAGTGTAATACCATAATGACCATTTCCGTGTCATTTTGTGTCACTCACTCGGGCAATTCAAACAGGCACTTCCATGCATGAGCAAACCATGTACACAGGATAGTATAGACAGTCACCAAGTTAGGTCAAGGTTCTGTCCAAAAACTGGCAAATGTTGTACCTCTTTTCAAGATGGGCTGCAGGAAAAATACTGGGAACTCTTGGCCGGTGAGCTTAAAGGGCCTGTCCCACTGCGGCGACCTAATTCGCGAGTTTAGAAGAGTTTGCCCTCGACTCATACTCGAAGCATGGTCGACACGAGGTCCTAGGAGGTATTTGTAACTCTTCTTCATGTTCGAGAGTAGTCCCCAGTACTAGAGGCCTCAGTTAGGTCGCGGTGTATTTTTCAGCATGCTGAAAAATGCCCTTGAGTAAAAAAAGGTTGCAATTGGAAAAAAATAGATATTTATTTACTCGTAGGTTTAGTCGAGGTAGGTCGTAGTAGGCCGTAATGCTATCGTAGACAATCGAAGGCAATCAAAGATAATCGAAGGTAGTCGAAAGTAAAGCTTGTTGAGAAAAAAAAGTAAGTAAATCGACCTATAATGTTAAATGCGCGCAAAAAATTATTGAAAGTTGTCTGGCTTCTTAAAAGTGTCTCCACTCCTTCTCCCCCCCCCTTCCCCTTCTTTCTCCCTCTCTCTCCCCCCCCCCCCCCACTCTCTAAAGGCCTTAGCGTAACTGTGCCAGCCGTCTCTTACCTTCCTGTTCATCGCGGGTGTGGATTTCAGACAGCGCTCCCCCTGGTGTGGGGGTGTGTGTGTGTGCGTGTGCGTGTGCACGCGTGTGTGTGTGTGTGTCGCGCGCAGACGATCGATCCGGCTCGCGGTTTCATCGCTGACGGTCCATCCAGCTCAAAGTTTTTCAGGCGAGTGCCTCAAGCTTGTAGGTCGAAGACAGTCGCTGAAAAGTCGCATTAGTGGGACAGGCCCTTAACATCGGTAGTTGATAAGTTACTTGAGAGTATTCTGAAGAATAGGACATACTGGCATTTGGATGGGCAAAAACTGATTAGGGATAGTCAGCATGGTTTTGTACGTGGGAGGTCGTGTTTCACAAATCTGATAGATTTTTTGAAGATGTGACCGAAAAGGTTGATGAATGCAGAGCTGTAGATGTTGTATACATGGATTTCAGTAAAGCGTTTGACAAGGTTCCGCATGGTAGGCTGCTCTGGAAGGTTAGATCGCATGGAATACAAGGAGAGATAGCTGAATGGATAGCAAATTGGCTCCATGTAAGGAAGCAGAGGGAAATGGTGGAAGGTTGCTCCTCAGACTGGATGCCTGCCTGACTAGTGGTGTGCATCAGGGTTTGGTGCTCGGCCCATTACTGTTATCTACATCAATGATTTGGAAGAGAACATGCAGGGCAAGATTAGCAAGTTTGCTGATGATATAAAAGTTAGTGGTTTTGCAGATCTTGAAGATGGTTGGGAATGTTTGCAGCAGGATCTGGATCGATTGGCCAGGTGGGCGGAGGAATGGTTGATGGAATTTAATACAAAGAATTGTGAGGTTTTGAATTTTGGGACGTCGAACAAGGGCAGGACCCATACAGTAAATGGTAGGCCCCTGGGTAGTGTTGTGGAGCAGAGGGATCTAGGAGTACAGGTGCATGGTTCCTTGAAGGTCGAGTTGCAGGTAGATAAGGTGTTCAAAAGATAGATAAGGTGCAGGTGCCAATCCTTCAGCCACTGGGCAAAACATTAGTGGCTTTCTGTAGCTATTGCTGCCTGTTACCATTTTAATGTCAAATGACTTCAAAGTGACTGTCAGAATCTTCACTGCAATGCCTCACCCTGTCACTCAAACAGCAGGCTGGGGAGATTTGCAGCTTTTATGGAGAATAGTTTCGCCTGTTTCTCATTCATTCACTGCTGCACAACCTTGTAATATAAATAACACAATAATGTGTCATTATTTGCATTGATTTCATAATAAATGATGTGTAATTGTTGCTTTTCTTTTTTCTGAAACAAGATAAATTACATGAATGTTAAATAACGCTTCTCAGTCATAGATGATTTTTGTCCCTTTTTTATTCACACTCTGTTTCTCATCCCAGAAATAATACCAGGATAGTACTACAGTTTCAGAAGCACAAATCATGGTATCTCATCAGCCCAATACAGTGGGGCTGCAGTAGAGTTGCTGCCTCACAACGCCAGAGACCCAGGTTCGATCCTGACTATGGGTGCTGTCTGCAAGGAGTTTGTACGTTCTCCCCATGACCTAAGTGGGTTTCTTCACCCCGAGGGTACAACATTCTACAAGAGGCAGCCGTGGAGACTAAAGGGCCTGTCCCAATTATGTGTCCTTGACACGCAAATTACGCAACCTCGTGGTCGCGTTGAGCCGTGAAGGTCGGGCGCGATTTCATGCGTACGCACAGCCGTCTGGAGCGCGTGACGTCATTTGAAGATGGACACAAAGCTGGAGTAACTCAGCGGGACCAGCAGCATCTCTGGACAGAAGCAATGGGTGACGTTTCGTGTCGAGACTCTTCTTCAGTCTGAAAAAAAGGGTCTTGACCCGAAACGTCAGAGATGCTCTCCAGAGATGCTGCCAGGCGCTGAGGATGAGTTACTCCTGCATTTTGTGTCTATCTTCTTTTTTCTTGGCCCCGCTCTGGGAGTAGAAGTGGGGGTGGATCCGGACCCCAACGGCTGTGAGCCCCAGGCTGAGTTCGGCGATCGTTTGCCTGCTTCTGCTGCTGTTGGAGGTGAGACGTTGCGTCGTGCCAGGATCTTGGGCCTGTCCCACTTTGGTTGTCAGTTCCGCGACAGGCCATTGGCGCACGAAGATTTCGTTCACTACAAAAATTTCGGAGCCCCGTGCAATGTCGCGCACAACTACATACCCCTCCGCGCTTCTAAGTGGGAACGGCCACGCGCGGCCATACGATGCCCGTGCGCCTCAACGCGACCATGAGGTTGCGTAATTTGTGTGCCAAGGACACGCAAGTGGGACAGGTCCTTAAGAGACCGAATATATTTATTTTATAGGTAAATAGATTTCTAGGCACAAAGGACCATTCATGGTGATGGGAAGTGGGAATTAAGTATTGAGGTGGAAGATCAGTCATGATTGCATTCAATTGCTAAGCAGGCTTGAAGGGCTGAAGAGCAAACTTATTTTTTTATATTTCTCAGCGTCACACTCCATGTCAGGACCTCCTAGGGACATGTCATATTGGGGACATGGAACAATATCTCAGTGATGGGGATGGGCAAGATGAGTCTGGAATGGTTATGGAACACAAAATCATTGGAGGTAAGCTGTTGGAGTGGGGATCATTGCACAATGGCCCTCCAGTTAAATCCATCCATGCCAAGAAGATGGATAATCACCTTGGGAATATCAAAGAGACATACAGCGAACAAGCCCTTTAGTGTACCAAGTCCACAATGGCCATGGTCGGCAAGCATCCATTACACTAATCCTTCACTAATTCAAATTACTCACCTCACATTCTCATCAACCCTCCCAGATTCTCGCATTCTTCCACACAATGGGGACAATATGCAGTGGCTAATTATCCTTCTCAACCTGTATGTCTTTGTGGGAGGGGTGAATGAGGGGGTGGAGTGGGGGGCATGGGCGTTGGAGGAATCTGAATCAACAGGAGAAACATGCGTGGTCAAAGGGAAAACATGCAAACTTCACACAGATATTACATCATAATAGACGCAGGTCTACCAACACCACTGCGCTACCGTTTCAATATTTGGCCTGATTGAAAGCATCGCTGCTTTGGTCAAAGATAGACACAACAAGCTGGAGTAACTCAGCGGGTTCTACCTCATTTCTGGAGAAAAGGAATCGGTCACATTTCGGGTCAAGACTGTTCAGAAGAATGGACTCGACCGAAAACGTTCCCTATTTCTTTTCTCCATAGATGCAACCTGACCAGCTGAGTTTCTCCAGCATTTTGTGTTTATCTATGGTGTAAATCAGCATCGGCCGTTCCTTCCCACAGATACTGCTTTGGTCAATACAGGTACAGAATGGCGCTTAAAGTAATCTTACAGGGAAAGCCTGGTTTAGTATCTGACGCTCACAAACTGTGTATACATGTTTGATTGTTGCAATTGTAGTCATACTGTTTGCTGTTGATGTCACTCCACTTTCAGTGGTCTCTAAGTGTAAACAGATCACATGCATGGAGAAAAACTGTACAATTTCACAAAGCAATTATGCATGCACAGATGTACACACAGATTTATGGGGAAAAAATCTATTGTGCAGCATAATGTTGCCAATGCAACAACAGTTTTAGGCCAGTGAAATGTGCAAATATCAAAGAATAGTAGCACACAAAGAAACTGTCAGAATTGTCTCAGAAATTCGGAAGGCTATGGATTTGAATCACGCTCACTCTCCAGTTGTACGTCAATTTTAATTCGATCGGCCAGCTACTGAAAAGAGCATTTGGTACTTTTGCAAAATTGCTTTGTGAGATAAATGGTGAAGCTGACTGCAGGGTTTCAGAATATGCTTTCATTACGTTAGATCTGTATCCGAGTTAAATTGGCCTAAGATGACTGGAATACCTTCGTAGTTCAGCCTGAGGAAGTTTCAAAGCTTTTACCATCAGCATAAGGAAAAGGCATTTGGTATAATATAACATTAAATGCTGGAATTATGGTGAATTATACCAGCTTTAATATACAAGGCAGGATTTCACAACAAATAGTGGTGCTGTAATTAGTGCTGCTACTGCTACACTACTCCAGCAGACTATGTTCAATCTTGACCTCAGCACTTGTCGGTATGAAGTTTGTACATTCTCTCTGTGACTGCTTGGTTTCCCCCAGGCTGTTCTGATTTTCTCCACTTTCCAAAGCTATGCTGGTGGGTTAATTGGTAACTGTAAATTGCCCCGAGCATTGCTGGATGGCTGATGAATTGGAAGCTGTTGATGCTCATGTGAGAGCCACTTATTTATAGGGAGAAACTTGGGAGAATGGGATTGCTCAGAGATCAGCCGTTACCTCGATGTGCTGCACTATTTAAGGACGTTAGAGAAATAATGAAACTAGATAGCAGTACTGGAGACAGTTTATGGTCCACAATCTAAGAAATTGACATTCCAGAAGACTGGAGGGTGGTTGACATTGTGCCCCATTTTAAAAATGGCTGCAAAAAAAACCTGGGAGCTATAGATCAGTAAGACTAACTTCTGAGGTAGGAATGTTACTGAAGAGTATTCTGAGGGATAATATATGCATCTTTTGGATGAACAGGGGTTGATTGGGGATACTTGGCATGGTTTGAATGTGAGAGATCATGTCTCATAAATTTGATTGAGTAATTTGAAGAGGTACCCAAGAAGGTTGATGAGATCAAGGCTGTAGACGGTCTCATACACTTCAACTAGGCCTATGATAAAGTTCCACAAGGTAGGCTGCTCTGAAAGATTAGATCACATGGGTTCAAGGAAAGCTAACTGGATACAGAATTGGCTTCATGGAAGGAAGCAGAGGATGTTGGTGATGGAAGGTCTTTTCTTTGACTGGAAGCCTGTCAATAGTGGTGTACCCCGGGGATCAGTGTTTTATATCAATGAATTAGATGAGAATGTGCAAGGGCTGATTAGTAAGTTTGCAGATGACCCTAAAATAGATAATAGGTGATGAAGAAAGCTTTTGGTACATTGACCTTCGTCAGTCAGGGAACTGAGAAGATAAGTTACATTTGTACAACATAGCCATGCTTGGAGTATTGTGCTCAGTTTTGGTAACCCTTCTATTGGAAACATGCCATTAAGCTTGAAAGGTTGCAGGGAAAATGTGGATGTTATTGGCAGGGCATGAGGACTTGAGCTATAGGGGGAGGTTGGGCAGGCTAGGACTTTATTACTTGGAAGCAGTGGACTTGGGGTGATCTTATAGAGGTGTATAAAATCATGAGGGGGTGAGAAAGGGTGAATTCACAAAGTCCTTTCCCAAGGGTAGGAGATTCAATAAAGGTCATACTCATAAGTCACAGTTAAATAGGGTACTATTTACACATTGGCCTTCATTAGTCAGGGTATTGAGTATAGAAGTTGGGATATAACAGTTAATAAGGAACTGCAGATGCTAGTTTAAACCGAAGATAGACACAAAATGCTGGAGTAACTCAGCGGGGCAGACAGCATCTGTGGAGAAAAGGAATGGATGATGTTTCGGGTTGAGACAAAAATCGTGACCCAAATCTTGACCCAAATCGTCACCCTTTCCTTCGCTCCAGAGATGCTGCCAGTCCCGCTGAGTTACTCCAGCATTTTGTGTCAACCTTTGGAATATTATGTGAACGTTTTACAAGACGTTGGTGAGACTACATTGGTGTATTGCATTCAGATTTGGTCACATTGCTTTAGAACACCCTGGAAATAGTGCAGAGAAGATTTAAGAGGACATGGAATGGATGAGGGTCTGAGCTATGTAGGGAGAGGTTGGGCAGGCTAGTACAGTATTCCTTGGAGCATAGGAGGATGAGGGGTGATCTTGTAGAGGTGTATAAGATCACAAGGAGAACATATAGGGTAGATATGGTCCAGAGAGGGGGAATGAAGAACCAAAGCTCAGAGGCTGAAGTTGAGAGAGGAAAGATTTAATAGGAACCTGAGGAGCAACTTTTCACACAAACACAGGGTGGTGGGTATATGGATTGAGTTGCCAGATGAGGTAGCTGATATAGGTACGATAAGAACATTTAACAGGTACATGGATAAGAAAGGTTTTGAAGGATATGGGCCAAATGGGGACAGTTACCATCTTGATTGGCATGGTTAAGGTGGGTTGAAGGGTCTGTTACCCTGCTGTGTGACTCTTATACCCCTTGACTCCACGAGTCTAAGATGAGAGGGGATACATTTAACAGGAAGCAGAGGGGCAACTTTTGAACACAGAGGCTGGTGTGTATGGAATGAGCTACCAGAGGAGATAGTTGAAGCCTGTACATTAACAACATTTAAACGACTTTCAGACAGGTACATGGATAAGAAATGTCTAGAGGCATATGGGTCAAACATGGGTAAAGGGGACAAACTTAGATGGGGTATCTTGGTTGGCACCAATAAGTTGGGCCAAGGACCTGTTTCCATGCTGTTATGCTACATGACTAAATTGACCAGATATTATAATGAACCTGTATGTTCAAGAGTAAACCGTGACATATACAAGCTGTGAGAACAGATTTACTTGACTTTTCTTTCTCTGACCACCTATATGTTTTGACCGTCCATAGGGATACAACATTTACACTGTTGTAAAACATTCTCCTTATGTCTGAGTTCTTTTCTTAGAGCTTTTAAACATGTTAATAATGAAATATAGGGTGGTACAGTAGCATAGCGGTAGAGTTGCTATCTTACAGCTCCAGAGACTGAGTTCGATCCTGACTACGAGTGCTGTTTGTTCAGAATTTGCACAAACTTCAAGTGACCACATAGGATTTCTCCAGGTGCTCCGATTTCCTCCTACACTTGAAAGATGTACAGGTTTGTAGATTAATTGCGATGTGTAAAATTGTCCCTAGTATGTTGGATGGTGTTGGTGTATGGGGTCATCGCTGGTCAGCTTGGTCTTGGTGGGCTGAAGTGCCTGGTTCCACACTGTGTCTCTAAAGTCTAAAAATGAATAAGTCAGTTAAAAACCCTAAAAGTGGTTTCTGATTTACTTTTCTTTTGCAGATATATAATTGTATATTCATATGGGCTTCCTATCTGAAATGCTATGAAGTAAAGGGTATTGGAAGTTGTGTTTGATCACTCCAAATGTAATTTCAAAATTATGCCTCAGTGTATATATTTATATAGATCAAACAGTGGAGACAGGTATCAGACCTGTCTGATATCAGAGGAGAGGGGAGATGAGCTGAAAGCTGTTTGCTGGAGGAGATTTTATATTTAGATCAAAGAGGAGCCTGCAATAAGTGTGGCCAATAGATCACCCTTAAATGTAAAATCACTCAGCCACACATACGGTGCAGCCAAAGGGAAGGAGAACCTGGTTCATTTCCAGAGGTTGTGCCTTGTTAGAACTTCAGTGACTGAACCCTGAAACAGTCAGGAGTATGCACAGGCTTCCTATCACAGCACAGAGAAAAACAAAGGATGCATTAGTGTCAGCCTTTACCTTAATGTTACTGCAATCACACACACTCGGGGTACTTCACTCTCAGAATCATCCTTTGTCATTTTCTAAAAATTTCTCGTCAAGCCTTTAGCTCATCTGGCAGTGTAGATGTGCCAAGAAAGTCATCAGCCCTGATTATTTTTCATTTGGGTCGATGAAGGAAATCCACAGTTCAATAGTTCTTTTGACCATCGCATTGTACAAAGGGCAGAAAGATGACCAACCGGATTCAGCGAAAGTTCATTACGATAACACCAGAAACAGCTTGTGGCTTTGGTTCACATCATATTCCCACATGTAAGGAAGCCACTCAGTCCATTCAGTTGATGCTGCCTTTAAGAGCAGTCTCATGAGTTCAAATTCCCGATAAGTTTCCCTGTAACACATTCTCTCACACCTGCCGATTAATTCCCTCCCCCCCCCCCCCCCCCCCCAATTCATGTATGACATGAATTGAGTCAAGAGAGTTTCATGGTCAGAGCAGTGAAATTTTTACTTGTTGCAGCTTTGCAGGCACATTAACGCAACAACACAACAAATCACACACAATAATACATCAGTTATATCAGGTCAACCAGACTATAATAGTGCATGTCTACGTATTGCAGCGTTACACAAAGTCCACCTTAGTTCAGTGCTGCGATAGGGTTGTGGTAAGGATTGTGCTGGGTCTTTCAGCAGCTTGATGGTTGGGAAGAATCTGTTCTTGAACCTGGAGATACAGTTCTCGGGCTCAGTATGGTTAACTCTCAGTAACCTATTAATCTACTGACCAATAACAGGGTGGCATGGTGGTGTAGCGGTAGAGTTGCTGCCTTACAGCACCAGAGACCCCGGTTCCGCCTTGACTACGGGTGCTTGTCTGCACAGAGTGTGTATGTTCTCCCATGACCTACGTGGGTTTTCTCCTGGATCTCAGGTTTCCTCCCACACTCTAAAGACATACAGGTTTGTGGTTTAATTGGCTTAGTATAATTGTAAATTGTCCCTAGTGTGTGTAGGAAAGTGTTAGAATGTAGGGATCGTTGGTCAGTGGGACGAAGGGTCTGTTTCCACACTATATCCCCAAATTGAACTAAACTAAACTAAGTACCACTTTTGGATATGGGGGGACATGGGGGGGGGTACAGAAGAAGAGGGCACCCATACAGTAACAGGAAGCACATCCAAACTCCACACAAAAGCATCATAGGCCAGGGTTAAGTTGAGATCATTGGAACACTGTCCTCGACTGAATGAGAAGAATTACAAGGTGTCTCTTTGCATGGAATATTGCTGCAGCATGAGTGCTTGTCAGAGGAATTAACTCAACAGACTTGAAATCCTAATGGGGCTTTTTCACGGGGCGAGTTGACGCAAAATGTCACCAGAGTGAAGTGGTCGTGGTCCAGCACGAGTCTCGCACGATATAACGGGGGGTAGATAAAGAGTTCCCACGGTACTCGGCATTTCTGTTATTTGTGCGAGTGACTTGTCCGTCTTCCGAGCTTTCGCGTTAAATCTTGAATGAACATCGTGAACTACACGTGACACAAATGATGTAACTTTTTTTTCACACACTATACATATCCTCCCTTGGTTGAATTGGCTCATTTGGAGACATGTTTTACTGTGTATGTGGGAGACGCAGATGGACTGAGCACAGTACCTCGGTCTTACTGTGTGTGGGAGAGGGGGAGAAAGAGACGTACACTCACAGAGGCAGAGTCTCTCAGCCTGTGTAAGAGGGAGGGAGAGAGAGAGAGAGGCACACACAAGGTGGATGTGAAATCTCACCTGCCTGTTTCAGTGACAGACACCCGCCGCCAGTAAATGAAGACACCCCCATCTGTCTCCCCCTCCTCTCCCTCGGCTCCCCCACCTTTCCCTCCCAACTCCAGTCCCGTCCCGACCCCCTGGGAAACTGAATAGAGCAACAATATA
The DNA here is from genome assembly GCF_010909765.2 of Amblyraja radiata. Taxonomy (NCBI): domain Eukaryota; kingdom Metazoa; phylum Chordata; class Chondrichthyes; order Rajiformes; family Rajidae; genus Amblyraja; species Amblyraja radiata. The sequence goes on along the minus strand of NC_045982.1, from coordinate 21,896,197 downwards.
GATATAGAAACTGAAACAATATAGAAACCGAATAGAGCAACATGGCAAAAACATCTCTGACACGCTTTGCCCCCTTTCTTTGAGATTTTCTGGGAGCCATCTCTGCAAGTGTTCCTGTTAAAAAGATTATCCAACAATGACAATTAGGTGGGACGTCCTCGAAGGACACATGTTCCCTTGTCGATATTGAGACCACCTTTTTTACTCACCTTCTGTCCCCTCTGTCCAGCTTCCGGGTTCACCGTTCGCAGGAGTTCCCACGGTACCCGCAAGAGTTATTACGGATATCGCACTGGCCACTACGTCCATATAATGTTGCAATGTTCAACCACAAGTGTACAAGTCACTCTTGGAGAAATTCAAACTTTCTTGAATTTTCTCCCGAGTGACCAAGATACACGATTACCTGCCGTTAGCGCTACGGTGGTCCACGGTGGTCCACGAATGCCGTACTGTTATCGCACGAGGTTCCCACGATGTTAAGCTCTGGTTAACTCTTGCGTCAAGTCGCCCCGTGAAAAGGCCGCTTTAGGGATCAAGTAAAGAAGTTTTCAAAATGTTGTAAAAACAGTTTGTTTATTGTAGTTTCATGAATTTGCTGTCAAAAGCCACCAGCGCAATATTTTTGAAGCATAGATTGATAGGTTCTTGAATAGTAAGGGTGTCGAAGATTATGGGGAGGAGGCAGGAGAAAGGGTTTGAGAGGGAAAAATAGATCAGCCATGATGAAATGGCAGAGCAGACTTGACGGTCCGAATAGCCTAATTCCAGTTACTGGCCGCAGCTTCCAACATTTTTTGTATTCCGTTTTAAAAGTATGAAATCTTTGAGTGAGGTAACAAAAATTCCGTCCCATCCCAACCAAGGTGTCTGCTACTTTTCAATGTATTAAACAATGTGTTCAGGGATAATCTTCTGATAAGTAATAGTCTTATTTAGCTCTGCAAACCCGCCTGCAAAATAATCTCTTGGAGTCACCAGGGAATCAATGATTTAAGTAGGAAGGAACTGGAGATGCTGGTTTACACTGAAGTCAGACACAATTCTGATTCTGAAGAAAAGTTCCGACACGAAACGTCACCTACTCCTTTCCTCCAGTGATGCTGCCTGACGTGCTGAATTACTCCAGCATTTTGTGTCTATTTTAGGAAAAAAATATATTCAGTTTTGTGGCCATTTCTGGACTATATTCACCTATAAATTTAGCTTTTACTGCATTGGTATGGTGGAATATTGGCATAAAAGGCCAAATATCCAAATTCCAATCAGTAATCTTCCATTTGTGGATTTCTCCATGTCCTACAATTAGAGCATGCATTACATGAGATGCATTTATTTTTTAATACCTTTTCCAAAATACAATCAAAACTTTAATTTATAGTTTTACATAAAAACATTATACGTTGCAAATCAAGCACTTTATAAAACTGATTGTTTAAAAACTATTCACTAAAATCTTTATTTTCCCACCCAAGGGTAGTTAATGACAAATATTGGCTACATTGTGAACATTAGCGTCATTGTCACATACCTCATTATCATGAATGCAATATTCCCATTTACGCCAATTAATTTCTGCACCATGTCAATTCAAAGTGGGGAAGGAGCATTTAGAATGGTAACAATCTTGGGTCAATGCATTGGCAGCACTCAGCTATCATGTTTAAGCAGTAAATGGGGGAGTGCACATCCTCATAAATTACCCATCCGGGTGGCCCTTTCATGACTTCTTGCCCCGTTTGTGGAAGATACTGTGTTTCATTAGCCACTGCAGAGCCCATGAAAACTAGAACTGAGGCAAGTCTCAGATATAGAATTAAATCCATCAAGTATTTCTGAGCTTATAGTTAAACCTACTTTACATTCAATTTAAATAGGTAATTTGGCATCCCTGGGTGAAAATTATTTTGTTGGCACAAATATGCAGCCATTAAATTCTCTGTTAAGAGAACCATCAGGTAGTCAAAATTATGCATTGATCTGGAACAAGCCATCACACAATGTACGCAATCAGTTAACATCTTTTCTGCTTCAATTTGTTGGAGGTACAAGATGGTAATGTTGCACTGAGCACAAAAAGGCATCTGGGATTTTAATCAATAGAAGGGTCGACTGTGTTGCTTGGAAGATCTAGTACATTGGCTGGGAATCTGAAGGGATCCATTCTGTTTTCTGTTTGGAGTCTTGATACAGGATTCAGACGTATGGTGTTGGGGGACCTCAGTGTTTGCATAATGATGGACTAACAGGAGAGGAACATTGTTCGGACAGTTGATGAAGTGGATGTTCGATAGTGGGGCAGTAGATCAAGAATAGTGGATCTCCAAATCCAGCAAGTGTTTTTGAAACATTACAAAGTTTAAGGGAACTTTAGTCCTTTGTGAAATTCAACCAGAGAATTGACATAAAATGACCATCAAGTTCTGCAAAGTTCCTAATCCACTGAATCTGCTGCATAAGTTCACTTTTTTAACAGACTATGCCATTAATATCCAATTATTTTACCAACAAGATATGGCTTATTGAAATGAAGTACACAGCATTAAAAAATGAATCAACCATTCATTAATTTCTGTGGATACGTGTCCTATAGTGGAAGGATAATTTATTGTCAATACTGTGTATATAATTGTAATCAATGAAAGAAAAATATATTTAAATACCAAATGATTTGACTCATTCTCACCTTTGTAAATGTTAATCTAATAATTATACATTTTCAGAGGAAGGAGTTATGTACTTTAATAGTCAATGTATTAAACTCGAGCATTCTCATTAACTGACTTGGAAATGCCAATTGACAATATTTCATAATAATAGAACGCATTAAACTTTTTTTTTTCCAAAATGCATGTTTACACTAACTGAAGAAGGGTCTCGACCCAAAGCGTCGCCCGTTTCCTTCTCTCCAGTGATGTTACCTGTCCCGCTGAGTACTCCAGCATTTTGTGTCCATCTTCGATTTATACCAGCATCTGCAGTTCTTTCCTACACATTGATGCTACCTGCCATGTCTTCCCTGCTTTTGCAGTTTTTTTCAGTACCTTGTACTACCTCTTAATTGAGAGGGTGGATCAGACACTCACTGCTAGTCCTAAGCCAGTGGTACTAATGAGCTGTCTAGCAAAATGTGTGGGAAGAGCCCATAGTGTGACTTGGCAAACCGTTTTTCCTCTCCTACTGAATTGGAGCATCTGGTGTGTACATTTTGCAACAAAGCTGGGATTAAGTATCATGTGGTGAACCACAGGTACAAGCATTAATTTTGAAACTGTGCAGTGCATGGCCACCAATGCATAGCCTACCAACACTAATTAAGTAGCAAACCACACCCACTACATGTATAACCCAGCACTTATATACCTAACTGTACCCAGCTGAAATACATTCTAATTAGCCAAATTCAGAGTTAAGTAAAGAGCAGAAGCTGTGCTGTCCCAGCTAACTCTACCATCACAGTCCTGTGCTGAATATTTAATGGATCATTCTTCAATTTCCACATTAACATATTCTAGGTTTTTCCTCATTTAAGACTTCTTGAATAATGCATTATTGCACTGAAATACATTTCTTTGAAAATTTTAGCAAAACTGGCCCATTTTGTTTCTGGCTGTTGGTGTGGCTGTTCTGTGTTTAGTAAAGGGCCTGTCCCACTTACGTGTCCTTGGCATGCAAATTACGAGCCCTCTTGGTCGCGTTGAGCCGCGACGGTCCCGCGAAGGTCGTGCGCGATTTCATGCGTCCGCACAGCCGTCTGGAGCGCGTGACGTCATTTGAAGATGGACACAAAATGCCGGAGTAACTCTGCGGGACCGGCAGCATCTCTGGAGTGAAGCATTGGGTGATGTTTCGGATCGAGACTCTTCTTCAGTCTGAAGAAGAGACTCTTCTTCAGCCCGGAGATTTTGTTTGCTACAAAAATTTCGGAGCCCGGCGCGATGTCGCGCACAACTACATACCCCTCCGCGCTTCTCAGTGGGATCGGCCCCGCGCGGCCATACGAGTACGCCTCAACGCGACGACGAGGTTGCATAATTTGCGTGCCAAGGTCTCGTAAGTGGGACAGTCCCTTAAATGTCCAGTAACCTTCTGAACTGCTGCAGAACAAGGACCTTGCCCTGCATACTTGACTCTTGCATTCTGAAAAGCCATCGTTTGGCAAACATTCTGTTCTACAGTCAGTTCAATGGATCAACTAGAAATGCTCACTGAGCAGTCCATTGAGATCTTGAAGGTTAGCATTGGTTCTAAAAGACTGCAGTACCCCAAGTCATTGGCTGAGGATACATTAGCTGACTTTAGTCAGGTTGGTCTAGCAAGGATTTATAGACAATAGACAATAGGTGCAGGAGTAGGCCATTCAGCCCTTTGAGCCAGCATCGGCATTCACTGTGATCATTGCTGATCGTCCACAATCAGCACCCTGTTCCTGCCTTCTCCCCATATCCCATGACTCCGCTATCTTTAAGAGCTCTATCTAACTCTCTCTTGAAAGCATCCAGAGAATCGGCCTCCACTGTCCTCTGAGGCAGAGAATTCTACTAATTCACAACTCTCTGGGTGAAAATGTTTTTCCTCATCTCCATTCTAAATGGCCAACCACTTATTCTTAAACTGTGGCTCCTGGTTCTGGACTCCCCCAAAATTGGGAACATGTTTCCTGCCTCTAGCGTGTCCAATCCCTTAATAATCTTATGTTTCAATAAGATACCCTCTCATCCTTCTAAATTCCAGAGTATAAAAGCCCAGTTGCTCCATTCTTTCAACAATGACAATCCCGCCATCCCAGGAATTAACCTCGTAAACCTACACTGCACTCCCTCAATAGCAAGAATGTCCTTCTTCAAATTTGGAGACCAAAACTGCACACAATACTCCAGGTGTGTCTCACCAGGGGCCTGTACAACTGCAGAAGGACCTCTTTGCTCTTAAACTCAAATCCTCTTGTCATGAAGGCTAACATGCCATTAGCTGAAGGCCAACATGCTATTAGCAAACTGCATCTGTCAGGTCATTGCTAGCAGCTGCTTTTCCTGACATCACGATGAGCTTTGATTCAAGGGGAAGGCAAATGTATAACCACACTGCCTTTCGGACAGTGGGTACTGCGCTTTTATACTGTTTGATGGTTGGCTCCGATAAACTCAAAACTCTTTGACTGGCCCAAGAGTGGATCTCAGGATACCTGATTAAGGCTCATTGCTCCCTTTCTGAGTTGGTCAAATGCATGGGAGATGATAAAACCTGAACCCAGGAGCTCTGTAAGAAGACCCTCGAGGGGCATGTGCTGGTGCACAGATTCCTGCAAAATGGCGACACTGTAATGTTGACCAAGGCGGCATCATGCTGCATTGTTAACGATGCTTTTCACTGTACCTCGGTACACGTGACAATAATGAACTAAATTAACCAACTGTGTAGTTTGGCAAGTTGGAGAAGAAGGATGCCACAGGCCTTCCAGTGGTTTATGCCAGACACAGAAATATATTACACATTTTGACATGTTTTTTATTGAGGACTTTATGTATTAATTATTAATGAGTAATAAAGTAATATTGACTCTAAGTATTAATGTGTAATATAAGCAGTTTGCAAAAATGCAACCATTTATTTTTAAAGAAAGATATTTGAGGTTGTTACTGGTGCTGATCATGTATCTGTTACCTTCCCCTCACATTTACATCATTTTGTTTCATATGATTTTCACTAATTTTGTACAAGCACAAAAATAACATTATTTCAGATACAAAATATCACTAAACAAAAAACGCAAACCTGATTTGGTATTTTTATAGAAGGATCCTTTTGTAGGATGTTTTCACTTTTTAGAAGTGACTTTCGGAGTTTTGAATCAATGTAGCATGATCCTGAATGAAGTTATAGTGGACAACATGGATTTGTACTTTGGAAGATGGGAGAGGGCAGCTGAAGCTCAGCCCATAATGTATATACCATCTTAGAAATATATAAATATAATTCACTGAGATGGCCCTTTACAACCTGGTTCTTTTGCTGTACATTAAATTTAACATATGGCAGCACAGTGCAGAAAACATTAAGACATTGAAAAAATTTTTTTTTAAAGAACTTCTTCCCTTGCATGCACAAACATACAATTCAAATTATATTAAGTAGATTATACAGATGATAATTTTGATGTTGGATTATCCCATCATCAAGAGTCACAGGTTGAACATATGGAACAACCTGCCATATGTTTCGTCAAGACGTCAATGGGCTTTCTAAATCATTGCATTAAAGTGCTGGGTCCAGGACAGATCTTCAGAGATATTCATGCCCAGGAGTTTAAAGTTTTTGACTCTCCACTACCGTCCCGTCGATGAAGACAGGTTTGTGGATCCTCAACCTTCCTCTTCCAAAGTCAACAATCATTTACTTGATTTTACTGACGTTGACATTAAGGTTGTTGTTCTGCCACCATTAGGTCAGTCGATCGATCTCCCGACTATACCCTGACCCATCATCATCTGTAATTCGTCCAACAACGGCATTTAATTTCAGTCCTTGGCGAATTTGAAGATGGAGTTGGAACGTTACAGGAGATCTTCAGACTCATACAGTTTTTTTTTCAGTACTAAGGAACCTGTGATGACCATATAACCGTTGCATCTGCCTGCCAGCACATGATGCATTACTTTTTATTCTTGCAACTTTCCACATCTTGAAAACAAGTAAAACATCATCTATTTCCAACCAAATATCACTGATATTCGAATTAAATGCGCTTCTCTTTCCTTACCTCCTGATATAATACATACAGCATCCTTTGTATTTGAAATAGCCAGAGCTTCTTTCCCATTCTCTAACACTATCCATTATCTCTAAGAATATTAATGTTATTGCCATCATTTTGGAAACATCCTTTCCCCCATTCTCTCTTTTGCCAATACGTATTTTCTTTTTTCTTTCCCTTTTTAATCTTTGCTGGTCGTCCTTCTTTCCCCTGCCCTCTTTGCTCAGTCGTCTTTTCCTTTACACCCTCATATCCCACGTACTCCTATCCTTCATTTGGAATTTTGAAGGAACAGCACCTCTGGGGAGTCTGCATCCTGGTGGCATGAACATTGAATTCTCCCAATTCTGTTAGCCCTTGCTGTCTCCTCCCCTTCCTATCTCTCCCTCAGCCCTCGGGCCCCTCCTCCTTTTTCCTTTCTTCTCCCCGCCCTCCCCCATCAGTCTGAAGAAGAGTTTCGGCCCGAAATACTGCCTATTTCCTTCGCTCCATAGATGCTGCTGCACCCGCTGAGTTTCTCCAGCTTTTTTGTGTACCTTCATTTGGAATTACATGATTCAAAGAGAAAGCACACAACAAGAATGTCCTGTCAATAGATTCCTTTTCATATGAGCATCAGAGGAAGTGGCATCAGAATATCCTGCATGTCCACTTCCAACTCTTCAGATTTCTGTTGCAAAAGAAACTTCACTGTATGTTTGTTCCTCAAAAAAAAATGGACCAAATCAAAGACCTCCTAGTTTCATTTGGCTCTGGAGAGAACAAAATGTTCAAGTGTGATTAATTGTCATACGCTCCGGGACTGGAACAATGAAATTATTACTTGCTGCATCTTTACAGACACATTAACGCAACAACAACATATAAGTATACTATCAACAATATAATGCAATAAATTCTCAGTTACAGTAAATTATGTACCCAGACTATAACCAGACCATAATAACCTAAAGTACATAGTAGAACCCAAAGATAGACACAAAAAGCTGGAGTGACTCAGCGGGACAGGAAGCATCCTTGGAGAGAAGGAATGAGTGACATTTCAGGTCAAGACTCTTCGGTTGAAACCAGCATCTGCAGTTCCTTCCTACACGTAATATAACCCAAGGCAATGTGCATAGTAGTTTGGTGTTGAAGTAAGGTTGTAGTTAGGGTTATCACAGTGTTGTTCAAGAGCCTGATGGTTGATGAGAAGAAGCTGTTCTTTAATCTTGAGTAAATATTCTTAGGGTCCTGTACCACCTTACAGATGGAAGCAGCTGAGATGAGAGCTTGGCCAGGGTGGTGTGAGTCTTGGAAGATATGAGCTGCTTTCAAGAGCAAGTTGAAGAAATGTATTATAATTGGGAAGTTAATTTCAAAATGGCCCCGGTGCAAGTTGTTGGCATGGTTCAAGTATTGAAAGAAGACAAGTCTGGGAGATCAAACGTAGGAGCTGTGTGCTCCGAACTACCATAATCCAACTATTTCTGAATTCCTAGAGACGGCCACCTGTTATTGGTTGGGGGCATCTGCCTCCACAGGTTCTGGATCAGCACCAACTAGCTGTAGAGATAAGCCATCTGCTGCAGGGAAACCTGTCGCCAATAATGCCCCAGGTAATGGTTTCCCGGGGACTTGCCATATATTCCTGCCTCCTTTTTGGAACTCTGCAGTATTAGGCAATGTGTTGCCTACAAACATAACAAAAAAGGGATCATACTTTTATCTCTCTCTGCGACGCGCAGTCGCTACCCAATTTCATTGCACCTTAACCTTTTTCAGTGGTGTGAATTATTGATGTAGCTATTCTGATAGCAGTTCTTGCTCCTTTATTACAAGTACTTTTTCCTCTTCACAAATGCACAGTGAGGCACAAAGTTCTCAGGTTAGAACATCATGCTTCACTGGGTCTTCAACTTGGGACATTAACTCTGTTTCTCCTTTACAGATTCTGCCAGATCTGCCGCATTTTCCCAGCAGTTTCTGTTTTTATTTTGAACAAGTACATTAGTTGACTGCATCTTTAAGGGCAGGAGCAGAAATGGTGCCACTTGCAAAAATGGTTAGGTGAGGTGGCACAGTGATCGGGCAGCACAGTGGCACAGCAGTAGAATTGCTGCCTTTTATAGCCCCTGTCCCACTTAGGAAACCTGAATGGAAACCTCTGGAGACTTTGTGCCCCACCCAAGGTTTCCGTGCGGTTCCCGGAGGTTGCAGGGGGTTGCCGGAGGTGGCAGGTAGGGAGACTGACAAAAACCTCCGGAAACCTCCGGGAACCGCACGGAAACCTTGGGTGGGGCGCAAAGTCTCCAGAGGTTTCCGTTCAGGTTTCCTAAGTGGGACAGGGGCATAACAGCACTAGAGACCCTGGTTCGATCCTGACTAAGGGTGCTGTCTGTATAGAGTTAGTACGTTCTCCCTGTGACCACGTGGGTTTTCTCCATTCTTTCTATATTCCAAAAAGATGTACAGGTTTATAGGTTAATTAGCTTTGGTAAAATTGTAAATTATGCCTAGTGTGCAGGATATAGTTGGTGTATGGGGGGATCGCTGGTCGGCATGGACTCGATAGCTGAAGGGCCTGTTTCTGTGCTGTATTTCTGACTAAAGGAGGATATAGTGTCCTCCGAGCAGTTCTAAGCTGCCTTAATTTTTATCACAAATGCTTCATAAAAACAAACATCATGAAACGTATTCTGCTGGCCTAGAAAAATATTTACCAAATCATCTCATGAATTCATCCACCAGGTTCTGATGACGTGCTTGAATCCTGACAGTCCATTGTTCCCCATGATGCTGGTGATGGCCCATGGCTAAACCAGATGATGGAGTGCCATGCAGTGACCAGTTACCATCACCCCGAAGTACAGATGAACCTCTGGCCCAATGTATTTTCAGTACCTAACTCAAGACATTTTTATTCTTGTCACGTAAACCAGTAATACATTTTCCAGATTTCTTCAAATGAATCACAGGATAATAATACTCCTTGTAAGGCAAGTATGATTTGCAATCTGTAAATACCACTGATCCTACCTACCCTTCTCATCACTTGAGCATAGATACAGAGACAATAGGTGCAGGAGGAGGCCATCTGGCCCTTCAATGTAATCATGGCTGATCATCCACAATCAGTATCCCGTTCCTGCCTTCCCCCCATATCCCTCGATTCCGCTGGCCCTAAGAGCTCTATCTAACTCTCTTTTGAATGCATCCAGTGAATCGGCCTCCACTGCTGACGCAGAGAATTCCACAAATTCACATTCTCTGTGTGAAAAAGTTTTTCCTCATCTCAGTTCTAAATGACTTACCCATTATTCTTAAACTGTGGCCCCTGGTTCTCGACTCCCCCAACATTGGGAACATGTTTCCTGCATCTAGCGTGACCAATCCCTTAATAATTGTATATGTTTCTATAAGATCCCCTCTTACTAAATTCCAGTGAATACAAGCCCTGTCGCTCCATTCTTTCATCATGTGACAGTTCCGCCATCCCGGGAATTAACCTCGTTAACCTACGCTGCACTCCCTCAATAGCAAGAATGTCCTTCCTCAAATTAGGAGACCAAAACTGCACACAATACTCCAGGTGTGGTCTCACTAGGGTCCTGTACTACTGCAGAAGGACCTCTTTGTTGCTGTACTCAACTCCTCTCGTTATGAAGGCCAACATGTCATTAGCTTTCTTCACTGCCTGCTTACTTTCAATGACTGATGTACAAGGACACAACCTCATGAAATGATGGTGCATTTAGGATTAACGATCTACGCCACATTATTCTGATATATTTAACTTTGAACTATGCTGTTATTAAACTTTTGTACTTAATTTTGACATCCACCTGATATTTATTTGTTCAAATTAAAATTTAAAGCTTTGAATATGCACTGCAAAAAGTGCCTCCAATAACTTAGAAAAGGTCACATTTAATAACATAAAACAGGTGGAAATATCAGGAAAGATGGCAAATCACTAAACTAGTCCCTAGCCTAAACAAATGGCAATCAGTATTAAAAAAACACTGAATAGACTTTCAATAAGTATTATTTTTATGATACACACAAAACACAGGAGTAATTCAGCAGGACAGGCAACATCTCTGGAGAGAAGGAATGGGTGACATTTCGGGATGAGACACTTCTTCAGACAGGGGAGCGGACAGGACAAAGATAGAATGTAGTCGGAGACAGTAAGACTGGTGGGAGAACTGGGAAGGGGGAGGGAATGGAGAGAAAGGGAAATCAAGGGATATTTGAAGTCAGAGAAGCCAATGTTTATACTGCAAGGGTAAGCTACCCAAGCGAAATATGAGGTGCTGTTCCTCCAATTTGCGCTGGGCCTCACTCTGACAATGGAGGAGGCCCAGGGCAGAAAGGTCAGATTGGGAATGGTAGGGGGAGTTAAAATGGTGAGCAACCGGGAGATCAGGTAGGTTAAGGCGGACTGAGTGGAGGTGTTCAGCAAAACGATCGCCGAGCCTGGGCTTGGTCTCGCCGATGTACAGAAGTTGACATATCTGCGGGATATCGAGGAGACCCTAGTGAGAGCCTCATCTATAATGGAAGAGGGGAACCCCCGTTTCCTGAAGAATGAGGACATCTCTGATGCCCTGATATGGAAAACCTCATCCTGGGCGCAGATGCAGCGTAGACGGAGGAATTGGGAGTAGGGGATAGTCTTTACAGGAAGCATTTTCAAAACTGAAATCTTCAATATAGAAAAAGGATCAGGATGTTTAAATATTAGGCATCAGTACACATTTATAGGCACCTTTGCAATCTTAATAAAGTAAGGGTGGCTCAGTGATGCAGCAGCAGAGTTGCTGTCTGACAGCTCCAGAGTCCCTGGTTTGATCCTGACTGGTCTGTAAGAAGTTTGTACATTCTCCCTGTGAACGTATCGGGTTTCTCTGGGTGCTCCGGTTTCCTCCCACACTCCAAAGACGTACTGGTTTGTAGGCTTTGGTAAAATTGTAAAATTGTCCTGTGTCTGTAGGATAGTGTTATTATATGGGGTGATCGCTGGCCGATGCAGACTCGGTGGGTTGAAGGCCCTATTTTCAAGTTGTAATCTCTAAATTCTTAAGTCTAAATATATCCATGCTATTTGAAGGCTTTCAATCCTAAAGTCATTGAGATCATTCTTTAAGTAAGTAAGTAAGTAAATTTCACTTATATAGCATGTTTAAATGAATATAAATTTCATTTATATAGCACGTTATTGGGGTCATCTGCAGGGAGACTGGGGCTTATATTCCTGGTGGCACAGGCGGAAAGGAGCCTTGACCTTTAAAGGAGGCTTTCACCCCCCTTTCTGCCTTTTGAGAGCAACAGTGTTTCTAAAGCATCTACTTTTGCGCGAGTTAAATATTCATTAAACATACAACTGAGTAACCAATGCCCTCAACGTGCAAGCACCTCACGTCTGGTGGACCTTGATATAATTTACCACATTGAGCTAGCAGCACACAGAAGTGCTGATTGTGTCTGACAATCAATTTTCAATTCCAAAACTATCATTAGGTGCATAATACATATTAGGACTAGTATGTGTGAGAACTTCTAGCCTAGATTTAATGCTGTGGATTGAAACCTTTTCCTTGGTTGAAGGAACAACGAAGGGAAAAAAATGCCTGACAAATTAGAGTTGTGAGGCAAATCGTCAGTGCTCTGTCAACAAATAAAGGTGTCATTCTTGGTGGTCTGTGAGGAAGCTGTGAGTTTAATGACATGTTTTGATCTATTGCTGTTCATTTGAGAAGGGATATAATTTTGGGCTTGGTATATAAGTCTAGGAGAGAATTGATTGTGTAACGCTATTACTTCCCAGCGCAATGCAATGCAACATTGATTTTGCCAAGAGTAGATTCTGTTTGCGATCGTTGTCGAGAAAATCACAACACTTGTGAAATTGGACAGGGCATTAACAGTCATGATTCGCACAAGTACGTGCAATATTCTCTCAGGGTTGGATAAGGAGCAAATTATGACAAGAGTGAAGCAATGCATGTTTCAGATCGTTTGGACATTAATTGGAGCCCCAAGCACCATAAAACGATTATTGTTGGACGATTCCAGAAAGCACAGAGCACACCTAATGCCTTTATCATTTAAACACAATTGCAAGGAACATTCAGCTGACAAAGGAACACTCTGCAAAGCCTGTCCTCTGACTTGGCCACTATGATACCTACCTTTTGAAATGGAATCCACATGAACACAAATGTCGCACTTGTGTGTAACCAAGTTTGGGCTATTTTCTGAGATCTCAATTGAACATGAGCACTACTGCAAGAAATGTTGGTGCAGCAAATAAAGTGATTTTTGTGGCTGACGATTAAATTTGAAGTAAATTTACCTCAATAGTAGCATATATGTATTAAGTGGCGCATGTCATTTTGATAAGATCCTCCCTTTAACTGCATGAGACTTTAGCTCGAGTATGTTCTCATTTTATTTTATTATGGCCTAAACTGTACACAGCTTTCAGATGAGTTATTAGTTATTTTAAAGTGTTGCACTACATCCCATTTTGAAATGAGCATCGCCTTGTAAAAAATTAATTATTAGGTGAGTTAGGGTTATTTCTGAAGTATATATTGCGTACACTATTTCTCGTAGGGATAGCTTAAAGAAATTAATTACATTCTTTGAGCTGACTGTTCACTAAATTTTTTTGGAGTGCATAATAGCAAATCTTTATTCGACGACAGCATTTATACAGTAACTCTGGATTAACATGAACCATGTTTCAAAACCAAGACAAATTATTAAAAATAAAAATCAGTTAAAGAAATAAAACGTCTTACAGAGCACATTTGGTGTAGATTTCCTTGAATAATGTTAATCTCTTGAAGTACAGCTTCCAGATAGAAGTCAGGTCCTTGTGGTGTTGGCTTCCTTATTGATGCAATAAATGTGCGTAGGGTAGTTTTTTATCATTTGAACAGTACGTACAATTTAATTACAAGGAAATGTGCTTTTTCAATGTGCAATTTCATAAGAATAGTTCATTACTTGTAGTTTGGATGTTGTCATGCCTTATGCCATGCACATGCTCTGCTATTTACAGGCTTGGATGGAGATTTTGGAGATCATCCGATATCTCAGCGGTCATTAGCGGCAGACCAGCAGAGCTCCTAGGCATATCGCACACTGGTTGTTTCTTGCTATTAATGCTGTTTGGCTGGGTATTCCTTTGACCTGGGCTGCAGTGGCAGCAGGAGCATCTGTGGAACATTAAACTAATGTCACCCTACCCATATTCTAAGATAAATAATTTAGTTTTGTTCAGGGGTACAGTGCAGCAACAATCTGTGCCGAGCTGTGATCCCCATACACTAGGGACAATTTACAATTGTTACCATAGCCAATTCACCCACAAGCCTCTACATCTTTGGAATGTGGGAACCCGGAGAAAACACACATGATCACAACAAGAACGTACAAAGTCCGCACAGACAGCACCCATAGTCAGCATCGAACCTGCATCTCTGGTAAGGTAGCAACTCTACCACTGCGCCATTGTGCTGCCCGCGTGGTCTGCTTGGCTATATTGATTATTTTCAATATCCAGATTTATATGTAGGAATATGAATTTTGTATTTAAATATCCTGATCAATCCAATTCCAAAGAATTTGTTTTAATCAATCAATTTTCTGCTTTAAATATTTCAAATCACTTCTTAGTCCCCTGGCTGAGTAAGTGAGCATCTGAACCTGGACCTTTGTTTGCTTACACATAATTTGAAGTGAATATGCCAGGCCAACTGGCTAACACCAATTCCTAAAATTCTCCTTTCACGTCCCTCTGGACGTAATCTCTGCAAAACAAGTAAATGTAGACAGATGATTCACTAGAGGAGTGTATTGTGTACCTCCATCTCTCCCACTGCCTTCATTCATTGCTCTGAGATGAATTTTATCAATATGTGCATGTTCCCATTTGTTCAACAAGAGTTTTGCTCGCTGGCATTGGCCATTATATCATTGCTTGGGACACCTGTTTCTCCAGGGTTGTGAGAAACATCTTGGCAGTATTTCCTGGATCTAATCACATCTTCCTCCCATTGTGAGTAGCTCTGCTGCAAGTATCACACTCCAGGAATCTAGTAGGTTGGCAACGAACCGATGAAATACATTCATAGGGTCAGTTAAGTTGAGTCTTATTTATAATGACAAATGGAACTTGGATTCTTCCCAAAGTCAGCTGGAACTCTCTCATTTACGTTCTGAGTTGGCACCAAAGAGAGCCAGACCCATCCCCAAGGAAGATTTCATCGATGATTTGGAAGTCGAAACTGCCAAATGTCTTCCTTTCTCCACATGTTTTATTCGGTCATTACATTTCTTTTTCTCTTTGTTCTCCATCCCTGCTTAAATTAGCTTGCTTATAAGTGTGGAACATCAGATGCTGGTTTAAACTGTAGACACAAAATGCTGGAGTAACTCAGCGGGACAGGCAGTATCTCTGGAGAGAAGGAATGGGTGACATTTCGGGTCGAGACCCTTCTTCAGTCTCGACCTGAAACATCTCCCATTCCTTCTCTCCAGAGATGCTGCCTGTCCCGCTGAGTTACTCCAGCTTTTTGTGTCCAACTTGCTGATAACGTCCATAATTCGATCCCCTGCACGTTGCCCAACAAATCTTCTGGCTTCAGAAGAAAAACAGGGTTCTGATAGAAACATAGAAACATAGAAAATAGGTGCAGGAGTAGGCCATTCGGCCCTTCGAGCCTGCACCGCCATTCAATATGATCATGGCTGATCATCCAACTCAGCATCCCATAACTGCCTTTTCTCCATACCCCCTGATCCCTTTAGCCACAAGGGCCACATCTAACTCCCTCTTAAATATAGCCAATGAACTGGCCTCAACTACCTTGGCAGAGGATTCCACAGATTCACCACTCTCTGTGTAAAAAATGATTTTCTCATCTCGGCCCAAAAAGACTTCCCTCTTATCCTTAAACTGTGACCCCTTGTTCTGCACTTCCCCAACATCGGGAATAATCTTCCTGCATCTAGCCTGTCCAACCCCTTAAGAATTTTGCATGTTTCTATAAGATCCCCCCTCAATCTTCTAAATTCTAGCGAGTACAAGCCGAGTCTATCCAGTCTTTCTTCATATGAAAGTCCTGCCATCCCAGGAACCAGTCTGGTGAACCTTCTCTGTACTCCCTCTATGGCAAGAATGTATTTCCTCAGATTAGGAGACCAAAACTGTATGCAATACTCCAGGTGTGGTCTCACCAAAACCCTGTACAATTGCAGTAGAACCTCCCTGCTCTTATACTCAAATCCTTTTGCTATGAATGCTAACATATAATTCGCTTTCTTCACTGCCTGCTGCACCTGCATGCCTACTTTCAATGACTGGTGTACCATGACACCCCGGTCTCGTTGCATCTCCCCTTTTCCTAATCAGCCACCATTCTTTAATTTGCATTCACAACATCGAACATATGCACTAAAAACATTTTTTAAACAAATTCTCCAAGTACTGGGACTGAACTTGAAGGGTTGGAAATGTCGCTAACTGCACTGGGGCAACAAGACCCAATCTTAGCTTAATGCTAGCTGGGATCCATAGCCTACTAATCCTCTAGGAACTGGAAATATTTTTTTTCTCCTGTTGATATCTTGTAACATCTTACATTCCAAAGAATTTTAAAACAAAACATTGCAAGCATCTTCAATTTAAAGAAAAATTCATCACTATTGATCAGCTGCAAATTACAGGTTGCAGAATGATGTTTAAGAAATCATCAAGAATAGCACAGATGGTGCAGCTGGTTGAACTGCTGAACATTGCACTCGTGACTTGGGATCAATCCTGACCTCAGATGCTGTCAAGGCAGAGTTTGCACGTTCTCCCTGTGCCCTTGTAGGTTTCCTTTGGGTGCTCCGGTTTCCTCCCACATCCCAAAAAGCATGTGGGTTTGTCAGTTAATAGTCTTGTGTAAATTGCCCCTAGTGTGTCGCGAGTGGATGAGAAAGTGGGATGACATGGAACATGTGTGAGCGGGTGATCAGCATGGTCTCAGTGGGACAAAAGGGCTTATTTCCATGCTCTAAACTAAACTAAGCTAAACTAGACCAAGGAGTAACGTACAACAATTTAAAAAAAAGGCCAGAGCCAAAGGAACCATTTGCAAGTAAAATTGCTGCTGCATGATTGAAAATTGGCTTAACCCAGAATTAAATAATAGTGTGGTCATTTGTGGGTCTCTAGCTACTTCTCAAGACATATAGAGTCATACAGTGTGGAAACAGGCCCTTCGGCCCAACTCGCCCACACCAGCCAACAATGTCCCAGCTACCCTAGTCCCACTTGCCTGCGCTTGGTCCATAACCCTCCAAACCTGTCCTATCCATGTACCTGTCCAACTGTTCCTTGGTCCCAGCCTCAACTACCTCCTCTGGCAGCCATCACCCTCTGTGTGAAAAAGTTACCCCTCAGATTCCTTTTAAGTAAATAAGTTTATTGGCCAAGTATTCACATACAAGGAATTTGCCTTGGTGCTCCGCCCACAAGTAACACCATGACATACAGTGACAGTCTACCCGATCTGTTCCTCCCATGATTTTGTATACCTCTATAAGATCTCCCCTCATCCTCCTTCACTCCATGGAATAGAGACCCAGCCGACTCAACCTCTCCCTACAGCTCACATCCTCTACTCCTAGCAACATCCTCGTAAATCTTCTCTGAACCCTTTCAAGCTTGACAATATCTTTCCTCTAACATGAACACAATATTCTACATGCTACATATTTCCCCGAACTGAACACAATATTCTTCATGCTGTCTCACCAACGTCTTATACAACTGCAACATGACCTCCCAATTTCTATACTCAATACTCTGACTGATGAAGGCCAGTGCCAAAAGCCTTTTTGACCATCTTATCTACCTGAGACTTGACCCTCATGGAACCATGCACTTGTACTCCTAGATCCCTCTGCTCTACAACACTACCCAGAGGCCTACCATTTACTGTGTAGGTCCTGCCCTTGTTCGACATCCCAAAATGTAACACCTCACACTTCTCTGTATTAAATTCCATCAACCATTCCTCCGCCCACCTGGCCAATTGATCCAGATCCTGCTGCAATCGTTCACAACCATCTTCACTATCTGCCAAACCACTAACTTTTGTATCATCAGCAAACTTGCAAATTTTGCCCTGTATGTTCTCATCCAAATCAATGATATAGATGACAAACAATAATGGGCCCAGCACAGAACCCAGTGATACATCACTAGTCACAGGCATTCACTTATATATGACTCAACTTTTATTTACCTTTTTACTTCCTGCTGATATTTTGCCTTCTACTCCAGAAATTGTAATTCCATTCATTGTTTTGATCACTGGCACAATGAAAGACC
Organism: Amblyraja radiata; assembly: GCF_010909765.2. Taxonomy (NCBI): domain Eukaryota; kingdom Metazoa; phylum Chordata; class Chondrichthyes; order Rajiformes; family Rajidae; genus Amblyraja; species Amblyraja radiata. The sequence continues at coordinate 21,878,066 of NC_045982.1, read as the reverse complement.
TTAAAATAAGTGCAAAGTTAACATTTCAGATAATAATCTCCCTCCCTGTTCTTGCCACCAAAGTGGATAACCTCACATTTATCCACATTAAACTGCATCTGCCAGGTTTTTTTTCGCGTTCCATCACAGTGAGGAATGTGGAGGAGTCACTGTGGTGGATGTTTATGTTAAAATGTGTTTTGTGTGTTCCGTTGCTTTTTATTTGTATGACTGAATTGGCAAATGAAATTCCTCGTATGTTGCAAAACATACTTGGCTAATAAAGTATTATTGTGGTTGGGATTGTGATCTGCACACTCACCCAACCTGTCCAAGTCACCCTGCGTCCTTATAGCATCCTCCTCACAGTTCAAACTGCCACCCAGCTTTATGTCATCTTTAAATTTGCTAAGGTAGACAAAAATGCTGGAGAAACTCAGCGGGTAAGGCAGCATCTACGGAGTGAAGGAAATAGGCGACGTTTCGGGTCGAGACCCTTCTTCAGCCTGATGTGGGTGGGGGGGGGGGGGGGGGGGCGGGAAGAAGAAAGGAAGAGGTGGAGACTGTGGGCTGAGGGAGAGCTGGGATTTGCTAATATTACTTTTAATCCCTTCATCTAAATTATTAATGTATATTTTAAATAGCTGCGGACCCAGCCCCGAGCTTGCGGCACCCCACTAGGTAGGTTCCAGTACAAGCTGCTCTAAGAAACCATCTCACAGGCATTCCACAAACTCCCTTTCTTGGGGTCCAGTACCAACCAGATTTTCCCAGTCTACCTGCATGTTGTAATGTTGCCTATCCTATGCATATTGCCTATCCTGTCTGTGAATACTTCTTACTCTTTTCTCATTCACTTTTTCCTTTCTCTCTTCTTCATTTTTCTTGAGATCAAAAAAACACATGAAGAATACAGGAGCAGAGAATTCCCTGGTACAGAATTCTATAGATTCATCATCTTCAGCGTGAAGAAATTTCCAAAGAACACATGAAAACTCTCCTTCGCTTCTCTTTCTCCCTCATGCTCCTACTCAGTCCCGCACATTTGCTTGCTGGATCATACACTCACTTATTTCTTGCTTGAATTCTTGTTTTCTTGTGCTTTCCTTTTCCCCTCATTCACCTGCTTGCTTTCTGTTTCACTCATTACCCTGTTTCACTCACTTGCCTGCTCTGTTCTCCGCTCTGCCTCTCCCTTCCTCTCTCTCTCTCTCTCTTTCTCTTATTTATTTTCTGGGTCACTTTCTCACTCATTCACTTTCCCTCACTATTTACCCAACTCACTTGCGTTCTATCTTTCACCCTTTCCAATCAGAAATGGTTTCATGAGACAATCTATCAGAAGGTTTAAATGAAGTTGATCTGACCACTGGAGCAGCTTAGATGGTTCAACTATTAGGTGTTTTCACATGTTGCAAGCCAGTTCTAAACCTGTCTACTCTTTAATGCTGATGTTTTGTTTATTGTCATGTGTACTGAGGTACAGTGAAAAGCTGTTGTTACGTACTAATCAGACAGCGGAAAGGCAATGCATGATTACAATCGAGCCACCCACAGTGTACAGATACACGATAAAAGGAATAACGTGAATAACCTTAAATCTAGTTCCCACAGTTCTGGATAGTACTTTTCTGTTACAATCCCCAGTTATACAAGATGCAGTTGGAAGGGTGTTGGGGCTACTTATTACATGCATAAACCATTGCAATATTCTGCTTATGGTTTATGTAAGGATTGATACTCTTCAACTTCTTGTTTGATTTGCTTTTTCATTTGTTCTTTGTGTTTTTTTTAGTATAAATGTTCACAGGATAAACCTACTGAAGCATTTTTCTTTTGGAAAACGATAATTGAGGATTTAAGTGATGGATTGGCATGTTATCTTCAAACCACCACCCTCCTTCCGCAACTGCTTTTCAAAGTTGTCTTCAGTGAATCTTGGTGATTTGAAGCAGCAAAGTGGTTTCATTGTCACAAATCATGTCCTTCAAATAAGTTTGCAGCAGCTAATCAGGTTGCTGTCATTCAAACTATCTCAGGATACACTGAAAGGGAATTTGACTGATAACTTCTATTGCCTTTTCTTTGGAATAAAGTGTCTTCAGTGCGTTTAAATCAATCCTCATTTATTGCAGCAGTGACTACACTTTAAAAATATTTCATTAGCTGTAAAGTGTTTTGCAGCCTGCTATTTCAATGCAGCAATGCATGTTCTTCTGTCACTCAATTGACATTCAAGAACAGTTGTCAAGAGTGAAACGCAGGGAAAAAAAATGACAGTTGGGTATTTTGCAAGGTAACATTTCTAATTCAACATTAGCAGGTTGTCTGCCATTCTCTGGACAGAGTGGTTGAGGGCTTTGCATTCACAGAAATGTGAGTGTGAATTGGGACATAGGCAAGGACTCCTTGCTGGTGACTGCACATCACAAATGGTTGCAGTAAAGGAGGCGGCCTGAATTATAATGTGGTCACCTCATGGGTAGATCAGCCATGATTGAATGGCGGAGTAGACTCGATGGGCCGGATGGCCGAATTCTGCTCCTATGACTTAAGCCCCTGTCCCACTTAGGCAATTTTTTCGATGACTGCAGGTGACTAGGCTGTCGCCACATGGCAGTGGGGTGAAGCCTGTATGGTCGTAAATAGTCTCATCAAGTCACCTAAAGAGTCGTAACGTTTTTTCTGGTCGTCGCTGGATTTTGAAATGTTTAAAACATTTTGGTGACTGTGGGCTTGACGTAGCTTGTCTTCTCCTGTCATAGGTGCTGTCGTAGGTTGTCGCCAGGATGACGCAGGTTGTCGCCAGGTGACGTTGGTTGTCACCGGGGGCTGACTTTGGTAAATTCCATTGGCGACTACCTACATCAACCCACGTCAACCGGCGACAGGCAATGGCGACTGAATTGTCTTCAGTTGTCGCCGACAGGGTTGATGCTTGTCGTAGCTTGTCGCGGGTGGACATAGGTTGACTTTGGTTGTTGTCTGTGTGGTCATAGGTTGTCGTTGGTGGACGTCCTAATGGGTCGCCGGTTGTCAGTAGCTTGCCGTGGCTTGACATCGACTAGGTGGTAGGTTGTCGTAACTTGTCGTAGACATTTTCGTGGGGGGGGGGTGTCCAGTCGCTGCTTTTTCAGCGGCCTGCTACGACTATAACAGTCACCAGCATTTGCCGAAAAAAATCGCCTAAGTGGGACAGGCCCTTTACAATATGAAATATGAACTCTTTAAACTCTTTATCTTTAGTTCAGTAGTTTGAACAGTGAATTGATGGAAAAGGTGGATACAAGTGTCAGAGGATTGAATCAGTTTATGAACACTGATCAGATTTAATTTTTTCGAATTGCTATAAAGCAATGTACAATTGGTGACTTGGGGTCTATCTGAGTTGGTTGTGTATAATCCTGCCTTTCCCCACAGCAATCTAGCAGAGTCGTAAATATAAAATCCAAGGACATGCTGTGAACGCTCAGTGTGAGAGTTCATGATAAGCATCTGCAATGTTCCATGAGATGATGGGTGCTGGTCTTCTGAATCAGTGAAGCCTTCTAAATGCCAGATGTGGAATGTGCTTCACAGCACAGCCCAAAGGCACCTCTGGTACTTGTAGCTGCACACCTGTTGCATGCTTAGCTTGTTAAAGTCACAAGTTTTATTTGATTGAGGGAATGCCTCTCACGCCTGAACAGCGGCAGATGCTCACACTTCATATGAAACAGACTTTCCCTTTCTGTCAGTTGGCTCCTTACTGTTAAGTGTGTGTTACTCTGTCTCAGATTTCTGAATAGTATTTGTCATCAACTCCTGCTGTGCTTAATTGCTATTGTGGGAAAAAATAAATTAGCAAAACGCATAGGAGTCTTCTGACAGCTTCTTACTGATTTCTCTGGAGAGTTATCAATGTTTGCTAATTTGTTATCGGTGTTATGGAAATAGTAGGTATGTAGGATTATTAGCCATTACAAAAATATTTTCTTATTAGAACTGCAGTTCTGCTAAGTGCTCACATTTTGGATGCTTGGATTACAGATGGTGGTAAGTTTCAAAGTTATTAAAAACTCAATTATTTTTGTGACTGGAGAGGACTAAAGCTATCTACAGTATTGATTTCTGCCCTGTAAGAATGTGAATGCTTCTGTAATTTGTTGAAATATTATCAAATGATTCTCATTCTTGCCACAATTTTAATAAGTTGTATGGATTGGACAGTCAGTGTGGATTTGTACGATGGATATCATGTTGACCAAATCTAGTGGAGCTTTCGTATATGGATTTGACCAACAGAATAGATTAGGAAGAACCAGCAGATAAGGTATATTTGCATTTTCAGCTAGCTTCTGAATACAATATTGAAGTAAAAAATTAAAGCCGATGGGAATGAGGTTAACGTAGCACCTTAAATTAGAATTGGTTGACAGGCAAGAGACTAATAGGAATAAACTTTTTAGCCACCCTTTTACTGGGTGGCTATTAATGACCAGTGGTGTTCTTATAGATCATTACTTGAACCCAACTACTCACCGTATATAATATCAGTAATTGGGATGAAAGAACAAAATACAACATCTCTAGGTTTGCCGGCAATACAAAGCATGAGAGGTGGGTGAGGGACAGAGGGAGTGTGAGTTATGAGCAGGATGTATAGAGGGTTCAATGTTTTAGTTTTTTTTGTTTTATAGAGATGCAGCAAGGAAACAGTCTGTTTGGCCACCATAAAGTTTACAGCGTAGGATGTTCAGACAAAACATATTGGCCTTCATTAAAAAGAAAATGGAACATAGAACCGGGAAGTCCAGCCACTATTTTACAGAGCATTGGTGAGAATACACTGAGGTATATCTATCGTCTAAAGGAGAAACAAGAATCTGCAGGTGTTGGTTTACAATAAAAAGATACAAAGTGCTGGAGTGACTCAGTGGGTCAGGAGAACATGGATATGCGACGTTTCAGGTCGGGACCCTTCTTCAGACTGATCAGCTATCCATGTTCTCCAGAGATTCTGTCCCACACTTTTTTTATATATATAGTACCTTTTTTATATCTATGATTCACTTACATATTAAGGAGGATAAACTCTCATTGGAGGCAGTTTGAGAAAATTCACAATGTTAATTCCTGGAATGAAAGGTTTTGTTTTAGTAGGAAAAAGATTAAGCAGATTAATGCATACTCACTACAGTTTAGAAAGCTGAGAGGTTATCTTTTTAAAATGTAGAAGAATAACAGGAACTTGACAGTGTAGGCGGGGAGGATGTAATTATAGAATTAGGGGGCATACATTTAGAAAAAGCGATTGCTTATTAAAATTGGAGATGAGGCAGAAATTCCTCACTTGAATCTTTGGAATTATTTATCCCAGGGTGTCAGAGGCATTGGCTACGTGTTTGGTTGAAGCAGACTTTTTTTCTGTAGGAGAATGAAAGATAATGGGGAACAGATCGGAAAATAGAGTTGAGGCTGAGATTGAGTCAAACAGGAACGTATTGAATGTCAGAGCATCTTATGGAATATGTTGCCTACTCTCGGTTCTATTTTAATTAATTTCATTACCGAGTTGAATTGAATTGAATAAATTTTATTAGTCAAGTATGTACACATACAAGGAATTTGCCTTGGTGCACTGCTCGCAAGTAACAACACGATGTACAGTAGACAATTAAAAATAAAACATTATAATTTAAACGAGAAGAATTAAATAAAATACCCATGCAAAAGGAGGCTACAGACCTTTGGCTGTTGAGTAGAGCTACTGCTCGTGGAAAAAAAGTTGTTTTTATGTCTGGCTGTGGCGCCTTTGACAGTCCTTCCAGAGTCGCCTTCCAGAGGGAAGTACTTCAAAGAGTTTGTGGCCAGGGTGAGAGGGGTTAGCGATGATCTTACCTGCTCGCTTCCTGGCCCTTGCAGTGTATAGTTCGTCGATGGGGGGAAGGTTGCAGCCAACAACCTTCTCAGCTGATCGAACGATGAGCTGCAGCCTCCGGATATCATGCTTGGTGGTTGAGCCAAACCAGACCATGATGGAGAAGGTGAGGACAGACTCAATGATGGCAGTATAAAATTGGGCCATCATTGCCTGTGGCAGATTGTGTTTTCTCAACTGCCGCGAGAAGTACATCCTCTGTTGGGCCTTTTTGACTGTGGAGTCGATGGTGACCTCCCATACAATATACAATACAATACAATTTATTGTCATTTGAGCCTCAGTGAGGCTCAAACGAAATTCTGTTTCCACAGCCATACAAACAAAGACAATTTCCTGGAGAAGGTCCCTGGAGATTATGGTTCCAAGGAAATTAAATGACTCCACAGATGTGACTGGTGTTGTTGATGGTGAGTGGGGGGAGGGGAGGTGGAGCTCTCCTAATGTCTACAATCAATTCCACTGATCTAAGAGAATGGAGCTCCAGGACACCAGCTGTGTCACTTCCTGTCTGTAGGCAGATTCCTCCCCAACCTCGATCAGCCCAATCAGGGTTGTGTCATCCGCAAACAGAGGAGTCTGTGGAGGTACAGTCGTTGGTGTAGAGAGAGTAAAGGAGAGGGGAGAGAACACAGCTCCTATGCTGAGGGTCTGCGGGTCCGGGATGTGCTTTCCCAGCCTCACATACTGCTTCCTGTCTGTCAGGAAGTTGGTGATCCACTGACAGAGGGGTTCAGGCATGCTCTGTATGCTCAAGTTGTATGCTCAAGTTGGATGGTTTGCCCTGTCCACCCGCAGACTCCATCATTGGCATATCCTTATTTATAAGACTATCCTCGGTGTTCTTCCTTCATACCTGCAGAAGTATGTAATTCGAAAAAGCACAGGAACTTATCAGCTCCGCTCTGAGGACTTGTTCTTACTAACTGTACCTAAAGTCCGTACTGAACTGGGGAAAAGGGCATTTAGTTATGCTGCTCCCTTCGCATGGAACCAGCTGCAGAATAATCTGAAACTTAAGGAGCTGGTTTCTATAAACAGATTTAAATCCCTTCTTAATGATGTTGAAGCGGGCTCTTCTGTCTGTACATGCTTTGTTTGATGATGTTCTGACTGTGACTCTATTTATATGTTCTCTGTTGTTTTTTAAAAAAATTATTGTCTGTAACTGTGGAACTGCGCTGCTGCCTGTCTTGGCCAGGACTCTCTTGTAAAAGAGATTTTTAATCTCAATGAGACTTATCCTGGTTAAATAAAGGTTAAATTAAAATTAAATTAAAGGCACAGTCAACTGGGAGAGTTTGGAGCGTAGTAGCTCTGGCACAATGGTGTTGAATGCAGAGCTAATATCCACAAACAAAATCCTTGCATTGGTCCTCTGGCGGCCTAGATGCTGGAGGATGAAGTGCAGGCCTAAGTTGGCCCGGTATGCAAACTGCAGGGAGTCCAGCAGGGGGGTTGTGATATTTTTCAGGTGAGCCAGCACAAGTCTTTCAAGGGTCTTCGTGATTACAGAGGTCAGTGCGATAGGCCAGTGTGTAGTCATTAAGACCAGTAATCCTTGGCTTTTTGGAATGTATTTGTTAATGGATTCTGTTAGAATTGTGCAGAAAGTGTTGTAGGATTTTGTGAGTTAGAATATGGTCTCCTCCTGTTGGGCACACCCACAGAAATGGAAGAATCTTGTTCTCAATCTAAAAGCATATAACATTGAGCCCAGAGCCAATGTTCGACTATCAGACTTGCTGTGTCTGAACTGGATAGATCTCTGTGTAATTGAGGTTTTTGTTAACTCCCCTGGGATTTTGGGTCCTTCTGAGTGGAAAAAGGCCCAGGAGCACATAGGTGCACATGAGTGTGAATACCTGAAATGAATCATGGTCCATAATTTCAACCCAAGGATGAAGAAAGAAATCCATTTCTAAATTGTGTCTTGTAAAACGCTTCTTATGAAGTGTAACTTAATAATTCTCACTTGCTTAACTAAAATTATGACTTAATAAAATGGTATGAGACTCGAATTGTTAAATAGACTGTCTGAAGGAATTCATTTATTACAGCATGCTCCAAAGCAATCATACCTTTATTACCATAATTCCATTTTGCAGTGTGCAAACTGTATTTCTTCCCCTCTGTTACAGGTATTACTGCATGTTATCAGTTGAAATCTCCGATGTAATTTATCTGCCTAATTACGAGGAGGAAGTGAGGTGTTTGAGGGTCAGGCATTAATAGTGCTTCCAGAGAAATAAATTGTCCAGGAGTTTCCTGTGAATAACCTTACAATGCCTGTTAATGTGGTAGTAGTCTGGGGTAAAATTAGTCTAATCCACATTTCTGATTATTTGATCAGGTTGTTTGTGCTCGATATGGAAATGTTCCAAACAACATTTCATTTCCCTGTATTCATTCCTGTTGTTTTCCTTTAGTGAGTATTAGCTTTTGTACTTCTGTTAGGCTTGATTGTACTCACGTGTAGCGTTACCTGATTTGATGTGGATAGTACAGAAACAAAAGATCTTCACTGTACCTCGGTACACATGACAACAATAATAAACCTAAACCTAGCTCTGAATATCCAGATCCGGTCTCTGGACAACAGCTATACTCTTGAAGCTGTCAGGTCTGAAGAAGGGTCTCACCCTGAAACGTCACCCATTCCTTCTCTCCATAGATGCTGCCTGTTCTGCTGAGTTACTCCCGGAATTTGTGTCTTTCTTGATTTCCCAGTCTGCTGCTCCAAGCCCAATGCCATGTCTGTTGTAGTGTAATTTCCAAGATCAGGACCTCGGTCTGGACATTCGTTCAGCAGAAGAAATGCGTAGGAAGGAACTGCAGATTCTGGTTTACACCAAAGTTAGATACAAAATGCTGGAGTAACTCAGCGGGTCAGGCAGCATCTCTGGACAAAACATGGGTCTCGACCCTTTTCTCCAGAGATGCTGTCTGACCCGCTGAGTTACTCCAGCATTTTTGTGTCTATGGTCTCTGTTCTGCAGAAGATCTTGAAGCAGTTATCCTGGTATATTGTGCTATTGAGTTTTTTTGCCATTATGTAAATTATCTCCACCGTGTATTTTCAGTCAACATCGAGAATATTAGTAACTCATCCCCTGGTCAGCAGGTAACATTTCTGAAATTTTCACTTCATTAGCTTGCCATTCATAATCTGTGAAATATTCACATTTACACCCCTTTAAGTGAATTGGAATGTTTAAACAATGTTAAAAGTAAAAGCACTTCATGACAATACCATTATCTAGCAACTAGTGTGTGAGCACTTTTGAATGTATAATCGTAATATGAAGTGGAAGAGAAAGGATATCTCCAGAGCAGGGGCAACTGAGCATCAGGGAACCACTTCAGGAACTACCTGTATTCATGAGACACTGTCAATGTAAAACCTTTGTATCCAAACACTTCAGAATAAAGTTCAGGAAAACTGTCAGTGTGTCCCAGTTGCTCAGGCACCACATGGGTGTCGAGCCATTGGGATGGAAGTGAGATTAAGATAATAATTAAATTGCACATGTGAGCCTTCTCATTTTAGTAGCCATACACAGCGCAGCAGTTTTTCCTTCATACATGTTTGAGACAGTGGAATGTTCAGACTGCATGAGCAGTTTTCCAACTAAAGTATGCATTATTTCCAACATTTAAAAACATACCTGTTTCTCTGTTGCATTGGTGATTGTGGCTATAGTACTTTGTTTCTGCAGGTTCAGTTTCCTTTAAAAACTGCCAGTGATGGATAACTTATCCCCTGACCCCCTTGCCTGGCAGGATTAGCAGTGTGAGGAGACTACGAAACATTCATTGAAATAAGCAGACCTTGCATTAATGCAAAGATTAGCTCAGTGGAGCATGGGTGGACTGTGAGTCGATTACACTTTCAGCTCCTCGACGAATTAAGTTCTTCTGGGACTGAACGATAGGCACCCATGACATGAATGCACACACATGGGAGAGGACTAAAATTTTACAGTTGGGGGTAAGTCAGTGCAATGAACTGGCACAGAATGCCCATCCCTATAGTTTGAGATGAGGAAATAAGTGTAGGACAAGTATACTTATTAAGTGCAGCATGCTATGAAACATAGTCGAATATCATTTAACATTTATGCAAAAACAGCATCAATCACATTAGCAACAATTGATCGAAAACAGGGCAAATTTGCATTTTGGCATAGATGACCAGATTATTCACTATCAATCCATTGTCTTAAAAAGAAACATGACGTAATGATATCAATCATTCCCATTGGCGATTTTATTGCGGCTGTATATTTAATTAAGAGGCACTGGAGTAAATGATTGTCCAAAGAGACTATTAAATGGACAAAATATATATGTTCAACATTAATCTAAGCAAATAAATGTGATGATGTAAAATTGTAGAATAGAAATATATTCAGATCTGGAATTCTAGTAAAACAGGGGACTGTGTCGTGCACAATGCCAATCATAGCCTATACATTATTAACAATGTGAAATTAAAAATCTGTTGTGGCTTTCTCCTGAAACATTTTAAGTGCAAACATAATTTGCTTAATTATTAATTATGGAGGAGTTATCTTAAAAATCTTCATCTCTGTCTTCAGTGTGAATTACTTCTTCTTGCCATCACATTTTTAATCAAATCTTTGGTGTTAACATTTTCCCATCAAAAATGTCAGTGCTTACATTTGCCATATGTTGTCGTTCATCTGTTTTAAATTGAAACGCGGACTGCACGGTTATGAATGGTGTCGATACACCTCCATTCCTTTCTCTGTGTATGTGTCAGGACAGCTGTTTGTTCTCATGGCATAACTTTAAACAAATTAAGGTATCATTAGTTGATAATAGTTTACAAGTGTTCATAATTTTGCTCTTATGCAGTGTTTAATCAATTACTTCACGTTATTATGCCTAATTATATTTTTACATTAACAGAAACAAGTCGGTAAGTTTTGATTTTCAAGCTGTTACCCCTCCCATTCCTGCACAATTTTTTAATTAGGTTAGATAATCCCTAGATGTGTCAATTAGGAGGCACGGTGGTGCAGCGGCAGAGTTGCTGCCTTACAGTGCTTGTAGCGCCGGAGACCCCGGTATGTAGGTAAATTGGTTTGGTAAAAGTAGAAATTGTCCCTGTTGCATGTCGGATAGGGTTAATATGCGGGGATCGCTGGTCAGTGTAGACTCAGTGGGCCGAAGGGCTTGTTTCTGAGCTGTATCTCAATTCTAAACTAAACTAAACTAAATTTAAAATGTTCCAAATACTTAATAAATAAAATATGCTGCATACTAGTTCTAACATAAAGGTATTTCCTTCCCTTCTGGAATACCTTGTAAGCTATTGACAACCAACTCCATCTCCTGGTGATTCTAGTGCAGTGCTGTGTTTTAGGGTGATGGTGAAAAGGCACCCATAGACCTCAAAAGGGGGTAACTGAAAAGAAATAGTCTGGCACATAGTCAGCTAAACCTTTTCTGCACCTTGTCTGGGTTCCCAGGGAGATTAACAAAAAGCCAATCTTTCATTTTTGTATTCTCTTTTCCCACAATAAACCTCTTAACTACTTAATTATTTTCTGCTAATTCTCTGGGCACCCTCTCATGCACTTGGTTATGCCTCAGCTGGGTATCATCTTTTATCATTTATGTCAGGACCTAGGCAAGAGTGGAATGGATTTTTACTAAACTTAAAACTAGAGAAGAGGAATTCTTGGGATGAGAGGATTATTCTATCAGGAGCGGCTGAAGGAGTTAAAATATAGAAGTTAGAATATTGGAGAAAGAAGGAACTGCTGATGCTGGTTTACAAAAAAATGGCACAAATTGCTGGAGTAGTTAAGTGTGCCAGTTCAGTTACTCCAGCAATTTGTGGCCTTTTTAGAATATTGGAATTCAGAATGGGGGATGATCTTATTCAAACACATAAAATCCTTTGGATCATGACAAAGTCGATATTGTATAAGGCCCTAGTGAGACCACACCTGGAGTATTGTGTGCAGTTTTGGTCCCCTAATTTAAGGAAGGACATTATTGCTATTGAGGGAGTGCAGCGCAGGTTTACAAGGTTAATTCCCGGGATTGCGGGACTTGTATACTCTGGAGATTAGAAGGATGAGAGGATATCTTATTGAAACATATAAGATTATTAAGGGTTTGGACATGCTAGAGGCAGGAAACATGTTCCCGATGTTGGGAGAGTCCAGAACCAGGGGCCACTGTTTAGGAATAAGGGGTAGGCCATTTAGAACGGAGATGAGGAAACACTTATTCACACAGAGAGTTGTGAGTCTGTGGAATTCTCTGCCTCAGAGGGCGGCGGAGGCTGGTTCTCTGGATAGTTTAAAGAGGGAGCTAGATAGGGCTCTTAAAGATAGCGGAGTCAGGGGATATGGGGAGAAGGCAGGAACGGGGTACTGATTGGGGATGATCAGCCATGATTGCATTGAATGGCGGTGCGGGCTCGAAGTGCCAAATGGCCTACTCCTGCACCTATTGTCTATTGTCTATTGATATCAATCTCACAGGGGGCATGAAAATTGGCAAATAGGATTAAGTGGAATCCTAAAACTGTTCATGAGAGTATTAGGGCCACAAGTGTAGCTAAGGACAGTGTGGGTCCCCTCAGGGGCCAAAATGGGAAGTGGCAATCTTTGTGTAGAACCAGGGGATGTGATTGAGATCCTAAATGAATACTTCTCATTGGTTTGCACTGGGGAGAAGGATGTTAAGGCGAGAGATTTAAGTGTGGGGTATGTTGATACTGTGATGCACATCAGTAAGAAGGAAGTGATCTAAATATATGAGCACGGTAGCATAGATAAATCCCCCTGTTTGGACAAGATCTATCTCAGGATGCTAAGGGAAGCATGGGAGGAGATTGAGGGATCACTGATAACATTTTGCATCTTCATTAACCACAGATGAAGTACCAGAAGATTGAAGTTGATAAGATCATAGGTTTATAAGACGTAGCAGCAAAATTTGTCCATTCAGCCCATCGAGTCTACTCTGCCATTCAATCATGGCTGATCCATTTTTCCTCTCAACTACATTCTCTTGCCTTCTTCCCATAACCCTTGATGCCCTTACTAATCAAGAACCTATAAATCTCCAGTTTAAAAACACCTAATGACTTGGTCTCCACCACTGTCTCTACGGTGTTGTCCTCTTGTTCAAAAAAAGTGATAAGCTTTGAAACTGCATCCCCTTGGTCGGGAATTTGTTGGAGAAGCTTCTGATCGACAGGATTTTTGCTCACTTACAAAACGTAAGATACATGGAATCTGAGGTTTGTTAACAAACTTAATCCAAACATGGCTTGCTGATATTATTTTGACTGGAAATCTGTAACAATTAGTGAACCCCAGGGATTGATGCAATGACCTTTTGTGTTTGTAATATACATGAATGACTTGAATGAGAATATAGGAAGTTAATTAGTAAGTTTTCCTACCCCATAAATATTAATAGATTCATGGACAGCAAATAAGGTTGCCTAATGTTACAGTGTTTAGAGATACAGCGTGGAAACAGGCCCTTCGGCACATCGAGTCCACTGCAACCATTGATCACCCAGTGATACAATAATACCACTGCACTCTAGAGGCAATTTACAGAGGTCAATTAACCTACCAACCCGCACGACTATGGGATGTGGGAGGAAACCGGAGCACCCAGAGGAAACCCAAATGATCACAGGGGGAGCATACAAAATGCACACACATGGCACCGAGGTCAGGATCGAACCCAGGTCTCAGCTGTTCTGTGGCAGCAGCTCTACCACTGTGCCACTGCAGTGGGATATGGGCCATATGTAGGCAGATGGTATTAGTGTAGATGGAGCATCTTAGTCGGCATGGGAAAGTTGCACTGAAGGGCTTATTTCGTAGAACATAAACGATAGAACAGCCCACAATGTTTGTGCTGATCATGATGTTAAATTAAATTGATCTCAACTACCTGAAAAATGATTCATATCCCTCTATTCTCCGCACTCTCATGTGCTTATCTCAAAGCCTCTTAAAGGCCACTATTGTATTTGCCTTAACCATTACCCCGGGCAATGTGTTCCAGACCCCTGCTACTCTCTGGGTAAAACCGTGCCCTGCACATCCTCATTAAATTTCTTCCTCTTATACCTTATAGCTATGCCCTCGAGTGTTGGATATTTACACCCTGGGTAAAGGTTCTGACTGTCTACCCTATCTATGCCACTCATAATTTTATATACTTCTATCAAGTCTCCCTTCAATCTACAACATTGCATTGAAAACATTCCAAGTCTATCTGACTTTTTCCTGTAGCTGAAACACTCTAATCCAGGCATCATTCTGGTAAACCTCCTCTGCACCCTCGCCGAATCTTCCACATTTTTCCTGTAATGGCGCGACCAGAACTGCAGGCAATATTCCAAATGCAGCTAACCAAAGTCCTATAGAGCTGCATCATGAATGCATGTATGACTCTGTCTGTGAGATCTGAGAAGTAAGAAAGTGGTGCATATGTAGAACGGGCTGACAAAGAGTTAGTGGAAGCAGATATAATGGGTGGTATAATAGATCAGGAAAATGGTTAACAAAAATTACAATTGATCAGCTGGGCTGAGGAATAGATAATGGATTTTGATGCAGATAAGTGTGAGTCTTTGCATTTTGGGTAGTCAAACAACGGCAGGACTTATGCATTGAATGGTAGGGCCTTGGAGAGTTTTGTAAAGCAGCGAGAGTTTGGAGTACAGGTACATAGTTCTTTGAAAGTGGCATCACAGATAGATTAGGTGCTAAAGAAACTTTTGGTACATTGGTCTTTATCCGTCAGGGTATTGAGTAGAGAAGTAGGGACGTTTTGCTACAGTTGCGAGGCCACATTTGGAGTGCTGAGTTCAGTTTTGGTCACCCTGCTAATGGGAAGGATGTCATTAAGACACAGTGGGTCAGGCAGCATCTCTGGAGAAAAAGGATAGGTGTCGTTTCAGGTTGGGACCCTTTTTCAGACAGAAAGAGGGGGCGGGTGAGGGAGGGTAGAGGAGAGGGTGGGGGGGGGGGGAAGAGAGGAGCACTGGAGGCTGGAGAAAACCAGCAACTACAGGTATTTGTTTCTATGTTTAAAAGGCGTTTGGACAGGTACTCAGTTGAAGAGGGATATGAGCTAATGAGGGCAAATAGAATGAACATGGATATGCATCAAGATCAGCATGGATGTGGAGGGTCAAAAGGGCTTATTTTTGTGTTGTTCACTTATATGATTCTAAGGTCATGGCTGAATCTCTTTGTCAATCCATGGAAACGTTTTATCTTCTTAATTATTAATAATTTATCCGTTTAAAAAATATTTAAGATTCTGCTTCCATCGCACTTAGAGGAAGTTAATTCCAAAGACTCAAGTCACAATGTAGCTTTAATGGACTTTGGTTAGTCCATATTGGGAGTATTGCTTGCAGTTCTGGTCACCAAATTACCGGAAAAATGTGGAGGCTCCGGACTGGGTGCAAAGAACAATTACCAGAATGACGCCTGGATTAGGGGATATCAAAGAGTGGTGGTTATTTGGAACTAGCTGCCAAAAAAGGTAGTTGAGTCATATACTACAACATCATAAAAAAACTCTTGGAAAGGTACATGTATTGGAACGATTTAGAGGGATATGGGTCAAACACAGGCAAATGGGATTCGCTTAGATGGGGCATCGGTCAGAATGGATGTGTTCTATGACTCTATGTTACCTACCAGTTTCTATTTTCAACATTAGTCTTTAATGTGACATCTTATTTTTTTTAAATGCTGAAAATAAGTATATAATATCCCGTGGTTCCCATCTTACCCACACTACATGTTACTTCTTCAAAGTGTTTCACAAAACCATATTAACATTACCAGATTACATTGAATGTTACTCATTGTTCCACATTATTGCCTATAATAACAGTTTCTAATGTTTTCAGATGACAGATGGGAAGCTAAGTACCCTGTAGTTTCCTACTGTCTCCCTTCCTGTTTTGAATAATGTTTGATAATGTTTTGCTTCCAAGTTAATTTTTTACTTCATTATTTCCTTTAGTTTGACAGGTTCAAATATCCTTCCTTAGATATAGAGACCAATACTGCACACAGCATTTCAGACCTGCTCACCAACAACCTAAAAAGCTGAAGCAGAACGCCCCCACGTTTACTGTATGTGTAAGAAGAAACTGCAGATGCTGGTGTAAACCAAAGAAAGACACAAAAAGCTGGAGTAACTCATAGGTACAGGCAGCATCTCTGGAGAGAAGGAATGGGTGACGTTTCGGGTCAAGACCCTTGAAGAGTCTTGATCCGAAACGTCACCCATTCCTTCTCTCCAGAAATACTGCCTGTGCCGCTGAGCTACTCCAGCTGTTTGTGTCTTTCTTCCATCTCCATGTTTATGTTCAGTTCCCCTCGCATTTAACTCTCAACATTCTGTTAGCTTCCCTGATTATTTACCGTAATTGGATAACAATCTATTTACAGTTCCCTCTGCGATGTTGCACCATTTTGATGATATACTGAGTTGAGATGCACTTGGAACTCAAGTACTTCAAGTTATTTCTCCCCTTTTGTGGCAATCTTCACTAATTGACCTAGTTTCTTTAGATTGCACTAAACTGAATGTTGCAAACCATTGTGGGCTGAAGGGCCCGTTCCTGCGCTTGTACTGTTCTAACACGAGGCAACATCAGTTTATGCGTTTAGTGCAAGAGACCAAGGAGGTAAATCTACCTCAATATGTGAAAATAATCATGCAGTGAAGGGTCTCAACCCGAAACGTCACCCATTCCTTCTCTCCAGAGATGCTGCCTGGCCCACTGAGTTACTGCAACTTTTTGTGTCTATTGTCGGTTAAAACTAACATCTGCAGTTCCTTCTTACACATTCAGTGTTGAGTGATGTTGGCTAGCCTGGATTTTGCATAGGCTATGATAACAATAGCATTTGTGTTTGCAGTGATTTCCTATGAGACTGATATCAGCTTGGGATTTCTGTGCACACATTATTTAACTTGGAAATATTGAAATTGCTGTAAGTCATTCACCTCGACAGTATGCATCATTAACTAATTTCCCTAAAGGAATCAAGGAGATATTTTTTAAATATATTTGTTCATGGGATGTAGATATCATTGGCACTGTGATCACTAACTGCCCCAAGCTAAGGAAGTAGTTACGAGTCAACTGCGTTGGTGGGTTTGAAGTGGCATCTCTGGGCTAGACTAAGTAAGGACAGCAGATTTCCTTGTCAGAAAGACATGAATGCACCAGATGGGGTTTTATGACAAGTTTCATTGCTACTTTTATTGAGATGAGATTTTATTTGTGCTTTATAGATTTTATTCAATTATTTGAATTTAAATTCCCCCGTTGTAAGTCTCAAGCATTTCTCTGGAGCAATGGTCCAGACACGTGGCTGCTGCTCCATTCACTTCGTCTCTGCTTTCCCATCTCCCACTTCAGCTCCCTTCAGCCATCACAACTTCATATTATAAAGTATAATAGTCCTCTGGATTCTGTACCAGGATAAGTATGGAACGAGCAAAAGCCTGTGGTTCAACAAACCAAATGGTTTCAAAAAACATTTTCTTACATGTATAATAATTTAATGACATGCAAATTTTAAAATAAAGTAAATATATGTAAAATCTTGTGTGACATTTCAGCTTCTATTTTAACCATATCTGTTATCAGCATATTCTAATAAAAATCACAAAATAAAACTAGATTTGGAATGGTTTGTGAACATTCTTCAAGCTGATTAGCTACTCATTGACATCAGATACTGAATAGCAGATCCCCATGAACTGTTATTTAGCAATGGTAGGCACTGGAAAACAGCAAGACCTTGTCACAGGGATTTGTGGGGAGATTTTTTCAAGGTCTTTGCTTCATGCTTAACCTCAGATTATGGTCCAGTGTAAACTGGGATCCGCGGCCAATAAATCCATTGATTGTTGTACATCAGCTTCTGGCCTCTTCCTAGCACTGCAGAAAGTTATGTAACATATACCAGTCTGTATTAAGACCTGAGGTAGACACAAAATGCTGGAGTAACTCAGCGGGACAGGCAGCATCTCTGGAGACCTGTTGTCTATCCGGTGTAGTATACCAGAGTCTCACAGCATCTTGCTGCATTGGAACTAGCATGCCAAACACAGAAATAGAAATGTCTGTGTGTCACAGTTATATAGCACAGAAATAAGCCCTTGGCCCAACTTATCCATGCCCGCCAAGATGCCCCGTCTAAGCTATTTGCCTGTGTTTGGCTCATATCCCATCCAAATGTATTTTAATTTTTGTTATTGTACCTGTCCCAATTATTTCCTCTGGTTCTATATATCCATCCCCCATTGTGTAAAAATGCCCCTGAGGTTCCTATTAAATTGTCCCCCTTTCACCTTAAACATGTCCTCTAGTTCTTGATTCTTCCAATCTGGGACAAATACTCTCTGCATTCACCCGGCCTATTCCCCTCATGATTTTATACACCTCTATAAGATCACCTCTCAGCCTCCTGTGCACCAGGGAATAATGTCCCTGGCTGCCCAACCTCTCCTTATAGCTCAGGCCCTTGGTCTTGGCAACATATTTTGTAAATTTTCTCTGCACTCTTTCCAGCTTAATTGCATTTTCTTCTAACAGGCTCTTCAAAACTGTCTGATCATTATGTTATGACACTGTTACAGTGCACTCCATTTGCTCATTCCTGTAAAAATTGCTTTACGATGTAATTTCTTAAATTGCTTAAAAAAAGATCTCTTGTCATAGTGCAATGCCACTTACAAGGAAAACACTCTTGCAGGTATACATCAATATCTTCAATGGTGAATTTGATTAAACAACATTTGTACCATGGGGGAATAAAATCAATTAAATCTTTTAATTAAAAAGTGAAAATAAGTTATTCTGGTCACAGAGCAGAATCTGCTTTCACAAATGAAGTTATGTTCTTATTATATTTAATGTGATAATATTAATGTTGTGTGTATATTATATTTAGACTACCTCAGGAATAATTCCGGGAGTTTTGGCTTGCTCACATAAAATACAATTGTACAATGAAAATTAATGTTCAAAAAACATTTCATTAAGTAAAGGACATCGTTTACAAATTCTCTGAGTGACCTTGATTTATAACGAATAACGAATCTATTTATACTGAATTTCCAGCTGTTTATTTTTGAGGGGAGGGGCAAGGAAGGAGATCATATGCAACCTCCATGTAATTTCTGCATCTGTAATGCATGAGGGTTCTATCTTTAGTTGCTTTAAATAATTACAGTGCCCTATGCTACATTAACTCACAGATGACACCTATTCAGTCAATCTTTATAAAATGTGAACCTTTTTAAATAATCATGCTAATTTAAAAGAAAAATATAAATATTTCTGGTTTCAATTGCCTGTGGAAATATAATTGGAATATCCTTATTTGAGCAGTTTTAATTCTTGAAACTGTGCATCATTTTCACTATGAGTACCTTTCTCCTTCCTCTGGCGGACTCATATTCCCAGCTTTAATCAGTGAGCAAGTTCTCAGAGGTGCACAAGGTAGTCTAAAGTGCAAGATCATAAAGGTTGATTAGTTGCAGGGCTTTCTGTGAGCCCTTAGATAGTATTTCTGCTTTTGTTTTTCATGTGTAAAGTTTTACCTCCAAGGAATGTAGAATGCATTCAGCCAGTCTGAAGAAGGGTCTCGATACGAAATGTCACCTATTCCTTTTCTCCAGAGAGGCTGCCATATCCGCTGAGTCCATCATTTTGTGTCTATTTTCAGTGTAAGCCAGTATCTGCAGTTTCTTCAAACACACATTGTACAATGCATGTTAGGTTTAGAGGAATACCAATTAGTTTTTTTTATTAAGTGAGAGCTAATTCCAACTAACTACCACATCTCCTAGTTGATTTACCTGTCTCCCCTCTCCCACATTTTCTGACCTGAATTATGTCTATTAGGTAAGAAATCATGGCAGAAGCATGATTTTATGGGTAAGAAATGCACTTTAACTTGTATAGGATTAGTACATATCAAATTACTTGTAACAGACACACACATAAAATGCATCTTCATTACAAGAAAATGTTTAAAATCTCTAAAGTATATGTTACCTGTCAGGATCATTTCAGCACTTTCATGCTTTGAATTGACTAGGGGTTGTATCTTACTGCAGAATAGTAATATTAACATTTTCCTATCAAATGTCATTGGGACAATATTTGAGATGATTTCTCTCATTTGCGACACATTAAGGATTTTCTTAAAGGTACTGTACATGAAAAACATAATTACCAATTGAAATTACACATAGAAACTGAACACTGAAATAACACAATGGTTCAATGTTTCTTTATTGCAACATGTGCACACTCACAGTGAGATTATTTTTTTACATACAGTCCAGTGGAGTATTGCCATTCCTAAACACAATCCCCGATTAGCAAAGTGTATAGAAATAGTCTAATGAGACCATACGCAAAAGGTGGCAGATTTTGGTGCCATTTTCAAAGTCCAGTCCATGCTCTCGGTCTTATGAGCCAATCCAGGCAAGCATCGGGTTGCCCTGATTAATACAAAGATGTTGCTAGAAGGAAAGGCACAAATGCTCCTAGATAAAGGCATGTACAAAACATTGACAACTGAATGAAGATAGTACGCACATATATAGTACATTATTACATCTTGAATGATCTATACAGCACGGGCCTCTAATCTGGAAAAGGTCAGAGCCAGAGGATTAAGACCTGTCCCTCTGTTACTTAACAGGATTTGTTGTTGGCTCCATCCTTGAAGACACGTTTTTGTCGAACGTGTCGCTGGCAAGTTTAATGATAAGTTTTTTTCAGGATGGGTGAAAGTCGGTTATTTTCTTCTCTTCACTTCTCATTGATCACCCTAGAACTGTGCTCCACTGCACAATTGAATTCCTCTTCTAAGTCCATTTACCAATGGATTTTTCCTGGATCTTCGACCTGGCTCTGCCAGATCGACCATCTTTCCACTACCTGCAAATAACATTCTCCTAGGAATCTACCTTGTCTTACTACCAGCCGTGAAATTTCACCAAGCCATCAATTACTTTGTTTCTTTTGCCTAAACCTGACAGCCTTTGAATAGAATTCTAGAAATACAGGTTATGCTCATTCCATCAATGACTTTTGCAATAAAAATATTTTATTATAATTAATCATATTATTGGATATCTTTGAATCACTCTTATTTTCATTTATTCATTCACATCCTGATGCATGTGTTCAATGTGTTGTTTGCATGTTCTTTTCCAATGGTGAAAAAATATGGGGGCAATTTTGGCTCAACCCTTCAGTCAGTAAATTATTAATATTTACCATTAATTGTTGTACAGTTGCAGCAACTGGTAGAGCTGCTGTCCCACCAGGTTTCGATCCTGACCACGGGTGCTGTCAGTGTGGAGTTTGCATGTTCTCCTCGTGGGATTCCTCTGGGTGCTGTGGTGATGAAGTTGTGCGGGTCTGTTGGTTAATTGGCCTCTGTAAATTGTTGAGAGTGGGTGAGAAAGTGGGATAACATAGAACTAGTGTGAACGGGTGATTAATTGTTGGCATTGACTCGGTGGGCCAAAGGGCCTGTTTCCATGCTGCATCTTTCAATCAATCAATTAGATGCACCACCGTTTTACAGCCAGCCCTGTTTTAATCTTCACTGTAAGATTTCCGGGTCCAGAGATTCTTTTGTGAGGCAAGTAAGAAAGCTAGAGTTGCCAATAAAACAACCTTTAGCAGTCAATCATCAGCTCTGAAAGTAGCTGGTGCAACAATATACCAAAAGTAATGCCATGTAACCATAGAGGTAAACTCACAGTGCTATCTTGTGTGAGATGCATAATAAACATTTCATTTGGTCCTGTCAGTCTTGCATGGCTGTTTTAGTGATACCCAGTTACTCACAATCTTCAACAGTTTGATGTGCTAAATATGATTAATAAAAGGCTTTCCAATGATACTATTGATAATAATAGAATACTTCTATACCAAAAATCATTAATGCATGTAACTTCACCTGCAATTCTATTATCCTCTTTGAATGCTATTACATTTTTCACTGCCTTTTTGCCATAACTACATTAATAATTTGGATGAAGGGACCAAGTTTGATATATCCAAGTCTGTTGATAATACAAAGTTGGGTGGCTGCGTGTGTAAATAGCTCGTTCTAAGCTCCCCGCCCAGTCTAGTTTCAGTCAATAAAATACTGAGTCAAGCACTTGCGCCAATAAACTTTATTTAGAATAACACAACAACAGTTCCCCTCTACTATACATAACCACTGCGGGTGCGACCCTTGTATCTGCTTGGTCAAGCCCTTCTAGCCTCCTGCAAGCAGAGACACTTAAAAGGTCACGCAGTCCCAAGCGTTCTTCCAGAAGATAAACATTGAACCTCATGGGAGCTACCTTTTATAGGTCCCCGAACCTTGAGGGGCCGAACCACATGGGGGTGGTCTCTATACAGTCCAATAACAAATATCGATTAACACAGTACATAATAGACAGTTCCCTAACCCGATAATACAGTAACTAATACATTGTATTCAAAAGGAGCTTCTAGAAGAACGCAAACATAGCAACATGTGCCCTGAGATTCAGACAGTTCATCCAAGGCTCAACAGTTCGACCAATCTTCAATTATCAGGATGACCATCTCGCAACACTATTTAAACTATGTATATCTGGTTTGCAGTGACCCATTCAGTTCCATGCAATTTACACCTTATTGTAAGAATCTGCAGATGTCCCATTCTTTCCTTGCAGCTCTTATCAAGGCCACAGACAAACTGGCACCATTCTGCAGATTGTCCCAGTTCTGCAAAAGGCACATTGATTTGACCAAAATGGCCTAGCAGCACAGAAGCCTTTACTCAATTTTAATGGCCCGGCAGCTCCAATTTGGCCAGAATTAACATGTGAATTTTCAGGAGGATGCAGAATTATTTTAAGAGAAGTTCAGTGAATGCGAGAGGCTGTGACTGATGTAGTACAATGTAAAGTAGGTGAAGCCATCCATTTTTGGAGAAAAGCAGAGTATTTTTTTAAATGGTAAGACATTGAAAGATGTTGATTTTCAGCAAGACCGGGTAGACCTTGTATTCAAATGATTGAATGATAAAGTACAGGTGCAGCATGCAGCCATGCAACGGCCATCATGACCTGAAACTTTGAATACATACGTAATGTCATCTTACTGTATTTTTATGGGGTCCAGGTGAAAGCACATGTAGGACCTCATAAAAATCCATCATAGGCTTATATATAAACCATCGTAAGATCCTTTAGCAGTATCTTACAAGAGAAAAGTCTCTCTCTCAAAAATTCTGACAATATAAGGCGACCATTTATTGTACCTTTGATTTATAAAAATACTTTTTTCTGTTTTTGTTGATGTGTGACACCTGAGATATGAAGTAACTGAGTTCCATGAGTCACATAGTAATGCTGTTTGATTTTATATATGGAAAGTCCTCCCAGTGAATCTTTAATTGTTACCAGCTACAATTCAGCTTCATCAATTAAATAGTTTTCCATAGCTACAGTGATACAATAGCAGAGCTACTGCCTCACAGCGCCAGTAATCTGGGTGCGATCCTGACGTCAGGTGCTGTCTGTGTGGAGTTTGCACATTCTCCCTGTAACCATGTGGGTTTCCTCCAGGTGCCCTGGTTTGCTCACACATTCCAAAGGTGTGTGAGTTTGTAGGTAAATTAGCCTCTGTAAATTGCCCCTAGTGTGCAGTGAGTGGATGAGGAAGTGGGATAACACAAAACATGGACTCGGTGGGCCGATGGGACCTTTTCCATGCTGCATCTCTAAGCTAACTCAAACTAAACTAAAAGGAAACATATAATTGTAATGAAATAAAATAATATTTATTCAACTGATTTTTTTAAGCATCCTTCTTCTTCTTGCGTGTGGCGTGCACAGCCTAAAGTTGTAGACATCAAAACACCGCATCTATGTGTTTGTGCAAGTCGGGTTGATTGCATTAGTCGAAACAGGGTGGTCCACGTGAAGATTGAAATCTCCCACTCCAGCAAGCATCCTGCAAATCAATGATAATGCAAGGGATTTTGCCACAGCTAAAACAAAGTATTTGCATTGACTCAGCCATTATTTCCTTTCTGCATATAATTTGAAAACTGGCATTGTAGATGCTGGAAAGAATAACAGATACTTACCTTGACCTGAACTCAACAGGATGTCATTTAGGTATTGGTATTGATATTGGTTTTGATATTGATTTATTATTGCCGCTTCCTCTTCTTGCGAATGAAACATAAACCAAAGGAATAGTTAGATCTCAAGTCGGGTGTTGAGCAGCCGGGTTGTTGTCTCTGCGTCAATGTCTGCCGGGCCCTGAGCTCCATTTGGTGGGTGGTAGAGCGGGCACCCAGAGATGACGTGGTTGGCTCATTGTTTCATGTGCAGAGATGCAGTGAAAAGGTGTGTTTTGAGTTCGGAGTTGGTTGGGCAATTGTACTGATGAATCTCTTACTGATACACATTTAATTTTTTTCGTGAATATGTCTTTGATATTGGAGATTTCTTGTCAGTTTCTTTGTTGAACTTATTTGATGGATGTAGTTACCTCTTTCAAGGTTTTGAAATTAACTATCCTTTCCATTCTTCAATATTTTTAACATGAGATTTTGATTGATGAATTTATGCAAAAATGGATCCAAATCAAATGGATTTCTTGTGCCCTTTGTAATCCATATTCCCTTGGCTAGTAAAATCAGGACAAGAATAGCTGATCATTCAGATAGAGCATGTTGGTTAAGTACATTCTGCTCATTCTTCTTTGATTGCTGTCAGTGGAAACTAATTGTTTTCCATTTCTTCTGCTGAGTAAATCTAAAACAGAGATGGACAGATTTTTAAAAATGAAAGCAGTCAGGGGATAAGGATTAGTACCAGAAAGTGGTGTTGAGATTAAAGATCAGCCATGATTTATTGAATAAAAGAGCAGATATAAGGGGCTGATTGGAGTATTCCTTCTCTATTTCCTTTGTTTAAATGTCACATGACACTCAGTGTTTTCTTTTTAACTTGTTCCCCATGTTAATTGCACAGCTGAAGTGAAATTCTTATCATAGAAAAACAAAATAAAACTTTGCACAAAAAATAGTGAATGTGCCTTGTACTTTTGTAAGTTAAACTTTCAAGCTTTATGCCCCTGTTCCACTTAGGGCCGCGACTAAAAAAAGGTTGCCGTTTTAAAAATCGTTAATTTTTTAGTCGAAGCCGGTTGCGATGCTAGTTGGAGGTGGTTGCCGGAGGTTGCAGGTAGTGGAAGGTAAGACCTCCGGCAACCACCTGCAACTAGCATCGCAACCGGCTTCGACTAAAAAATTACCGATTTTTAAAACGGCAACCTATTTTTAGTCGCGGCCGGTTTTTAATTTTTTGAAATAATCGCCGGAACATAGAAGAGGCGGAAACCATTTTCGACCATTAGGGAGACTGACAAAAACCTTCGGGAACCGCACAGAAACCTTGGGTGGGGCGCAAAGTCTCCAGAGGTTTCCGTTCAGGTTTCCTAAGTGGGACAGGGGCATTACTTTTTAAGTGCTGTCCAGAGAAAGTGGTATACATATATTAAACTTCTACTAAAATTACAAATGAGGTACCGAGATTCTCATGATCAAACAATTAATTCTTTGTTTACCATCAGGGTGCAAACAAGTCAACTGTTATCAGACAGTTATATTCCTTGTGAAAACACATTGATATTCCTTTCAGGAGTCTTATTATATATGGTACTTCTTTACGAGACACATTACCAATTTCATTTCATATTACATCATTTGGGGAATTGAGGAAGGGATTATCCATCCAAATCTGACATCCATTGTGAAAAATTTGTTTATTAAATTTATATCATTTTTTGTTGGAAATATTTTTAACCCAATACAGAATGACCTTTGTTCGCAATTTTAATGAAATGTTGGTTCTGAGAAAAATCTACATTGAAACAGAAATCAAAAACCCAGTGGTTGTTCACCTTTATGTTCCAAACATTTGTATTTTTAAAACAAATTTGAATGCTAATGCAGCTTTTGCAAGAGGCTCATGACTTTCTTTTCTTTTTTGTTGAATAAAAACTTGCATTTTATTTGGCAAAGGCATTGTATGTTAACCACCTTGATTGTTCATTGTTAATCTGATCAGATGCAATTACAAATTTCATACGTTTGAGTCTTGAAAATAAATTACTTTCTTATTGCCTTGTAGTTAAATGAAGTAAAGAATGTGCTTCAGCCGTGATGCCCCTTCTCGCTGTAAGAGTCTTATGTGAATTTGTTTTTTTGCAATGTATCACCATGTTTTGTTAGGTGTATATTAACATTGCAAAGTATAACTAGCTCATTAATAAACATTTCACAAAATTTACTGACATTTTAGATGGATCTCAAATTTATTTGAAATGGCAAAAAATAAATCCTGTTCATGTAACTCGAAAAAGCAATGAAGAAAAATAAGGCTGAGGAGCAATGGTCAAACTATTTGTATCTGAAGTCTGATATGCAGGTCAAAGGAGGATGACGATGGAATTTGATGCATCACATTCTTGGGATCTGAGCAAAATGACAGATGAAACAGCAATGGAAATGTTTTTACATTTCTTGACAGGAGATGTGTATTTTTTTTATAGCAACAGCAATCCAACCCATAAATCTGAAATATTGTATATTGACTCCTGGTGCCTGATGTCTTCCATTATCCTATTCAACTGCTTTTATGATGCTCTGTCACTCTATGCTGTGGTATTAAAACTCCTGCAAAATGTACCCAGCTTCTGATTCTAATCTCTTGAGAGATTTTCCCTTTCTTCAGTCATCTATGGCATTTTGCAGAATATCTTCCTTGATTCTCTACAATCACTTTTAGAACCTCGCTCATATTTCTTTTTTGTTGGTCCCATCACATAACTATAAGTTCCTAGGGATGTTTTTTTTCCTGGTTGAGGCCACTGTATGTGTGCTAGTTGATATTATTACAACAATCTTATTTTACCATTATAAATTTGTAGTTTTTTTTCAACAAGCAAAGTAAATTATCAGTTCTTTAATAAAATATGGTTTGCATTTTAGTTGTATGAAGGGAAATGCTAACGAAAATGACACAAATCGGTAGTACCTATCTCAGCAATCTCATCCCGCTTTTGCATTACCTAAACTGGAAGCTACCTACTATCAGTAGTGAAATAATTATTGCGTGTTGATTGATCTTGAATCATGACATTGAGAGTGGATAATTTCAATTTGGCCATTAAGTATAAGGTTGAATTTAAGAAGAACTTTCCATCATTGGAATATTGTGACTGCAGTTTACTCATCGGCTAAATGCTAGTCTTGCAGCATCACCCAAAGCCACAATCCCCACTGCCAAGAAGGACAAGGACACCAGATGGATTCTAACACCACTACCTGTAGGTTTCCTCCAAGACCTGAAAATATATAGCCTATCCTTCATTGGGGATGCATCTCAATCCTGGAACCTAACAATACAGACAATATGTTTATACGAAAGACTGCAACCATTTAAGAAGGTGGCTGAAGATGGTCTCATGTGAATCGGTGCACATTCTTGCGCTTATCTTGAACACAAAATCCTGACGTTCATCCACAATAGAATAAGGCTGCCAAGGTGTCCCACAAGACTGACCATTTTAACGAGCCATTTCCGGTGTAGATGAATTGCCCACCTCAGGAAATTTAATCAACCTCTCCCTAACTTTGATGGATAGACAGACCTTCCCCAGTCATAAATTATTTAATTTATCTTCCCTGTTGTAAAACTGGAACTGATGTAACTATTTATATCGGTGTTATATCAGAATAAAAACATTGGAACATTCGCAAGCTACAACTTTTATGAATCAGGACAGGGTTACAAATAATGAGTCCCAAAACTCATCAGGAAGTCAGTTTTACCACAATTCATTAGCAATAAAGCTGTCATATATTTATGTTCGCTATAGCTGTCCAGCATTTTAGGATTACAACTTGAGTGACAACATCAAAGCCTTTTTATTCATTGTGTGAAATATTTATATGGCAATCATTTCTTGAACTCTTTCCAATTTTATAATTCTTTGTTCTTACCATTTACAATAAGTTTGGCTGCAAGATTCTATCCAACTTTCAGAAAGTAATTCCAATGTACACCAATAATTGTGCTTTTTTAGAATATTGGAGTACATCCTTAAAACAACATTCCTTCATGTGGACTCAGATCATTTTATGATTAATAGTTCTTTTTCTTGCAACATTTTGAATCTGAAAATTATTTCCTTTAAACTGAATTGTGGTACTCAGGAAATTCAACTCAGTGCTTCTTATTGAGATGCACCTTTGGCATGTGACATGTTTTACACTTCAGTACATGTCATTCTGTAATTTTCCATGCAAACATTCTTTTGGAGGAGCTTCATTTGGAACATTGCTGAGGAATTAGTCCATGTTTTCCCAGGAGTGCTGACATTGGGTTCCACCATGCACTGACAGTGCTAAACCTTTCTAATTATTGATCTTATGCTCCAGACCTTCAATCCAACTGGGCCCTGCTCCCTGAGGCACTAAGTGCACAAAGTACATTCCTGATTCCCTTGCCCATTTTAATACACCGTGCCCTTGGTTCCCTTACTCCATTTCACACACCATCACCCTGTTTACCAAGTTCAAGTTCAAGTGAGTTTATTGACATGTGTCCCTGTATAGGACAATGAAATTCTTGCTTTGCTTCAGCACACAGAACATAGCAGGCATTTACTACAAAACAGATAAGTGTGTCCATATACCATGATATAAATATATACACACATGAATAAATAAACTGATAAAGTGCAAATAACAGAAAGTGGTTATTAATAATCAGAGTTTTGTCCGAGCCAGGTTTAATAGCCTGATGGCTGTGGGGAAGTAGCTATTCCTGAACCTGGTTGTTGCAGTCTTCAGGCTCCTGTACCTTCTATCTGAAGGTAGCAGGGAGATGAGTGTGTGGCCAGGATGGTGTGGGTCTTTGATGATACTGCCAGCCTTTTTGAGGCAGCGACTGCGATAAATCCCCTCGATGGAAGGATGGTCAGAGCCGATGATGGACTGGGCAGTGTTTACTACTTTTTGTAGTCTTTTCCTCACCAGGGCGCTCAAATTGCCGAACCAAGCCACGATGCAACCGGTCAGCATGCTCTCTACTGTGCACCTGTAGAAGTTAGAGAGAGTCTTCCTTGACAAACCGACTCTCCGTAATCTTCTCAGGAAGTAAAGGCGCTGATGAGCTTTCTTGATGATTGCATTAGTGTTCTCGGACCAGGAAAGATCTTCAGAGATGTGCACGCCCAGGAATTTGAAGCTCTTGACCCTTTCAACCATCGACCCGTTGATATAAATGGGGCTGTGGGTCCCCCTCCTACTCCTTCCAAAGTCCATAATCAGTTCCTTGGTTTTGCTGGTGTTGAGGGCCAGGTTATTGCGCTGGCACCATATGGACAGTTGCTCGATCTCTCTTCTATACCCAGACTCATCCCCATCAGTGATACGCCCCACAACAGTGGTGTCGTCAGCGAACTTGATGATGGAGTTCGCACTGTCATGGGTATAGAGTGAGTACAGCAGGAGGCTGAGCACGCAGCCTTGAGGTGCTCCTGTGCTGATTGTTATCGAGGCTGACACATTTCCACCAATACGAACAGACTGTGGTCTGTGAATGAGGAAGTCGAGGATCCAATTGCAGAGGGATGCGCAGAGACCCAGTTCTGCGAGTTTGGTAACCAGCTTGGAGGGGATGATTGTGTTAAATGCCGAGCTGTAATCGATGAATAACAGCCTGACATATGAGTTTTTGTTGTCCAAGTGGTCCAGAGTGGAGTTCTGTTGTGGCGGTATGCGAACTGCAGTGGGTCCAGGTTTTTGTCGAGGTAGGAGTTGATTTGCTCCATGATCAACCTCTCAAAGCACTTCATCACCACCGGCGTTAGTGGCACTGGTCGATAGTCATTGAGGCACGTCACCTTACTCTTCTTGGGCACTGGTATAATTTATGCCCTTTTAAAGCAGGTGGGGGACCTCAGACCTCAGAAGTGAGAGGTTGAAAATGTCCATAAAAACTCCAGCCAGTTGGTCCGCACAGGTTTTTAGAACACGACCATGGATCTAGACTGAGACTGATACTGACTACCCCCCCCCCCCCCCAATCTTTGCATATCCCCAATACTTTCCACTCATCGCTTTAATTGCATGTTCCATGTATATAGCGTTTTTGTTTTTTATGACTGTTGGCAGATCAATTTCCCTCCTAGAATAAATATAGTTCCATTGTGTCGTATCTCAGCACAGAAACAGGTCCATCAGTCCACCTTGTCCAATGCCAAACTAGTTGGTAAACTGAGCTAGTCCCATTTGCCTGCATTTGACCCATTGCCTAAATCCATCCTATCTATATATCTGTCTAAATGTCTTTTTGTTGTCATTGTATATGCGTCTAGAACTTTCTCTGGTAGCTCAGTCTAGATAGAGACAACACTCTAAGTGAACAGGTTGGCCCTGCGAACCCTCTTAAATCTCTCCCTTCTCATATTAAGCATATTCCTTTTAGTTTTGGAATCCTTTATCCTGGGTAAGAGACATTATTTGTGCCTCGCATGATCGTATACACTACAATTAAGGCATCTCTCACCCTCCTGTGCCCCAAAGATAAAAACCCAGCCTATCAAACCTGTCCCTATAACTCAAGCTTGCAAGCGCAGGTCACATCCAGGTGAATTTCTTCTGCACCCTTTCCAATTGTCTTTCAAAGAGTGTGTTGCCAGGACAGGTGGATGAGGCAGGGACAATCTCAAAGTTCAAGAAACAGTTAGACAGGTACATGGATGGGACAGGTCTGGAGGGATATGTGCCAAACATGGGCAGGTGGGATGAGTGTAGCTGGGACATGTTGGCTGGTGTGGGCAAGTTGGGCCAAAAGGGCCTCTTTCCACGCTGTATGACTCTATGATTCTTTGACCAGGGTTTCAGTTTCCAAGCTTTCCTCCAAGTTGGGATCCTGGTTGCCATGTTCCTTTTAATACAACACCCTTTCACTCTTGCTCCCTTTCACATAGCAGAGTGCTATCGCCATGCTCGCTTGAACACACTGGAGTCCTGGTTCCCACACTCCCCAGAATCTCACTGGAACTTGTTTTCCTATGCTTCTTCTGAACTCGCCTGGTTCTGTTTCCATGTCTCCTTTAAATGCACTGGATTTGCTGGGAAACATATCATGCTATTGTTTAATATGAAAAAGTGAATTAAACATGTTTTGCCGTTTTTATTGGAATAACATTAAATAATCCATAAAACCCGCTGTACTGTCACCACTGAAGTCTCAAAGTGTGCTGGGCTATTGGAGTTTTACTGTGTACTAATCCCATTTTCCACCACTCATATGCATGGCCTTTCATGTGCTCCATTGATTACTCCTTAAAGGTTATGGGAGTACCTTGCACCACCACTCTCTCAAATAGTATATTCAAAATTTCTTTCATCCATCCTGCGGAAAAATACTTTCTCAAGTCCCCTGTAAATGACCTATCCCTTACCTTAAACCTGTGCCCTCTTGCTATATAGTATATATATATAGTATATATCTATATAGTATATATATATATATATATATATATATAGAAAATCAGCTCAGGGGAAATGTTTCTCATCATTTACCCTATCTATTGTAATTTTGTATATCCTATTCAGTTTCCCCCTCGGCCTTCTCTGCTCCAAAGAAAATATGCGCAGCCTGACCTATCAAGTCTATTCATAGCAAACAAACCCAGCTGATCTAGTCTCTATGGGTATGACTTTTGAGTGATTTTAGCTACCATAGCATTGTTAATATCGCACTGTGAATGGGAGTGGATAAACCTGGATTGTTTGTATCAGAATTAACTGCTTTCATTTTTCCCACACAACATGCGTTGCCATAAAAATAAACATTAATGCTTTTTAATACATTTTTCATGACCTCTGGATAACCAAAGTCCATACAGCCAAGGAAGCACATTTGAAGTGTAGGAAAGAACAGCAGATGCTGGTCTAAATAGAGGGTAGACACAAAATGCTGGAGTAACTCAGCGGGGCAGGCAGCATCCCTGGAGAGAAGGAATGGGTGACGTTTCGGGTCAAGATACATTTAAGAGGGAGTTAGATGTGGCCCTTGTGGCTAAGGGGATCAGAGGGTATGGAGAGAAGGCAGGTACGGGATACTGAGTTGGATGATCAGCCATGATCATATTGAATGGCGGTGCAGGCTCGAAGGGCCAAATGGCCTACTCCTGCACCTAATTTCTATGTTTCTATGTTTCTAAGACCCTTCTTCAACAGATTTGAAGGATGGCCCCTCTAGTTCATTGGATCTATGAGATCTTATTTATTAAAATAAAACTCCCACAGACAACAGCATGAGAATGAACATCATTCAATACTGTTCCTTGAGTTTAGATTGATGTTGTATTTCTTACTGCTGATAGTAAGGTCATATATTCATCAAGAAACACAATTGAATTACCGTCAAATAAAATAAACTGAATGGGAATCCTTTGGATCTGAACAGGAGATTTAATGGTTGGCCCTGATACCAAAATAACTTTAACTATTAAACTCAGTAAGGTACCATCAAGGTTGAAGCAGGAACAGGCCTTTCAGCCAATACTGCCAGCTCCACACCATGCCAAAAAACAGTTAACCTTAAACCAAGTTTGATATAGATTTGTAACAAAACTAAACAAAAATAAGGGTGGACACAAAAGCTGGAGTAACTCAGCGGGACAGGCAGTATCTCGAGATAGAAGGAATGGATGACATTTTGGGTCGAGACCCTTCTTCAGATTGTCCGAAGAAGGGTCCTGATCCAACCTCAGCTATTCCTTCTCTCCAGAGATACTGCCTGTCCTCATGAACTACTCCAGCAGTTTGTGTCTATTTCCGGTGTATAAGCAGCATCTGCAGTTCCTTCCTATACAAAATATAAGGGTAATATAAGGGATATAGACAGACAGGTCTCAACTGAAAGTATTGTCTGTCCATTTCCTTCCACAGATACTTTCTGACTGGCAGAGTTCTTCCAGCACTTTATTTTTTGCTCAAGTATCTGCAGTCAGTAGTGTTTCTAAGTGTATTTGTTGTTGGATTGGATTTTAATATGTTTAATCATTGTTTTTGTTTGCTTCTGACACCAAGTACACCGCTTATTAATTCTGCTTTAGATTTTTCTACTGGCCATATGTGTACATTTGTACAATTCATGTTAAATCTCATCAAGCTTCCACCTTCTTGTATATATTTTTTTAATTACCTCATGTCTTCTTTTATCCTACTTCTTTGTCATCAGCTTATCACTGTCCATGGTCTTCAGTGAGTTCATGATAACCCAGTCACAGTTACCAGTCGAGTGCAATGAGAAACATTTCTGGGTCTTGTGTCAGCAAGGATTGGATTCCTCCCTTAATGTGGAAGTCCTAAATTGAACATCTAAACACTTGTTGTCCCAGCTGCTGAACTGGCAATTCACAGCATTAGCAGTGGATCTTGGTTTCAACCTGATGTGCCGTCTGAACCCAGTTTTATAGGACTTTGTAATTTAATTTAATTTTTTCTGTTTTAAAGTCTTACAGCAGGGAAAAGGCCATTACCCCCCACTCCACACTGACCTCCCATCACCCACATTGGTTACTCCAACAGTAATCCCATTGTAATCTCCCCACATTCCCATCATCTCCCATCTCTCTATTGCTCACCTGCACATTAGAGGCTGATTAGCCCACCAACCTGCATTTCTTCTTGCTTAATATTTTTAATTATTTTTAAACACATTACTTTATTAGTTTTGTTTTAATGCCTGTTTCTTTTCATTTGTTTTTGAATCTTTCTGAATGTCTCAGCAACATTGACAAAACCTTAACTTCAACTGAAGGCATAGTTGAGGGTGGAATTTACCGGCCATCAAAGATGTCCATGGAGGTTTGGGGTGGGGTTTGTTCTGGCCTGTCTACATGTCTGAGTAACACTGTTCAATTACAGCCTGGGGCCATGCTGCTCCTTTGTCCCATCTAGAGAGGTTGGTTCAGTAGAAGGGTCATGTGGATAGTGGAGACTACAGAGGATAACGTGTGTTCTGTTTCATTTATTGTAGTCTATTGTCATGTGTACTGAGGTACAGTGAAAAGCTTTTGTTGCATGCAAACCAGTCAGCAGAAAGACGATACATGATTACAATCGAGCCATCCACAGTGTACAGATACATGATAAAAAGGAATAACATTTCGTGCAAGATAAAGTCCAACAAAGTCCGATTAAAGATATTCTGATAGTTACTATTTTATACTGTTCCATGTTAAAAACCATAGAGTGAGTTTACGTAATGAACAGTAATTCTGACTTGTTACATTATCTGGATCAGTAGCCTGAACCTGGTTTGCCTTCATTAAGCACGTTGCATTTTGTATAGTGAGAAACATCACCAAGGAATTGTATAAATAAGGAAATTAAATTTGACATGAAAGTAGTTGAACGATGTTTTAAGTTCTTTTCGGAACATTTGTGTTTACATGTACTGACATTTATCAGTTGCAAAATTAAATCAAAATTAAAGGTGATCTGGTTACTGATCATTCAGGAAGATTTTGGCTTCTGTAGCATTCATGCTTGCAGACAAGTTATAATTTATGGCTAGCATTTCCCTTTGTGATATTTATTAATGCTTACTGCCAGACAACATTGTTTCAGATGTTGTTTTCCTTGTCAAATTATTGTGTGCTGCAATAGTTAATGCATTAAGAACGTGAAAGAGTGTTGGGAATAAGGCCTTATCACAGCATAACCAGTTTACCCCGAGATAGCTGGATTCCTGTAGAGTTTTTGAGCAGCATTTTAGAGCTGATGCATTTTATTTAAATTTATCTAAGCCTCTGTTGTGTAAAGAGGTGAGCTGTTTCCATGCAAGCATGATCTGCTGCTGATATATAGCCAGGACTGTGTGATCAACCTCACAGTGTTGTCAACGCCATAAGATTCATTGGTGATGCTTAATGTGAAGGACACTTGTGTAATGACCTGGAATAGAAGTAAATCACGACTAATGGTGGTATTCCAATTTGCATTCTCAAATGCCTGACATTAATCACAGTTGGGGAGTTCCAAATATCAGAACATCAAAAAAATAATCCTTTTCAGTGTCAATGGGGAGGACAAAAATTAAACTGTGCTGGGATTCGGAGCCACATGGTCAATCAGACTGAAGTATATAGACAAAGAAAAAGTTGACCTGATGTCCAAATAAATTGGGGCTATGTGTTCATTTGTAATAAACAGGTAAATATGTTACTAACAAGACATTTCAATTCATCCTGATGCTAAAGATCTCACCAATGGTATCCTGTTTGTACACCAGCCCTGGGGTTGGTTCGGTTACTGATGCATAGATAGTCAGGTGGACCTGGGTAGGAAGTCGCACAGCATGCACATATTTTGTGGAGATAGATGACCAATGTTTCTCTTATCTTTTTAAAAAAATATAATGACCCTTAACCTTCTAGAATTTCTAGAACCAATGATGATATAAAATTCAAAAAGATAGACACAGAATGCTGGAGTAACACGGCGGGTCAGGCAACATGTTCTTTAAGAAGGAACTGCAGATGCTGGAAAATCGAAGGTACACAAAAATGCTGGAGAAACTCAGCGGGTGCAGCAGCATCTATGGAGCGAAGGAATGGCAGGGGGAGTTGAAGTGCTGAGCCACCGGGAGGTCAGGTTGGTTAATGCGGACCGAGCGGAGGTGTTCGGCGAAACAATCGCGAAGCCTACGCATCTAGAGCAGCGGATGCATTAGGTGAGGTTGGAGGAGGTGCAGGTGAACCTCTGTCGCACCTGGAACGACTGCTTGGGTCCTTGAACGGAGTCGAGGGGGGAGGTAAAGCGACAAGTGTAGCATCTCTTGCGGTTGCAAGGGAAAGTGCCCGGCGAAGGGATGGTGAGGGAGGGAAGGGAAGAATTGACAAGGGGGTTACAGAGGGAGCGGTCTTTGTGGAAGGCAGACATGGGGGGAGATGGGAAGATGTGGCGAGTGGTGGGGGTCACGTTGGAGTTGGCGAAATCGACGGAGGACTATTTGTTGTATGTGCCAGCTAGTGGGGTGAAAGGTGAGGACCAGGGGGACTCTGCCCTTGTTGCAAGTGGGGGATGGGGAGAGAGAGCAGTGTTACAGGGTATGGAGACCCTGGTGCGAGCCTCATTTATAGTAGGGGAGGGGAACCCCCGTTCCCTGAAGAATGAGGACATTTGCGATGCCCTGGTGTGGAACACCTCATCCTGGGAGCAGATGCGGCGTAGACGGAGGAATTGGGAATAGGGTATAGAGTCATTACAGGAAGCAGGGTGGGAGGAAGATTAGTCAAGATAGCCGTGGGAGTCAGTGGGTTTATAGTGGATGTCGGTCAGAAGTCGATAGTGAGGTCAAGGAATGGTAGGGAAGTGTCGGAAATGGCCCAGGTGTATTTGAGTGCCGGATGGAAGTTAGTGGAGAAGCGGATGAAGTCAGTCAGTTGTCGGATACCTCACGCTGCCTCAGCAAGGCCTGCAGCACAATTAAGGACAAGTCTCACCCTGGCCACTCCCTCTTCTCCCCTCTCCCATCAGGCAAAAGGGTACAGAAGTGTGAAAATGCACACACAAGATTCAGGGACAGTTTCTTACCAGCTGTTATCAGGCAACTGAATCATCCTACCACAACCAGAGAGCAGTGCTGAACTACTATTTACCTCTTTGGTGACCTTCGGACTATCCTTGATCGGAACTTTTGACTGATGGGAGAGGGGAGAAGAGGGAGTGGCCAGGATGAGAAGTCCTTGATTGTGCTGCAGGCTTTGCTGAGGCAGCATGAGGTATAAATTGAGTCAATAGAGGGGGGGTTGGTTGGTTTGTGGGCCTGCGTCCACAATTCGCAGTCTTGGATATTGCAGGGAAGGTAGAATAATTTTAAAATTTCCTTGGCGTAAATGTTGAATCAGGAAAGGTTTATTCAGAGACCAAAAAAATCCTATTTTGTATATTTTTACATTTAAAGAGAATGAAGCATTTATGGTGTGGTAACTAATGCAGTGTAGGAAATGCAGCAATTTTGTCAATCCAATGTCACTACCAGAAGTCCTTCATTGAATGTAAATTCAATGTATAACTCACTTTTATTTCCATTATTATTTTCTTACTTTGAGGCAACCTGCTTTTACAGTAGACGGATAGCTCATTATCATCCATTTTATGTTCATTTCAAACTAAAAAAACTATTTGACATTTTTCAAATAAGAAGTCAGATCGATTTTATTTCTTGGGAGGACTGTTATATTATCATCCTGTGCTGAATTGAAGCAAATATCCCCCGGAGAGCCTGACTATAGTCTATTGCATCAATGTCACTCAATCTATTCTCAATCATGTCACAATAATATTATGTATAATATGATAGCTGTCTTTCCGTCCCCAAATACGTTTGACCAAGACCACTGTTTTAATCTGGTTCTTGGTACATGAATGGACACAAACCACGATCATTTTTTAAATTAATTGATTCATATTTGAACATTTTCAGACCTTAAGAGCTGCTTTATTGTAGGAAATGTGAATGTTTTTAATTATGTATTTATTTTAATTTAATAATTTTTAAAAATATATAAGTCATGTGGGTCTTGCTTAAAATAATTGGCCTTGCATCCAGGAAGATTTCTATCTGAAGAAGGGTCCCGACCCAAAATATCGATTGTCCATTTCCTTTCACAGATGCTGCCTGACCTGCTGAGTTCCTCTTGCAGTTTGTTTTTTTGCTGAAGATTTTTAAACTTTACACTGACCAAACACCAAGTTTGTTTAACATGTCACCTGTTCAGCTAATACACTGGAGTGTCGACCCATATTAGGAAAGTGGACTCGAATTATGAGCACTAAAAATAGTCTTTAACTCTGCCCTTTTCAAAACAACCACTTTTTCTCCCTTCAATTTAATTGAAGACTCAAAATTCAAAATTAACTCAAACCGTTTTCTTTCAAGACAATTGTTTTCTTAATACAGAATTGACAGAACATTATTAGGCCATTGACATGATCTATCCCAATGTTTATGCCACACATTTCCATACGGGCATACTCTTATTTTTTTTCCAATACATCCCCTGATTATCCCAAGTGCTTCTAAACTATTCATGTCCAATTGGTCCAGCAAGATCCACCTCTTCACACCGTAAGGGTGAAGAGGTATTTTTCATTGAATTTATTGATGAACATCTTGTACTTTGGAAATCCTCTTTTGGACTCCTCAAATGATGACATCATCTTCTCCGTGTCCACCTATCTATATAATATCGCTCAGATGTCTCTTCTATTCATTTTGGTTTATTCTTCTTTTAGTTTAATTATTCAACACCTTTTGTTCCCTGATTTGAGGCTTCCCAACAGAACGGATCTGCTATCATTGGAATTGTACATTTTAATTGACAGTCAAATTGGCCCATATTCTCTTGGTTTGGAAATTCCTTGCTTCACTTCGAGACGCTTGATGTGATTAAGAATAGTTTGTCAATGAATGTACACATATCTCTCCATGTCACATTATTATATTGACATATCTAACTTCACCAAGTAGCTCTTTTTTAAACCATTTAATTTAATTCACTTTAATCTTCACTCCTATTCCTTAATCTTAATTTTTCACAACAGAATTTGGTTATATTGAAAGTCAAAGTGACTGCAAATGCTGGAAATCAATGATAGAAGCAGTAAGTGTTGGAAACACGCAATAGGTCAGGCAGCTTTTCTGAAAGGAGATGCAGAGCTAATGTTTAAGGTCAAAGACCCTTCTTCCTGCCCGCAGGTGATGCTATTACTCACTGACTGCTTGATGCAGTAATTTAATGAGCTTAATTTTAATTATAAAATCACAATATGGATACTTTTGCCCTCATTAAATGCTAATCCTCATTTTGAGAACCTGCTGAGTGAGGTCAGCATTTTAATTTAAGTTTTGGGAAGCCAATCCAACTGAAGATTTTACTCTTCATTATGTGAAGACTGTTTAGAATCGATTTCTGGATGAGGTATTGATGTAAACTCAGGAAGCTGTAAATAACGGGATGGATGGATAACAGTGTTTATTCTCAACAAGGTGAAGGGAGATCAAATTTCCTTTCCTCATCATCTGAACTTAACATTGTGAAGGTTTTAGTGAAATCTACAGTTTACAATCTTTGGTTGCATTTGACTTTTGAGCACAAAACAACAAAGCATGCTGAGGTAAAGAAGCATTCACAATTTGAATTCAACTGGAAAGTCATGTGGTACCACAATATTATTCCAAAGAGTTTCCTTGGCCAGCGTTGGACCACCTAGGCTTTACTAGGGTACATGGTGCAGAGTGCCATCAAAATATTAAATGCAGGGAATGGATTGATATGGATTGATATGTGCAAGCAGAAGAGATTAGTATGCCCAGGTAGTCAAAAATGCTGGAGGAACTCAGCGGGTGAGGCAGCATCAATGGAGCGAAGGAATAGGCAATGTTACGGGTCGAGACACTTCTTCAGACTGATGTCGGAGGGGGGGAAGGGGGGAAAGAAAGGAAGAGGCGGAAACAGTGGGAGAGCTGGGAAGGGGAGGGGAAGGGGAGAAAGCAAGGACTATCTGAAATTGGAGAAGTCAATGTTCATACCGCTGGGGTGTAAATTACATAAGCAAAATATGAGGTGCTGTTCCTCCAATTTGCTCTGTGCCTCACTCTAGCAATGGAGGAGGCCCAGGACACAGAGGTCAGATTCGGAATGGGAGGGGGAGTTGAAGTGGTGAGCCACCGGGAGATCAGGTTGGTTAGTGCGAACTGCTGGGCGAAGCGATCACCGAGCCTGGCTTGGTCTCGC
This sequence comes from Amblyraja radiata, assembly GCF_010909765.2. Taxonomy (NCBI): domain Eukaryota; kingdom Metazoa; phylum Chordata; class Chondrichthyes; order Rajiformes; family Rajidae; genus Amblyraja; species Amblyraja radiata. The sequence continues at coordinate 21,838,194 of NC_045982.1, read as the reverse complement.
CGATGTAGAGAAGTTGACACCTGGTACAGCGGATGCAGTAGATGAGGTTGGAGGAGGTGCAAGTGAACCTCTGCCTCACCTGGAAAGGCTGCTTGGGTCCTTAGATGGAGTCGAGGGTGGGAGGTGAAGTGACAAGTATAGCATTTCCTGCAGTTCCAAGGGAAAGTAGCCGGCGAAGGGGTGGTTTGGGTGGGAAGGGACAAATTGACCAGGGAGTTAAGGAGGGAACGGTCTCTGCAGAAAGCAGAAAGGGGAGGAGATGGGAAGATGTGGCCAGTGGTAGGATCCTGTTGGAGTTGGCATAAATGTCGGAGGATTATATGTTGTATGCGATGGCAGATGGGGTGGAGGGCGAGGACAAGGGGGGCTCTGTCCTTGTTATGAGTAGGGGGATGGGGAGTGAGTGCGGAGCTGCGGGATATAGAGGAGGAGGGGAACCCCTGTTTCCTAAAGAATCTCCGATGCCCTGGTCTGGAACGCCTCATCCTGGGTGCAGATGCGGCGTAGACAGAGGAATTGGGAGTAGGGGATAGAGTCCTTACAGGAAACAGGTGGGAAGAAGTGTATGTAAGATAGCTATGGGAGTCAGTGGGTTTGTAGTAGACATCAGTTAGTAGTCTGTTGCCTGCAATGGAGAGATCTAGAAAGGTAGGGAGATGTCGGAAATGGTCCAGGTGAATTTGAGTGCTGGATGGAAATTAGTGGTGAAATGGATGAAGTCTGTGTGTTCTGCATGGGTGCAGGAGGTAGCACCAATGCAACAGTGTTTACCCTGTTTAGTTTACCCATGCATCATATTCAACTTGGATATTCATAGGTTCATGAGGGATAGGAGCAGAATTAGACCATTCAGCCCATTCAGTCTACTCCATTATTGAATCGTGGCTGATTTATCTCTCCCTCCTATTCCAATTTTCTTGATTTCTCCCCATAACCACTGACATCTATATCAACCAAGACATTGTGGACTGAAGGCCTGTGCAACGTTTTGAGGGCCAGAGGAAGTATTTTTCATTTTATTCTGGGCGATCTTAAAAACAATTACAGGCTGTGCTGTGCTTCTCAGTCCATCTTGCTTATGGATCTGATCAGATTGGTGTGGTGCATGCCCAGATGAATTGTATGGCTCAGGAGTCTGATTGAGCAGGAGCCACTTCCCCAGACCAGAGTAGGAACATTCTGGGCAACTTGAGTTATCCATGTTAATGTAATAAACATCATGGTCAGTCTAAAACATCATTTCCAAAACAGTGCCAGATCTATATAACACTCAGCAAATTAAAACTACCCCCATTATCTATGCATCAGTTCAAATATAATTTATGAAAAATTGCACCATTTTGTCCCAATAGACCATGATTTTTTTTTACTATTGAATATTTTATAACCATTGCTCTTAAGGTCATAATTTTGATGGATCCAGTTAAAAAGTGACAGTTATAGTGAGCACTGTTTAATATAAATAGGGATTAAAGTATTATTAAATGTGCCCATATTTCATTTGATTTGTTAATTGTTGTTTGGCTCTGTATCATTATTTTATTTTTGCCACAACTCACAGGTCAAAAAACAGTAGCAGTGGAAAATATGTTTTTCCAGCTTGTTATTGTTGTTTACTATCATTAATTGAGTGTTCTACATTCAAGGATCCACAGTGTATTTGTATTAGATATACGAGTTATATTCTTCTCTTACTGTATATATGATGGAAAAGATGCATGATGAACAATGTCTGACCTTTATCAGGATGTGAAAGTCATTTTCTATTACTCATAACAACTGAGACTAAAGATATACAGAATACCATTTGATGGTGGGAATACATCTTAACTAGGATACAAAATAGGGAAATCAAATCAGTCGACAATAGACAATATTTAAAGACAAAAATGCTAACCTGTTTATGAGGAAGATTGGTTCTGATTGTTTTGGGGCATGCATTTCATTGTTATTTTTAAAGAATGTCCTACATAACTATGGATAGTCAAATGAATTCCATGATAGACACCTTTGGGGTAGAAATTTGTCCTTGGTCATTTGTGCTAATTAAGAAATATATTAACAGATGAATTTTGTACACTAGTTCTGTGTGTTCTATTAATATAAAAGCAACTGAGTTTGGAAAGCAAACTGCAATGCATTAGTACAACCATGGAATGCATTTAGTGCTATGTTTTTACAACCACAATATATCTTCATTTCCCCCAATTCGTGAAGTAGCATGACGGAAGCATGCAATAAGACCTTGCAAAAGAAAAGTTCCTTTTGCAGCCTAATAACACAAATGTGGATTCCCTGAAATCTCCCTTAGATTACTCAAAGCGAGGATTCTTCACCTAAAAGCTGAGACGATTGTGGGGAGATTTGGACAGGTACATGGATTAACAGACACTCAGACAGCTACATGATGGATAGGATAAGTTTAGAGGAATATGGGTCAAGCTCAAACAGGTGGGACTAGTATAGATGGGGCATGTTGGTGGGCATGGGCAAGTTGGGCTGAAGGGCCTGTATCCACACGATATGGCTCGATGACTGTAAACGTGTGAAGGAATATGACAGAATAAATAAGGAGAAAGTGTTGCCAGTGGCAGAAGCAGTGGACAAGAGTTTAAAATGATTGAAAAAAGAACCAGAGCTGACAGGAGGCATCCTTTCTTTCCTCAGCAAGCTGTGATGATGTGGATGCACAGTTTGAAAGGTTAGTAGAAACTATAGCAATGAAAATATAACTCCATACATGTCTCTGGAGAAAGCACAAGCACGAGAAACAAACTGGTGGCTACAGAGAACTGGCACACAATGGATGGGCAGACCCTTCCTGTGCTAAATCATTCTTTTAATCTTCATCTTAATTTAAGATGCAGTATTTTACAGAATTACCACTTTCCTTTCATTTATTCATTCATGGGAACTGAAAATCACTGGAATTGACGGCATTCATTGACCATCCCCAAGTGTCTTGAAGATAGATACAAAATGCTGGATTAACTCAGCGGGACAGGCAGCATCTCTGCCGAAAAGGAATAGACGTTTTGTGTCGAGACCCTTCTTCAGACTGAAGACAGGGGAGGGAGAAACCCGAGGTATGAAATGCTACAGAATAAATCAGAGTCGGCACCGATGTTCCGGAAGCCCACAATGGTCCATTGTTGGTTGTGTCTTGTAGAGGCAGTTAAGAATCATCAAAGGACACAAAGTACTGGAGTAACACAGCAGGTCAGGAAGCATCCATGGAGACATGGATAGGTGATGTTTTGAGACAAGACCTTTCGTCAGACTCATCTAAGAATCATCTCCATTGTGGCGAGGTTCAAGTAACACATAGACCAAGGATGGGCAAGGAAAGCAGATTTCCTTCAAAGGACATCAAGAATGGGTTTTGCTAAATAATTCTGCACTTCCATGGTTCTCTGTATGGAGACTAGCCTTTATTTAATTACTTTTATTTAATTTATACAGAATGTGTTCCATACCTCAGTATATTAAACCAGGAAACTTAACTGCTATATTTGCAAGTAAGCAAATAATGTAAATGAATAAATGGTTTACAGAAATGTTTCCTCTTGCAGGGATAAGTTATGTGGTTTTTCACACTTAAAGGTGGAATGTCATATAGGTTTCCATTTATTACCATTTTCCCTTATGGCATTGAAAAAGGTCAGTAACCCCGTCAAATCATTGAGCAATCTGATTCCCTCACCAGTTTTCCCCGTAATCCTTTTCTCCCCAGAATTACCTGCATGGTTATTGGGAACACTTGCAAACTTCATGTGGACAGCACCAGAGGTTAGGATTGAACCCAGGTCCCCAATGCTGTGACTCAGCATTTCTGCAGTGTGTGCCACCATGTGGTCATGGGTGTATGATGTAAAAACAACACAAGCAAAGATTCTGGAGAGAAGGAATGGGTGACGTTTTGGATCGATGCTCTTCTTTAGATAGAAGAAGGATCTCGTCCTGAAACGTCACACATTCCTTCTTTCCAGAGATGCTGCCAGTCCCGTTGAGTTACTCCAGCAATTTGTGTCAATCTTCGGTTTAAACCAGCATCTGCTGTTCCTTCCTTCCCTTGTCTGGTAAAGATCTTGGAAAATTGTTTTGATTCCCAGTTATCTTGCACCAGTTTGCTTACTGGCTCATCGGGTAGTGCTGTTTTCTCACAGTGACGTGGGTTCAATCGTGATCTCATAAAATCATAAGTGATAGGAGTAGAATTGGGCCATTCGACCCATCAAGTGTCATCTGCCATTCAATCATGGCTGATCTATCTCTCCCTCCTAACCCCATTCCCTGCCTCCTCCCCTTAACCTCAGACACCCAATACTAAACAATAATCTATCTTTCTCTGCCTTAAATATATCTGCTAAATTTGCCTCCACAGCCTTCTGTGGGAAAGAATTCCACAGGTTCACCACGCTACAGATTCATCTCCAAAGCTGCCTGTGTAGAGTTTGTACATGCTCCCTCTTACTGCATGCATTTCCACAGGGAACTACAGTTTTTGCCAAGATGCAGGGGTCAGTAAATTAATTGGGTGCAATATATTGCGCACAATGATTGGGTGGTAGAATTATTAGGGGAAATCGGTGAATATGCAAAAGTGTTGTTCAGGGAACAAGGAATATTTTTGTTGATGGTAGTACTCCAAGATCCAGCACAGGCTCGATGGGCTGACTGATGGGCTTCTATATCATAAAGAAATATGAAACACTTTTACCAAAGAATTCCTCCAAATATGTTTGAGATTTGGACTAATATAGCTTTTCAGTTCAAGTTTTAAAGGATTACAAAATAAAATGTTATCATCACACAGCAGTGAGGCAAGGTTATTTGGAGTTAAGAAGATGTATTTTTCAGATTATTATTGTCTGTTCAACATCACAGCAAAATACAGTTATCAAAAATATGTGCCATACTTCAGTATTTCTCAGAGTAAGTGGAAAACTACAGGAAATTAAACAGCAGACAGAGGCAATAAATCACATTTTAAAAATATTTTAGAAAGACCCAAGTCATGAATTATTCCTCACTTTAGCATGTGAGTTTATCTTTTATTTGTGACAACCAAATAACTTGTTATTTCACATAACTTAATACTGTCGATATACCTTACCTTGAGATAATTTAGTTACTTGGACAACATGATGCTGTCTATTCTCGTCAATTGTCTTTGAGCATTATGGTAATACTTCTCACTGTGACTTGCTGCTACCACACATGTATAAAATAAACTCCAAACTCTTTAAAATTCTCTATTTACTAAACCTGTTTGTGAGTGACTATTAACTTTCAGTCTACCTGGATATTCAAGAACATAAGAAATAGAGGCTAGATTAGGCCTTGAGGCCCATTCTATCTATTAAGAAGGGACACTAGATTAGTACATAATATTCCAGGTGCAGTCTCTTCAGGAGACCTGATTTCAATATAACAATTTTACTCTTCACTTCACATGCTAACATGTTGTTTTCCTTCCTAGTTGTTTGTTTTACCTTCAATGTTAACCTTCATTGATAAATGTACAGCTTTAAATATCTCACCATTTAAAATAATACTCTGGCATTTCCATTCTTTCTATCAATTGGATGACCTCACATTTTTCCATATTATACTCCAACTATGTCCTTTCCCATTCATGTCACCCTTCTGAATAGCTTGAAACATTTCTGCATTCTCCTCACAATCCAAACAACAAACCAGCTGAAAAACATTAGCAGATTAAGAGCTCTTAAACTTGGTCCTTCCATTCAAATCATTAATACAGATTGTGAGCAGTTGAGGCTTCCTGCGTTGCCCTATCCTGCTAATCACAACCACTCACATGAAAATGGCATACTCGTTCCTGTTTTGTTTCTGTCTATTACCAATTATCATTCCTGTGTGTAACTCAGTATAAACCAACATGCATTCTAATTTTGTTTGATTATGACTCATGTGGCTTTTCATGGGCACTGCCTTCATGGAGTTTGGAAAACAATTCCCTAATTTAAGTCCAACAAATAATCCTCCGCCATTTCCGGCACCTCCAACGTGACCCCACCACTTGCCACATCTTCCCATCTCCCCCCATGTCTGCCTTCCGCAAAGACCGCTCCCTCCGCAACTCCCTTGTCAATTCTTCCCTTCCCTCCCGTACCACCCCCTCCCCGGGCACTGTCCGTTGCAACCGCAAGAAATGCAGCACCTGTCCCTTCACCTCCCCCCTCGACTCCATTCAAGGACCCAAGCAGTCGTTCCAGGTGCGACAAAGGTTCACCTGTATCTACTCCAACCTCATCTACTGCATCCGCTGCTCTAGATGTCAGCTGATTTACATCGGTGAGACTAAGCGGAGGTTGGGCAATCATTTCGCCGAACACCTCCGCTCAGTCCGCAATAACCTACCTGAACTTCCGGTGACTTAGCACTTCAACTCCCCCTCCCATTCCCAATCCGACCTCTCTGTCCTGGGACTCCTCCATTGCCAGAGTGAGCAACACCGGAAATTGGAGGAACAGCACCTCATATTCTGCCTGGGTTGCTTGCGTCCGGTTGGCATGAACATTGAATTCTCCCAATTTTGCTAGCCCTTGCTGTCTCCTCCCCTTCCTTAACCCTCGAGCTGTCTCCTCCCATCCCCCCGCCCTCGGGCTCCTCCTCCTCCCTTTTTCCTTCCTTCTCCCCCCCCACCAGTCTGAAGAAGGGTTTCGGCCCGAAACGTCACCTATTTCCTTCGCTCCATAGATGCTGCTGCACCCGCTGAGTTTCTCCAGCACTTTTGTGTACCTTCGATCTTCCAGCATCTGCAGTTCCTTCTTGAACCCTAATTTAAGTCAATTGGTCAGCTTGTTCTGTAAAGGAGCTGCAGCTGACCTTTATGTTTGTTCATGGACTTGGCAGTGAGTCTTACAGGGGTTCCCTCAGTAATGAAGTAGTGTGGGTTGCTGCACTTCATCAAAATTGTTGGAGAAACTCAGGCAACAAGTGTGTAGGGAATGTCTGGGCAACCTTGGGGCTATCAGCTCTGCCACATTTCACATGACCACATTTCATTTGAAAAAGGAACCGATCTTTACTCAAAAAGTAAGTAAAGTTGTGGGGTTTTTTTTTTACAGATTTTTTTTTCGGACCATCATCTGCAGTTGTCTTATTTTTTCTCATTGCTATGAATGTCTTTACCAAATCTATCTACATTTTCAACTTTTTAAAGCATTTTTAATCGTTGGGCAGGCCAAATGTGGGAGGAGAGGTAGGTTCTACAATATGTCAAAGTTGCTGCTCTCTTGTCTCAAAGGCAAGGGAGTTGAGCAGCCATAAAAGATTCATGTCGCTGCAGGAAACCTCCCCAGAGGTGAATGACAATGTAGAGTATAATTCAGCCCCTCTTGTGTGGATTTTCTGAACTGGGTAAATTCTGCCCCAGATTAAGAGGAAGTGTCTGGTATCTTCAAAGTTGCATGAAATATTCTTTTGAATAAATCTCAGATAGAAACATAGAAACTAGGTGTAGGAGTAGACCATTCTACCCTTTGAGCCAGCACCACCATTCAATATGATCGTTGCTGATCATCAAAGATCAGTACCCCGTTCCTGCCTTTTTTCCATATCCCTTGATTCCCTTAGCCCTACGTGCTAAATCTAACTCTCTCTTGAAAACATCCAGTGAATTAGCCTCCACTGCCTTCTGTTCTAATCTAGAGTATTTATTTTGTTTTTTATTGGTTAAAATTTGAAGAGAAAAAAAAGACCAACATTTATCATCATTACTCTGATAGTGGTTGCCTCTGGCAGTTTAGATGGATGAATCAAAATATTGACTGCAAAATACTTGTGCACACAACTGCAGAAGTGGTGAGAAGAATTTGGGGCTTTTCCTTACCATCAGTGGGAGTTGTGACCATGGTCAGGCCAATGGTTATGGCTGGAAGTGGCAAAGGTTTGGCTGTGGGGTGACCCCAGGATTGGAATGATGGTTCGTCATGCAGAGGTACAAAGGGTCTGATGTGGATGTGAACCGAGCATGACAGCTAAGGATCAGCAGGGGTGGCAGGCTAAGAATCTGGATACTTGGAGATGGAAGCCTCGTTTGGAAGGGTCTGACTAATTTGGGAAATTGGGAAGTTGGTATGTGGCTTGTGAGTGAGTTGGTGGGGTTGGCAGCTGATTTACAAGAGAGGATTGTTGATCCAGAATAATGATGAACCTCTCAAGGACCTGAGGGGAAACTGCCAACAACTGCTTTCAAGGCTGCTTCGTCTAAGAGCTCCTCAATGCTCAAGATGAAATGATCATCATAGAAACATGGAAAATAGGTGCAGGAGTAGGCCATTCGGCCCTTCGAGCCTGCACCGCCATTCAATATGATCATGGCTGATCATCCAACTCAGTATCCTGTACCTGCCTTCTCTCCATACCCCCCGGTCCCTTTAGCCACAAGGGCCACATCTAACTCCCTCTTAAATATAGCCAATGAACTGGCCTCAACTACCTCTGTGGCAGAGAATTCCAGAGATTCACCACTCTCTGTGTGAAAAATGTTTTTCTCATCTCGGTCCTAAAAGATTTCCCCCTTATCTTTAAACTGTGACCCCTTGTTCTGGACTTCCCCAACATCAGGAACAATCTTCCTGCATCTAGCCTGTCCAACCCCTTAAGAATTTTGTACGTTTCAATCATCACATCATGGGGAGAAGGCAGGAGAATGGGGTTAGGAGGGAGAGATAGATCAGCTATGATTGAATGGCGGAGTGGACTTGTTGAGTTGAATGGCCTAGTTCTACTCCTATCACTTATGATCTTATGATCCAAAGGACAATATTGTATCAGGGACATGTGCGTGACAAACAACTGGAATTACCTACATGAATGTCGGGAAGCCCACATACACGTAGGGAACAGAATCAGTCAATTTTACTTTTAACAATCTAATCTTTGGCAGTGCAAAATTTTCCGTGAAAAATTAGCAGTAGGCAAAAACGGCAGTATACTGAAATGTCATCTCATTAATTTCTTGCTCGGTATCCTCTGCAGATGAATCATCTCCCAGCGCAGGAACTCATCTGAAGCTTTCACTGGGAGCTAGGATCTTAATGTATCAAGAACTGAAACCATGTGATTCATAAACTGGAAATATTTACTTGGCAAAATATTAATCTATCAGCTTATACAGTAAATATAAGATTTTATCAATCTTTCAAAATTAATGTTCCCAATTCTTATCTGGATAAAATAAAATTTCTGCAGTCAAATTGTTGATTACATTCAAAGTGAATTTTATCCTTGACTGTATTCTCGTTCATGGAAATCATGGGTTTGAGTCTTAAATTGCAATAGATCAATAATTTCAATTTGCTTTTGAAATTTCTTTGTCAGCTACAAGTTATAATTCAGATTTCCTCTGAATTTACTGCTAAATTTGAAAACAATATATAGGGATTTATTAAAACATGAATAAGTTCAATGAAAAGCTACCTAAATTGATTGTGATTAATGGGGAAATGGTTAATGGAGAAATGGTTAAATGATGATATAAACATAGAAACATAGAAAATAGGTGCAGGAGTAGGCCCTTCGAGCCTGCACCGCCATTCAATATGATAATGGCTGATCATCCAACTCAGTATCCCATCCCTGCCTTCTCTCCATACCCCTGATCCCTTTAGCCACAAGGGCCACATCTAACTCCCTCTTAAATATAGCCAATGAACTGGCCTCAACTACCTTCTGTGGCAGAGAATTCCACAGATTCACCACTCTCTGTGTAAAAAATGATTTTCTCATCTCGGTCCTAAAAGACTTCCCTCGTATCCTTAAACTGTGACCCCTAGTTCTGGACTTCCCCAACATCAGGAATAATCTTCCTGCATCTAGCCTGTCCAACCCCTTAAGAATTTTGTAAGTTTCTATAAGATCCCCCCCCTCAATCTTCTAAATTCTAGCGTGTACAAGCCGAGTCTATCCAGTCTTTCTTCATATGAAAGTCCTGCCATCCCAGGAATCAGTCTGGTGAACCTTCTCTGTACTCCCTCTATGGCAAGAATGTCTTTCCTCAGATTAGGAGACCAAAACTGTACGTAATACTCCATGTGTGGTCTCACCAAGACCCTGTACAACTGCAGTAGAACATCCCTGCTCTTACACTCAAATCCTTTTGCTATGAATGCTAACATACCATTTGCTTTCTTCACTGCATTCCTACTTTCAATGACTGGTGTACCATGACACCCAGGTCTCGTTGTATCTCCCCTTTTCCTAATCGGCCACCATTCAGATAATATACTTTCCTGTTTTTGCCACCAAATTGGATAACCTCACATTTATCCACATTATACTGCATCTGCCATGCATTTGCTCACTCACCCAACCTATCCAAGTCACCTTGCAGCCTCCTAGCATCCTCCTCACAGCTAACACTGTCCCCCAGCTTTGTGTCATCCGCAAACTTGGAGATGTTGCATTCAATTCCCTCATCCAGATCATTAATATATATTGTAAATAGCTGGGGTCCCAGCACTGAGCCTTGCCGTACCCCACTAGTCACTGCCTGCCATTCTGATAAGTAACCCAGGAACCCAGACTAACCATTCGGAAATCAGAAATCACACCCATTTTGTGGCATTTTAATAATTGTGCAATATTTTAATAATCTGGAATTGTTCTGAAAAAAAATAATCCTGGACTCAGACTCGAGAAATTGCAATTGATGGAATCTTGAGAAAGATTGAGGGGAGACCTAAAAGAAGTATAAAATTATGAAAGGCAGCGATAGGGTAAACAATCTTAAGCTTATACCTCAAGTCCAAATGTCAAAGATGAGAGGCATAGTTTTAAGGTGAGAAGGCAAAGATTACGGAAGATGCACAGCGTATGATGTTTACGCAAAGTCGTTTGTGTATGGGACGTGCTGTTGGGGGTGGGGGCAGATATGATAGTGGCGTTTAAGAGGATTTTAGATAGACACATAAAGGATCCTGTGCAAGCAGGTGAGATTAGTTTATCTTGGCATCATATTCGGCACGGACATTGTGGCATGTAGGGCCTGTTCCTGTGCTGTTCTGTTAAAAATACAAATAGCTGGAGAAACGCCACATGTCAGGCAGCAACTGTGGTGGAAAATGACAGACAATGTCACCGGTTGGTACCTTTCTTCCGACTCAACCACTTCACTATTGTTCTTCAGAGGATGAAGTTCACCGTCTGTACACTGATCTGGTCCTGCATGTGATTACAGACCCACCAGCATTGCAGCTGAGACAGAAATGGCCCAACAGGCCACGCATCTCAGGTGCACTTGGGAATGGGCAGTGAATGTTGGCTTTCTGGTGAAACCTACATCCTAAAAATAACATCAAACTTGGCACCCCATTGTGCAGGACAGTTATCTATCAATAATTTAGCATATTTCATCAAACACTTATTTTGCACCCTTTTCTCCACAGCAAAGTCTTTGTTATTAAATGTTACAAATTGTCTTTCTAAGAATGCGAACGACTTAGCACACTAAATGCCTCTACTTCTTCAGAAGGCTTAGGAGGTTTGGTATGTCCCCCTACAATTCTCACCAATCTCTACAGATGCACCATAGATAGCATTTTATCAGGATACATCACAGCTTGGTTTGGGAACAGCTCCATCCAAGACCGCAAGAAATTGCAGCAAAATGGGGACGCAGCCCAGATCATCACACAAACCAAACTCCCTTCTATTGACTCAATTTACACCTCTCCCTGTCTCAGCAAGGCCAGCAGCATAATCAAGGATGTCACACCCTGGCCACTCCCTCTTCTCCTCTCTCATCAGGCAAAATGTATAGAAGTGTGAAAACACACACCTCCAGATTCAGGGACAGTTTCTTCCCACCTGCTATCGGGCAACTGAATAATCCTTCCACAACCAGAGAGCAGTCCTGAAATACTATCTACCTCATTGGTGAACCTCAGATTATCCTTGATCGGACTTTGATTGCTTTAACTTGCACTAAACGTTATTCCCTTATGTATCTCTACACTGTAAATGGCTCGATTGTAATCATGTATTGTCTTTCCACTGACTGGATAACATACAACAAAAGCTTTTCACTGTACCTCGGTACATGTGACAATAAACTAAACTGATAAACTGAGTTGGAGCAGTGCATGACTTTTTTGTGTATTGTATCCCCTCAACATGAGTTGGAGGAACAGAAAATGATGGGTTTCAAGTCCCATTAAACAACGTCAGTAAAAATAATTCTCTGTAGCTGCAAAGAGTGATGTATTTTTTATTCACAATCACCAGAAGAGAGAAACTATTTCTCTTTGAACAAATTTTCTTCATGTTTGATGAATGATACATTCAATTCTGGGAAGACCAAGCAATCCATTCAATGTTTGTACATCTATATCACCCTCTGTGTACAGTGATATATCATCAAAGTGTAGGAAGAGTTGGAGATGGATTATATTTGAAGTGTTAAATATTAGAGATACACAAATTAAGACCATTCCCTGGAGGTGTGGCCCATTTTAATATCCAATCCTTACATCTTAAGTTAAACCTGGACAGGATCTTCACAATGAATGGTGCAACATGTTATATTCAAGCAGAAGGATCTTGTAGTACAGGCACATAGTTCCCTGAAAGTGGTGTCACAGGTAGATTGGATGGTACAGAACAGTTTCTGTACATTGGCCATCATCAGGCAGGGTATTGGAGTTTAGAAATTGGGATGTTATGTTACAAGACCTTGGTTTGGCCACATTTGGCGTAGTTGGGCAGGCTAGGACTTTGTTCCCTGGAGTGCAAGAACCTGAGGTGGTGATCTTATGGAAGTGTATAAAATAGTAAGATTAAACGAGAACTTACCAGTTTGAAGTTTGATCTGTATTTTATGAGGAGGAACGTTGAGGGAATACGTGAAGAACCCGCTTCCAACACATGCGTGTCATTCTTCAAAGCAGCGGTGTGAGGTCACAGAAACTATAATGACCTAACATAGTAAGATTATCAAAGACATACCAGTTTTGATATGATCATAGGAGGGTGGGAGCGGAGGGCACGTATTCCCTCAACGTTCCTCCTCATAAAATACAGATCAAACTTCAAACTGGTAAGTTCTCGTTTAATCTTACTATTTTACTTCGGAGTCACGTGAGTGACTACGTGAAGATTTCAAAGCTCTGTGACCTCATGCCGTGGAACGAGTCCATGCTTCACAACTGCCTTGGGTATTAGGAGAGAGTATCATTAGCAATTTTAGACACACTTATACAAAGACTTGTGTGATATAACGAGAAAATAAATTTATTAATTGAAATCATAGCCCTGTAACCCTTCGGGCAAATTATAATATTGAACGTAAAATGCTTTCTGAAAATGATGATGGCTCCAAAACTGGTTTATTATAAAACCTTTGGAAAGTCCTTTCGGATGACCATCCTGCTATTCTGAGGATTTGGTCCGTGGGTACCTCCAGAATTTTTGCTGCGGATGTTGCTGCAGCCCTGGTGGAATGAGATTTAAAACCATTAGTGTCTATTCCTGCCATCTTTAGGACACATTTGAGCCACCTTGAGATAGTTTGGGTCGTGACCCTTTTGTGCGGTTTCTTGTAAGAAATTAACAAAGCCATTTCCTGACCTCGAATGCTCTTAGTATATTCCATGTATAATTGGATATGTCTTGCTATACACAGACGTCCGTCATATGGATATGCCATAAATTCAATCACTTGACCCGATGAACCTGGTCTGTTTGTTTTATTAACTCATGTATGACAAACACCAATTTCTCTGGTGAGATGATCAAGGAGTCCAGGCTCAGTTTGCTTAATGACTGGACTCGTTGTGCAGTAACTAACGCTATGAGCATAACCATCTTCATGGTCAGTTTCTGCAGTGATAATGCTGTTATGGGCGACCAGCTCCTCAGCATGTTCAAAACGACACCCACATCCCAGATTTTGGAGTACCTGGTTTTAGGGGGATTTGCATTGAATATGCCCCTCATAAGTTTTGTTACCAGGGGGTGCGTTCCCACCGTGTGCCACTCCGTTCCTTGTGATAGGTAATTGGAGAGTGCACTTATGGCACTATTGATGGCACTGTAGCCCAATCGTTTATCATAATGGAGGTTTGTTAAGAATTCCAATACGGCCGGAATGTTCTTGGCCCTTTGGTCGAGGTTGTTGTCAAAGCAGTATATGCCCCATTTCTTGATGTGTCCGAGGTACTGCTTCCGTGTTGACAGTCTTTGTGCGGATGTGATGAGATTCATCGTCCTGTCTGACAGCCCCATGCCGTGTAGTGGGTCTTTCAGACTCTACAAATCAACAAATCCATAGTCTTATGGCATGGGTGACTGCCCCCCCCCCCCCAGTTACTGGATGAATTAATAAATTCGGGCTATGTCCAATAATGGAACATGGTTCTAACACCATCCCCTGTATGACCGAATACCACGGTTGAGTAGGCCAATCGGGTACTATGAGAATCCCAGATGCCGAATATTGTTGAATTTTCCTTTGTACCCGATTGATGAGGCAGAATGGGGGAAAAGCATAAAAAACGCCATTTCCCCCAATGCAGTGAGAAAGCATCTGTAGCTTCTGCCCCAGGGTCTGGTTCCCAGGACACATACCTTGGTAATTGGTGATTCAACCTGGACGCAAAAATATCAATATCTGGTCTACCATATTTTGCTGTAATTTCAGCAAATACATTTTTATTTAACATCCATTCCGTGTTTTCATTAAATTTGCGTGACCTGGTGTCTGCCACTGAATTTAGCTTACCTGGTAGGTATGTTGCCGATATCCAAATGTTTCTTTGGATACACCATTTTGTAATACCATAGACGAGTTGTCAATAATGATGGGGTTGGAGCAATACCTAATGCTATGTTCCCACCACTGTAGTTCAATTATAGCTTCCGTAGGCAGCTCCATCGGTCTATCAAAATGACCTTTGTTAAATTTGAGTGCTCTAATTTTTGCTCTTTGCAAATTTTGATAATGTAATGGCCCAAAATGTGTGGCCGGGAATGTAGCCACAATCTTCCCAATTATCCGGCCTACCCGTCTAATGGAGGGTCTGTTGGTGTTAAGAAGCTCGCTGCAATCCTCCTGTAGGGCTGCGGCTTTATCTATTGGTAAAGTTACTAACATATTGACCGTGTTAATGGTGAATCCTAGATAATCCATATTAGTTTCTGGTATCAATTTACACTTAACTACCGTCTGTGTTCCCCTCTGATGGGTACTGTATAGTATGCATCTTTTAAGTCAATGCTTGCCATATAGAAACCAGCTGATACTAATTCTTTAGCAGTGATAAAGGTATCCATCTTAAAATGAACATATTGAACGAATGTGGTTAGGGTTGAAAGGTCAATGATAATCCTGCAACCCCCATCTTTTTTATTTTTAATAAATATGTTTGATACAAATTTTAATTGTTCATGAGTAGTATGCTCAATCACACCTTTTGTATACAATCGTTGTAGCTCCATGTGGGCTTTAGATTGTTCGGTTTTTGTAAGGACGAAATGCCTTTCTGGTGTATGTTGTACTGGGGGGTTATTGGGATGAGTAAATTCTATCAGATAACCCTGAATACTGCTTAGAACATACGAGTCTGTAGTGATTTTACACCATTCGTCACTGTAGTATTGCAACCTCCCTCCCACCGTCGTGGGTCCCTTTTTTACAAAAGAACCACACCCACCTACCTCCATGGTTACTGGTGGTTGTATTATTTTCTTTGTTTTTTGAAAAAAGCGGGTTTTGTTTTTATTTGTGTTCGTGGTTGTACTGGAGGTTGAGGCTTCCACATCTTCCAGGGTGGCCGTCCCTGGCCATACCCTAAAAGAAGGCTGCTGCGGGTTATATTGGGTTCTGGCACTGCCACTGATATAAGCCACACTTTTCGGTCTTCCATGTGGCTGGTACCGTGATCCAAAATAAGCCTTTGCGCTGGTTTTGATGAGCCCCAGTGTCTTGGCTTCCCCAAACAAAAGGGTTGGGGTTTTAACGGCTCTTTGTTTGCAAATTGTTGCATATTTAGGATCCAGTGCTGGCTGAATAGCAGCCCTCCGCATGCTATTCAGCTCATATTGTACATTACAGAACAGGGCTAGTGCGTCTTGGTGGCCTTTAGTTTGCTCTGTTTTGTCCAGGGTGCGGATGTAAGCTGTGATCCCTGCCGTAAGCCCCTTTAAGGCTTTCTGGATTTTGAGATCATGGTTCCTGATGTCCCTCCCCATATGCTTCCAAATGCATTGGTTGACACTGGGGATTTGTAATGCAGCACAGTTACCAGGTGGCAGATGTCTGGCCAGTGTCTCTGTGAATATTTGTTGTTGGAGTTGATGGCCAGACATGTAATTAATACTGGCTGCCATCCTGGAATCCAAGTCTGCCCCTGTTTGACTTGGTTTGAAGTAATCAGCCACCATGTCCAGCAGTGTATGTTTTCCTGCAGATTCAGGATCATGGGAAGCTGTGTGATCAGGGTCTGGCCCATCAGGGTCCTGCCCACTCTCCTCCGAAGAGGTCGAGATTTCAGGGGGTCCCTCACGGGGTACCCATATGGGGCTTGCCTGCCCACTGTGGCTAGTCTCCACATTCATGGGACTGCCACTGTGAAGGAGCTCCTCTAGCAGCTCCTTTAGACGGTCTCTACGTTGAGCTGCACTTGCTATTTTTGGCTGCTCCCATTCCTGCAGCCTTTCAGCAGTGTGCTGCTCTTCTCTATATCCCCGCTGTTCCCGTCCCCGGTACTCACGGGTGCTGGTTTGCGGGCTTTCCTCGTCCCACCGCTGGCCACACCGGTCCTGACTGTCGGTCCACGTCTGTTCCCGGTCAGCTGTTTCTCCTGGCTGCTCCGTATGCAGCCACTCATAGCGGGTTTGTTCCGTCTCCCGCACCCGTTCAGCCCTGGTCCGATATTGATACGGGCTGGTCGCCCGCTGCTGCTCCAAGCCGGGCTCTGCTAGATGGTGCGTTTTCGTTTGAACTTTGCCTCCCGGCCGGTGAGTAAGTTTTGTCGGTGCCAGAATGATTTCTGGCACAGCTGATTCCTCTACCGAGGCATCTAGAGCCGACGGCTGCTGTCTCTGCCGTTCATCCACGTTTACAACACGTTTCTCGGGCAGCTTTTTAGCAGACCGCTTCCTTTTTACTCTGTCCATTTTGCTGTGAATAAAAATGCAGAGTCCTTACCTGCCTTTTGCTGGTCTTTATTTTTTTTTTATTTTTTATTTTTTCCTCCTTCTCCCGTTACTGGGGGATGTCCTCCACCCTTCTGTTGACTCGTGCAATGCGTGTAGCGATATGACACGCATGCGTTGGAAGCGGGTTCTTCACGTAGTCACTCACGTGACTCCGAAGTAAAATCATGAAGGGATTAGATAATGTAAATGCACAGTCTTTTACCCAGGGTAGGGGGATCAACAAACGGAGTACATAGGTTTAAGGAAAGAGAGGAAAGATTTAATAGGGACCTAAGGAGCAACCTTTTCACTCAGGAGGTGGTGGGTATATGGAAGCTCACAACAGGCCATGCACTGCAGAAGATCCAGACAGGCCCTCCAGGTCGGCTGCAGGCGGTGGCCTCGGGGCACAACGGCTGAAGGTGACCAAGCAAGAGGGTCAGCGGTTCGTGGGACGATCTGGAGGGAGGCGATGGTTGCAATGGGCCTCTGTGATCAGCTGCAGCTGGGACTTTGAAAATGGTGCCAAAGTTGGCGACTCTTGCATATGGACTCGGTAGGCTTTTTCTATACATTCTGTACTTAATTGAGGATTGCACTTACGGCACTAAACTTACTGATCTATATGGAAAAAATAATTTCACGGTTCCTTGATATGTGATGTGATAATAAAGAAACATTGAATGAGCTGCCAGGGAGGTAATTGCAGGCAAATGGGACAAGCTTAGATGGGGCATCCTGGTCAGCATGAATGAGTTGGGCCGATGGGCCGTTTTATGACTCGCTCTATGACTGCAATATAAAGTAACTTAGCTTTGTCTGAGTCGGTGATATTGTTGAGAACTGTTGATTATCTGTTGTCGACGGCTCAACTTAACTCGGAGGCCATCGTGAGTAGTCAAATGTGAGATGTGCTAGAGGTCAGTTGCCATTGCACCTGACCTCTTGCTCTGCATTTGGCTCATTAATAAGTTGAACAGTGGAGGTCTGACGCGGGGGGGGGGGGGGGGGGGGGGGGGCGGATGTACTTTGCATCTAGCCCCTCAGCTTTATTGCAGGTTTGACTGGTACATGAACTACCTCATCATTATTTGATTGTTTCTCATCCATTGAAAGTCAATATGAGAGGATGAATGTTCACTTATTATTTCATTTTAATGCTTTTTAATATTTCTACCACTTGAGGTTACTTTTATTTTAATATTTTTGGTGTATTTTCTTATCTTTAAACATCTCAGACAACTCTGTCGTGCATCAAAAATTGTACTTTACAAACAGGATGCAAATTCCCATGGGATGCACTTGTGTGTAGATGGTTGGTGAGAATGCAACATGGCATAAAGAAAACATACAGAGAAGTGCAGCAAAACCCATGCCTGCATGTCATCTTATTTGTCATGTTGCAACCACTAAACAAAGAGTGACTGATTCGATATTTGAAGGCTGTCTAATTGGCATGTAATTTCAATTAAAACTTCAAGCATCCAAAAATTGGATCCTACCTATTTCTTAAGCTCCAGAGGCACTATGTTTGTCTCGATCAAGAGTCAGCAAAAACATTGCACAAATGTGTCACCCTTGATTAGAAAATCCATTATTGTGATTTTGTCCTTTAAGAAGCAGCAGTGGAATTCAATGTATTGGTGCTATTTAAGTGCACATATTATGAATGGGGAGCAGAACCAGTTTCTATCCCAGTGCTCTGTTACAGCAACAACAAAATTGATCAGAAACATGCCTTGCAAATTCAAGAAATATCCATATTGCTTTTACTTGTGCAATGGCTACAATAATGCTAATTATAAGGTCATAAGGAATAGGAGTAGAATTAGGCCATTTAGCCAATCAAGTCTACTTTACCATTCATCATGGCTGATCCCTCCCCCTCCCCCCTATAGTTGGATTGTCACTCGACTGTAAGCAAATTAATTTAACTGCTTAGATATGGCAATAAAGTACCATCACAACCCTTGATATTTGAAAATGTCCACATTTTCTTAACCAACTGATAGTGAGATTGATCATAGATTCATAGAGTGATACAGTGTGGAAACAGGCCCTTCGGCCCAACTTGCCCACACCGGCCAACATGTCCCACCTGCCTACGCTTGGTCTATATCCCTCCAAACTTGTCCTGTCCACGTACCTGTCCAATTGTTTCTTAAATGTTGGGAGAGTCCTAGCCTCAACTACCTCCTCTGTCTGCTTGTTCCATACACTTACCACCCTTTGTGTGAAAAAGTTACCCCTCAGGCCCCTCTTCATTCTTTTCCCCTTCACCTTGAACTTTTGTTCTTCGGTCCTCGATTCCCCTACTCTGCACAAGAGATTCTGTACATCTACCCAATCTATTCCTCTCATGATTTTACAAACCTCTAAGATCACCTTTCACCCTCCTGTGCTCCTGTGTCTGTGGAATTCTCTGTCTCAGAGGGCGGTGGAGGCAGGTTCTCTGGATGCTTTCAAGCGAGCTAGATAGGGCTCTTAAAAATAGCGGAGTCAGGGGCTTTGGGGAGAAGGCAGGAACGGGGTACTGATTGGGAATGATCAGCCATGATCACATTGAATGGCGGTGCTGGCTCGAAGGGCCAAATGGTCTACTCCTGCACCTATTGTCTATTCTATTGTCTATTGACCCAGCCTACTCAACCTCTCCCAATAACTCTGACCCTTTTGATGATGGAAATTAAATTTCAGTGGCAACTTTATTTCATGTAAACCCAGCTATAAATGTGATATCTATGCAGGTGCTGATCTCAACAGAAGTTTCAGGATGTTTGTGAATGCTGAGCATTGCATGTGTTATTTCTTTCAAAGAAACTTCATTTCCTTTTTGTTTCCCCATGCATTTTATGCTATTTCGAATCTCAGACAGGTTTTTTTTTGGGTTGTGGTATATATTTCCTGCACTAACTAAATCGTGTTACTTTTAATTTCCTGTTTTATTTTATTGAATGTGTACTAGGAATTGCGAGTAATCATTCAAGATGTGTGCGGAGAATCCTAACAAAGCAAACTTATTATTTACCTTACGATCCCGTACACATTTTACCATAAAACTCCAAAAATATGCTATTCAATTGTCTGGAAATCCCAATAGATCATGAGCTGCCTCAGCAGGCCCCGGTTCCTACACACTCGAATACATCCGAGCCCTGTCCTCACATTCCTGTAGTAAGATTCCATTCTTGCCTTCCAGTCTATTGGTGGATTTTGTTTCTTGGAGAACATTTAAACTCTATTCTTTCAAACATTTATTATACCATTGTATAGCATCTAAAAAAGTAAATTAAATACCTGTTTAAGAAACTTTGGACAGGTACATGGATAAGATAGGTTTTGAGAGATATGGGCTAAACGCACGCAGGTGAGACTAGTGCACTAGGATGACTGTATGATTCCATAACTCTACTTTTATGACTATGTTGGTGTATTAATAGGAGTAATATCCAATGGTCCTAAAAATATGCCCATTGCTGGAATTTGACTGTATTGTGATCTGTGACAGTCTAAGATTGCATTCTAACATAGTTTGGAATCTTTAAAACCATTTGTACAGGTTGCCAAATGTATAATATTTATTTAGACTTGCCACTCTCAAAATATTTGTTCAATATTCTGAGCATGTTTGGAAGGCGGTAAAAGAATCGTTGGTTAAAAACTCGGGGTAAAGCAATGCATATTACATTGTTCTTGGGTATTCTGCTTTACAGCCAACAACAACATAAAGCCAATCATTATACCAGCCTCCAACATTGTCTACATCTAGGTATAGAGAGCTTTTATGGATAACATACCTTATAGGGACTCATGACTGGATTAGAATAAAGTAAGCTGTCAACTGGGTATATTGATTGCCTTTTTTTAGAGGGCATGGATGTCAAAATACCAACAATATGTCTGTGACACTGCTGTCTTCTAATCACTCGTGATCCTCAAGGACAAAAAGATGCAGCATCCCTTTGTGTGAGGAGAACATAAATTAGAAAAATAATTAGTATTATTATGTGGCTCACTGATTTCATTTTTTATGTCACAGATGACATGATGTTATTGGGTTTCATGGGAATCTGGCGACCCAGTGCATTTTCATGATGAATTACCATCTAGACTCAGTAGCTGCAGTTTGTGATTTTACCAGATGAGCATGTAATGGGCTGGATTTTGTCATGGAATGTTGACAATTCTACTTGCAGCTGCTGGCATGTCAATAGAGTATTGTGAGAAGTCCAAGATTATTTGCAAAATGATCAAAACTCATTTTGAAGCAATTATTAGTCTTCAAGTTTGCAAATGTTTGCAAATATGCATGTGAGTATGAAGTCTTGCATTTGCCAGCAGTTTCACACTGGCCACTCTCTAACTGCACTCTGATGCTTATTTCTTGATTAGTACAGGTACCGGGGGGTATGGGGAGAAGGCAGGAGAATGGGGTTAGGAGGGAGAGATAGATCAGCCATGATTGAATGGTTGGAGTACACTTGATGGGCTAAATGGCCTAATTGTGCTCCTATTACGGCTGGTTGTGATTCCAATGGCAGAGCACAAAGCTGCAGCAAGTTCCTCAACATTAACACTTGGTAAAACTGCTTGTAGTGACGAACAGCCTGTAGTGAGGAATTCTCATTCATTGATTGCAATGGAGGTGAATATCTGCATAGAACTAAAGGAAATGTTGATATATTTGGGATTATATGACCATTTGAAATCACTTCTGTTTGAAGTTTTGTTAATTTTGGATAGTTGTGAAATGCTTCAGAATAATTTTGAAAGTCAAATCTTTATCAGCTGATTGTGGTGAAGCTCTACCATGAGCTTGAGTAACATCATGGCGCAAGGGCCTACCACTGAGTCTGCAAGTGGGAATTTTCTGTAAGGCCGTCTTTGTTGAATCTAGATGAGGTAAACATTCTCCTTGTCTGTAACTTTGCCATTGGTGTCGGTATGCTGCTGGCCAGAATTTCCGGACCAATTCATAGTTTTATCTGATTCAATGTAATTTTTATCAACAAAATAGTTTGGTTAACAGGAACTTCAATTATGTCACAAGAATATAGCACATCGAACATATTATAGCACAGCACAGAAACAATCCCTTTGGCCCACAATGTCCACACTAAACATATTGCCAAGATAAAGCAATCACTTCTGCCTGCAGGTAATTAATATCCCTCCACCCCCTACAAATCCATTTTGCAATTTAAAAGCCATTTTGCAATTTAAAAACACCTGTCATATCTGCCTCAACCACAATGCATGTTCCAGGCAACCACCACTCGGTGTAAAAAAATAAAATAAAAGCTTGCCCTGCGCAACTTCCTAAGAATTTCCCTCTCTCACCTAAAAGCTATGCACTCTAGTGTTGGACATTTCCGGCCTGGGATAAAGAACATGATCGTCCACTCTCTTTATTCTTCACATAATTGTGTATACTTTTATCAGGTCTGCCCTCAACCTCTTGTGCTTCAGAGGAAATAAAGTCTTCCAAACCTCTCCATGTGACTACTATCCCCTAACCTGATTATTAACCATATTCTAATCGCCACAATATCTAAAATCAAACAAACTGCAGATGTTGGAAGCTAAATAAAAATATTAAGTGCTGGACAGGCCGCATGTGTGGGAAGAGAGCCTGAGATAATGTTTTAGAACATAGAACAGTACAGCGCAGGGACAATGTTTCTGCTGAACATGATGCCAATATGAATAAACCAAGCGGGTATCTACTTGTATATCCGGTGCAGTTTGTCATCCTTTAATATCTTCATAAACACATTGATCTCAAAGTTAACTGGAGGTATTAGATGAAGCACTCCATGGCATGATATCTGATGTGATTTATATGGATAAATACCAGTGAATCAAAAAAAAATCTCATTTTGATTAGTGCGATGTGTCCAAACATTAGCTGGTTCCCAAATGTCGACTTGAATAAAAATGATTGATTTAAAAAAAATCTTATTTCTTTCATAAGTCGATAAGCAATTTCCATAAATTTTAAACAACCACTAAATTTAATACATTTCACCAATATTTGTCAACTGTTATCCACTTAGATTTTAAAACATAGTACAATACAGGAATGGGTTCTTTGGCTCTCATTGTTTATGCCAAACATAATACCAAGTTAAACTGATCTCTTCTGCCTATACATGATCCATACCCCTCTTTTTCTGCACTTTCATGTGCCTATCTAAAAGCCTAAACCTCACTATCATATATCCCTTTACCACTACCCCTGGCAGTGTGTTCCAGGCCCCCATCATTCTCTGTGTAGTGTATAAATAGATAGACAGACCGACATACCCCACATATCTCCATTCAACTTACTGCAAATGCTGGTTTAAATCATATTTCGCTTGGGTAGTTTACAACCTAGCAGTATGAACATTGACTTCTCCAACTTCAAGTAGCCCTTGCTTTCCCTCTCTCTCTCCACCCTCTCCCCAGTTCTCCTACCAGTCTTACTGTCTCCGACGAAATTTTATCTCTGTACCGCCCACTCCCCTGACATCAGTCTGAAGAAGGGTCTCGACCTGAAACGTCACGCATTCTTTCTCTCCAGTGATGCTGCTTGTCCTGCTGAATTACTCCAGCATGTTGTGTCTATCTTCCATTAAACCTGCCCTCCCTCACATCAAAGCTCTGCCCTCTAGAGTTAACATTTCCACCCTGGTGAAAAAGGTTCTGACTGACTACCCGAACTGTATTGCTTCTATCATCTCCTCACAACCTCTGACATTCCAGAGAAAACAATCCAAATCTATCCAACCTCTCTCCCTTTGGCTGAAGCCCTCTAATCCAGGCAGCATTCTCCATCCTCTTCAAAGCCTCCACACGTTTCCTGTAATGGGGTCCCCAGAACTGCATGCAATACCCTAAATATGGCCTAACCAACTTCCTTTAGAACTGCATCATTGTTTCATGACTTTTTAATTCAAGCATACCATATGCCTTCATTACCCCCCTATCTACTTGTGCTGACAACTTTTGTGAGCTATGAACTTGGACTCCAAGATCCCTTTGCACATCAATGTTGTTAAGTATTTTGCCATTAACTGTATACTCGTTCCTTACATTCAACCTCCCAAACTGCCACACCTCACACTTGCTCGGGTTAAACTCCATCTGACATTTATCTGCCCATTTTTGCAGCTGATCTATATCCCACTGTATCTTCTGACAGAATTTGTCATTGTCCGCAACTCCTCCAATTTTGGTGTTGTCAGCAAACTTACTCGCCAATCCATCCACACTTGCATTTAGGTCATTTATGCATACCACAAACAGCAGAGGTCCCAGTACAGATCCTTGCGTGACTCCACTAGTAACAGACGTCCGGCCTGAATATCAACCTTCCACCACAATCCTCTGTCTTCTATGAATAAGCCAGTTCTGAGTCCAGACGATCAAGTCATAAATCTTCTGGATCAGCTGACCATGAGGGACCTTATCAAAAGCCTTACTACAATCCATGTACACAAGATCCACCTTCATTAATCCCCTTCGTCACCTCAAAAAACTCAGTCTAGTTAAGCCCCTGTCCTACTTTCCTGAGTTACTCACGAATTCTCCCGAGTTTTCCCCTTGATTCAAACTCTGAGATGCCAGCCGTAGGTGAGCGGGGCTATTTATTTTACTTGTGGACATTTTTCAACATGCTGTAAAAACGTCCCGACTTACCTGATGCCCCGAGTACCTACGGCTGGCATTACGAACTGCTACAAAATATCTAAGGACTCCTACGGACTCGCTACGGACTTGCTACGGACATTCTCCCAGTTTGAATCAAGGGGAAAACTCGGGAGGATTCGTGAGTAACTCACGAAAGTGGGACAGGGGCTTGAGAGACACAACCTGCTGTTTACAAGGCCATGCTGGCTATCCCTCGTTTGTCCATTCTCTTGTCACCCTTGCTTCTGAGAGTAGCTACTCTGTAGCATACCAGGCCCTGCACTTAACTTACCTGATTCCCTTTAACCTGGGAAACTAAACCAGCATAAAACAAAAACAAAATGCTGCCCTTGCTGGACACTTGAAATTATAAAACAGAAAGGAAATGGTCAATATCTTGGTAAAAAAATTGCAGAGGAAAAAATAAAGTTAATATATCAGGTCAGTGATCTTTCGTAGAATTTGACATTTTAGAAACATGAAGGCACGATTGGGAAGGGATGATAAGACAAATGTATGTTTTTGATGTGATGGATAGCATTACTGGAGGCGTATCAAAAAGGATGCTAATTGGTAGAAAGGTGGATGATGGTGACATTAGGCTCTTTCTCCACAGTTTTGACAGGGGTCAAGTGTAACGTTCCTGCTGTTACCAAATACATCTTGAGAGCCAGTATGTATTTTCTTATCTGGCCCATTACCACATTGCAATCACCATCTTCCTATTTTTGTATAGACCTTTTACCTTTTCTGTCAGGATCTAATTTCAATATTGATACTTATGAACTGTAAAGAAGTGTTACCAACACACTGTGACTTTACTTCTTTTATTCATACTGTGGCATTACAGAGAGCACTAGCTGTACGTGGTCTGTTACGGAAACTAGAGAGCGATATGTGGGTGGGGAGTTTGTAATTATACTTGTGATATGGGGAGTGGTTAGTAGTGATGAGGTAACTATATTAAAGGCACATGCATATATCATTTACATCCTTCCCCTTGGAAATGAAAGACAAACAAAGTAGTGACAGGGCGACCACGTCTCATGCGCTAGAAATGGTTAAGCAAAATCGCCATAGCGGACAGGCGGCTTGACGATACGTCCCGACCGGGTTCGCATCTCGCCATCTCCCCTTCCTGCAGGAACAAGTGGAGGCAGTACGGCAACAGGTGCAGACGGCCGAACTGGAACAGGGGAGCCGGGAGGGGACGGAGAAGACAAGGGCAGAAGGGCATGAGGGGATGCGGGGCTCGCAGTGGACTGCGCGCGGGCAGGCGAGGGAGGGTGAACCGGAGGAGGATCGGACGGATAGAGCTGTGAGGGTAGAGACCGTGGCATGCGAGGAGCGATGGGCCGAGCATCGCCTGGAGGCTGAAATTGCAGCGGGGGATCTAAAGGATCTGCGGGTGGTGGTCGCGGCTCGTTGACGAGCTGCAGATGTTGGCGGGACCGGCGGTAGATGGTTCCTGCATGGTCGACGAGATAGGACCGAGGCGACCCAGCAGAGGCGACTACGGTAGCGAGGCGGGAGTGACCGGTGGGGGTCTGCATGCGGACAACCTGACCGGGGAAAAGGCGCTGCAGGGGGCGGCAGGACTTGTCATGGGAACGTTTCTGGACATCGCGCTTATGGGCAATGCGCTCCTGAACAGCAGCGGGCTTGAGGACAGAGGGGATGAGTGAGCGCTGGACCACCGGGATCGGAGGTCTGGTAGTGCGAGACATGAGCCGCTGAGCAGGGGAGCCCATGGCAGGGTCACGGGATATGTTGCGAAGGTTAAGGAGGGCTAGAAAGAAGTCGGAGTTAGACAAGCGACATTGTTCCAGCAAGTTCTTTGCACTGCGGACGGCGCGCTTGGCCAGACCATTGCTTTGCGTGTACTCAGGGCTGCTGGTGAAGTGGCGGAAGTTCCAGCTGGTAGCGAAAGCCCTAAACTCTGAGCTCGTGAATTGGCTGCCGTTGTCCGACTGCAGGCTGGCCGGGGTGCCAAAGGTAGAGAAATGGCGGCGCAGCTTATCGACAACGGCCGAAGAGGTGAGGGAGTGCAGCTGGTCAACCTCGAACCAGTTGGAGTAGGAGTCGACAAGTACCAGGAAGTGTTTGCCTCGCCACTCGAAAATGTCAGTGGCAACCGCCATCCAGGGCAGGTCGGGTGCAGGCTGCTGCAGAAGCGGCTGTCGTTGCTGGTGGGGGGCGAGGCTGTTGCAGGTGGAACACGAGGAGACCCTCTCCCGGATGTATTGAGCCATACCAGGCCAGTAGAACTGGCTCTGGGCGTGAGACAAGGTGGCTTCGGCCCCAGGATGACCGCGGTGAGCGGCCTGAAAATAGTGGTCGTGCAGCGCAGCAGGCACAACAACCTTGTGTCCTTTCACGACCACGCCGTCGTGTAGTACGAGCTCATCACGGACCAGGAAGTAGGGCACGGCGCCAGGCGGCAAAGTGGAACGACGGTCGGGCCAGCCCTGCTGGATGATGGCAGCAAGCTGTTGCAGGGCAGGATCATCGGCAGTGTGCTCGACCAGGGACTTCATCTGCTGTGAAGGGACAATATTGACATTGAGCACCATCAGGTCAAACATTTCATAGGGGTGGCGATCGGTGGATGTTAGTGGGGCACGGGACAGCGTGTCGGCCACGAACATGTCTTTGCCTTTTCGGAAAACGACGTCGAAAGTGAAACGCTGGAGCTGCAGCATCATGCGCTGCAGTCGGGATGAGGCAGCATGGATCGACTTGTTGAGGATGGTGACAAGTGGCTGGTGATCTGTTTCAATGGTGAATGTGTTGCAGAGTATATAGTCCTCGAATTTGGAGCAGGCAAACACCACGGCCAGTAGCTCCTTCTCGATCTGTGCGTAGTGCTGTTCGGCAGGGGTCATGGTACGGGACGCGTAGGAGACTGGCAGTTGCAGGCCGTCATGGAGCTGTAGACAAGCGGCACCGAGCCCGAACTGAGAGGCGTCGCAGGTGATAATAATGGGACGTTGCAGGGCAAAAAATTTAAGTGTGGGGGTACTGATTAGCCTGGATTTTAGGATGTCGAAAGCTTTTTGGTGTTGAGGGAACCAAGCCCAGGCCGTGTCCTTCTTTATCAAATCCCTCAGGGGTGCACTCAGCTCGCTGAGGTCGGGGATGAACTTCCCCAGGTAGTTTACCATGCCCAGGAAACGTTGCAGGCTGGGCACATCAGTAGGTGATGACATCTCAGAGATGGCAGCCGTTTTCTGTGGGTCGGGTTTCAGCCCCGAGGCTGTGAAAACATGTTCAACATATGTGACCTCCGGGACGCGGAATCGGCACTTCTTGGGGTTGAGTTTCAAGTTGATCTTCCGGGCCCGGTCTAGGACTTGGTGGAGGTTGAAGTCGTGCTCAGCGACATCCTTACCGTAGACCAGGATGTCGTCAACGATGATGGCACACGGTAGACCGGCAAACAGTTGCTCCATTGTCCGTTGGAACACCTCGCTGGCAGAGTTGATTCCGAATGGCATTCGGAGGAACTTAAATCTGCCGAAGTGAGTGCTGAAAGTTGTCAGGTTGGAGGAATGCTCGTCAAGCGGTATCTGCCAGAAGGAGCTCTTGGCATCGAGGACAGAAAAGATTGTGGCTGGACCAACCTGTGCAGCGACGTCCTTTACTGTTCTCATGGGGTAGTGCGGGCGTTTGATGGCAAGGTTTAGGTCTTTGGGGTTGATGCAAATGCGTATTTCGCTTTTGTCCTTTTTCGCGGCAACAACCATGGTGGAGACCCACCTGGTGGGTTCGCTGACCGCCTTTAGGATGCCCATTTTTACCATGCTGTGCAGCGTTGATTCTACTTTGTCCCTCATGGCGAAGGAAACACGGTGTGGCGCACGGACCACTGGCTCGACCTTGCGGTCGACGACAATCTTGTAGTTGCAGGGCAGCTTGCCCAGCTCGTCATCAAAGCGGTCAGGATATTCAGTCAACGGGTCCATTAGGGCCTGCACCTTGTGGATGTCACGGTGGAAGGAGACCAGGCCCAGGTCCTGGCATGCTTGGTTGCCCAACAGGGTAATGCAGTTGGAATCGAGAAGATAGAAAGTGAGGGGCCGAGAGGTCTCCAGTATCTTGCAGCGCAGAGTTGCCTTTCCCACAGGAACAAGAACCCCTCCCCCGTATGCGTGCAAAGTGGAGCGATCAGAAGTAACTTGCTCATTAGACCTAATCTTATTGAAGAGGATTGTTGACATAACATTCGCAACAGCTCCGGTATCTAACTTAGCGGTGAAGGTCGAGTTGTTCACAGTTACACGAACTGAAGGGCCTGTTATCACTGCAGGTGCATCCAACACAGAAAAAATGCTGGTCTCCCCCTGAGAGGACCCAGATTCAGATACAGGGAGTTCGTTGAGATGGTATTGGGAACCGAGCTCGCTATCAGTTTGCTCCAAGTTGTTTAACATACGCCTTGGAGCAGCAGGAAGCTTCCCACGGGAACGGCAGGCAGCAAAAAAATGGTTTAGTTTCTTGCAGTAATTGCACGTTTTGCCCAAAGCAGGGCATACATTGTACTGATGAGTGGCAAAGTTACAATTGGGGCACCTTAGCTGGGTACGTCCCCCGGGAGCAGTGCCGGACCTCGGGGGTCGTGGCGGGGTAGGGTTCTGCCAAGGGCGGGTAACGCTGGCAAAGTTAATGTCCTGATCAGCCGGCGACACTGCCGAAGTGACGGCTTCGGCTAAATGGCAGGCATGCATAGCCTCGTTAAAAGACAGGTCGGGCTTGCGCAAGAGTTCAGCCCTTAGCTTTTCATCGCGGAGACCGTAAACCAGAAGGTCCCTGGTCAGCTCCTTGGGGGTCATCGTCTCAAGGTGGCACCGTCTGGCCAGGTGTCGCAGCGCAGCAACATAGTTCTCAGCAGATTCATCAGGGTGCTGACGCCGCCCGAACAGTTTGAAACGTTCTAAAATGCAATTAGTCGGAATGTCGCAAATCGCGGTAAACTTAGCCAATAAACATACCGGGTCCCGAACAGATTCACCCGCAGCGTAGACGAAGAAGTCTGACCGAGCCAGGGCATCGGGACCAGCCAGGTTAAGGAGTAGAGAAGCTTGGACGGCAGGAGTAGCGGCAGGATGAGCGATTGTGACATAGTGGTCGAAGTCACGTCTAAAGACATCCCATCGATGGGCAATGTCTGCATCGAAAACGAGCACATCGGGTTTGCGGCAAGAAGTGGCCATAACGAGGAAATAAGAGTGGGGGACAGAAAACTGGGGCAAAATTAAATAAACAACCGATAAACAGGAGGCGCAAGGGTAAGAGGTTTGACACCATGTAAAGAAGTGTCATCAACACACTGTGACTTTACTTCTTTTATTCATACTGTGGCATTACAGAGAGCAGTAGCTGTACGTGTTCTGTCCCGGAAACTAGAGAGCGATATGTGGGTGGGGAGGTTGTAATTATACTTGTGATATGGGTTAGTAGTGATGAGGTAACTATACTAAGGGTCACATGCATATATCATCTACATGAACTAAGTCCAATAAGCAAACA
Organism: Amblyraja radiata; assembly: GCF_010909765.2. NCBI lineage: Eukaryota > Metazoa > Chordata > Chondrichthyes > Rajiformes > Rajidae > Amblyraja > Amblyraja radiata. The sequence goes on along the minus strand of NC_045982.1, from coordinate 21,807,822 downwards.
TTCTAAATATTCTTAATATTTCTATAAAATTTCAGCATTGAGATATAGCTGTAGAAATTATTTATTTCATATTCCCCCATGACTTGGAAGACTATTTGGCTTATTGAGTCAATGACAGTTCTCAGGCCATCCTGTCTGTTCTATTTCCCCAATTTATCATGCATGCCAAGTAATTCTCCTCTGATCCACCTTCACTGGAACGCGCTTACATTTGGCCAATTAATCTACCAGCCTGCATGTCTTTAGGGTGTGTAAATTAACTGGAGAGGGAAAACCTCCACGTTCGCCAGGGGAATGTACATCCACACAAAGGCATCACCAGTGGCCATGATCAAACCCAGGCTGCAGGAACTGTCGGGCAAACAGCACAACTTTCAGCGAGGCTTAGATAGACACAAAGTGATGGAGTCTCTCAACGGGTCAGGCAGCATCTCAAGAGAAAAGGCATTGGTGACGTTTTGCGTCGGAAACCTTCTTCAGGCCGAAAGTAGAGGTGGGGAAGTAAACTGGAGGTGATAAAAGACCAGAACAAACCGGGGCTGATTTAGCAAGGCTTCGTTGCCCTTACAGGTATTTTTCTGGTAACATATGAAGTTAAAGTGGCTTATTATAAAGTGAAACACTTATTTTCTATTGAAATAGATGCTCTGAGTTGCAGCAGAGCACACAGGTTTATTTGTTTTGCTTCTGATTAACAGTAGCAGAACAAGTTTGTATGTTGCAGTTCATTGCAGGCGTTCTCATCCGTACACATTACCCTCTCGCTATCTTAACTGTTCCTATGAGCTTCTGTAATGATTAAGTGTGCTTGATCTGCTACCTCCCAGCAGGGCCTTGTAAACACATTTAATGGTATGAAAAAAAGTATGCACTGGGAGAAGATATATTCAAATAACCTTGGCGCTCATTGGAGATCTAAGGGTTTCCTTTAAGTTTTCTGAAAATTACCAATATTTTCCGAACATCACCAGAGGCCAATGAGAACATTTAACAAGGTTTAAATCAAACCTCCCATTTTTTGGCTGACAAACCATAAAAAAAATATGAACATAAAAAACCAAAAATTCACTGTGATAACTGGTGATATTTAACAGCGGAGATTTAATGGACTTTCAGCCAAATATATGTAGTTTTCTTTTCCATACACCTAAGCAGTTTTGTGACCTTTCAGAGCCATAAAGATAAAGTTATTGGGCTGATATCCTAATGGGTTGTCCATTGATCTGTTGAGCGGATTTCAAATTCTAGTGCAGAGCCAAAAATTAAATAAATGCAAGCACATTTTTAATTGAAAAGCTGATAATGGTAATTTTTGACCTTCAGGTATTTGTGGATGTCCTTCAGGGAAGGAAACCTGTAGGCTTGATATATATTACCCCAGAGCAGGTGAAAGCCACACAGTTCAGGTGCGCTTGAGGATGTGTAAAAATGCTGGCCTGCAGTGACAGAGCTGCTACCTCACAGTACCAGAGACCCAAGTTTCATCCTGACTGTGGGTGTTGTGTGGAGTTTGTACCTTCTCCCTGTGACCGCATGTGTTTTAATAATAATAATAATAATACATTTTATTTTCGGGCGCCTTTCAAAGTCTCAAGGACACCATACAGAAATTAACAGAAGAGAAAAAACATATAGTCGGAGTAAAATAAATAATAAGCACATCACCAGTACACAAATTAAAGACAGAAATCGCTCCAAAGACAAAAAATCAAAAAACACAATGTGAAGAGAGAGCAGCGGCAGCTAAAGCACGCCAGCGTCCACTCTCCCTTCCGACAGCCATCTTGGACAGACTAACATATTAACTTACACACAAAAAAAAAATCATCCCCCCACAATGGTTACCACTGTGGGGGAAGGCACAATGTCCAGTCCCCATCCCCAGTTCACCCAAAGTCAGGCCTATTGAGGCCACCGCAATTGCCTCTACGGGGGCCCGATGTTCCTGGCCGTTCTGGCCGGGTGGTCTTGCCCCGGCGTTGGGAGAGTCCTTTCAGCGGCTGGGCCACCTGGAACGGCCACTTCCTAGCTGGGGACCGCGGCTTCCGAAACCGACAAGGCCGCGCCGGGTTGGAGCTCCCAGGCTCCCGATTTTAGAGTCGGCGCCGCCCGCTCCGCTCCGCAGACCCGCAGCCCGGAGGTGTTGATCTCGGTGGTCACAGCTCACCGGAGCTCCAGCGCGTCGATCCAGCGTGGTGACCCAGGCAAGGCATCGCCCGCTCCGCTCCGCGATAGTGCTCCAGCGCTGTGCCACCAACGAAGCCGAGGTGCTGGGCGGTCCCCGCCAGGAAACGGCGCACCACGCCCGCTGGTAGGCCACGAGGACGGGTCGACGGGGCAGCCCGGAGAAAAAGCTGCCTCACCGATCAGGTAGGGACCTAGAAGTATTATTACCCCCTACCCCCCACATTAAAAAGTCCATTTCTCCTGGTGCCTCCCATATCCCAAAGACCTAGAGGTTCATAGGTTACTTGGCATCTGTAAATTGTCCATTGTGTAGGATTCAAATATGAGATGACATGAAACTAGTGTGCAGGTGATCAATGGTCAGCGTGGACTTGGTTTCCATGCTGTATATCTAAACTAAACTGCACTAAAACCAAATTATATATTTTTTAAATAGAAAGATATCAATATCTTCCTTTCTACAAGAAGACTGTGTGATATGTTCAGCTAAGATGAGGGGGAGGGCACGGAGAGGGGTGATTGAAGACTTATTTTTCGAAGTAATGGACAATTGCCTTATGCAAGCACATTTATATTATCTATTAGTTTATGTGGGTTTCCCCAAGACAAAATGAAGGAATTCTATTTCTGACAAAAATTGTTCTGGAAAGATATTTTAAATATATCATGCCTGCTTGTGCAGTAACTGCACTTTGCATAATTTCCTTGGAATTCTTCTTTTATGAAATTGATAATTAACAAGGTGAGGCATGTTACTGCTAGCAACTGGAATGGGATCCAGTTGAGTCTTCTACCACTGATGTCAAGCTTTTGTTGGTTGTTTTTGGCTTTGAGTTGTGTACTTTGCTATTTTTCCCCAAAATCGTCCCTCTGTCTCTCTCGTTTTCTTTCTATAGCTCGAGGATTTCTGGGGACGTTGCCAGGACTCAAGTGTCAAACTTAAGCAGGCTGGGACTCTATTCCTTGGAGTACAGGAGTATGAGGGGTGGTCTTATAGAGGTGTAAAAAAAATCATGAGAGGGATAGATCGGGTAGATGCACATAGTCTCTTCCCCAGAGTAGGTGAATCGAGGACCAGACAGGTTTGAAGTGAAGGGGAAAAGATTTAATGGGAATGTGAGGGGTAACATTTTCACACAAAGGGTGGTGGTTGTATGGAACAAGCTGTCAGAGGAGGTAGTTGAGGCAGGGACAATCCCACCGTTTAACAAATAATTAGACAGGTACATGGGTAGGATGGGTTTGGAGGGATATGGGCCAAACGCAGAGAGGTAGGACGAGTGTAGCTGGGACATGTTGGCCGGCGTGGGCTAGTTGGGCCAAAGGACCTGTTTCCACACTGCATCACTCTCTGTGACTTCATTTCTGTGTTTCTTCATTTCAGCCTTCAGCATCACGCATAGAGAATGCCAATAATTTTGAAGTTTGTGATTTGAATTTAATAGACTAAATGGTACAACGACTTTGCGTTTGAGTGGGATCCTTAATAGTTGTCAGACTATTACCACAACTCTGACTAGTGTACAAAAACCACACGTAGATATATATTTAACACCATACAAGAGTAGCTATCTAGACATTTCATTTCTTCTTGTCAATTTTGATCAAACCCTAGAATTGATATGTATTTCTAATTAAATGTACCATCCTTTCCTGCCCTTCCCTTCGGTTGTTCTTTGGCCACCTCCTATGGGTTGCACAAGCATAGTTTGAAGAACTCTTTCCGGGATCAATACAAAAATGTCATGGCAAAGCAGCGCCGGCCAAATGTACACCACAAGAGTATTGCTAAAATATTGCTAAAACCAACAATGTCCCTTCAGATTCCTTGTAATCAGCTCCTCTTCAAAGGTAACTAACCGACAAAACACATTACAGGAAACAAAGTGGATATTACACAGATCAACACAACACATTCTTTGACAGTTCTAATTTCTTACTTCAGTGCTGCTGTCACTTCGTAATAATGTCTAATCTTTTGTTGAAAATTTGTGAGTCCGATCGCTGAATGCACATAGGCGGAAGCTAATTGTCTAATATGTTCTACTGTACATGAAAGGAATATGTATATGGGTTTATCAGTGGCATATAAATTGATTGACTTTGAATATTAACATCCATCACTGTTGGAATTATTTTCCCTGCTGCAAGTCATTCTCAATTATTGCATCAATATGGATGTGGATATCACAAAGGATTTGTTGAAAATTGGATGACGGATCATGGCTACAGGGTGCTGCAAACCCTGGTGGTCACTGCCAGAATGTGCAAACTCCACACGGACAGCTCCCAGGGCCCACATCAAGCCCAGTTTCACCGGCGCTGCGAGGCAGTAACTCCACCAGTTGTGAAGTTCGGAGTCTATTTCTCAGTGTTACTGAATGGCCAGTAACAGCAGAGCTACCTCTGAAGTGACCTGTCAGAATATATTCAGGCTGGGCACACCCAGTAACTCCGTCCCTTCTCTGACAGTGTCATCAGGCAGTTCTGAGTGAGTTTTCATTAATTCGTCCTGATGCTTTGGCCAAAGCTGACAAAGCCACATTTACGGCCTATCCTTGGATGTCCATTCTGGTGAATTTACATTCTGGCTTCAAGCTAAAATCTTAACGCTGATTCCCTTTCAACAGATGCTGTCTGACCTTTCAATATATCCTTTTATTATTTCTAAAATCATACATTCTTGGAGCTGCATTAGGCCATTCGGTCCATCAAGTCCACTCTGCCATTCACTCATTTCTGATCCCTCTCAATCCCATTTCTTCTGCCTTCTCCCCATCAACTCTGACACCAGTTTATTTGATTTGTTTAGATGTTCTCAGTGGAATAATTATGGTTTTGTGTATAATGTTTGCATATTAAATATCGTTGGAATTTAGAAGGATGTGAGTGGATCTTATAGAAACATATAAAATTCTTAAGGGATTGGACAGGCTAGATGCAGGAAAAAATGTGCCCAATGTTGGGGGAGTCCAGAACCAGGGGTCACAGTGTAAGAATAAGGGGTAAGCAATTTAGGCTTGAGACGAGGAAACTTATTCACCCAGAGAGTTGTGAATCTGTGGAATTCTCTGCCACAGAAGGCTGTGGAGGCCAATTCACTGGATGTTTTCAAGAGAGAGTTGGATATAGCTCTTGGGGCTAATGGAATCAAGGGATATGGGGAGAAAGCAGGAACAGGGTACTGATTTGGGATGATCACCCATGATCATATTGAATGGTGGTGCTGGCTCGAAGGGCCAAATGGCCTACTCCTGCACCTACTGACTATGTTTCTAAGTTACTATTCCAAATGACAAGTGTACCCTGGTCATGTTTTAACCTTTATGAAAATAGCTACTGAACCTGCATTTTAAGGCAGAAATTTCCTGGAGGTTCTTCCACTTACTGACCTACCTTGATACAAGCAGAGAACTTCCAAACTTTAAGGACTTACAAGGACTTCTAAATAGGAGATAAGGCAGAGTGAGTGGATCCCTATTGAATTCATTGCATATGACTGGGAGCTGCAATGTTTGACTAGTTTGATTCCAGCACAGGCCTAATGTTAGTCATAGTTATGTGAGCCCTGAGGCCCACTGAGTGTGCGCTCACCATCAAGTATTCATTTACACCACTATTATATTCTCCCCATGTACCTGTCATTTTTCCCTCCGCCCCCGTTCACTTTACACACCAAAGGCAACCAAGTGGTCAATTACCTACCTGCATGTGCTTGGAATATGTGAGATAATTGGCGCACCCAGTTGAAATCCATTTGTTCTTGTTTTAATATATTTTATGCATAGTCTTCTTGATGTCTTGCAGAGTCTTGAATAATTTATGTATCCATTATGTTTTTTGTGTGTGTGTGTGCCAAGAACATGGAACAGTGTAGCACAAGAATTGGTCCTTTGGCCCACAATGTTTGTGCCAAAGATGATGCCTAGCTGAACTGCTCTCATCTGCCTGCAAGTTATCCATATCCATCATTCACTTTCGTACCTGCCTCCACCACCACGCAAATATGTCTCGGCCAATGTGCCTGTGATAGGGTTTTAGGTACATTTACCATTGTAGCTGAACCTCACCATACTTGTGCATATGGTAGTAAACTTGACTTGACTGATCACATGGAAAATGAAAACTTTAAACGGATAGCTACCACAGGAGGCTATCCAGGATACTAAAGCAAGTTTAGTTTTGAGATATAGCGCGGAAACAGGCCCTTCGGCCGTCCGAGTCCGCGCCGACCAGTGATCCCACACATTAACACTACCCTACACACTAGGGGCAATTTGCACACATGCCAAGCCAATTAACCTACAAACCTGTACGTCTTTGAAGTGTGGGAGGAAACTGAAGATCTCGGAGAAAACCAACGCAGGTCACGGGGAGAATGTACGAACTCCGTACAGACGGCACCCGTAGTCAGGATTGAACCTGGGCCTCACAGTGCTGCAAGCGCTGTAAAGCGGCAACACTACCGCTGTGCCATCACGCCGCCCGAAAGTGTCAGTAGCTAAATCCAGCTATGTGGCAACCGCAGCACTTGCTGTACCACAGTGCTGCCTGTAAATTATTTGAAGTTAGTTGACAAAATTACTTAATCATTTCAGCTTTTTAATGCAGTTGTTGATTTGAATCAGCACATCAAGAAGTAGTGAACATTCATACAGCTGTTGTAAAAAGTCAGAACATCTAATGACTGATAATTTCCTCAAAATTAGTTGGATCATTTTGATTATCAAGAGTTTATTCATAAGTATTATACAGGCTGACACACAAAACAATTTGTACAAACAGCCTGATTTGATGTTGCAACTGTAATCAGTAAATTCTAATTGAAATAGTGGAAGAAAAATGAGACTGTGAAAAAAAAAGCACATTAACCAGAAGGAAACTTAAGTTAACTAATTTGCATATTTCCAAACACTTCACTTGAGTCAGGCTAAAATATAATGAGACGCAGGGCTGCCAACTCTCACGCTTTGAGTGTGAGAATCACGCCCTCAAGCAAACTCTCACGCCCTCACGCTGATCAGACATTTCTCACGCTCTGTGGTGAGAAATTCTGTGATCAACAAAAATGTCAAAACTCGGATAAACTGCATGGTCCGTGGGTGTTGGAGAGCAGGGGCTGAGGGAGGGATGGAAGCAGCGGGCGGATACAGATGCGGGGAGCCAGGACTGGTGAGTTTGCGGGGCTGATGAGTATTTGCACGGCTAGCGAGTCGCTCGCTGCAGCTTCGGCCATGGAGCACTCCGGACAGTGCGAGTGTCCCAGGCCGTCGGAGGCATCGGAGCGCCGCTGCCGCGAGAGTCTCTGTGCCGAAGGGACAGACTCTCAAAGGGAGGTGGAGAGAGAGGGGAAGGAGATAGTGACACGGGGGGGGGGGGGGGGAGAGAGGTGGGTGAGAGGGGAGAGACAGAGGGGGGGGTGAATGGAGAGAGAGAAGAGGGAGAGGGGGAAAGAGGTAGGGGAGAGAGAGGGGGGAGAGTGAGAGGGGAGAGGGGGGAGAGAGAGAGGGGTGAGAGGGAAGAAAGAGGGAAGGGAGATGGGGGGGAGAGAGGGGGTGAGAGGAGAGAGAGGGGAGAGACAGGGGGGGTGAATGGAGAGAGAGAAGAGGGAGAGGGGGAAAGAGGTAGGGGAGAGAGAGGGGGGAGAGTGAGGTGGGAGAAGGGGGGGAGAGATAGGGGTGAGAGGGAAGAAAAGGGGTGGAGAGGGAGGAGAGGGTTGGAGAGAATGGGAGAGAGAGGAGGAAGAGAGAGGTGTGGTAAAAGAGAGGGGGGAAGAGGGAGAGGGGAAAAGAGAGAAATGGGGGAAAGAGAGAGAGATGGGGGGGCAAAGATAAAGAGGAGAAAGAGAGAGGGGAGAGAGAACAAGGGGGAGTGAGTTGGGAGGGAGTTATGGGGGAGAGAGGAGGAAAGAGATGAGAGAGAGAGAGAGAGAGAGAGGAGGGGAAGAGAGAGAGGTGGGGAAGAGAGAGGTGAGAGGAGAGAGAGAGAGGGGAGAGTGTGGAGAGGGAGAGATAGAGAGGGAGGAGAAAGAGAGAGAAGGGGGGAGAGAGAGGGAGAGAGGGAGAGAAGTGGGAGAGAGGGAGGGAAAGAGAGGGGAAAGAGAGTTAGAGGAAAGAGAGGGGAGAGAGAGTTAGGGGAAAGAGAGGGGAGAGAGGTAGAGGGGAGGGGGAGAGGAGAGAGGGGACGAGAGAGAGGGGGGAGAGTGAGGTGGGACGGAGAGAGGGGGAAGAGAGAGAGAGGGGGGAGAGAGAGGGGGGAGAGAGGGAGGGGCGAGAGTGAGGGGGAGACGGGAGAGAGAGGGGTGAGAGGAGAGACGGAGAGGGAGAGAGAGAGGGGAAAGAGAGATGGAGGGGAGAGATAGAGGGGGAGAGAGAGAGAGGGAGGGGAGAGAGTGAGAGGGGGGAGACGGGAGAGAGAGGGGTGAGGAAGACGGAGAGGGAGAGAGAGAGAGGGGAAAGAGAGATGAAGGGGAGAGATAGAGGGGGAAAGAGAGAGGGGGGTTGTGAGGAGAGAGAGTGCATCCTGGAGGACAACCAGTGGCTGCTGGAAGTAAGTACCAAGCACTGGGTAGAAACGGTGGAAGATAGTGGACTTCAAATGGGGGTGGTTGGAGAAAGCATCCTGCTTGCCTGCTAGATTTTCACTTACTGTAACTGCAGGAAAAATGTTCCCAATGTTGGGGGCGTTCAGAACCATGGGTCACAGTTTAAGAATAAAGGGGGGGGCCAGTTAGGACTGAGATGGAGGACAAACTTTCTTCACGCAGAGAGTTGTGAATCTGTGGAATTCTCTGCCACAGAAGGCAGTGCAGGCTAATTCACTGGATGTTTTCAAGAGAGAGTGAGATTTAGTTCTTGGGGCTAACAACGTCAAGGGATATGGGGAAAAAACAGGAAAGAGGTACTGATTTTAGATGAATAGCCATGATCATATTGAATGGCAGTGCTGGCTCGAAGGGCCGATGGCCTATTCCTGCACCTATTTTCTATGTTTCTATGCTTGAGTATATGGCAATAAAACTCGATCACTTGATTTTGAAGCATTCATGCATGGTGGAGGTATAATGTAGTCGTAGAGTGATACAGTGTGAAAACAGGCCCTTCGGCGCAACTTGCTCACACCCGCCAACATGTCCCAGCTACGCCACCTGCTTTTGGCCCATACCTCCAAACCTGTCCTATCCATGTACCAGTCTAACTTTTTCTTAAATGTTGGGATGGTCCTTGCCTCAACTACCTCCTCTGGCAGCTTGTTCCATACACCCATCACCCTTTGTGTGGATAAAGTTACCCCTTAAAAAGTTACCTCTTAAAAATGCTTCATACAAAAAACATTGAAATCATACTTCTACAGTGCACTAAAACATGATTTTAATACATCAAATTTCAAAAAGTTCCTACCCTTGAAGGGGGGGACCCCCTTCTTCCACACCCTCTCCCCACTCGGTTGCTCCACTCCCTCACCGGGTACCCCCAAGGCCAGTGACCAGTGATCGCACAGCCTCCCCCCTTTCAAAAACGCTCCAATCTAATTTAAAGCATATATATTGTATTCAAGTGTAAGTTAAAAGACTTGCTGCAGTATGCACCATATTGCACAATTCCAATGGGAGGGGGACACCCTGGGTGGAGAAAGGGGTGGCCAGGAGACAGTGTATCTGACCTCTCCCCTCTCCCCTACACTCACCCCAGCAGTGGAATATAATATTGACAAACCGAGCTGAGGGGCCAAAATCACTTCACATTCAGTCTCTCAGCTTCGGGCCAGCTAGAGCTGAATGAATATTCAAATATGCACTTGAATAGTGCTTCTGAGCTCCAATAAAGTTTGAACAGCACCTCATATTTTGCTTGGGTAGCTTGCAACCCAGCGGTATGAACAATGAATTCTCTAAACTTTTAAGTAGCTTCAACTCCTACTCCTTTCCTCTTCCCCCTTCCTCTGGCCTAGTTGTTTGACCAGCTCCACTGTCCTCCCCATTATTTCTCTTGAGATCACACCTTCCCTAGTTATCAATGGACTGACCAGGCAATGCTCAGCCTGAACATAGACAGAAAAATGCTGGATTAACTCAGCGGAACAGGCAGCAAGTTCTTCAGACTGAAGAAGGGTCTCGACCTGAAATGTCACCCATTCCATCTATCCAGAGATGCTGTCTGTCCGGCTGAGTTACTCCAGCATCTTGTGTCTATCTTTGGTGTAAAACAGCAACTGCAGGGCCTTCCTACCCAATGCCCTGCCTGAGGAAATTTGTGGCCGTCCCTGATTGATCCTGATCTCTTCTCGCTTCCAGCTCTTCATCCCTTTATATCTCCCCCAACCCCCCCCCCCCCCCCACACTCCACACCCCCACTTTCAGTACCCAACCCAAAACATTAACTATCCTTTTTATCCAGAGATGTTACCTGACCCATTATAACTTTTGTATAAACCCGCATCTGCAGTTCTTTGATTCTACAGACTGTTTTTATTTCTTTGTACTCATTTATGTTATTATTTTAATTAATTTCTAATATCTCAAAGTATCCTATATTAATTTACCATTTCCTTATTAGGCAAGATTCATTTTTTTAATTATTTACAATTATTATTATTTTTTGAAATGTCTCTAATCACAAGACACATTCAAGAACAGTTTAAAGTCCTCTGAGAGAAATAGGCTGTTGAAAGGTCATCGGGGGAGACCAGGACTTGGGCATTGGTGTCTGCTACCCATGGCTTCATCACTGCATGCTTCTTAAAGTATTTGGGGTTCTGGCGGGTTGAATTAATAGAATGGCATAATTTGACCCAGAAATGTTGACTAGAATAATGCCAGTCATAGCTTCGTACAATATGGCTCATTATATTTTCGCCTAAGTGACTCTAGAAACATGCTGCTGAGAAACACAGCATCACACATCCAGATTGCTGGATCAAGGTGCTGTTCCAGGAGCTTGGGTTGTGATTGATTGCAATGTTGTTGGTGACCGTGCCCAGTGTGATAGTGGAATGGGAAACGAGCATGCCTCCTAATCGTTTATTCTTCTTTCTACTCATTTTAACGTCTAAAGCGTTGCAAATGATAAAGAAAGATTGGAGTAATAATAATAATAATACATTTTATTTATGGGCGCCTTTCAAGAGTCTCAAGGACACCTTACAAAAATTGAGCATGTATAGGAAAAACATGTAAGGGGAATGAAATAAATAGTAGAGACATGACTAGTACACAAAGTAAAGACAGAATTCAATACAAAACACAGCATGAGGCAATTAATGCACAGATGAAAAGGGACGGGGACGTGGGGCTAAGGATAGGCAGAGGTGAAGAGATGGGTCTTGAGGCGGGACTGGAAGATGGGGAGGGACACGGAATTGCGGATCAGTTGGGGGAGGGAGTTCCAGAGCCTGGGAGCTGCCCTGGAGAAGGCTCTGTCCCCAAAACTGCGGAGGTTGGACTTGTGGATGGAGAGGAGACCGGCTGATGTGGATCTGAGGGACCGTGAGGGTTGGTAGGGGGAGAGGAGGTCAATGAGATATGTGGGGGCCAGATGGTGGAGGGCTTTGTAGGTGAGGACCAGGAGTAAAATCAGGTCTCCTTATGGAATCCACAATGTAGTCGGGATCGAACCCGGGTCTCCGGCGCTGCATTCGCTGTGAGGCAGCAACTCTACCGCTGTGCCACCACAACCGCCCTGAAGGTGGTGACACAGCTAGGCGAGGTGGTAAAGAAGGTATTGGGCACACTTGCCTTATCAGTCGGAGCCTTAAATACAGAGTTGGGATGTCACATTACAACTGCATAAGTAGTTGGTGAGACCACGCTTGGGGTGGTAAAGTTCTGGTCATCCAGCTATAGGAAGCATGTCAGTCACATTCGCAAGAATGATACTGGGAGTAGAGGGCTTGCATTTTAAGGAGAGGCTGGATAGTCTGAGCGCATAGAAAGCTGAAGGATGATCTTACTGTGATATAAAACTGTGGACCGCATAGATAGGATGAATCGTTAGTTTTTGATCCAGGGTAAGAAAGTTAAAATTAGAAAATATAGACTTCAGATGAGTGGGGGATGATTTATAGAGGGCAAATTTTTCCATGGAGGATGTTGTCCATATGGAATGAGGTGCCAGAGACAGCTGTAGAGATGGGTACAATTACAATGCGTAAATGACATTTGGGTAAGTGCACGGATAGAAAAGGTTTGAAGTGATATTGGCCTGGATTGAGACTAGCTTGGATGGAAATTTTGGTTGACATGGGTTAGTTGGACCAAAGGACCTTTTTCTATTGTATTAGTATATAACTACAACTCAATTAATGGATCAATTTAAAGAAATCATTCCCGATACATGTTCTGATTTGAGATGCAGCAGGTTACATCTACTGCATTTTGTTAACGATCGGACAATCATTATTATAAGCAAAGCGTGGTTTGGAATGATGCCAATGTTAAAGTGAACACAGTTAATTTACTGTCGTAATTATCAGAGTTTAGTGTAACATAGCAAACCAGTGATAATAAATCTGAGCTCCATTGAATGTCAAACAATTGCATTATCAAATAGTTGGCACTGCGTCTTTGCATGAGCGATTTTGTTAGAAACTTTTGCCCTGTAGCTAGAGCAGTGAAAACTAGCAAATTAGGTAAGATGGAGAGATTTTTCCCAACCATTTGTACTTGTGAAATTATGTGGGCACTTGGCAAGCAGGTGTTTTATCCAACCCATCTGATGCCTGCTGTATGTGGAAAATCCAGTCTAAAAATACTCAAGAGGCAAAGGGGGTGAGCAATATTATGCTGTAATAAATTTAACAGAAAATATACATTTATTCTCTCATGTTGCAGGTTGCCAGTTATATTGAAACAATTTCTCTTGTGCTTTAGTGCTTCTAACCCCTGGGCTAAGTTTTTAGCAAACTGGAGGTAATTGTTTTATTTCCTGGATCATTGGGATTATTTGTCTAACCTAAAGCTGATGTCTTTATCATACAGTTACAATAATGCAATTGATTTAAAATGTCACCAGATTTTTTCTGTACTGTTTTTTCCTCTCTCTCTGCTGTGGAACCAAGCTACATGCAAATTTGCTGATGTGCAGCCATTGGGTGTTAGATGATCAACCAAAGGGCCTGTTTCCATGCTGTATCTCTAAACTAAACCAAACTATATGTGTGGGAAGGAACTGCAAATGCTGGTTTATGTCAAAGATGAACACAAAGTGCTGGAGTAACTCAAGTCAGGCAGCATCTCTGGAGAAAAGGAACAAGTGATGTTTCGGGTCAGAATCTTTCTTGAGACTTGAAGGTATGTGGAGAAGGGGGAGACTGACGGAAGGAAAATGTTTTGTTCTGGCCTTTTTCTATCCCCAATTCCATCCCTATTTTCAGTCTGAAGAAGGGTTCCAACACAAAATGTCACATATTCCTTTTCCCCAGAGATGCTGCCTATCCCACTGAGTTACTCCAGCACTTTGTGTAAACCAAACCATAATCGTGCCTTCCAGCAAGGTTCATTGCACAAAGTATCCCTGTAGCTTTAATGTGTTGGGGATGTATTGAAGTTAGGGAAAAGCCCTATTTAAATGCATGGGGTTTTTTCAGCAAAACTGCACAAATGTAAATGCAAACATAAGTTGTTTGAATGGAACAAACATTTACTGTGTCTCAAGAATCTGACTTTTAAACATCTGATGATAAATATTCAAACAAACAAGTACGGATTCTTCAGGGTAGCACAGTAGCGCAGTGAAGAGTTGCTGCCTGGGTTTGATCCTGATTATGAGCGCTGTCTGTACGTTCTCCCTTTGACCGCGTGGGTTTTCTCCTGGTGCTCCGGTTTCCGCCCACACTCAAAAGTCGCGCAGGTTTGTTGGTTAATTGGTTTCTGCAAATTGTCCCAAGTTTGTAGGATAGTCCTAGTGTATGGGTGATCATTGGTTGGCACAGACTCGGTGGGCCGAAGGGCATGATTCCATGCTGTATCTCTCAACTAAAGATACTGAAAGTGTCATTGATTTACTTCAGTGCTGAAATTTAGTCCGATCACATCAGGCTTTGCCTGGTTAATATTTGTTTTGTTTTTCTCATCTTAATGGTAGATTTGGTTAACATCTCAGCAAAAGTATGTGTGTGATCTATTGCTGCAAAGAATGCAAAACTCTGTGCATTCCATACAAATAAGTAAGTCTCAGTGTCAAGATTCTGCTTTTTCTCCAGTATTTTAAGGGTAAATCACATGACTCCTGCACCAATTCCATAACATTTGGACTATTTTAGAGGTTATCCACACCTGTCAGCCTGTGGCAACATGGACCATCAAACTGTGACACAAGCTTTATTCAGCATTGAATCTGATAGCAGGACAAGGTGCCTGAAGCACAAGGTACAAATCCCAGAGCAAGGAGAGGTACCGGTAAATGGTTTCTGCAGTAAATGGAACCTCGGAGCTTGAGTGACCTGCGATCCCTGGTGATTACCCAGTCTTCTTTAATTTCATGCAAATAATTATAGTTGTACTAGACCAAGGGCAGACCCGTTGGGTCTGCTCCCCCAACGCAGCCGTTCCCTACCCGTAGTCCCCACGAGAGACGTGGTCCTCCAACTCAAGCGGCTCAGGAATGAGCAGTGCGGCTGGTTTTAAATGGCGTCTTTGAGGCGAGATGCGGGTGCCAGCAGCCGTTATGGTCGCTGGCCAGCAGGAGGCGACAAAATGAGTGAGTGGGGGGGGGGGGGAGGGAGAAGGATTTAATGAAAAATGTGGACATAAACATAACGAAATCTAATGAGGAGTGGATAGTTGGAATGAAAAGTGAAATGTTGGGGGGTGGGGGGGGAGAAGGATTTGATTAAAAAGGTGTACTTAAACACGACGAAATGTAATGAGGAGCGGATACTTAGAAAGAAAAGTGAAATCTCTACCGAAATGGAAAAGATCTCGGCGATTGTGCGTCTGGATTCGGCGTGGCAAGGAATCAAAGGAAGAAATGCAGCCGACAGCCGTACATGTAAATGGATCCATTCCGATTGGACATCTGCGAGCATCGGCCATTCCGATTGGACATCTGCGAGTATTGGGCATTGTGACATCACACGATGGAACGAATCGAAAGGCAGAAAGGCAGCCGGACGGCAGGCGGCAGCCACAGAGTTTTATATAATAATAGATGATTAAAAACAAACATGGGTAATTGGTTAAAAAGAAAATACTTCCTTTAGGTTAACATAGATTCTTATAACCTCCCACCCATATTGGATGCTAAAATTTCAGGATATTTACAGCGCTGTAATCTATTTAAAGGATTGTTTTTAGTAGCCTCCTACTTTGAGTATAAGAGCCAGAAAGTCATGCTGTAGCTTTACTCGATAGGCCGCAGTTAAAGTATTGCATGCAGTTCTGGTCGTCCCATTACAGGATGGATGTGAAGGCTTTAGAAAGGGTGCAGAGGAGGTTTCCCAGATTGATGCCTGGATTAGGGAGTATTAGTGACAGAGGGAGGTTGAACAGACTTGGATTGTTTTCTCTGGAATTTCCAAAGGTTGCGCAGAGACCTGAAACAAGAAAATAAAATTATGAGAAACAGATATTGTAGCTAGTCAGAACCCTTTTCCCAGGATGGAAAAAAATCAAATACTGGAGGACATAGCTTGCAGGTAAGAGGGGTCAAAGTTGATGTGTTGGGCAACTTTTTTACACAGAGGGTGGTGAGTGCTTGGAACACGCTGCCAGGGGTGGTGGTTTAGGTAGATACATCAGCAGCGTTTAAGAGACTTTTGGAGAGGCACATTCACATGCAGGGAATGGAGCGCTATTGATTCTGAGCAGATAGGTAAGAGTTGGTCTTAGCATCATTTTCAGCACATACTTTGTGGGCTGAAGGGCCTGTTTTTGTGCTGTACTCTTCTATGTTCTGAACCATGCTCACCAAAATACTATCTTTGTACTGGAATAACTGGATCCAATCACACTCAGATTCAAAGCCTGCAGTGCCTGCCCACTCTGGCTTGTGTTTTCTGAAATTCCATGTCTGGAGGAGCTAACCATTTGCATTGGAAAGGCATCCAGTCAAATGAAGTAAGCTCAGAACAGTGGGCATCTTACTGTGTAGGAAGGAACTGCAGATGCTGGTTTGCAGGGGTGGAAATCGCTATGGGAACATAATTTATTGACGTCGCATGCGCACGCACACACGAGGCTTCGGCCATGGGCCCTGTGGACGGTAACATCGGGAGCTGACCTGGTTGGTGACCGACTCCGAACCCCAGCAACAGCAGCTTCGTCCGCCCTGAATTGTGGGGCTTCAATCGGCCCGTTCGCGGGGCTTTTCATCGCCCGGCGCGGCTTAAAACCGGCCACGGGATCTTCCATCCCCCGGTTGGGGCTTCAACATCGAGAGCCTTGAGGCAGCAATTTGACCGCCGGGCGATGGAAGATCCCGCGGCCGATTTTAAGCCTCGCGGGACCAGGCGATGAAAGGCCCCGCAAATGGGACGACTCAAGCTCCGCTCTATGATCTTTGCTCCAGCTGGACGTCTCCATCCAATCATTGCGCTCTATCCTCAGTCCTACCCCCTACTGTCACCTCTGACCGACACCTCCCTCCTCCAATCATCACGCTGAATTATCATGTCCACCCCCCTCCACCATTACCTGCTGACCGACGTCTCTCTTGTCCAATCGGTGCCCTCGATCATCAGTCCCACCCCCACTGTCTCGCGGAAAGCGGAGATTTTTCATAGATCTTTTCACCGAAGTTCAAAATATAGGCGGGGTTGTCCCCCACCTCTCAAAACATGATGGGAACGTGTGTCCCCCCTGTCCCCCTCGGGATTTCCGCCCATGCTGGTTTGCACTTAAGTTAGACAAAAGGCTGGAGGTTCTCAGCAAGACAGGCAGCATCTCTGGAGAGAAGGAATGGGTGACGTTTCGGCTCGGGTCTCTTAAACCAAAATGTCACCTTTTCCTTCTCTCCAGAGATGTTGCTCATCCTGCTGAGTTACTCCAGCATTTTGCGTCTATCTTTAATGGGCATCTTAACATCTCTTCCCTGATGATCTTCGAAAACTCACATCTGTTACAGGTCTATGAACTATTTTTAAACACCACTGGTCAGAGCATATTTAAAAAACTATTCAATTTGGTTTTAACAATTAAAAGCCAAAAATAATTATTTGAAATGATTTAAAAAACATATTTTGATATAAAATATTAAAATTTTAAAAATATATAAACATAATTTAAATAATTGAATACACTTACCTTTACTCACAGGGTGTGATACTCATTTAAATGATTACAATTGCCATTTGTACATCAGCCATCCATGACATAAAGCTAAATCAAGGAGCATTGAAAATGTTGGGTACGAGGAACAAGAGTCGGTAATCTACATCCTCTAGTCGATTCCAGAAAAAGCATTGGGAAATCTGTGATTTGGCTACATTTTTCTCTCAGCGAGGCGTCTGATCATTATCACCTTTGATACTTACACATTAAAATTTCACACTCTACTTATCGGCATCCATTTCTGCAACAGTAACTGTCAACGTTAATACCATCCTTCCTATAGCGGGGGGATCAAATTTGAACACAATACTCCAAAATGCTGCCTTGCCAACGTTTAGTACAATGGCACAGCAGTAGAGTTGCTGCCTTACAGTACCAGAGACCCGGGTTCCATTCTGCCTAAGGATGCTGTCTGTAAGGAGTTTATACGTTCTCCCTGTGACCACGTAGTTTTCCTCAGGTGCTCCGGTTTCCTCCCACACTCCAAAGATGTGGGTTTGTCGTTTAATTGTCATTTGTATATTGTCTGTTGCATTTAGGATAGTGTTTGTGCTTCTTCTTGCGTATGGCGTGCACAGCCTAAAGTTGTAGGACAACTTGTTCTATTTGATCTTATTTGATTGTGCACGCCAGTTGATTGCATTCGTTGAAACAGGGCGGAGAACTGATGTAAGGAACACCTTTTTCACATCGAGGGTGGTGGGTGTATGGCACGAGCTGCCAGAGGGGGAAGTTGAGGCTGGTATTATAACACCTTTTTAAAGACATGTGGGCAGGTACATGGGTTGGAAAGTGGGTTATGGGCCAAACTCTGGCAAATGGGACTACCTTAGTTGGAACACATTGGTCAGCATGGACGAGTTGGACTGAAAGATCTGTTTCCATGCTATATGACTCTACACAGAACTGACCAAATGTGATCAGATTCTATCTGACCATTGTAATTGCAATCATACTTTAATCCTGCAGCCGTAAAGACCAGCATTCAGAGCTTTTGAACTGGGATGCTGACCTGTAGATAAAAATTAAATGCTCAAGATATTTTGTCTTTGCTTTACTTTTTTTGTATTTATCATATATAAATTTGTTATTTTTTAAACTATTTCAATAGTTTAAAATGTTAATCAGAGGCAATTAAGCCCAAAGGCACTGTGAGGGTGATCCAGGGCCAGAGTATCAGGTGGCCTAATCCTGGGATGTTGCTTGGAGGGGCAGTCAGTTGACTTTGTCATACCTGGTGAAGGTAAATGTGGGCAGGTTGGGCTCTTCAGGGAGAGAAGCAGTGTCCAACACTCAGCCCGTTAGTTTCCATCTGATGTCAGTCTGAAAAAGGGTTTCGGCCTGAAACGTTGCCTATTTCCTTCACTCCATAGATGCTGCTGCACCCGCTGAGTTTTTCCAGCACTTTTGTCTACCTACGATTTTCCAGCATCTGCAGTTCCTTCTTAAACATATTCTCTTATCAGTATCGACGCAAGTTAATTATTCAAAACGTCTGCCATGTGACTGCTGCCTTACAGTGCCAGATACCCAGGTTTGATCCTGACTGCGGGCACTGTCTCTATGGAGTGACCGTGTGGGTTTTACCTGGGTTCTCTGGTCTCCTCCCACACTCCAATGACGTACAGGTTTTTAGGTTAATTGGCTTTGGTAAAGATTGCAATTGTGTAGGATAGTGCTAGTGTACGGGGATCGCTGGTCGTTGCGGACTTGGTGGGCCGATGGGCCTGTTTCCACACTGTATCTCTACACTAACAAACTAAAATGTTCTGATATGCTTATACAAAATGATCATTGAGTGTTTTGAGTGAGCATATTACTGCTCCAGTTTTGAGTTTTATTGGTATCCCAGACAATTTTCTTTTCAAACAACCCTTTTATGACTCTTTAATTTTATCAGCTTCATCTGTGTATTTCTACATCTCTCCATGTTCTGCATTTTAGCATGCATTTACTATTTTTTATATACTGTTCCTCATAACATTAATTTTTGGTATGTACAATTGTGGTCCCTGGAGATGAAAGCTGTTTTTGTGTCACTTTAATTTTCAGCACCTCCCATTGATCTTATCTCATTTGGTCCATAAGCAAGAATGCTGAATTTACCATCTGTCTCATTGTCTTGAAGTTGGCCTTATCCAAATTTGAAATAAATCATTTTGTGATGGTTATTAGATAAATGTTCACACACCATTAGTCTGTTATCTAAAACAGCCTTGGCATCGTTGTTAATTGTGTCACTTTGTTGATTTCAAGACGTGATATTGCAGAAATTGTTCCAAATACATCAAATAAATTCACGAGACAAGAAATTGTTTCGGTTCATGAAATATTTAGTTGTATCAAGTGATAACATTTCAACAAAGTCTGTGATTTTCACTTTGAATTTAATTGTATATTGTACAAGTTTTATTTTTTATTATGAGGAAATGAACACACATGTAAGGAGATTATGCTTCTGCTGTAAAAAAAAACAAAAGTATAAATGATAAATACAAAAAAGTAAAGCAAAATCGAGTATCATCAGACCACATT
The DNA here is from genome assembly GCF_010909765.2 of Amblyraja radiata. Lineage (NCBI taxonomy): Eukaryota > Metazoa > Chordata > Chondrichthyes > Rajiformes > Rajidae > Amblyraja > Amblyraja radiata. The sequence continues at coordinate 21,787,835 of NC_045982.1, read as the reverse complement.
TGGAATCCATTTCTCCACATTTGGATTGCTGGATACTCTTCTTTCCCCTGAGTGACATGATTCCCCCCTTCCCCCCCTCCGAACCCCACAACCAATACCAAACCCTAGGCCCCCAACAAACCACTCCCACCCAACACAACTAACAACCCATCCCCCCCCCCCCCCCCCCCCCCCCCCCCCCCCCCCCCCCCCCCCCAGCCCCTGCCCCCCCCCCCCCCCCCCCCCTCCCCCCCCCCCCCCAACACCCACACCAACTGACTGCAAAGTACATACTGCAGATGCTGGAAATCTGGAATTAAAATAATGTTGGAAACTCAGCAGTTCAGGCAGCATTTATGGAGAAAGAAACAGGTCACAATATCCACACCTGCAGCACCATCATTGCTGCAGATGTTTTCCACCATGGCATAGGTCACCCAGCTACTACCTTGCAACTCCAATGGCCCAGGTTCAAACCTGACCACTGCTGCAGTGTGTCATTTGCATATTCTCACATTCACTTCTTCCAAATGCTTCAGCCTAGTTTTAAGTAACTGACAATGACTTTCAGAGCAGGTCAGAATCTGTTGCTCGTTTTATTGGTACAACAATGTCAGCATTTCAATGATTAAGTAAAAATGCATTTTACAGATGCTTCTTTCTGTCCGTGCCCCTGAAAATATAAAAAGTTATATTTTGGAGACACTGTGACAGTCCGCAAATGAGCACGATTAGCAGTAATTCACAGAGGTGATCAATACAGTCTGGGGCTGGGCCAGCTTCCATAATGATGGCTTCTAAACTATAGCAAAAGGTAACAGAAACATACATTGTATTGCAGCTAATTGGCACTTAAAATGTTCATGTATTTACATTGGTTTGGCTTATTGTACTCCAACTAAACAACAAACGTTTGTAAAAATTAAAGACTATTAATCTTTAAAATGTTTGGTTGGGAAGATAACACTAATGAAAACAATCACATTGAATTACATGAATAAAGTTACAGTTGTACTACATTCGGAAACCTTTTAGGAGATTATGTAAATCCTGTAAATTTTGGAAACCTACTGCAGTGGATATACAGTTCATTTCTAGCATACTACAGTCATAGCTACAGTTCTAGCATACTGTTCTTTAAAATATGGTGTTGTGCTGCTTGTTCCCAAATTGAGATTTAAAATGCCTAAATGGTTTAAACTCAAAATCCATTTCTTCAAATTTTGGGAAATTACAATCACGATTGATAATTAAAAGCAACAAGTCCAGTTATAAAATATTTTTTTTTATTTCTTTCAGTATTGCCAAGTCATACTTGTGGAAATCCTGGCAAGTTACAGAATGGATTGCAGCAGGGAACCACATTCAATATTGGTGACAAAATCCGGTTCAGCTGTAATGTCGGCCACTTCCTGGAGGGACATGCAGTGTTGACTTGCCTGGTCAGCACACACAACAGTGCTTCATGGGATTTTCCAGTTCCCTTTTGCAGAGGTAAACTTAAAGTGAAAGGGCCATACAACAGATGAGCTGAGAAATGTTGAAATTAGTGCCTTTGTTGTTCCTATAATTCATTTCAGATGGGGGCCTGTAAGTGAATACTATGGCAACTTTCATCAGAAACAACTCTGCCCTTGCCTGATATAGACACAGAATTCTGGAGTAACTCGGCAGGTCAGGCAGCATCTCTGGAGAAATTGGATTTTTGTTTCTTTTCCATTATCCCATTTTCTCCAGACAACCTGCCTGACCCACTAAGTTACTTCAGCACTTTGTGTTCAGCTTTGGTCTAAACCAGCACCAGCAGTTCTTTTTTGTTATATCATCCCTTGCCTGTTTATCTTTCTCATTTGAACCTTCACAGATGATTTATTTCCTTGAACTGTATGGATTGTGAAAGTAATATTGTTGAATTGCAATTTGTGAATCGTTTGCTTTCTTGGATCTTTGTTACTTCCATTGCAGATGACATGCAGTTAGTTAAGACTGCATTGGAAACATTTTATACATCTCACTTAACTTTCAAATAATGTAGGGGATACAAATATAGGCTATCAGTTTCCTCTTTCTTTATAACCAAATTAATTTAACATTCAAACCTGACCTTAACCTCTAAGTGAGGAAACCAAAAGTCGTGGAACCGTGATCATAATCAAATGATGCAAGGGTGTAAACTGAGGTAAAACGTTTGGCTCTGCTAAGTCGAATGTAGGATTACAGGTGAAAATCGACATCGACAAGAACAGGTAAAAATTGAATGATGAAAACAATCCTCCTTCTACATATCATTTCTCCAGCAATCCTGTCCAGAGGCGATGTCACATTGTTTCTTCGCTCTGCCACAGTTGAGTGGAAATCAATGATGTATTGAGAAGCTAGACACAAAATGCTGGAGTAACTCAGCGGAAAACAGGCAGCATCTCTGGAGAGATGGAATGGGTGACGTTTCGGGTCAAGACCCTTCTTCAGACAGGGGAGAGGGAGATACATACTGTAGATAAGAACATTTAATGTGTGAAAACAGTCTGAAGAAGGGTCTCAATTTGAAACGTCGCCCATTCCTTCTTTCCAGAGATGCTGCCTGTCCCGTTGAGTTACTCCAACATTTTGTATCTATCTTCAGTTTAATCCAGCATCTGCAGTTCCTTCCTACATGTATTGAGAAGCTACAGATGGCACAACAAGTTTTTCTGCATAAAGCAACAGCTTTGTCTGTGTAAGTGTGATCCTGGTCTGAACGTATCCACTTGATGATAGTAGAAACAAACACAGACATAGATGCTGGTTAATACTCATAATGATACAAAATGCTGGAGTAACTCAGCAGAGATAGACACAAAATGCTGGAGTAACTCAGCGGGCCAGGCAGCATCCTTGGAGGACATGGATAGGTGACATCTTGGTTTGAGACCCTTCTTCAGTGATTGTAGGAGGGGAGAAGAAAGCTGGGAAATGGGGGAGGCAGGACAAAGTGTGGCAGTAAATAGGTCAACATAGACAAGAGGTGGGGGGAGTTAATAGGCAGATAGTTGGAACAAAGGCCAGAGGTCAGGAAGGATGGTGCGAGACAGGTTTGCACAGTTGATTATTGTAAAGCCAGAGGGAGGAAAGTGGCAAAGGGGTGAGTGGAGGGGAGAAATAGGTAGGAGTGTAGGTGAGGCACAAGGGAGGGAAGAGGGTGACAGGGAAGAGAGGGGAGGGTTGGGGGGGAAAGGGGAGGTACCAGTGAGAGATTACCTAAAATCGGAGAATTCAATGTTCAAACTGTTGGGTCGTAATCTACACAACCAGAGTACGAGGTGCTGTTCCTCCAGATTGCATGCGGTCTCACTCTGGCAATGCAGGATGCCCAAGGCAGAGACGTCATTGGGGGAATGGGGGTTAAAATGGTTATCAACTGGGAGCTAAAGGCCGAATGGATCTCCCTGTTGCTGACCATTGTAACTCCCCTTTTCCCATTCCCACACTGACCTTTCTGTCCTGGGCCTCCATTGCCAAAGTGAGACCAAATACCTATCAGATCCTCCCCCTCGCCAATGTCAACCTCTTACCTGCCATACTTTGTTCTGGTTCTCTCCTTTTCCAGCCTTCTTCGTTCTCCACCAACAATCAGTCTGAAGAAGGGTCTCAACTCAATGTTACCTATCCATGTTCTCAAGCGATGCTGCCTGACACATTGATATACTCCAGCACTTGGTGCCCATTTATTAATTGTTTGAACTTCTGTGAAAGTGGCTGTTATTTTTCTGCATCAATCTGCAAACATTGGGGTTTGACTCATTGAACCTCTCACTGCAATATTGCGTGAGCCACCTCTGTCAGTACCCGATTCTGTCATTGATGCATCTCTATAATTCTTCTCAACTACATAGCTGCTGGTTTCAGCATTGATGTTCATCTCAACTGACCTTGAAAATAACTCTGCCTTTTATTCAAGTTCACAAGCTTGACGATCACAGACTAAGTCTGCCAATAGTTCAGTTTTTAATGGAATAAGGGCAGCAGAAGTACCAGAGGAGTTTGCAACCCTGACATCAGCTATCTTTCTGTAAATTCCTATCTCTTAGCTTTGGTCCGGGGGGGTCAAAGATGTGCCACCTATCTTGTGGATGCTGTTTCTGTACACTGGAGTCAGCCGTTTATAATTGGCCATGTCAGGTCCCGTCCAACCACTCACCTTCATTGAGAATATAGGAGCAGGAGAAAGCTAATGAGCCATTCAATCCTGCCATGCCATTCATTATAATCATAGCACATGTGCCTCGGGGTTGATAGCAAAAGGATCAAAGTTGTGTACATTATTGCAGGCACAGCCTCACCAGTACTCTGTATGCAAGTAACAATACCTCCATATTTCATAACTCTAATATGCACTAAAAACATGCCACAATGATGGTCCCTTTAACACATGGGCTGCTTTTCACTCATTTAAGGCCTGCTTCAGTGCCAGTTGTGAAGCACACTTTTTCATTAGTCATCATGATAGTGACATCGGCGTTGTGTTGTCTGTCAATTCTAGGTCTTTATTCTCTGGAGCGCAGAAGGTTAAGGGGGGACTTGATAGAGGTCTTTAAAACGATGAGAGGGATAGACAGAGTTGATGTGGACAAGCTTTTCCCTTTGAGAATAGGGAAGATTCAAACAAAAGGACATGACTTCAGAATTAAGGGACAGAAGTTTAGGGGTAACATGAGGGGGAACTTCTTTACTCAGAGAGTGGTAGCGGTGTGGAATGAGCTTCCAGTGGAAGTGGTGGAGGCAGGTTCGTTGGTATCATTTAAAAATAAATTGGATAGGCATATGGATGAGAAGGGAATGGAGGGTTATGGTATGAGTGCAGGCAGGTGGGACTAAGGGAAAATAATTGTTCGGCATGGACTTGTAGGGCCGAGATTGCCTGTTTCCGTGCTGTAAATTGTTATATGGTTAATTCACTTTACACTCCTGAGAGCTCATTTGCAATTTTCTGTGACCTCTGTAACAACAATTTTCTGTAACTGAGCTGCTGAACTACTTAAAGGTTGTGTCCCGTGGACCCTTGAGTAAGTAAGATGTTATATAAGTCGGCCACGGAAGTACTACCATGCACGCATTCGTTTATTATTGGACATGGAGACCACATGGGAGCTCCAATGTGGAGCACGCACAGTAGCATCCACCAGAGCAGCGAGCATCCACCAGAGCACTGCATGTGGCTGCAGTAATGCACCGCTGCAGAGACACGCAACTCCGAAATAGAGCAGTGGACTTAGAAAATAGTTGCAGTAGGAAGAATTAAATGTAAGGGTGAGTTTGATTAAGTCACGTATTACGTAGGTCAAGGAGTGCCTGTTCAGAATTTTTTTACCATAAAGTACATGAACCTTTTGCACGGCACAATGTGATTTTGGGGCCTTGCATCCATCCGTAATAGAGACCAGAAAACAACTGGATTGTAAAAATTCATTTTGCTCCTTGATACCTTAAAGAAATGCATCTGGAAATGCCAACTTAACTTCCAGACCCTGGTTTAACCAGTTTGTTATTCCAGGCCCAAATTAAACGGTAATTTTGGTGGAATTTCAAACAAGTTGGAACTCGCAGTGCTAAAGGCATTAACGGAGTCACAAAGTGCTGGAGTAACCATCTGCCTCAAAATATTCCCCTCGCATGTATCCACCTATCAGTCACCAGGCTTTGTCCTGCCCCTCCTCTCCCCTAGCTTTCTCTTCACTCCTCTCCTACCGCAATCAGGCTGTAGAAGAGTATCGCCCCAAAACGTCACCTTTCATTGTTCTCCAGCGATGCTGCTTGACCTGCTTATTTACTCCAGCACTTTGTGTCTTTTTTGTCAAGTCAAGTCAAATTTATTCGTCGCATTCACATACGAGATGTGCAGTGAAATGAAAGTGGCAATGCTCGCGGACTTTGTGCAAAAAGACAAACAAACAAACAAACAACCAAACAAACTATAAACACAATCATAAACACACACATACTCTTTTACATATTAAATATTGGAAGGAAAAACGTTCAGTAAAGTTAGTCCCTGGTGAGATAGGTTTTACAGTCCGAATGGCCTCTGGGAAGAAACTCCTTCTCAACCTCTCCATTCTCACTGCATGGCAACGGAGGCGTTTGCCTGACCGTAGCAGCTGGAACAGTCCGTTGCAGGGGTGGAAGGGGTCTCCCATGATTTTATTTGCTCTGGAGTTGCACCTCCTGATGTATAGTTCCTGCAGGGGGGCGAGTGAAGTTCCCATAGTGCGTTCGGCCGAACGCACTACTCTCTGCAGAGCCTTCTTGTCCTGGGCAGAGCAATTCCCAAACCAGATGGTAATATTTCCGGACAAGATGCTTTCCACAGCCGCTGAGTAGAAGCACTCGAGGATCCTCGGAGACACTCTGAATTTCCTCAATTGCCGGAGGTGGTAAAGGCGCTGCCTTGCCTTACTCACGAGTGCTGCGGCGTGTGATGCCCATGTCATATCCTCAGAGATGTGGACTCCGAGATATTTAAAACAGCTCACCCTATCCACAGGATCCCCATTTATCCTCAATGGAGTGTACGTCCTCGGATGATGTGCCCTCCTAAAGTCCACGGTCAGCTCCTTCATTTTTTTGATGTTCAAGAGGAGGCTGTTATCCTAGCACCAGAGTGCTAGATCAGCCGCCTCCTCCTGGTAGGCCTTCTCATCGTTGTCTGAGATCAGGCCCACCACTACAGTGTCATCAGCAAACTTAATTATTGAGTTGGAGCTGAACCTAGCCACACAGTCATGTGTGTACAGGGATTACAATAGGGGTCTGAGGACGCAACCCTGGGGCGATCCTGTGTTCAGGGTGAGGGACTTTGATGTATTCCCTCCCAACTTGACTACCTGGGGCCTGGCGGTGAGAAAGTCCAGGGCCCAGGCACACAGGGGGGTGTTGAGCCCTAATTCCAGTAGCTTCCCGGCCAGTCTGGTGGGGACTATCGTGTTGAAGGCTGAACTGAAGTCTATGAACAGCATCCTCACGTAGTCTCCCTTCTGGCTGTCAAGATGAGAGAGAGCGGTGTGCAAAACCTGGGAGACCGCATCGTCCGTGGATCTGTTCGGACGGTATGCGAACTGCAACGGGTCCATGTTGCGAGGGAGGAAGGCGCAGATGTGTTTCTTCACCAGCCTCTCAAAGCATTTCATGACTACCGAGGTAAGGGCCACCAGACGGTGGTCATTCAGACAGGCTGGGGAGGCATTTTTTGGTACCGGTACAATGATGGATTTTTTGAAGCAGGCAGGGACCACGGACTTGTCCAGGGAGAGGTTGAATATTGTACTGAATACCGGAGCTAGCTGCGTAGCACAGGACTTGAGTACTCGCCCCGAGATGCCATCGGGGCCTGCAGCTTTCCTCGTGTTCACCCGAGTCAGAGCCTTCCTCACGTCGTGCTCGGACAGCGATGCTGTAAACCAGCATCTGTAGTTCCTTGTGTCAGCATTCAGTGAGGTTTGATTGCTGTGGCCTCAGGCCACTCATGTATCCCGTGAATGTGTGTCCAATGATTTTTTTTCTCATGTTGTAGCTATAAAAGACTGGTCTTTCGAGATTCAGGATTAGAACTGTCAAGTAGACTGCTGATCGGTGCTTTGCGATGGGCCCTGGAGCAAAATTAATGAATGTAATTATTTTCAGCTAGTCACCCATCAATGTCACACTGGTATCAACAATACTTGTCAAACATAGTGATTTGTTTAAGCAACCAATGAGTAAAATAAAACATCCGGTTTTTGGATCTTTGACGTAGCAACATTCATCCTGAAGGCATTGACACAAAATTAAAGGGAGATTTAGTTGGTCACTGGTGAAGGCAGAGATTACTGAGTTTAATTTTAGATCAGCAGATTTTAATTTAGTTTTAAACTTGATTTTAATAGCAGAATGTAAGACGGACTGGATGGAGACCAGAAAACGAGCTGAAGTGTTGAACTGCCAGAGTACTTGCCTTTGATGTTAACAGAGTGCGTTCTCTCAGGAGATAAGATAATGCCAGTCTACATATTGGAGAAGTCCTTAAACTTAAAGGGCCTGTCCCACTTGGCCGTCATTTGCGCCCCATTTACGCTTCACATGTAAAATAGGTCGACGCGTTGTGATGCACAGGTAGCGTGTGGGTAGCGTGGGATGGGCGAATGGAGAGGCATGGAGGAGTGTGAAGTTGCGCGTGGTATCGCGCGGCGCTCCAGGATTCCGTGCTGTATGAAATCCTCGCGCGCCACCTACGTGACATATCGCGTATGCACGCTGACGCATTGGGTACGCACACTGACGCATTGGCGTCGCAGGCTGCGTCCCGACGTCTCACATGTATCGCGTGGTGATGCATGGTTACGTCACCGTGCATAGCCATGCGTTGCTGCGTGCCGCAGGAAATTCTAATGATGTCAAGCACACCAGACGGCATGATGACGGGTGATTTGAGTGCGATGTCGCGCTTAACGACTCGTCGACCTATTTTACATATGACGCGTAAATGAAGCTCAAATGACGGCCAAGTGGGACAGGCCCTTAAGACCCCGGAAGAAGTGGGGCTGTTGAGACAATAACATTTTCTCACTCTGTGCGAGCTTATATACCAGGCATTGACAGCTTCAAGAAACTGTGGTGTGGAGATATTTCCAAATCATATAAACCTAAACGGTTATGATATTTTAGAAAACATCACTTCTATAAACAAGATTGTTGCTGGAAAAGGCTAGTAAATAGATATTTGTAGAAATAAAGAACTGCAGATGCTGGAATCTTGACGAAAAATAAAAGTCCTGGATTAACTCTGAAGATCAGGCAGCATCTCTCGAGGGCGTGGATAGGCAAAATAAGGTCCCGCCCAAAACGCCACCGATCCATGACCTCCAGTGACACGGAGCAACTTCAACACTTTGTGTTTCCAGTAAATATTTGTTTAGTTTATTGACTCATTTTTAAAGCTGGCTTCCATTTCAAGCAGGACCACATGCGAACTGGAAGTGATTGGGGCAAAAATTCGACCTGATCAACATTTCTGTTGGACCAACCAACACTCTTTCACAGTAACCCAGAATCTAGTATTGCCAGTTATGCTGCTCCGATGGACTGCATGTAGAGTGCATCAGGATATTGTAAATTTGGAAAGGCTTACCAAACCTTGTGTTGAGGAATCTGCCTGCTGATTTAATCTAACAAATGTAGCCCTGCTCAAAGAAACAGGTAGGAATGAAAGGGGAGAAGACCCTGTTGAATCTTTAAGACATTCACAAACATTAAGAACCATTTACCATTCTTGGTTTCTTGGTCCTCCAAAATATTCCAAATGGAATTTAAACTGGAGGTGATTGATATGTATGAGTTCTTGGTTTGCGATCTTGCTGGCTGTCAAAGCCACCTTGTGAGTGCAGTTGGTTACTCCTAATGGAAGAGGCTCTCTGCTGCTTTAGTTTCCATCCTGCACTGGCTTGAACCAACACCTTGTTAAAGGAAGGTGGCACCTGAGTCCACAAACCAGCACGGTCTAAGGGCAGGCAGCGAATCCGTGACCTCAAGGTCAGCAGAAGATTTAGTCATGTGACATGGAAGAAGGAGGGCGACATTTTAATTTAATCGGAGATCCAACAGTGCCAGCTCTAATTTGTTCTGTATTATTTTCATACCTCTAGTTTCCCTCCCCCCGACTCTCAGTATAAAGAAGGGTCTGAACACCAAATGCCACCTGTTCTCTCCAGCGATGCTGCCTGACCTGCTGAGTTACTCCAGCATTTTGTGTCTGTCTTTGATACATTTTTTATCTTTGGATGATGGGCTGTATCTGGGTGAACGACCGTAGAGAGTGCAGAAAGAAAAGCTGGCCAGGAGCATTCAGGAACTGGGGAGAATAAGAAAGCCACTATTAAAGGGGTGGAATCGGATAGCAAAAGTGATTAGAAAGCCGGCAGTTCAGAGAGTGTTCAAGGTGTGGGTCCCCAGTATTTTAGGTATCTCTCACTCAGTTGCAGGTGTAACAGATTGGTCCTGCGGTATTAAGACCCAATTATACGAGGATTGTTTTGTTCAGTTTATTGCCATGTGTACTGAGTACAGTGACGAGCCTTTGTTGCTTGCTAACCAGTCAGTGGAACGGCACTACATAACTACATGTAGAGCTTATTCTATCCTCGGATATTCTATCAATGTCCATATTGCACTATCTGAGTTAAAAAAGGACCTTTTCTGCTCTTGATCCACCTTGGACAGCTGGTTCAGGAGGTTGGAAGTGCTGTGGCTGGGAGAGAAGCTGTAGATATGGGACTTTGAGGCTTGTGCCTAGTGACAGGGTGGAAAGAGTGGCGGTAAAGGATCTCTATAATCGGAGATCAAGACACTTCTTTTTGATTTGTGTTCAGGCCAAACATGATTAAGATCCAGGTGAAGACCATTCCATTCCTCATAACTGCTCTTGTCATTCAATTAGTTCACATTCAATGAGATTGTTCAACATGTGCACTAATCTAAATTATTTTATTCCCTCAATATCGGAAAAAACATATCAGTTTCTGTTTTGAATAAACAGCAACTGAAGCTCCAAAACTCTTGGGCATTGAATTCTAAGAATTCACCACTTCCTGGCTGAAGAAGCTCTTCTCCACTCTTTAGATCTTAGGGATACAGTGTGGAAACGGGCCCTTTGGCGCACTGAATCCGTGCTGACCAGCGATCCTCGTACATCAACACTTACCCGCACTCGGGACAGTCTTCAATTTTACCAAAGCTAATTAGCCTACGAAACTGGAGTGTGGGAGGAAACCGGAGCACCCGGAGAAATCATGCAAAAATATACAATTGGAATACGAGTTCACGATAGTACAAGATTTAGTGAGTTTCCAAGTTTTTCCAGCATCTTGTTTTTTGAACTAGAGAAATTTAATCTAATCACTCACAAATGGAAACAAATTATATTTGAAAACACTTGATGAGCTTTATGAACTAAGGAAGTCACACTAATGCCTGTAGTGTTCCGTTGTCGAGGTAGGATGATTGGAGCTGTTCCTGAACCTGATAGTGTGAGACTTCCTGCCTTTGTACCTCCAGTCTGATGCTAACAGCGCAGAGGCCATGGCTTAGATGGTGGGAATCCTTTATGATAGGTGCTAACTTCTTGAGCTGGCGCCTCGTGTAGATGCTTTTGATATGGCAAGCGAGGTGCCTGTTATGAACTGGGCCGAGTCCACCATTCTCCAAATCCTCTTGCACACCAATGCATTGGAATTGCCATGCCAGCCCAAGATGCAATTCGTCAGGATACATTTTATTATGCATCTGTAGATGTGTGGGAGAGTATGCGGCGACATGCCGAATCGCTCCAAACCACTAAGAACGTAGTGCATCAACAGGTACAATGCATGTTGTCTTTAAGGACAAGGTTAAATAAATATTTTTTTTAAAGAAAAGGTTCAATAACCATGTCATCCTCGAGTAGAAAACCGTCCATAGTGGGAACTATCATTGGGGGATGGATATGATTTTTTTTTGGAATGGCACAGTGTTGCACATTATACCGCATTTGGTACAGTTCATCCCTAGGTATTTTCTAGCTGTCTGAATTTTAAAAAAAAAGATTAAATATATGTGTGCAGTCATCTTCAATTCTCAGCTGATCTTGGTCTCGGTGGTGGCCAAGACCATGAACACATGCACTTGGTTCTCAATGCCCCACCTCCCCATTTCCAGTCGTTGGCTGCAAGTGGCACTTGTTTGGAGTGAGATGGAAGAATAGGTATATGAGGCTGTTTTTTTGAGTATATAATTATTAAGTTGGCCTGATGATTGATGGGTATTGTGAAAGTTAGACGTATTGCATGAACAAGTGTCAGGTTTGTTGTGTAAACTATAGCTGTTCATATCATTTGCAAGTTACTTTTGTGAGAAGCTGTCACACCAACGTTGGACCAGTCCAGTTGCATTGTTTCAGGTTGAGTTGTCATCTGAATTAATTCAAATACTTTTCCATAGATTGAGCCAATTGACGACATCTGAAGTCTGAGTGCAGCTTCTGTCCTTTGCAATGACACCAGCACCAATAAAATTGTTCTTTCTGCTAACTGTCATTCTCTCGTGTATACACCCACAATGTTTCTGTGCAGAGAATCTTCACTTTGCAATTACATTTCTTATGGTGCCAATCTGTAACTGAGTGCATGATGGGTGGCACAGATTGGACACTAGTTTAGTTTCGTGATACAGTGTGGAAACGGGCCATTCGCCCAACGTGTCTGCGTCGACCAGCAATCACCCCATACACTAGCACTATCCTACACGTTAAATAAAACATACAATTTTATCAAAGCCAATTAACCTACAGACCTGTACGTCTGTGGAGTGTGGGAAGAAAAACTCATGAAGTCATGGGGAGAGTGTACAAACTCTGTGCAGACAGCACTTGCCGTTAGGAGCGAACCTGGGTCTCTGGCGCTGTAAATGCGACTGCTGCGCCACCATGCGACACACTTGTGCTCGGATACTGGTCAAAATATGTATGCCAACAGGAATAATCTTCCACCATGGAAGACGTGCAAACTTCCCATTATGAAATCGTTATCTGCATTCAAATAAGATCAAATAGTCCCACAACTTTAGGCTGTGCATGCCATAGGCAAGAAGAAGATCTGCATTGTATCGATAAGACAAGGGTGAAAATAAACAAAACTGTAGATTTCGAAATCTAATACAAACAGAAAGCCCTGGATAAACCCAGCAGTTAAAGCAGTGTATGCAGAAAAATAAATGGTTAACAATTTGGATCTGAGAACTGATTTTCTTTCCACACCTGAGTTGTTCCAGTTTTTGCTGCTTTGGGAAATGGAGAAATCAGTTCTATCCTCTGACAGATGGAAATAGATGATATTTGAATACACTTTTTGAGCTTCATGAACTAATGAAATCACACTAAGGTCTAAAATCCATTATTAATGTCCTCCTGCTTCAGCAGAAGCAGTTTATCCAGAACGGTGACATCTTTTCTGCATTTTTGAGAACTTAATTTAAAATGTGGTGTCAAAAGTCATGTTGGTTAAATTTAATGAAACAGATGCCAACATGAAAGAATGTAACGGAGTCACATGTGAATTGACCATGTGGGAGTCCTATAGTCCATTTGTTTGCTAACCTTACAAATCACAGTGGCAAATCCATATTGCAAAATATGATGAGAGTGAACTGCTTCAGTGTGTATTGATTTTAATCAGAAAATCAAGATGAGTAAGTAATTTCAGAACAGACTGGGAGGTAGAGACACGTTTTTGTAATTTTACTATGTCATCTTGTGACAGGCAAGATTTAAAGGCCAGTGTTTTGCTTTACTTGGTGAAACAGATTCACCTAAAAATCCAATACCTGATTCTCAGATTGCATTATTTTCTAGGATACGATTTTTTTTAACTCTGATTTATTTTACTACCTCGTTCTATTTTGTCTTACCATTCTGTGCTAGGTGCAATGACCTTCGGTCCTCTTTGTGACAACGCTGAATGAGTTGAACTGAAGCTAGTAAAATCAGATCAGCATTAAAAAATGGCTCTGAATTAAGCCTAATGACAGATTAAAACCAGGAGTTAGACAGAACTTCAGCAGGGTGTATACATTTATTAGATGTTTAGCAACGCATATGGACAAGATCCATCATTTTTATTGCAGCTGAAGTCTGAGGTTTGGATGAAAAGTGAACCTGGCTATTATTGAAGAGCACAGGAGAAGAGAAAACTGGGGATTTATTTTCTCACTAGTTTTAGCAATGCATACATACCATGTTGAAGCATATTCATTTCTTGACTTGGCACATTTTCTGACGGTTTTATATTTTTGTCAGTTTTAAATTTTCTCTAATTTCACCTTTTGACCAAAGAATGAAAAATATGGAAAGAAAAGGGTCTCCAGGGCTTAATTATTGCTTTGCAAAGTTCATTTCTGTTAATTCAAGACCTTCGTATTTTATTTGTGAGCTGAAGCCTTTTCAAATGCATTTACAACAATCAACAGATGTGACAAAATCTAATTTGCAAGAAAAAAAAAACCTACTGTGAGTTGCTTTCTGTAAAATCCTTGGTTACATAAGCCTTTCAATTTATTTGAAGAAATAAATTATTTATTTAGATGCAGTAGCACTAGGAACTGCAGTGGAGATAGCAAACCATTGACTACAAATAAAAATGCTCCTCGTTTCATTGGTTTTGACAGTTGCCATTCACATCCTATAACTGAGCTTTATCAAGTGGCTCCAGTCTTTCTGTCTCACCGATTTGAATCTTTCCAGTGGCTTGTAGCTTCCATTTTCCTCAATATGATTGGTTTTGATAGGTTCCAGTACCGTCATATAAATATTGATAGTTGCGGCAATTCTGGTAAAGAGCATTGATTTTTTTCTTATGAAATATGATATATTAGCTTACATTTGAAGCTGCAATGAAGATTATTGCTCCTGAATTTTTTTCCTGCCTACATTGTGCTTGTTTCTTCATACTCACTGTCAACTTGCTTGACTTGTGGCCTCATCTTTAAGGCATTTTTTTCTTGCTTGACATATATCAAGGCAATTTAAAAATGTAGCTGACGAGATCAGTTGCAAAATCGATTTTAGTTAATGGGGACGAATGTTTAGTGTTGTGTAAATCTGTTGGAAAGATTAGGCTGATGTATGTTTGTGTTCCTGATTGGACATGCTAGCATCCAACTGCCAGCCTCTTGCTTGTGCTTAAACATGCTTTGATCTAGGGTTTTAAAATAGTCCAGCATGGTTTACTTAGGCCATAGTTTTGTTGTGGATGCCTCTGTAGAACAAGACATAGCTTTTCTGTTGCAGGTAATTGAGTCCCTTGTAACAATATGACAACTCGCCGCTAACAATTATCTGTGCACTTGTTGCTGTCAATTAGCTATGCACTTCAACTTCATAAGTCAGCCTTGAAATTGTCCCTTGTACACTGTGGATGGCTCAATTGTAAATCTGTATAGTCTTTCCGCTGACTGGTTAGCACGCAACAAAAAGCTTGTCGCTGTACCTTGGTACACGTGACAATAAACTATACTCAACTTAAACATAGGGATGATGCTGCATAGTGATGTGTGAAGACGGGCAGTTCCAGAGGACAATGGAATTGGTGGGAGGGGGGGGGGGGGGCATTTTACTGTTGCACTCACATTTGGGGAGAGAGTGCCTATCTACCCACAGTTTATCCATGTTTACAGTTGCACTATTGGCAGGAGATTGTCGGGAGCTCCGTGTGGATGGAATTCCCACATCTGTGTGGCCACTGAGTGCCAATCCTTGATGTAAACCTAGATAATTCAAGCCTTATTGTAAAGTAGTGATATCTGACACACTGTAACCTTTACTAGGAGTTTATTATAGCACATGGCACACACGTCCCAGCACTGACTGCATCCAGCCTTCAGGCGTACTGGGACCTAGTGGGAGGAACAAAGGGAAGATACTACAGTTATACTAATATGATGGGGCATGGTTAGTGGTGATGAGGTAGCTACATTATAGGTTGCATGCATAAACCATCTACATCCTTCCCCTTGCAATTTAAACAAGTTACAGCAATGGCAGGTTGGTTATACAGTACCTGCAGAGCTAAGCAAACTCTCCGTATCGAGCCGGAGGTTTTACAATCCGACCCGAGCGAGTGCGCACAGCACCCTCACCCTCCCCACCCGAAAGAATAGGAGGAGGGACAGGAACAGAAACAGGAGGGGGAGAGAAGGTGGGTGGAGAAACAAGCCTGGAAGTGGAACGGAGAGGCACAGGTGAGCCAGGTGAAACAGAAGGGGTAGAATGAGCAGAAGTCGGAGAGAGAGAAGACCTGACAGGGGACAACAGGGCCGGAGGAGCGAACCCTGGAAGAGCAGGGGGAGGAGCCCGAGGCAAACGGACCGACCGGGGCATGCAGGGAGCAGAGGGTAAGTTAGTTGAGGAAGGCTCGACACGCGACGGAGGGGTATACGGAATCGCAGGAGGTGGTTTGGGCTCGTTGACCGCCAACAGGTGCTGGCGGCTGCGTCGGTATACAATCCCCTCAAAATCCACCAGGTAGGACCGTGGCGCGCTGTCGAACCCGACAACGGTGGCAAGTCGGGAATAGCCGGTGGGCGTCTGCAAACGGACGACCTGTCCAGGCACCAGTGGGGATAGGGGGCGGCAGGATTTGTCGTGCGAGCGGCGCTGGATTTCGTGCTTCTGGGCAATTCGTTGCTGGACATCAGCAGGCTGCAGGACTTTGGGCATCAGGGACTGCTGGGCGATCGGCATCGGAGGGCGAGTAACTCGGGACATGAGTCGTTGGGCAGGGGATCGCATAGTACTGTCTCTGGAAATGTTCCGAAGGTTCAGGAGACCCTGATAGAAATCCCCGTTGGAGAGACGGGATTGTTCAAGCAAGTGCTTTGCGCTGCGGACCGCCCGTTCAGCCAGTCCATTGCTCTGCGGGTACTCCGGGCTGCTGGTGAAATGATTGAAGTTCCACTTCGCAGCAAAAGCTTTAAATTCGGCGCTAGTGAACTGGCGGCCGTTGTCTGTCTGCAACCGAACAGGGGAACCAAACGTGGCAAAGTGACGGCGTAGCTTACTGATTACCATCTCGGAGGTGATGGCAGGGAGAAGGTCAACCTCGAACCAATTTGAGTAAGAGTCTACCAGCACAAGGTACTGCTTCCCACGCCAGTCGAAGATATCGGCAGCCAGTGAAGACCAGGGCATGTCAGGGGCAGGCTGTTGTAGAAGCGGCTGTCTCTGCTGATGCGGGGTAAGAGAGTTGCAGTCCGGACAGGAGGCCACCCTGGCCTTGATGTACTTTGCCATGCCCGGCCAGTAATATTGTTCCTGGGCATGCGAGATAGTGGCATCTGCCCCGGGATGCCCCATGTGGGCGGCATCGAAGTACAAACCACGCAGCGAGGCAGGGATGACCACTTTATGTCCCTTGATAATAATACCGTCCCGGAGGACCAACTCATCGCGGACCAAAAAATAGGGGTGTACGCTAGCAGGCAATGAAGTCCGTTTGGTAGGCCACCCGCGCTTAATGACAGCAGCAAGCTGTTGCAGGTCGGGGTCGTTAGCAGTATGCTCAACCAGGCACTGCAGTTGTTTGGAAGGGACGAAGTTAACGTTCAGTACCTGTAAGTCTGCCTGCTCGAAGGGGTGCTGGTCGCAGGAGGTCCGGGGGGCCCGGTACAGCGCGTCAGCCACATGCATCTCGGTGCCCCTCTTGTACACGATTTTAAAGTCAAACCGCTGTAGCTGCAGCATCAACCGCTGTAGCCTGGCTGGAGCGCAGTGTATAGGCTTGTTAAGTATCGTCAACAGTGGCTGGTGATCCGTTTCAACGGTGAACCTGGTTCCAAATAGGAAGTCCTTAAACTTCGAACACGCAAACACCACCGCCAGCAGCTCCTTCTCTATCTGCGCATAGCGCTGCTCTGTGTCCGTCATGGTCCTGGAGGCATAAGAGATAGGCAGCAGCGAATCACCATCATGGGGCTGCAGGCAAGCAGCACCCAGTCCAAAACGAGAAGCGTCGCAAGTGACCACGACCGGACGCAGTAGATCAAAGAACTTCAGAGTAGGTGTGCTGATCAGCTTCGTCTTTAGCAGGTCAAACGCCTGCTGGTGGTGTGGAAACCATGACCAAGCAATGTCCTTTTTAGTGAGTTGTCTCAGGGGTGCGCTCAACTCGCTGAGGTCGGGGATAAACTTGCCCAGGTAGTTGACCATACCCAGGAAGCGCTGTAGACTGATAACATCTGTCGGGGCAGGCAGTTCTGAGATGGCGCTGGTCTTCTGCGGGTCAGGCTTTAACCCGTGGGCCGTGAAAATGTGGCCAACGTATGTGACTTCAGGCACCCGGAAATTTGCATTTTGACTTGTTCAGCTTTAGATTGATCTGCCGAGCACGGTCCAGAATCCGTCGGAGGTGGCGGTCATGTTCGGCCACATCCCTGCCATAGACCAGAATGTCGTCTACAATAATCGCACAGGGCAGACCTGCAAACAATTGTTTCATAGATTAACTTAAACCTGCCGAAGGGCGTACCGAACGTGGTTAGGTCCGTGGAACGTTTGTCCAGGGGTATTTGCCAAAACGAACTTCTGGCATCAAGGACGGAAAACACGGTGGCTTGTCCGACCTGGGCGGCAACATCCTCAACAGTCCTCATAGGGTAGTGGGGCCGTTTAATCGCCAGATTCAAGTCCTTAGGGTTGATGCATACCCGTATTTCATTTTTTCCTTTCTTCATTGTGGCGACCATGGTGGAGACCCATTCGGTTGGATCGCTGACACCTTCCAGCACTCCCATGTTGACCATGTCTTTCAGCATGCTCTCCACCTTGCCCTTCATGGCGAACGACACTCTATGGGGTGGACGGATCACAGGCACCACGGATGGGTCAGTTGCGATTTTATACACCAGCGGCAGCTTCCCCAACTTGTCGTCAAACAGGTCCGGGTACTCGGATAGTGGATCCATCACTGCTTGCACCTCGTGGACCGTACGGTCAAAGGACACCAGACCAAGATCCTGGCAGGCCTGGTTGCTCAGTAAAGTCACACAGTCGCAATCCAGAATAAAGAACGACAGGTCACGGGAAGATTTCTGTAGCACGCAATGGAAGGTCGCCCTCCCCACAGGTGTTAGCTCCTCTCCCCCATAGGCACGCGAAACAGAGCGATCTGCAGTCAACAGCTCATTATTCCTTATCTTGTTGAACAGTGATGTTGACATTACGTTCAATTTTGCTCCCGTATCCAGCTTCGCGGAGAAGGACTTGTTGTTCACAGTAATGAGCACAGATGGATCGGGGAGGCGAGATCGGCTGTGGAGGAGAGTGTAAACACTTGCATCTCCCATGGAATAGCTGAGCTCAGAGCTGGGGGCAGTGTCAACAGAGGACTGAGAATCCATCTCGCTATCAACTTGCTGAAGGTTGTTTAGGAGTTGTCTAGGAGCTGAGGGCACTTTCCCACGGGACCGGCAGGCAGCTGCAAAATGGTTCATTTTCCTGCAGAAATTGCAAGTCTTTCCGAGGGCTGGGCACTGTGATTCCGTAGGATGCACATAATTACAGTTTGGACACTTCTGAGATCGCGGGACCCGAGATGTACAAACGGGCCGCGGTGGAGGGCGAAAGTTGTCCTGCATGCGTCGTTGTCCAGCAACACCAGTCAGATTTATTGCTCGGCTGTCAGATCCCCTCTGCCCATGCGGAGGGGTAACCACTTCGGCGATGCGGCACGCATGCATTGCTTGAGTTAGGGTTAGATCAGGCCGTTGCAGCAGGTCGGCACGTAGTTTCTGGTCAAGCATGCCAGTGACGAGAATGTCCCTGGTGAGCTGGTCGCGCACGGTTTCAAAACGGCACCGCTGAGCAAGGTAGCGCAGGTCAGCGATGAAGCACTCGACAGGTTCGTCCGGCTGTTGCTTGCGTGAGAAAAACCTGGCCCGCTCCAGTATACGGTTGGAGGGCAGGTCGCATATCTCCGCGAACTTGCGCAAAAGACATTCCGGGTCATCGGCAGATTCAGCTGGCTCGACCGGCAGGCCGTTGTCATCCAGGACTGCTGGTTCGTAGACGAATGCCTGAGCTCTCTTCATTGCGTCGGGACCGGCCAGGTTGAGCAGGAGTGAGGCTTTGACCGCGGCTGGGTCGTTCCGGTGCGCAATATTGACGAAGTGAGTGTAGTCCAACACAAAAGTCGACCATCGCTCCGCAATGTCAGCGTCAAAGACAAGGGGAGATGGCTTGCGGCATGAGGATGCCATATCAAGGGAAGCCCAACACAGGGCACTCAGGGGACAAATAAAAGAAAACCGGTAAACGGGAGAAGCGAGTTTAACTTTCTGACACTATGTAAAGGAGTGATATCTGACACACTGTAACCTTTACTAGGAGTTTAATATAGCACATGGCACACACGTCCCAGCACTGACTGCATCCAGCCTTCAGGCGTACTGGGACCTAGTGGGAGGAACAATGGGAGGATACTACAGTTATACTAATATGATGGGGCGTGGTTAGTGGTGATGAGGTAGCTACATTATAGGTTGCATGCATAAACTATCTACACTTATCATCTCATCCCTTTGGCTGAAGGAGAGGTAGCGGAAATCTACTGTGGATGAGTTGGGATGATCCTTATGTCCCTAATGGACCTCTACCAATACTGCCTCCAGTGTTTAGATTCCATTTCCATGCTATTCAACAGGACAAATGTTAAAGGGGGACTCCTTCGAAGTAGGTTTTGAGTGTAGAAGAATAATTGAAGGTTCAAGCAAGGCTCACTTTTATGTGTGAGCAGATTATAAAGTGAGCTATTAGACTCTAGATGGTTGAGGGGGAGTCTGTCAAAGAATGTTATTTGTACGTGACTGGTCCTTTAAAGGTTGTCATTTAATGGTAAAGAGTGTGAGCAAATTGTGTTATTTTAATTTGGCAAGGATGTTATATTATGTCGCAATGAAGTTAAATATTCTCGAGCTCAAAAATAGACCTTGCTCTGTTGCTGACATCATTAGAGCAAATTTTACAGTGGCATTTCAATGTTTTAAGCACTTAGTCATTGTTTGACTTCCCTAACTGTTAATTTGTGTTCTGAAGTCTCAATCAACATTAATATTTTGGTAGTAAACTGTTAATCAGTGAGGAATAATTAGCTCAAATGTTTACAAGGAGATTTATTGGAATTAAAATCAAGTTGAATTAATATAAATTATCAAATTTACACCTATACAAATAAAATAGATTTATCTGGGCATATTGTTAGCTATTACACTTGTAACCAGACATTTTTGACTGATGTAACTATGCCAAATTAGTTAATTTGGGTCATTTTTTAAAATTATTTATTCTTTGTTGTGTATTTGCACTTTCTTACCACAAGTTGTAACAACTTAAATCTAGTTCATACTTTCAAGAAGGGGGTATTACATGATTAATATTACATTTATTACATTATTTAATATTACATTATTTTCCTGAAGTGTATTTGTTTGTTAATCTGCAGCAGACGATGGTTGCGGAGGGACCCTACGAGGACAGAGTGGGGTTATCTCGAACCCTGGTTTTCCATCAGATTATGACAATAATGCAGACTGCACTTGGACTATTCTGGCAGAACCTGGCGACACCATTGCACTGGTCTTCACAGACTTTCAACTGGAAGATGGATATGACTTCTTGGAGGTCAGCGGGACAGAAGATTCGTCAACATGGCAAGTGTACAAATTCATTATTATTAAATTAAACCTAATGGTGTTTATGCAGAGTGGGATCTGAGCTTTGATCTATTGTGGAAAGGATACAGGGAAACCTCAGTGCAACTCTACTGACACATTGAGGTGTTTTGATTTCCAGATGATGCTGTTATTCATGATGTTTTGTTGTGAGTATTCGTACCCCATCAATCCTTTCTCCAGGGTTGATCTCTCGGATATAAATCCTGGTAGGTGTGTTGCAGAATTAACAACTTTTGTAATTTCTTCTGACTCCTCTGCTTGTGTTTTCACTGCATTTATCACAGGATGCAGTGCATGACTGAAAACTATTCATGTTTTTATCGAATGAAAATAAAGAGAAAATGTGCAACATTGCACACATCTGTTATAAAGGTGATGGATTGCAGTTCCCTAATTAATCTGGAGTTGGGACCTGAAAGTGATATCAGGATGTTTTAAAGGAACAGAGATTTGATGATTGGTTCCTCTGCATAAGTGGAGATGGTCATTAACGTAGCCATGGTTATTGTTTTATTGTGATGGTTTGCTTCTCTGTGTTCACACAACTATTGCCTGATTGAGCACTTTGTTAACTGGATGGATTTTGTCACAGTATGGAAGAATGTTTTGAAAGGGATACTCTGATTTACATGAACGTTGGTTGCTTAAATTGCCATCTGGAAACAAAGTCTCTTGCATAAGGTTTGAGAAAATGGTTGATGAACTGACTAGAATTTGCCTCGACGAAAATGATATTTGTTTGAATTAATGTCTGATTAAAAAAATGCTTACAGATCTAATTTCTGGAAATGTCACTTGCATTTAGGAAAGATAAAAACATAGAAGGAATGATAAAGCATTTCTATTACACCAACATGTATTGCAGATGAATAGTGCTCCAATGGAGTTTATGATAAAGGTGAACTCGCAGTGAAGAATACAAAATATTACTACTTTGTGGAACAAGTATTTGATATGTTAAGAAATGTTGGCACACAATATTGGCACATTTGGTAAAAGAAGGGACTTTTGATATAAATTAAGTATCATGTAAACCATTGGCAAGTCCAAGACTCATAAGTAGAAACTTGTAAGAAATAACAGGCTTTGTAGGAACAATTTTTATTAACTTTTTTGGCAGATGATTAAACTACCTAATGGGTATTCCAGTTCTCTTCACTGCCCGATCTTGTCTCTTTTTGCAGCCAAAGGGTCGCCATCATGTCATAAAGAATATGTCCGTCCTATTTTAGATGATGCCTCATTTGGATTGCAAAGGGCTTGCATTTTACTTTATTATACCTGACAAAAACATCAACGTATCATTTTAAATCTCATAGACATGGTGACCTTTTGTAAATTTGCAGTCTTCTGATCAATGATGAGAACTATATTGCCTTCCAGATGTTTTTGTCTCAACTTTTAAATATATTTAGAATATCTGAATGAAATTGATTAATGCTGAAGTAATCCATCCTGATTCAAGTTTTGTCATTTAACAATAAAATACATTTTGAATTGCGTGGAATGTGATTGTCGTTTGAAACCAAAAACAAAACAACACGTCGTGTATTTGAGGTAACGATAAACATTTCGCAGGTTTCAGTTATTAAGTTTGCATTCTGTGACATTACAATTTTGGAATTTGGATATTGGGTTGTGAAGGCTGTGTTATACCAGCAGTATGTTCTTTGATTAAGATTTGTAATATTTTTGATGTGCATATATACTCAGGCTGTTGACTGATTTTAATGATGATTTTTAAATAATATGACCAATATTTATTCTGCCTCAATTCAAATATCTCATGTATGTTGTTTAAATGATTGTTAAATCTCGGGTACAATGAAACGACGTTAAGGCAGTAAGACAGAATGAGTCATAGAGTGATACCATATAGAAACTGGCCATTGGGCCCAACTAGGCCATGCAGACCAACATGCCCCATCAACACTAGTCCCAACTACCTGCATTTAGCCCATATCCCATTGAACATATTTTACCAATGTACCTGTCTAAATGTTTGTGAAACGCTGCAATAGTACCAACCTCAACTACTTCCTCCCGCAGCTCGTTCCATATACCTACGACCCTTTGTGTAAAAAATAACTTATCTCTTGATGAATAGATGTACTTAAAACCTATTGAATTTCTACCATACCCCTTACAACACATCGATGATAAATAAGTTGGAGGACCTTGATGTATGGAGGCTGTGTTGCATTTGACATTCTGCAGATGATAACGCTTATTAATGCTGTTCCTCATCTCTCAATCTCTCTCTTTGGGAAAAAAATTGTCCCTCAATCTCTTGCAAAAAGCACTTTGCTTACAATTTTATGTATGTGATAGATATTGCATCAAAGATACGCATCAATGATGTTCCACTGAAGTGGCTCAAACCTGATCTGAATGGCGCTTCCTGAAAGAAATTAGTAAAGTTTGATTAACCAGTTGTATGTTAACCAGTTAATGTCGTAATTCCAAATTGCTTATATTATCCGAATTGTACCCTGTGTGCCAATACCAATGCACACGGTTAGCTCAGGAGTGTGTGCTTGAATGCAAACTTTATCTTTGGTTCAAGATTTACTTTAAGACTGTCATTCAGTTGAGGCAGTGAGTATTTGATATTTTTTTGCATTCTGGTAGTTTTGCTTTGGATTCTAATTTCTATTGTTGCAATGATTTCCTGTTAAGAAGAATTCTTATAAAGCATTATTGATCAATATTTCTTTCTGCCAGTCTATTTGGTTAATATGAACCAATTGGCAAGAATTCAATGAAGTAGCTGCGGCCTTGTTGGGTTGGGTGGTGCTGAAAGACAGAGTTCCACAGAGAGTCACCCTGGCTGGATGCACTGTGCTCAACATTGCATTCTGGATTTCAGCACATCTCCACAGCATTGTAGTAGTGCAGAGCACACATTCACCCTTCAGCTTCACCCCTGGACTCGTCACAGAATGGGGGTGTTTCATAACATGATGAGTCAAGTAGCTGAAGTCAGTTCACATCCACCTCCAGTTGTATGCCAGCCAAAGCTGGCACATCAACCCACTTCCATTCATTTTGAACGGGATTGGCAATCATTGCTAAAATAACAAGCAAGTGCAACATCTGCAGTTCCTTCTTGAACACAAGTGCAAAAGGCCATCGCTGTTATAATTAATTTTAAGGTTTCTAATTAATGGACATTCTAATTTCACATCCAAGTATACTTGTGTTTTTTCAGTTGTTTCTAAATGCCTCTGATTATTTGAAACCTTTGGAAACATTGTGCAAAGATGTTCTGCATATGGTCTGTGGAAGAGGTCTTAAAGTTACAAATTTTAAAGCATTTAATGAGATTGTTTAAGAGGAAAGATGTAGAGAGACACAAATCTAATATAGACAAATAGGATGCGTGTCGATAGTCCGTGTTCAGCAAGGGCTGAATGGACCTCGTTTCTGTGCTAGACGAGTCTACGATTCTAGTTTCTATCACCTGTGGTGTAGTTGCTGCTTCCTTCGTAGGACAACATTAGCACCAACACAGGCTGGTCATTAGCAGGCACATAGATGTAAGCGTGACTATGGTGCCAGCCCAAAGAGTGTGAGTGAGTGGTGGTGGTAGGGGCAAGGGCTGGTCCACCTTGATACTGCACATAACTTGCAGTCTGAGTAACCTTGAAATGCAAAAGTCCAAAAGTACGTAGGAACAAATTATAACATCATTGTTTTAAATCTAAAGTGCTTGTAATGACATTGCCTTGCACCTCTCTCTTGCAACATCCCTCTCTGCCATGTACCTCTGATGGCTGGCTGCCAGAAGGATTTGTCTTTTAAGGGATAATATTGTCATAGAGTTAACAAGTTGTGCAGGAAGCAGCTCCAATTCAGACGTCAATGTAACGGAGAAAGAGTTGGGAAAAGGTGCCGGGGTACGTATGGAACAAGGTGTATTCAACATAAGCATTCTCTACTTTCAGGCATGACCATCCACATCCCTCTTTGTCCTGTGCCCCACTGTTTCCCACTATCTCCACCCCTCCAGTCACCCCATTCTCTCCCCCCCCCTCCCACTTTATATACTCATCGCATCTCCAAGTCTCCCATTTCCCTTTCATACCCCCTCTTTCCCCTCGTCTTTGTCCCTTTCCATTCACATTCCTCCCTCCAACTTTATATTTCATTCTTCTACTCATCTGACAGGTTTCCTTCATCAGCATGTGGGTCGTCTGACTCGAGGAGGGTCCATACAGGACATTGTATTGGGAGACGAGACTGGTGTTATGGCAGAAGAAGAATTTGGGATAGTGATCACAACTCCATGTTTTAAGGTTGTTTTGATTAGGGACAGGTCTGAATGTTTGGGGAAGGTACTTAATTGGGACGAGGCAGTTTAAAATGTCAGGCGAGAGACCAAGATTGTACACAGCTCTATTGGATCACCCCTCAACCTCCAAGAAATAAAGTCATAGTCTACCCAACTAGGCCACCCTATAGCACAGGCCCTCGAGTCCTGGCAACGTCCTCATAAATCCTCTCTGCACTTTTTCAAATTTATTGACAACCTTTCTACAACAAACTGGACACTATGCTCAAACTGCCGCCTACCTTGCATCTTGTACAAGTTTAACATAATATCACAACTTATACACTCAATTCCCTGACAGATGAAGGCCAATGTGCCAAAAGCCTGCTTGCCATCCCATCTGCCTGTGATGCTACTTCCATGGAACTATGTACTTGTAGTCCTCGATCCCTCTGCTCTGCAGCACTCCCCAGAATACTACCAGTCACTGTGACTGTCCTGTCCTGATTTGACTTCACAAAATGTACTACCTCGTAGTTATCTGCATTGAACTCCATTCGCCATTCTTCTGCCCACTTGTACCATTATTTAAGATGGGCAGTAAGGAGAACTCTGGAGCTACAGAGGGTGAGCCTAATGTGATTGATGTGTAAGTTACTGGTTGGGGTCCTGATGGACAGGATCTATCAGCATTTGGACAATCAGGGACTGATTTATTATTGTGATGTGTACCGAGGTATAGTGAAAAGATTTGTTTTGCACGTTATCTAAACAGATCAGATAAACCATACATATACCATATATAACCATATAACAATTACAGCACGGAACCAGGCCATCTCGACCCTTCTAGTCCGTGCCGAACACGTATTCTCCCCTAGTCCCATACACCTGCATTCAGACCATAACTCTCCATTACTTTCCCGTCCATATAACTATCCAATTTATTTTTAAATGATACCAACGAACCTGCCTCCACCACCTTCAATGGAAGCTCATTCCACACAGCCACCACTCTCTGAGTAAAGAAGTTCCCCCTCATGTTACCCCTAAACTTCTGTCCCTTAATTCTCAAGTCATGTCCCCTTGTTTGAATCTTCCCTACTCTCAGTGGGAAAAGCTTATCCACGTCAACTCTGTCTATCCCTCTCATCATTTTAAAGACCTATATCAAGTCCCCCCTTAACCTTCTGCGCTCCAAAGAATAAAGCCCTAACTTGTTCAACCTTTCTCTGTAACTTAGTTGCTGAAACCCAGGCAACATTCTAGTAAATCTCCTCTGTACTCTCTCTATTTTGTTGACATCCTTCCTATAATTAGGCGACCAAAATTGTACACCATACTCCAAAATTGGCCTCACCAATGCCTTGTACAATTTTAACATTACATCCCAACTTCTATACTCAATGCTCTGATTTATAAAGGCCAGCACACCAAAAGCTTTCTTTACCACCCTATCTACATGAGATTCCACTTTCAGGGAACTGCACAGTTATTCCCAGATCCCTCTGTTCACCTGCATTCTTCAATTCCCTACCATTTACCATGTACGTCCTATTTTGATTTGTCCTGCCAAGATGTAGCACCTCACACTTATCAGCATTAAACTCCATCTGCCATCTTGCAGCCCACTCTTCCAACTGGCATAAATCACTCTGTAGACTTTGAAAAACTACTTAATTATCCACAACCCCACCTATCTTAGTATCATCTGCATACTTACTAATCCAATTTACCACACCATCATCCAGATCATTGATGTACATGACAAACAACAGTGGACCCAACACAGATCCCTGTGGCACCCCACTAGTCACTGGCCTCCAACCTGACAAACAACCATCCACCATTACTTTCTGGCATCTCCCATTCAGCCACTGTTGAATCCATCTTGCTACTCCACCATTAATACCCAACCATTGAACCTTCTTAACCAACCTTCCGTGAGGAACCTTGTCAAAGGCCTTACTGAAGTCCATATATACAACATCCACTGCTTTACCCTCATCAATTTCCCGAGTAACCTCTTCAAAAAAATTCAAGAAGATTAGTCAAACATGACCTTCCAGGCACAAATCCATGTTGACTGTTCCTAATCAGACCCTGTTTATCCAGATGCTTATATATATTATCTCTAAGTATCCTTTCCATTAATTTGCCCACCACTGACGTCAAACTAACAGGTCTATAATTGCTAGGTTTACTCTTGGCCCCCTTTTTAAACAATGGAACAACATGCGCAGTACGCCAATCCTCCGGCACTATTCCCGTTTCTAATGACATTTGAAATATTTCTGTCATAGCCCCTGCTATTTCTACACTAACTTCCCTCAATGTCCTAGGGAATATCCTGTCCGGACCTGGAGACTTATCCACTTTTATATTTCTCAAAAGTGTCAGTACTTCCTCTTCTTTGATCCTCATAGTTTCCATAGATACTCTACTTGTTTCCCTTACCTCACATAATTCAATATCCTTCTCCTTGGTGAATACCGAAGAAAATAAATTGTTCAATATCTCCCCCATCTCTTTTGGCTCTGCAGATAGCTGTCCACTCTGACTCTCTAATGGACCAACTTTATCCCTCGTTATCCTTTTGCTATTAATATAGCTGTAGAAACCCTTTGGATTTACTTTCACCTTACTTGCCAAAGCAACCTCATATCTTCTTTTAGCTTTTCTAATTTCTTTCTTAAGATTCTTTTTACATTCTTTATACTCCTCAAGCATCTCATTTACTCCATGCTGCCTATAATTATTGTAGATCTCTCTCTTTTTCCGAACCAAGTGTCTAATTTCCCTTGAAAACCATGGCTCTTACCAATTTTTACTATTTCCTTTCAACCGGACATAAAGATTCTGTACTCTTAAAATTTCACCTTTAAATGTCTTCCATTTCTCTTCCACATCTTTCCCATAAAACAAACTGTCCCAATTTACTCCTTTTAAATCCTTTCGCATCTCCTCAAAGTTAGCCTTTCTCCAATCAAAAATCTCAACCCTAGGTCCAGTTCTGACCCTCTCCATAATTATATTGAAACTAATGGTATTGTGATCACTGGTCCCGAACTGTTCCCCAACGCATACCTCTGCCACCTGACCCGTCTCATTTCCTAACAGGAGGTCCAGCACCGCCCCTTCTCTAGTAGGTACTTCTATGTATTGCTGCAAAAAACTATCCTGCACACATTTTACAAACTCCAACCCATCCAGCCCATTTACAGAATGTGTTTCCCAGTCTATGTGTGGAAAATTGAAATCTCCCACAATCACTACCTTGTGCTTACTACTAATATCTGCAATCTCCTTACATATTTGCTCTTCCAATTCT
Source organism: Amblyraja radiata (assembly GCF_010909765.2). NCBI lineage: Eukaryota > Metazoa > Chordata > Chondrichthyes > Rajiformes > Rajidae > Amblyraja > Amblyraja radiata. The sequence continues at coordinate 21,758,991 of NC_045982.1, read as the reverse complement.
CGCTCCCCATTTGGCGGTCTATAATACACCCCTATAAGTGTTGCTACCCCTTTCCCATTTCTCAGTTCCACCCAAATAGCCTCCCTAGACGAGCCCTCTAATCTATCCTGCCAAAGCACTGCTGTAATATCTTCCCTGATAAGCAATGCAACACCTCCACCTTTTGCCCCTCCAATTCTATCACACCTGAAGCAACGAAATCCTGGAATATTTAGTTTCCAATCACAGCCCTCCTGCAACCATGTTTCACTGATCGCCACAACATCATACTTCCAGGTGTCAATCCTGGCTCTAAGTTCATCCACCTTTCTTACAATGCTCCTAGCATTAAAATATACACATTTAAGAAACCCACCATCTCTTATTCTCTGTTTATTTTCTTTTTCTTCTCTCTCCCCTACATTTTGGGTCAGAGTGCTACCATTCTCTGCCTCCTGCCTTACACACTGACTGCTAGCTTTCCCAATTCGAGTCCCTCCCCCCCAACAATACTAGTTTAAAGTCTCCCCAGTAGCCTTTGCAAATCTCCCCGCCAGGATATTGGTCCCCCTCGAGTTCAAGTGCAACCCGTCCTTTCTGTACAGGTCGCACCTTCCCCAAAAGAGGTCCCAATCGTCAAACTCAAGTATAAAACATACTAGCCAAGGAGATGATAAAGTGAAGAATATAGTTTTCAGTTTTGTAATCTATTAGTTCCAAAGGCAATGTCCAATGTCCTCAATAGGGTATAGGTGACTAGGACCGAGCTTATGGAAGGACTGTTCAGAAGCCTGATAAGGGAAGAAGCAGTTCCTGTGTCTGGTTGTGTGCACTTTCAAGCTTCTGTACCTTCTGCCGAACAGGAGCAGGGAGAAGAAGGAATGACCAAGGCGTTGTAAGTCTTTCATTATGTTGGCTGCTTATTTCGAGGCAGCATGAAGGGCAGGTGCAGTAATTGGTGGGAAGTCTTGTCTGTGTAATGGACTGGGCAGCATCCGCAACTGTAATTTCTTAGTCTTGGGCAAGACTGTTTCCAAACCATGTTGTGATGCAACCCAACAGTATGCTTTCTATAAGTGGTGCATCTATAGAGGTTTGTAAGAGTGAGTTTGGGAGTTAATTAGTCAAGATTATATTGAACAGAACAAGGGCTGAATCCTTATTCCTGCTCCTTTTCAGTTTTATTAAAAAAAGGCAAAAAAAGTGGTTTCTGAAAAATTGTCACAACCTCCTTGCTTTTGTACCGTCTACAACCAATTAAAAAATGTGTTGAAATGAAAAATAAATCAGTTCCTTTGTGTTATCATTATAAATATAGAATGGGGAAGTAGCATTGGCCCAATTAGTTGAATTGTCCTGCAATGTCACAAACAAACGAGGATGGGACAAGTCTTTGATTACCAGAGAACATTCTTGTTATTCAGGTGTAGCGAATAGTTAGTCTAATATTACCACAGAATCGTCAATCCGAATTCACCGTGAACCTGTGAATAAAGATCACACTGCATCTTTCCGGATGTGCTCCTGCCTGAGAAGTTGTTGGCAGCTGCCAGCCTGATCTGCAACAGCACCTGTGCAATCCTTACGCTTGTACATTGCATAAAAACTGGGAGGGATGCCAGAGCGTTCCCTGCTGGTGAAACTAGTGAAGAAAACTTTTCCAGACACTTTTAGAGTTCCGAGAGACAGAGCGTAAACAGGCCCTTCGGCCCACCGGGTCCATGCCAACCAGCGATCCCCGCACATTAACACTATCCTGCACACACTAGGGACAATTTACAATTATACCAAGCAAATTAAACTACAAACATGTACGTGGGAGGAATCCATGGAGCACCCGGGGAAAGAGGGAGAACGTACAAACTCCATGCAGGCAGTGCCCGTAGTCAGGATAAAACCCAGGTCTCTGGTGCTGTAAATCAGCTACTCCACTGCTGCGCCACTTCTGTCATGTCGTTTATGTAAAATTGATGGGATTTCTCCAACAACAAAAACTATTAAAAATTAATCTAATAAAAAGGAACTGCAAATGTTTGATTTATACTACAGATGGACACAATGCTGGAGGCAGATCAGGCAGCATCTCTAGAGAAAATGGATAGATGACGTTTTGGGTTGGGACCCTCATTGTTAAAAAATAGAAACCTTTCATAATATTTTACCACATTTAAACAAGTGAAACATAACTAATCTTAAAAATAATTAATCCACTACAACTGTTATCTCTTTTGAAATCTATGAGTGCACCATGCGCATTGGATACCCATCCAAGTTGCACATCTCAGTACCTGTTCCTTCTTCGTCACTGGGTCTAATTCCTGGAATTCCAAGGCCAACATCATTATGGAGCACCTTCACGTGATCAATGCAGCAATACAAAAAGATAGCTTCCCACCACTTCACCAATTGCAATTGGAGAAAGTTAATATAATCCTGGTATTGTCAACAGCCTGACCTGCTGAGGTGCTTCAGCACGTTGTGTCTCATTGTGTATAGCCAGCATCTACAGTTATTTGTTTCCACAGATTGTTGAATAATTCCAAGATGTCTGTTCCATTAAGGGTGCATTGATGGACCGCCATAAGGGCCATTCATGCACCGTAACAGCATTCATACACGTGAAAAAATCATGAGTGTGCTGACATATTCATGGGGACATGTCTGTGTTCTACAATGAACTATCTGTACTTCCCTGCAGTATTTGGCCTTCATGTAGCTTTGCTTGCTGGAAATAGCTGCCAATAATTAGATTTGATTGCAATTATTGGCACTCTTGCTTTTAATCTTAGGGATAACTAGGCTTCATGGTCCTATTATCTGCATTCCATTTTATCGCTCACAAATATTTGCAGGAATTGGAAAAAAAACCCAATGGATGATTCTTTCGGAAGCAGTGTAAAGGAAGAGCACTGATAAATAATCCATTTAGAATGATGTATGCAATATATCAGTCTCTTTCACACACTTCCTTTACAAACCTTTTGAACACTGAAGATTAACTGATTAGAAGACTTTGCATTAAACAGCCATAAAGAAGCAACTTGTCCAACAAATCTATTTCCCTGAAAGGTTGATCAATGTGCTCCTTCTCTGTGTGGAAACCTGATTAGCTACATGTTTCCATTCTCCGAACACATTGTGAAAGAGATCTTTGCACTTCAACTCTGGTTAGAACATAAAACGCAGGAACAGGAGTAGGCCAATCTGCCACTTGAGGCTGCCCCACCAGCCAATACGATCATGGCCTCAGTGTGTAGGAAGGAACTGCAGATGCTGGTTTATACCGAAGATGGACACAAAATGCTGGAATGATTCGGCAGATTCATTCCAGCATTGCCCTTCTATGTAGTTCTACATTGGGTTGGAAGATCAGATTAAATAAAAATTTTAATTAAAATTTAACTATCCCTGTTGTAAAAAGCACAGTCAGCAGATATAAGTATTAAATGCATCTTTAATCATGATAATCTTGATTGGACCAAGATTTTAGTATGGGTTTGCTGGGCAATCCGTTTCATGATTATTTTCTACTACTTCATATCTAAGAGTTGGTTGAATTTATGTTAATTAAGATTGGGGAACTATTTCATGGAAAATTCCACAATGGTTTTGGTTAATTTTGAATGAAAAACATTTAATTTCAAGCAGAAGTTGTTTTACAGTTCCCATTTTAGTTAGTGTTCCTGGAGGCAGCAGTCCCTTGGTTTGTGGATGTTTTATTTCAGAAATTTCTGGATGATCTAGGATGATTTAACGCTGAGACTGCAATTTATCAGAGAAGGAGTAGTTGTTCCCTGGCAGGTCATTTGCCCGTTGGCTGCAAGGTTTTTTTTTTTGTTTCTTACTTCTTACTCTCATTACTGTTTTGAGGGCAGATCATTGTGATGCAGTCCACAGCCTGACATTGAATGTAGTACCATTAAGGCCAACTGATTGCTTGATCCCCAGCTTGTACTGTCTATGGATGGGTTTTTTTCTCTGACAGGCCCTATCTGTGTGTACCCATGATCTTCAGATTGCCAAAGGTTCCCTGACACTAGCTTAACTGAGGGGGAGAGGATTTACTTTAATACATGGGATTCTTACATCGGCACACAGGATCTGATCAGTAAATGTGTCTCATTGCGGTGCCTTTGCCTTCAGTGAGGATGCTGTCCTTAGCGTAGCAAATTTCCAATTCAATCCTGAGGCATTGAAAGTGATAATGGCTTTGCTGAGATATAATGCAAATCCCAAGTTTGTTGTCCAGGATGCCAGAGAAAGGTGGAAACAAAGGTAGAAACAAGCAGCAGGACCCTGGTACTTTTAACACATTATCTTATTAATTTATATTTTCAAGATATTCCAACCAATCCAGGTCTGATTCTGTAGTTACAATGATAAATGTTGTCAGTTCTTTTCATTGTGACAACAAGCAATGGATGCTGAGTCGCACTAGAGTCATAGATAGCAACTAATAGGTTGAAAAGTGAAGCAAAGTAGTTTCACCATTTCTGCTGGACTGATGGAGAGGGGCGGAGCAGCTTCACAACAAATCTCTGATTGTTTATTTATTTTCCTGTTTGTAGTGATCAGTATTCCGTTAAACCCTGTCACACATTTACCCCAGCCATGGCCCTGACAGAAAATGTTCCAGGAATCAAATTGGTATCCTTCACTCCACCACTTTCCTGGCACTTATATCTGCACGACTTGTACTAAAACGTCAACAAGCTTCTTACTCATGTTGACATGGTTTTTCTTGTATTTCGTGATTCATTTCTCTGTGTTGGCACCCAACTGTTTTTGAGCTTTGAGTGATTAAACAAAGAAATGCAATCTGATTGTGGGTTAAGATTTGCAACCTTCAGCTGTGCTTTTGGAACCGACCCATCAGCAAGACCTGCCTGTAATCCCCCTGGATGCATTAAATCGCTCTTGTAGTAGCTATCATATTTGAATAACAAATCATCTGATTTTCTTCTTGCCACTCCAGATTTTATAGTTGAAGCACTAGGCATCTCGCCAGAACTAAATTAAATTTGGTGCTTGTTGGATACTAAATATTTGCTGTGCTTAAATACCTTTTGTTACTGTCATAGTTGTTTCTGTATTACTCTTATTTAAGTTTAGTTTAGAGATACAGCGTGGAAACGGGGCCTTCAACCCAACGAACCATAACAACCAGCGATCCCCGCACCCTAAAGGGCTTGTCCCACTTTCAAGAGCTGCTCACGAATTCTCTCGAGTTTTCCCCTTGATTCAAACTTGGAGAATGTTCGTAACGGGTCCGTAGGAGGCCGTAGGAGTCCGTAGATATATCGTAGCGGCTCATTGTGTCAGCCGTAGGTACTCTGGGCATTAAATGTTGCAATTTTTCTCCTCACGACTATATTTTTACTCGTGGACATTTTTGTCATGCTGGAAAAAAGTCCCTACTTACCTGATGCCCCGAGTACCAACGGCTGACATAATGAGCCGCTGCGATTTATCTACGGATCCTACAGCCTCCTACGGACCCGTTATGAACATTCTCCGAGTTTGAATCAAGGGGAAAACTCGGGAGAATTCGTGAGCAACTCGGGAAAGTGGGACATGCCCTTAACACCATCCTACACATACTATGGACAATTTACAATTATGCCAAGCCAATTAGCCTACAAACATGTACATCTTTGGAGTGTTGAGGAAACCGGAGATCCCGGAGAAAACCCACGCAGGTCACAGGGAGAACATACAAACTCCTTACAGATAGCACCTGTAGTCAGGTTTGAACCGGGTCTCTGGCACCATAAAGCAGCAATTCCTCCATAGTGCCATCATATTGCCACTTGGTTTAGAGATATAGCCTTGAAACGGGCCCTTCAGCCCATTGAGTCTGCGCTGACCAGTGATCCCCATTGCACCATGACAATTCCACACACCAGGGGAAATTTACAATTTTTACCGAAGTCAATTAGCTGACAAACCGTACGATTTTGGAGAGTGGCAGGAAACTGGAGCACCCAGACAAAACCCACACGGTCACAGGGTGAACATACAGACATCACAAATTAAAGGAGATGTGCAGGGCAAGTTTATGTTTTATATGTAGTGTGTGGTTACTACCTGGAACACATTGACCGGGGGTGTTGGAAGAAAGCACGATATCAATGTTCAAGAGACATTTAGACAAGCACCTAAACATGTCGGGAATGGATGGATATGGATCATGTCCAGGCTAATGGAATTTGTTTAAATTGGCTTTGTGTCTGGCACAGACGCCTGTTCCTGTACTCAGCTGGTCTATATTCTACTGGGCTACTTGGACCTTGTTGTTTGCTGCACTGTTCTATGAAGTCATGCCTGACCTGATTGTAATCTTAATTCAATGTTTATCTTTATTACTTGCTGGAAGTTCAAAAATGGCTTCGCGATCACCTGAGAACAGTAGAGAAAATGACACAACTTCTATTTGGCTTACCTACTTAATTGTACCTAATCATTATTGTCCCTAAATGGTTATTGTGATTATCGCTGGTGATTATTGACCCCTAGGGAATGGACCTGCTGCCACGTGTGGTGCAGTACATACGACTGTTCGGTGCTAAAACGTGGTGGCACATAAGTACTGCCTTGGTGAGGTCGGCTTGTATGATTTTACCAGGTTCTATGCAAAACAAACCATTTCACTATACCTAGGTACATGTGATAACGTATCGTTGAATCATTAATGGTATTAAAGAAAGTCGAGGGAGCTTGTTAATGCATTGTGTTAACCCACATTTTTTTTACAATTGATTTAGATCTTCCGTCTTAACATCAAATGAAATAAACTTATGAAGGAATTATTTGTTTAAACCACTATATGTATTAAAATGTGCAACATTGAAATGTGCAATATTAAAATGTGTAATATTAAAATGTGTAATAATGTTAAAATTGTGTTTTGCAATTGATACCTCTTGAAAGGGAAAAATTGCATTGAACTAGTTTGAAATATACTTTTGTAAATGTATAAAGGCAGTCCAATCTAGGTCTCTCCCATTATCAATCTCTTTGTTCTACCATTTCTGAATTTCTTTAACATATTTCCATCAAAATAGCAAAACCAGTCGGGACAAAGGGGAACTAGCTGCATGAAAGATTGAAACAGCTGATTTTTTTTTTCCCCATGTGTTATTTCCCAACAGTATAAATGACTCGAATTAAAATTTGAAACACCAGTTCTAAGCTATGCCACAGGCAGTCATCTCATAGCGAGATATTTTATTGTTCTTAATTTAGTGTTCTTCTATTATTAAGTTGTCAATATGATTTAGCAGTGCAAATAAGTGAGGTAGTTTATGGGATGAGAGAGTGGATATTTTTTATTTTACTTTCAAAGGTGAATGGTAGGTATTGCGGGCATACAGAACTAGAAAGAATGAAGACTTCCAAATGTATGTGAATGATAGACTCCTGAGGTGATCTGGGTTCCTCGTGGGAGTCCAGAAGTCTGCGTGTATCTCAATGATTGCCACTCCCTGTATATTGAGCAGATCTATCACAATGAGTAGAAATTATCAAATGGCTTGATGTATGGCCAGGAAGTTTGTTTGATTCCTTCCTCCCAGGTGTATCTGACATGTTAATCTCTTACACTGGATAAAGGATTGGGGAGGACAATCATCAAGGCAATCGGTGATTCTGGTCACGTTCATGATTGTCATTATATCAGCAGCCTTTGGTATTCTATTCCAATGATTTTATTGGAAGAGTGAAATTGAATCTGCAATAAAATAGCACATTTTCACGTCAGTGGGATTGTAAAGAAAATATAGAACCGAGACTGTTAATCAGCTTAATGGGGCCTGTCCCACTGTACGAGCTAATCCAAGAGTTTCCCCTGATTCGAAATCGGAGAATTACGGTAATGGCCGCTCATAGGTACTCGGGGCTCTCGTGGACATTTATCAACATGTTGAAAAATCTTCACGAGTCTTCCCGAGCTTACCGCATGTCCCGAGTACCTGCCACCAGCGTTACGAGCCACTAAGAGACGGCCCGAGCTCCGACGTACCCGCTACGTACATTCTACAGGTTACCACGAGTTTGATTTTTTTTTGTAACTCTGGAGAGGTTTTGGGTGAACTCGTACAGTGGATCAGGCCCATAAATCTCCACCGACAAATGATTTTATGTGAGTTGACATTTTACAGCAAGCTAGTGATGAGTCACATCACACTCTTTAATTTGAGATTCTGGTGCTTTGGTAGATAAGGGGTTGCCATGCAGTATCCATGAAGAGAATATCACACTATTTGCTGTGTTCCACAAACCAACTATCACAAGGTCATAGAAATCAACTCACTCTGGTCCAATTGTGTTCGGTCCACCAGGGTTTGCTTGCTGGATCTCCTGGTTGTTAACTATTTTGACTCCCGTTGCCATTCCCTCACTGACCTTTCTGTCCTGGATCTCCTCCACTACCGCCCACACACAAGCTGGAGGAACTGCACCTCATATTCAACTGAGCCAGCTTACAACCTGATGGTATGAACATTGAATCATCCAATTCTAGGTAAGGCAGAGCTGTTCCCAAATTAAGCTGTTATGTAACTTGACAGCATGGTGAATTTTTTTTTTTACAAGTTTTTAAGAGTCACTAGGGACATGCTAAATATCCTCCAGTCCCCACAGGAATTAGAGGGGTGGGTGTGCCATCTTGGCTGTGACATCAATGTGGTTGGTCCACTGCAGATCATTGGTAATATTAACTCCAAGGAACTTGAAACTAGGGGACAGGAACTTGGGGACTGACGAGCATATTTAGAAAGGAAATCAGAATGGCAAAAAGTGGGCAAGAGATAGTCTGAAAGATAAGATTAAGGAGAATCCAAAGACATTTTATGAGTACATTAAGGGAAGGGGGATAACTAGAAAAAGAATAAGGCCCTTCAGAAACTAAAGCAGTCATCTGTGTGAGGAGCCGTAGGAGATGAATATTATCTTCAACCAGCATTTGCCTTCCGTTTTTACTGTGGAGAAAGACTGGGGAACTTGGAGCAGTTAATAGAGATGTCTCAAGGTGGTGCTAGGCATCCTAAGGCATATGAAGGTAGATGAATCTCCCTACAGTTGAAGGCTTGAGCTAAAGGGAGAAATTGGGCAAGTTTGTGTTTTATTCCATAGAGCCATAGGGGCCAAAGGGTGATCCTGTAGAGGTGTACAAAATCATGAGGGGAATTGATACAGTGTGAGGTTGGGCAGGCTGGGTCTTTGTTCATTGGTGCACAGGAGACTGACGGATGATTTTATGGAGGTGTATAGATTGAGGGGAATAGTTCTGGTGAATTTACCATACTCTGGTGAACCCAGTGTTTAGGAATTAAGAACTAGAGGACATTAGTCTAAGGTGAGAGGGGAATGATTTACTAGAAGCCTGAGGTGCAACTTTTTCACTGAAGCTGTTGTTTGTGGAACGAACTACCAGAGGAGATAGTTGAGGCAAGTAGTATAACAACATTTAAAAGACACTTGGGCCGGGGGCAGGTACATGGACAGGACCATTTTAGAGGAATATTGATCAAATGTGGGTAAATGGGATTAGCTTAGAAGAGGAATCATGATCGGCATGACCGACTTGGGCTGAAGGGCCTGTTATTTTGCCGACTATGACTCCATCTGCAGTTTCTTGTCTCTATCGCAGAGAGACCTTCTCTGAGTATATGATAGGGTGATCTCATAATGTAGTGATTCACTTGTAGCACCACTGTACACCCAAACTGTTAAGTATCTTTCACCATATGACTCCTTACCATTATGAAGCTTTGGATTTGCAAACAGCAAGTCGCCATGACCCCTACAGCTCTTGCATTGGAAATCAATTTGAAGGTTGCTCTGTAACTTCATGTGGAATAAGCAATCTAGCTCCAGCTGTGATCTCAACAGAGGCCTCTAGGATGCTAGAAAACCTCAACTGAGGGTAAGGTTCTGAACTTTATTTTGTTTTTCTATACAGATATGTAGACTTATTGGATGGATATTAATGCTGGAAGTTCTTGCAATCTGTAGTGAAAATTTGTAATCACTGTACAACAGGTGGTGAAATGGGGACCCATTTCAGGTGATTTTGTGAGAAGAATCGATTGGATTTGTAGCAGAATTGAGCATTTTCATGTTAATGAGATTGTAAAGAAAATGCCAAACAACATGCTGCTAAGTAGTGATGCCTCTGCAGGTAAATACACAATTTGTGTGGTGATTCGACAATTTATTCACCTTGTCCCCCGATATTGATGTCAAAGCAACATATTAATTCAACAATTACAGCAGTTCTCCAGTGTCATGTTGGGGTACCCAGTGTCCCAGAGGGAACTGCACTGGAACAGTTTCAGTGCAGTCGTTATATGTAAGATAGACACAAGGTGTTGGAGTAACTCAGCTGATCATGCAACATTTCCAGCATCTGCAGTTCCTTTTTGCCCAGTCATTATATGTGCTGAGACAATTGTTGCCAGATTCTTGCGTTACATCAAAGACAGTCTGAAGAAGGGTCCTGACTTGAAGCGTCATCTGCCCTATTATTCCAAAAATGCTGCCAGATCAGCTGAGTTACTCCAGCACTTTGTGTCTATCTTTGGTATAAATCATCATCTGCAGTTCCTTTCTATGCAGTCGCAATATGTGCTGGGGCATGATGGTTAAGTCAGATTGTTGCATTAAATTCTGTCCACGCCCACACACCTAGTTCTATCATCAGACTGACTGGATGAGAAATGAAAGGACAAAGCCTTTCTTGCCCAGCTTCACTTGCAGATCTTGAACCATTGCTTCAGGTGAGAATATCTAGCTGGATTGGGAGCAGGTGACACATCTCAATATGATGGGTGACGTCCGCACCAACCAGCAATGCCCACACATTAACACTACTCTACACACACGAGCAACAATTTGACATTTATACCAAGCCAATTAACTTACAAACCTGTACTCTTTGGAGTGTGGGAGGAAACCGAAAATCTCAGAGAAAACCCACGCAGGTCCCGGGGAGAATGTACAAACTCCGTACAGACAAGCACCCGTGGACAGGATTGAACCCGGGTCTCTGGTGCTGTAAGGAAGCAGCATTACCATGACTCCACTGTGCCGCACATAAAGTGCTGTCCTGTTGAAGATTTATAATTTTTTTCTGAAAAGGTGGCCAAATTGCAAGGCAATTATATTATGCCACCTTCTTCCATCACGTCATGCAACAAGTCACTCAACATTTCCCATCGGTGCTCACAAAAAGATCTTGCAGAACAATGAAGCTATTAAAGTGCCTCCTTATTTCCATCAGGCAGCTGTCTGTGTGCGGCTCTGTGTAACCTACACCTCTCACTGTCTTTGAGAATTTAGCTTTTCACCTTTTGATATATTTTTCATGCACAGATGCTGAATGATCCACACTAAGGATATATGAATATTGAATGAATGAATAAATTCAGAATTATCTGATATCAATCGGATGGACGGTAGACACAAATGCTGGAGGAACTCAGTGGGTAAGGCAGCACAGTAAGTGTAGGAAAGAACTGAAGATGGACACAAAATGCTGGAGTAACTCAGCGGGACAGGCAGTATCTCTGGGGCGATGGAATGGGTGACGTTTTGGGTCAAGACCCTTCTTCAGACGGACAGTAAGGACAGAGTATTGAAATACAAGTTAAATATTGTGAAGACCAGACCAGTGATAACTGCACATTAAAGGGTGACTTATCTCCGTAAGAAAAGCATAGTTAATGATAATATTTGCTTCAACTGATTTTAGTTGGCAGGATATGTAACTACGAGGCACAGGTTTTGAACAAAGAAAAGGATAGTAAATATCAAAACTTTATTTTTGGCTTTAGTTTTTTAGACTTACACTGGGGAAACAGGCCCTTCGGCCTACCGAGTCCACACTGACCAGCGATCCACGCACACTAACACTATCCTACACATACTAGGAGCAATTTACATTTATAACAAGTCAATTAACCTACAAACCTGCAGCTTTCTGCAGAAAATTTGCAGGCTATCAGAAATAAAATGGCAACAACCCTCAATAACTGATGGAGTAATTGTGGAAATTGTATAACCAAGAATTATGTCTTGGCATTTCAAAATACCAAAGTGCTTTTTGTCCATCTGGATTATTTTTTATAACCAATAAACTGCCTCTTTTGAAGTGTTGTTGTTCACTCTTTGAATACAGTCATGTATACAAATAAATTGTGGACATGCTGTACAGTGTAGTCAAATAACAATCATTTATGAAGTTAAAGATAGCACAGGCAAACACTACTTGGACATTTGGCAAAGCCTCTCCTGCCATTCGTCAAATTGTGTCATGTTTTAAGTATTTTGACATTCATCCAGGAAGGCAAATAGAGCGTTGGTTTGCAAAAAAAGACACAAAATGCTAGAATAACTCGGATAGATAAGGCAGCATCTCTCGAGAATCAATCTGAAGAAGGATCCCAACTTGAAATGCTGCCTATCCACATTCTACAGTGATGCTGTCTGACCCATAGAGTTACTCCAGCACAGTGTGGCCTTTTATGTTATCCATCATCTGCAGCTCCTTGTTTCTACATCTCTGGAATACATGGATAGGTGAGGTTTCGGGTCAGGACCCTTCTTCAGACTGATGATGAGGGGACAACTGGAAGAATGGAGGAGCAGGATAGAGTTTGGCAGGTAACAGGTAGATGCAGTTGAAGGGAAGGTGGTTTGATAGGCAGATAGTTGGACAATGGACAGAGATAAAAAGACAGAAGGTGTGAGCCAAAAGTGGAGATTTGTGAATTGTGATACAACATGAAAGAAAGTAAGTGGAGGGGGAGGAGAGAAATAGGTGCTTGTTCAGGTGGGGCCCGGGGGGGGGGGGGGGGGGAGAAAGAAAGGGGGAGTGGCATGTTGAGGGGAAAGGGCGTGGATGAAGATCATCCACCTGAATGCTCTTCAAGAACCACATCCTCCTTGATCTCAAACAGCTCAGCCATATTGGTATTCCTCACACTGATCTTTTAATTCTGCTCCTAATCTCACCCCATTAGTCTGGTTCACTAAAACACTAAGTCAAGCACTGGATCAACTAAACTTCTTTATGTTTCAAACACGAACACACTTCCTATACGATACCTAACCAACACCATGGGTCTGATCCTTGTCTCTACTCATCCAAGCCCTTCAGCCTCATGCGAATAGACACCTCCAGATGGTCAGCGGTGCTACCCCAGAAGATCGAGACAGACTCATGTGCTGTCCCCCCTTATATACTGTATCGGGCCCATGGCCCGAAATACATGGGTGGGGTGGGGTGGGGGGGCAACACCTACAAACCAATCATAAATAAAGATCATACAATACATTGATTGACAGTTCCCTAACCAAATCACAAAATATCTCATTACATTGTTTCTACATAAAGTTCCTAATGGAAGACAGTTCCCCAAAGTAAAGAAGCATTTTACCAGGTAACATAAACAATTCGGGCAAGGCCCCTCGCCTTGACCAATCACAAGATAACAGTGCAAAGACCATGCAACATAGTTAACAGTGGTATTATAACATACCTTTCCCCAAGCAATCTTGATCATGCATTTGCAGTAAGGTTCAGCGCTTTCTGCAAAACATCACCCTGTCCTTAGCTTCCTCCCAGGCCCCATGCATTCTGGAGTCATGAACCTCATGGTTCTGCAACTTTTACAGAAAGATGACAAGCAGATTTTGCAAAGGCAGAAATCCTCCATTTTGTCACATATTAAATTGGCCAATATTATCAATCTCACTGTCCTCAACGTCGTTCACCGTGATGAATACAGATGCAAAGTATTTATGTAGTACCTCGCTGTCATCCCCTGACATCAAACATATATGTTTTCCTTATCCTTGAGTGGTCTTACCTTTTCTCTGGTTACACTCTTGTTTTTAAAGTAAGCATGAAAAACTGTGGAGTTTTCTTTAACCTTAGTAGCCAATTACATTTCACAGCCTCTTTTATAAAGATAAGGTGTATAATTTTTTCAAAATGGGGTTGTGGAGTACGAGCAATGAATCCAGCATTCTCTGCAGGAGTTGCCATTTTTTTCCAAACCAGTTCATTTGTGTACTTATCAGCAACCACAAGCTTGGTAGTAAATTGGTAATTAACACCATATTTGAACAGTATCTTTGAAGTGGAGTCAAATGACAGTTGAATTAATCTTATTATAAAATCATGCAATTTTGCTGTGCGGGCCATTGTGCTTATGTCAGTTCTCTGAAAGATTATCTGCTCTTTGCAGCTCTCTGCCATCTCCAAGCACATTTTTTTTAATGTTATTTAATTTTACAATTATTTCTGTATTGCTGTTTTAAAACTATTTTCAATTTGATTGTTTCATGTCCTCGAAGGCCTCATTAAAAGTAAAACATATACTTTCATTATTCAAGAGATCTTAAACTTGTGTCTTTTGGTTAATACCTCATTGAGCAGTGGCAATAGTGCTTTTTTCCCAATTTAGCTCATCAAAACCCATCAGGACTTTCTCTGCCTTTTTCAGTTTTACAATGTAGTCGTACACTGTGCTAATGAGATGTTGTACAATTATATTGGAGATAAAATTGAAGGCAATTGCTGTTCAGTCACACAGAATATTGTGGCAGTAATGCAGTAAAACATGTTGAGTGTAGTTAACGGTAAAGTAATGTCAGGCAGTTCACTGAAATGAAATTTGGTTCGCAAATGACCGACATCAGGCACATAAACTTAATCAATGGTTTCTGCTTGTATGGCAGTTCTTAAACCACAGTTCTTCACATCGATGATAGACATAAAAAGCTGACTCAGCGAGTCAGGCAGCAACTCTGAAGAGAATGAATAGGTGATGTTTCAGGTCGTGACCTTCAGACTGAGAGTCGGGAAAGGGAAACTAGAGATATAGAAGATAAATAGAACAAATGAATGAAAGAAATGCAAAAAGCAATGACGATCCAGGAAAGGTGGAGCCCACAATGGTTGGCTGTGTGGTAGGCGATAACGAGTTATGCAGACAGTGAAACTCAGCAGGGCGACAGCGAAACTAGTACAATGACTAGGATGGGAGAGCGACAGAGAGTGAAGGGATGCAAAGGTTACTTGAGAAAGCAATGTTCATACCACTGAGTTGTCAGCAACCCAAGCGAAATATGAGGTGCTGTTCCCCAAATTTGCATTTGGCCTCATTTTGACAATGGAGGAGACCCAGGATAGAAAGGTCAGTGTGGGAATGGCAGTTAGTGTTTGGCAACTGGGAGAGCTTCACATTCAGCTTGCCTTGTGTCTTCATACAATAACACCATTGTTGAAGTTTTGTTCTTCTGTTTGCCTTCGTCTGCTGAGAGTTTACTGATCTCATTCACCAACAGCTGTAAATTATTCAAGTTAATGACATTAGCCTTTTAAGTTAATGGATGAAGAGCCTTGGATCATCTGCACTTTGTTACATTCTCTCTCCTTTTAAGGACATGTAATTTACGGTTCTAATCTCTAGGTAAATTAAATATCCTCATGCTTAATAATCCAAATTAAAATAAGATATTTTGTAGAAATAGAAAATTCCTGAGTAAGTGTGGGTGGGGAAAGCATCATTTATGGGCTGCCTATGTATTAAAGCCAGTGAGGAGACATTTGCTTTCACATTGCATAAATGCCATTCATGATATTAGTAGAATGATGGTAGAATGTGGCTAATCAGTAAGTTATTTTATTATTATTGAGCCACTATTTTTGAGTATTGAGGAGCCTTTTTTATTTCACTTGTGTAGATCTCCTGAGCATACAAACTCAATGACCCCTAACTAATGAGTCTGTGACCATTATAGCTCTTCCCAGCTGTGCCTCGGAGGCAGGCTTGGGGCCACAGATCTGACTGCAATTGCTGAATGACCCTCAACCATATCCAACAGTTTCCTTCTGATTTTCTGTCACTTTTAGCCACCATGCCTTCGTCTAGTCACTGAAGTAAATACAGTGCGATACGATACAATATAACTTTATTTATCCCAGGAGTGATCAGCCAACAGCCATAAAACCACAAAATGCATGAAAGCTGAAATGATAGTGATGAGTGGAAAGGATTAGGGATGTGCAAAGATTGGAAGGGGGGGGGAGGGTGTCAGTCTTAGTCTACGCCCACCGAGTCCACGCCGACCATCAATCACCCGTTCATACTAGTTCTGTTATTGCATCCACTCCCATCACACTAGGGGCAAATTACAGAAGCCAATTAACCTACCAACACTTATGTCTTTGGGATGTGGGAGGAAACTGGAGGAAGCGCATGTTGTCACAGGGAGAACATGCAAACTCCACACAGACAGCATCCTAGGTCAGGATTGAACAAGGTCCCTGTGCCAATGTGCTGCCCTACAAATTTGAAGTGCAACAACTTGAAATTTTGCCCTCCCTTCACAAATCCATGATGTACCCTTGTGATCACCCACTTCCTTATTCTCTAATTGCCTACATTCCTCGACCAGCTTCAGGTTACCGATCTGATTGTTCTTCTCTGCACATACAGAAACAAGAAAACATCACATCAACTCCACAAAACTGCTGAAATCATTCAGTCTCACCCCTTACTTAGCTGGCTGAGAAAGCAGCTTCACAAACTTATCAATATTTCACAGAAACATAGAAAATAGGTGCAGGAGGCGTCCATTTGGCCCTTCGAGCCAGCACCGCCAATCATTGTGATCATGGCTGATCATCCACAATCAGTAATCCGTGCCTGCCTTCTCCCCATATACCTTGATTCCGCAAGCCCCTAAAGCTCTATCTAACTCCCTTTTAAATTAATCCAGTGAATTGGCCTCGACCTACTTCTGTGGCAGAGAATTCCACAATTCACAACACTCTGGATGACGAGGTTTTTTTCTCATCTCAGTTTTAAATGGCCTCCATATTATTCTTAAACTGTGGCCCCTGGTTCTGGACTCCCCCACATTGGGAACATTATTCCTGCATCTAGCTTATCCAGTCCTTTTATAATTGTATATGTCTCTATAAGATCCCTCTCATCCTTCTATATTCCGGTGAATACAGCCAAGTCTTTCCAATCTTTACCCATATGACAGTCCCGCCATCCCAGGGATTAACCTCGTGAATCTATACTGCACTGCCTCAATAGCACAATGTCCCTTCCTCACATTAGGAGACCAAAACTGCTCACGATACTCCAGATGTGGTCTCACTAAGGCCCTGTACAACTGCAGAAGGACCTCTTTACTCCTATACTCAAATCCTCTCATTATGAAGGCTAACATGCCATTAGCTTTGTTCACTGTCTGCTGTACCTGCATGCTTACTTTCAATGACTGGTGTACAAGGACACCCAGGTCTCATTGTACCTTTTTCCTAATCTAACATCATTGAGATAATAATCTGCCTCCTTGTTCTTGCCGCCAAAGTGGATAACCTCACATTTATCTACATTATACTGCATCTGCCATGCATCTGCCAACTCACTCAACCTGTCCAAGTCACCCTGCATCCTCATAGCATCCTCTTCACAGTTCACACTGCCACCCAGCTTTGTTTCATCTGCAAATTTGCCAGTGTTACTTTTAATTCCATCATCTAAATCATTAATATATATTGTAAATAGTTGAGGCCCCAGCTCTGAGCCTTGCGGCATTCCAATCGCCACTGCCTGCCATTCTGACAGGGACCCGTTTATTCCCACTCTTTGTTTCCTGTCCTCCAACCAATTCTGTATCCATGTCAATATCTTACCCCCAATACCATGTGCTCTAATTTTGCCCTCTAATCTCCTATGTGGGACCTTAGCAAAGGCTTTCAGAAAGTCCAGATACACTACGTCCAATGGCTCTCCTTCATCCATTTTATTTGTCACATCCTCAAAAACTTCCAGAAGATTAGTCAAGCAGAATTTCCCCTTCATAAATCCATGCTGGACCAATCCTTTTACTGCTATCCAAATGCGCCGTTACTATTTCTTTAATAATTGACTCCAGCAACTTCCCCACCACCGATGTCAGGCTAACTGGTGTATAATTCCTCGTTTTCTCTCTCGCTCCTCTCTTGAAAGTGGGACAACATTAGCTACCCTCCAATCCACAGGAACCGATCCTGAATCAATAGAACATTGGAAAATGATCACCAATGCGCCACAATTTCTAGAGCCACCTCCTTGAGGACCCTGGGATGAAGACCATCAGGCCCTGGGAATTTATCAGCCTTCAGTCCCATCAGTCTACCCAATACTATTTCTCGCCTAATGCAAATTTCTTTCAGTTCCTCTGTCTACCTAGATCCACTGTCCTCTAGTACATTTTGGAGATTGTTTGTGTCTTCCTTAGTGAAGACAGAACCAAAGTATCTGTTCAACTCTTCCACCATTTCCTTGTTCCCCATAATAATTTACCTGTTTCTGCCTTCAAGGGACCCAAATTTGTCTTTACAAATCTTTTTCTCATAACATACCTAAAGAAGATTTTACTATTCTTCTTTATATTCTGGGCCAGCTTACCCTCATACTTCATCTTTTCACCCCATATTGCTGACCTAGCTGAGGCCTCGAGTACGCGGAGACCACTCTTGAGCATGAAGGAGAGTTACGAAGACCTTCTGGTACCTTGTGTCGACCATGCTGCGAGTATGAGTCGAGGGCAAACTCGCCAGAATTCGCGGAGTAGGTCACCCAAGTGGGGCTCTTGACTCCCCTTTGAATCTTTCTTCCTCTTTGGAATGAAATGATCCTGCATCTTCTGGATTATGCCCAGAAATTCCTGCCATTGCTGTTCCACCATCATTCCTGCTAGGATCCTTTTCCAGTCAACATTGGCCAGCGCCTCTCTCATGCCTTCTTAGTCCACTTTGTTCAACTGCAACACTGACACTTCTGATTTAACCTTCTCCCTCTCTAATTGCAGATTAAAACATCATATTATGGTCACTACCTCCTCGCTGTTCCTTTACCTTGTGTTCCCTTATTAAATCTGGTTCATTAGACAACACTAAATACAGAATTTCCTTCTCTCTGGTAGGCTCCAATACAAGCTGCTCTAAGAATCTATCTCGGAGGCACTCTACAAACTCCCTTTCTTGGGGTCCAGAACCAACCTGATTTTCCCAGGCTATCTGCATATTGAAATCTCCCATAACCACAGTGGCATTACCTTTGTTACATGCCAATTTTAACTCCTGCTGCAACTTGCACCCTATATCCAGGCTATTGTTTGGGGAGCCTGTAGATAACTCCCATTAGTTTCTTCTTACCTTTACAATTCCTCATTTCTATCCACAGCAACTCTAGATCATCAGTCCCTATGTCACCCATCGCAAGGGAATTAATTTCATACCTCACCAACAGAGCTACCCCACCTCCTCTGCCCACCTGCCTGTCCTTTCTATAGGGTGTATAACCCTGAATATTCAGTTCCCAGTCCCGATCCTCCTGCAGTCATGTCTCTGTAATCCCCACAATGTCATATCTACCAATCTCTAACTGAGCCTCAAGCTCATCCACTTTATTTCTTATACTTCGCACATTCATATATAATACTTTTAATCCATTACTCACTTCAACTTTCACATCGATTCCTACTTCATTTGGCCATACTCTCCTATCCCTTTGTGAGCTTTATGTCCCGTTAATTCTGGTGTCTTTAACTTTTCCTATACTCTCTTTCCCTTTAACTCTGTCCTTGTATTTCCAATTTGTCTCCCCCCCCCCCCCCACTATTTAGTTTAAACCCACCCATATAGCAGTGGCAACCCTCTCCTACTCTCCACCCCATCCAAGACCTGCCAACCTCCACAAACATCAAAGGCTCATTACCAGTCTTTTGATGTTAGCTCTGCACCACTCTTCTATACACTAATGGAAAGCATAGAAATTCATGGGGAAAGTAGTTCAACAAACAAGCTAAAATTAATTTGGTTTAGAGCATCCAACATCTGTGCATTTTAATGATATAGGCATGTATCACTTTGTGTATTTCATTAACTTCTGAGTTCAGAACTATGCATAGCATTTACACATGCAAACCTGCCAAAAGGCTCATCATTTAAATTTACAGTCAGTTTCATCCAGCTAGGTGCTTATGGTGCATTTTAGCAGGAGAGCACTTATTGCAAAAATAAATATGACCATTCATCAAAAAAGTAAATTAATGAAAAGTCAATGACAATTCAAATTGCAAACAGTATTGGTATAATTTGTGCAACACAGCCATTGCAAATCTGCAAATGGCTTCCAATTTTTGGTTTTATTTTTCATTATTATTTTATGCATTACCATTAGAACAAAATATAATCATAATCTCCCGAGGCATAGCACAGTGCAGAACAGTCTGAGATATTCACAAACGTGTAGAGAATAGAATTTTTGAAGTCAAATTGCTTTCTTGCAAATGCAGAAAGTTATGAGTCATGTTGTTCAGCCATGTTGCTCCCTGACAAGCAATGATTTTTTTCTTTCCCCCTGTAAATCTGGGAGTGATTGGATCCAAAATCAATTTTTGGAATCAAAGTTGGAACTCCAAATCATAAGACTTGAGAGGCTGTATGGAAAAGTGACTCTTTGGTACAAAATGTGTCAGGTAGATCATCAGCGTTACTTTTTTGCACATCTTTCATTCATTATTCTTTATCTCTCCACATCATCGTCTATATCCCTCGTTTCCCTTATCCCTAACCAGTCTGAAGAAGGGTCTCGACCTGAAACGTCACCCATTCCTTCTCTCCAGAGATGCTGCCTGTCCCGCTGAGTTGCTCCAGCCTTTTCTGTCTATCTTCTCTTTAAAACAGCATCTGCAATTCCTTCTTACACACCAAGTCATTGATACCCAGAATGCAAGTTCTGTATGAGCATTGTCAACAGAATAGCTGGATGTCTTAATACGTTAATGTTGTATTACTCCAATTTGAGATAGTTTAGTTTAGATTACATATACAGAGTGGAAACAGGCCCTTCGGCCCACCGAGTCTGCGCTGACCAGCGATTCCCGCACAATAACATTACCCTACAACAACTAGGGACAATTTTACATTTTATACCAAGCCAATTAACCTACAAACCTGTACGTCTTTGTAGTGTGAGAGGAAACCGAAGACCTCAGAGAAAACCCATGCAGGTCACGGGGAGAACGTACAAACTCTGTACAGATAAGCACCCGCATTCAGGATCAAACCCTGGTCTCTGGCGCTGTAAGGCAGTAGATTAATCAGATGCATGATTAATTATGACCACTGTGGCTTGCGATTGAGATTCTGTTTAGTTTATTGTCACGTGTACCGAGGTACAGTGAAAAGCATTTGTTGCCTGCTTACCCGTCAATGGAAAGACAATGCATGATTACAAGCGAACCATTTATAGTGGAAAGATACATGATAAGGGGATAACGTTTCGTGGAAGATAAAGGTAGAAAAGTCCGATCAAGATAGCCAAACACTTAGAGTTAGGTTATATATTTTTGGTTTACTTTTGTTGGCATTAAAACATTAATGATGATTCTTAATCTTTTATCAATTTTTTCCTTAATTACATTTCTGCTGGAAAGTAAAATGCTGCCTGCAGCTCATTAATGTGTTTTAATTTAACAAAATGACAACACACTTGAATACAGAATTTTCAGCGACTGAGATTTTCAAACATTACTGTTGAATAATAGGACGAAAGATTTTCTTGTGAACCTCACGAAAGATTTATGGAGTTCAAACCCGGTTGGACTGGGTGTGAATGACACCCAAAAAAGAATATGGACAATACAGACATTTTATTGATGCCTAACAGCAAAATCAGTCGTCATTCAACATTATAATTTATAGACCCGGTATCATAAAATGCAGCAATATACAGTAATTGTAGTCAGCCAGGTGCTGATGTGTACATATTGTAGGAGCATAAATCCATTTTCACATATTTACTGTGTTCAGTTTGCATATTAATATTGAATGGAGCCTTCCTGTTGTGTCATCTGATGAGAAATAGTAGTGAATCAAAGCCTCTGAAATACACTGCACTGCAAACCTGTAATTTTCTCTTTGTTCAATGATCACGGATTCATCTGTTGTGGTGTGGTTTCTACTTATCTGCAAAGGTGTTCTCGTATTTTAGACTGTACTGGTGTTCTCCTGGTTTCTGGAGCCTGCTAGTTTAACAGAGTCTTTGGGCAGCAGAGGGAAAGCTGCTTTATTTGCGGGAGGCCCCGATAGATTGGTCAACTGCAGTCTTCATCTGAAAATCTGAAATAAAAACGGAAAATGCCAGGCATGCAGAACGAGGGAAGAGATAAAATGTTAATATTTCAGCCCAACAAATTTTCATCGGAACTAGAAAACAAGTTAACTATAAGTGGCAAAGAAGTTTGAGGAGGGAATATCTATGATGGTGTGAAACCACAAGTAACATGGTGGTACAAGGTTATGTGAAGGAGGTGGGAGGTGAGAAAGACACACATCCACATGCTACAGAGTTCACTTTAGAGATACAGTGTGGAAACAGGCCCTTTGGCCTACTGAGTCTGCACCGACCTGTGATCCACGTACATTAGCACTATCCTACACACTAGGGACAATTTACAATCTTTACTGAAGCCTCTAGGGACAATTTTACATTTATACCAAGCCAATTAACCTACAAACCTGTACGTCTTTGGAGTGTGGGAGGAAATCGGAGCGCCCAGAGAAAACTCATGCTGTCACGAGGAGAACATACAACCTCCGTACAAACAGCACCCATAGTCAGGGTTGAACCTGGGTCTCTGGCACTTTAAGGCAGCAACTCTACCGGTGTGCCACCATGCCGAAAAGAAATGCGTAAAAGTTGCGAAATGCAGATCAGAGGTGTTGCAGAAAACTGAAACCAAAAGGGAAATTCAGAAGATTAGACGTCTCAGGAGAAAAACAAGGAACATGCGACAGCTGGATAACCTTGAGGCAGAACTGGCTACTTCTGATGCAGTGAACGTGTGTAAAATGAAGTTTGCAACCGTTTCTAAAGAGGCGCACTTCGATATACAATTGACATAGGCTTAAATGTAGATCAGTTGGTGAGCAAGTTTGCTAATGACACCAAAATTGGAGGAGTTGCTTTCAGAAGATACAGTGGGATATAGATCAGCTGCAGAAATCAGCAGAGAATGGCAGATGGCGTTTAATCCGGGCAAGTGTAAGGTGCTTCACTTTGGGAGGTTGAATGTAATGGGAGAGTATACAGTTAATGGTAATACCCTAACAGCATAGAAGTGCTGTGGAATCTTGGAGTATAAGTTCATTGCACACTGAAGGTGGCAGCGTAAGTAGATAGGGTGGTAAAGAAGGCATATTATATGCTTGCCTTCATTGCTAGGGGCATTACATGTACTGTAAGAGTCAGGAAGTCATGGTGCAGTTCTATAGGAATTTGATTAGGCTGCATTTGGAGTATTGCAGGTGCACATAAATGCTGGAGAAACTCAGCGGGTGCAGCAGAATCTATGGAGCGAAGGAAATAGGCAACGTTTCGGGCCGAAACCCTTCTTCAGACTGATGGGGGGTGGCGGGGAGAAGAAGGGGAAAAGGGGGAGTATTGCATACAGTTCTTGTCACCCCATTACAGGAAAGATGTGGAGGCTTTGGAGAGGGTGCAGAGGAGGTTTCCCAGAATGTTGCCAATATTGGATAGTTTCAGCTGGAGGGAGAGGTTGGATAGACTTGGATTGTTTCATTTGGAATATCACAGTATATAAAATTATGAATAGGGTGGATGGTGACAACTTTTTGCCCCGGTGTGGAAATGTCCAACAGTTAAGAGGATTACTGTAAGGTGAGAGGAGGAGGAGGAACGTTGAACTGAAACATAAAATCCCACCTTCTAAACTCAAACATCGACTGACGAAGCCAAATGTACCAAGAGAGGTTATGAAGATGAGTAGTTAGGGGAGAAGCACAGTCTTTTAACCAGAGTAGGGGAATCGAGAACCAGGGGACATAGATTTAAGGTTAGAGGGGAAAGATGTAATAGGAATTTGTTGATCAAATCTTTTTCAAAGGAACATGGATAGGAAAGGTTTAGAGGGATATGGGTCAAACACAGGCAGGTGGGACTAGCTCAGATGGGGTATCTTGGTTGGCATGGACAAGTTGAGCTGAAGGGCCTGTTTCCCACTTTTTCACCTACAAACTAAGGCAGTTCCTCTTAAATTGATCTGTTTGAAATCTGAGTCATCACCTCTTGCAGCAGCTACACATTGTACCGAGTAGTTATTTGCAGGTTATTTTTCATGAGGTATTTGACTCTTCTTATAGCAGCCCTGTAGAACTATATTTTATAACTTCCAACATGACAATGTTTTATGTTGGTTCTGAAGACCTATGCCACGTGTGCGATGCATATCATAGTTAGAAGCATAGTTAGAATCCAATGTACCATCAAGATCTGGCCAAGGGGCTAGCATAAATTATCGCCCATCCTTGATTGAAAATGCATGAGCTGTCGTAGATCATGCATATTGGATGTCCATGTCATGTCATTTACAAGCTGCATGAGCAAATACCATCAACTCTATTAAAGCATATATTATGTCTCCATGAAGCAGGGGTCTTTTTGAGTCCTTTCGTCATTTCGTGTCCGGCAGTTAATCTTAAACAGACAATGTTATAATTAATTCCATTTTCACAAAAATAAATCCAGTGTAGTTTGGTATAATTAATGGCTGAGTTCTCCTTAATTCTTATTTTGTTCAAGGTTATTTGGCTCCTGCGCAGAAGTGACAGATTCTTCCTCTTGTGACTTTACCAAATGATTTCCAGTGAGATTGATGGCAGTACTAGACGGAACTGTCATTGCCATAACTAGGCTGACTGTTCAAAGCTTAGTTACATTCTGCTGAATCCTTTATGTTCTGGCACAGTCAATTCAACAGAAGTGAGTGCACAGTGAGTCAATGTTTCTTTCAAGTTAATTGCTGGGGCTCGTTGTTCTTAAGTGAATAATTATAGATGTCAACTCTATGCAAATGAATACTTCTACTCGCATATATTATTTGATTACTGGTAAAAAAAAATACACAATGTACAACTTGTCTCCAAATGAAATAAAATGAAAGTACATTATCCCAACTAATATTGCAAAGGGAGACATCAAGCAAATATATTGCAGAACAAATGCACTTGTTATTAAGTTTTGCATTTCTCGGAATTCAAACTTCCACTTTTTTTTAAATCAGTGTAGCATGGTCGAGAGAGGGACTGAACCCCCTCTATCACAGCATCCACTGTAGGATTAAATACTACTGGAGCTCTTGCTGAGATGGCCTCATTTCTAAGCACAGAAAAAAATAATGTTGGTTGCATGTTATTGTTATTTCATGTTATTTCATGGCATAACCCTCCTCAAAGATTCAGTGCGTGATTGGCACCAATAATGAACCCCTGCACTCGCACCACACTGATTGTTTTACAACTGAACCCACACCATTCTTTATCAAAGGTACACAAAAATGCTGGAGAAACTCAGCGGGTGCAGCAGCATCTATGGAGCGAAGGAAATAGGTAACATTCTTTATCAATCCTGATTGTCTCCACACAATGGGATACTACCCAACACCTCTCCCCCCCACTCCCTTCCTTTCTCTTCATGCCCAACCCAAATCTGTTTTAGGTTTAGTTTTGCGCTACAATGTGAAAATCACCCCTTCAGCCCACTGAGTCCACGGTAAGAAGCTGATCAACCTACAAACCTGCACATCTTTGGAAATTTAGTTTAGAAATACAGCGTGGAAACAGGCCCTTTAGCTAACCAAGTCTGCGCTGACTACAATCATGAGAGGAATAGATCGGGTAGATGCACTGAGTCTCTTGCCCAGAGTATGTGAATCAAGGACGGAGGATATAGGTTTAAGTTGAAGGGGAAAAGATTTACTAGGAATCTGAGCATTAACCCTTTCACACAAAGGGTAGTGGGTGTATGAAACAAGCTGACAGAGGAGGTAGCTGAGGCAGGGACTATCCCAACATTTAAGAAACAGCTAGACAGGTACATGGATGGGACAGGCATAGAGGGATATGGACCAAACACAGGCAGGTGGGACTAGTATGGCTGGGACATGTTTGCCGGTGTGGGCAAGTTGGGCTGAAGGGCCTGTTTCCAAGCAGTATCACTCTATGACTCAATGACCCATACACTAGTTCTATCCTATGCAGTAGGGACAATTTACAGAAGCCAATGACCCCACAAACCTGCATGTCTTTGGAATGTGGGAGAAAATCAGAGCACCTGGTGAAAACCCTCGTGATAACAGGGAGAAAGTACAAAATCCATACAGACTGCACTCATGGTCAGGATCAAACATGGGTCTCTGGTGCTGCAAGGCAGCAACTCTGCTGCACCACTGTGTTGCCCCACTGTTGAGCTGTAAAAGGTTTATCTCATCTTAACACCATGCTGGTTGTGAGACTAGTGGTAAGGAAGCAGCAATGAAAGGTAGGCTCCTCTTTGCTATGCTATTGGCATTCTACCAAAAAAAAACTAGTATTGTTATTTATCCGAGCAGTAGTCGAGGAATGTATCCATATTTTACAGCAGCAGAATAGAATGAAGGGGCCTGTGTTGGCAAACAGTTCAATTTCAATTAGATGTTATTGGCTTTGTTGTAAACATGGTAACATCCTTGTAGTAATCACATTTCTGATGAATTCTGCCACTAAGTCTACTAATGACCTTTGTTTATGTTTCATATTAGACATGTAATAAATGGAAATGTTCTACCTATAGAATGAATAGCATTCAGTGCTTCTTCCTCATTTAAATTAACAAAAGCATCGTAATAGATGTAATCTATAGATTATAAGAGTGAGAACATTCTTAACCAACGTCTCAGGAAGTGGTTGAGAGAAAAGCAATGGGAATATTTAAATTCAACTGGAATCTATTAAAAGATCCATTTACTTCAGACCTTTTTGAGATGGTTATCCCTTTGGTAGTCTGCCAATGTACACACATTTGTTTTAAAGTCTGTTGTTTTTATTCCCAATATAGGGACTGAGAAAGGAGTTCAGGACATAAATATGGTTCTTCCAAGCCTACCATAATTTCTTTGAGGCAACATTTCTGCCCCCAAATATCACATTTTCAGAGCACTCAATTCATGATTAAAATCCCATTAATGATTTGTGCGTAGAAACTGTCTTCACGATGGGTGAGAAGTAAATGAGATATTAAACTGAGGTTCCCATCAAAGGGAGGCCAAGCAAAGATAATATACAAATACCAGGGACTGCAGACGCTAGTTTTAAAATAAAACCTCAAAGTGCTGATGTAACTCAGTGGTTGGGCAGCATCTTTGTAGGACATGAATACAATCACAATAATATTTTATTAGCCAAGTATGTTTTGCAACATACGAGGAGTTTCATTTGTCAAGTCATGTTTCTGGTCAGGACACGTATTCAGACTGATTGTATTAGAGGGAACAGTGCAGGCAGGACAGAGCTATGCAAAGGCTAGGTGGATACAGCTGAGGGGGACTGATTGGCAGAAGGGTGGCAAAGTCCAGAGATAAAAAGACAAGAGGCTGTAAGATAAGGAGAGAAAAGGTATGAAGTGAGGAGCACGAGGAAAGGATATTGGTCAAAAGGAATGGGGAAATCTTCCCATTCACCGCATCCACTTCCATTTTGCCTGGATCCACCCATTGCTTGCCTGGCCTTGTCCTGCCCCCCAGCTCTCCTCTACTACAATCAGTCTGAAGAGGGGTCCCAACCTGAAACATTGCCTGTTGGTGGCCTCCAGAGGTGCTGCCTGGCATGTGGAGTTACTCCAGGATTTTTGTATCTTTTATAGAGAGAATACTCTTGGCATGATTCAACAAATAAGAGTTATTTCCAAGACATGGGCTCTTAGACCTTCCTGTATAATCTGTGGCACTCTATATATAGGAGTTATCTCTCAAGCAATTCTCTCAATTGTCTCAAGAAATAGGAACAAAGATGAATTGTTCTTTCATCTACTATCTGAAACCAGTCCAACACTTCATATTTGATATTCCTCTTACAGAAGATATCTGAACGCTGTCAGGAATTAGGCAACAGTCATGTTGAACCCCAGCTGCTGCCCTGAATCGCAGCCCAAGGTCATAGCCTATTCTATTTCTTGAATCGGATGCAAAGGACCTATCTCCCAGACCTTGCCCACCCAGGGATGGGGCGATGAGCTCTCGGCAGCCCATTGCTGAAACCTGGTGCTCAGAATGCTCGGATAGGTGATACAAGAAGGCAGAACTTGGCCTCCTGTCAACAATGTGAGGGTTTTCAATACAGTATATCAATTATTCTAGGCTTTGAATCCAACAATGAACACTAAAAAGGTTTTGCAAACAATTCCAAAAAAGAAAAACACATTATCTAATTTAGATTAATTTTGGACTAATTTTAGTTAGCTAAAATGCACTGAAGTACGTACACCTTAATGAAAATACAAAAGAAAGGAAAGACACTTCACGTTTAAAAAGACACTTGACCTTCCCCATTATCCTGGGGCAAGAATTTTTATTGAAATGAATGGTGCTCCGATCCCATTCTGGGTCAAGCAAGCATGGAATTAGAGGGTCAGATTCTCTCTTGTGAATCTAATGGATCACCGCAAGACTGAGCATTAGAGTGGAGAGAAGGATGCAGTGATGTTTGTCAGTCAGTAGGCCGCGGAATGCAAGCTGTCTACACAAATGTAGGATTCATACAAACAAGGAATTGCAGGTGCTGGTTTACAAAACAAGACACAAACTACTGGAGTAACTCAAAGGGTCAGGCAGCATCTCTGGAGAACATGGAAAGGTGACAATTCGGGTCACGGTCTGAAGAGGGTCCCGACCCAAAACATCACCTATCCATGTTCTCCAGAGATGCTGCCTGACCTGCTGGGTTACTCAAGCACTTTGTGTCCTCCATTTGGTACTTGTTCGGGTGTGGATGGGGATGAATGTGGATGGTCAATAGTCCTTTGCTTATTCTATTCTGGCAAGTTAAATCTTTCAAAATACCTTCTCTTAGAACAAACATGTGAACATTCATATCGGGAATACAAGTCGCCAGTCCCATGTAAGCCTACTGTCCCTTTGGATAAGATGTTGGTTGAGCTGATACCAATGTCAACTTCACCTTGTAATCTTTTGCTGCACTTTGCCAGTCCAGTGGGTCCGATTGTTATTGATCTGATTACGGTGCTACACTCAGCCCCTGCACTATCCTGTGGCTTCTCCTCCCTCCGGTGATGCCGGATGCATCCATTGCACTGAATGCTTTAACTCTGCAACTCATCTGCAAAGTCCAGGAGGACTGGCTGGGTCTCAGTGTGTCAGAGCTGCTGTCATCGAAGGCATCTTAAATACATTTAAACATGTCTGATATTGGATTTTAATTAAAGAAAAAATAATACTGAAAATTAGTTAAAGAACATTAAATTAATGTTAAAAAAAGCTAAATATAAATACAAAGTTTAGAATAAAGTAAAATTAAATATCTCATCGCACTCCCAAATATCTCACTGCTAATATCTCATTAGCAGTGAAGAAAGCTAATGAAATGTTGGCCTTCATAACAAGAGGATGTCAGTATAGGAGTAAAGAGGTTCTTCTGCAGTTGTATAGGGCTCTGGTGAGACCACATCTGGAGTATTATGTACAGTTTTGGTCTCCTAATTTGAGGAAGGACATCCTTGTGATTGAGCCAGTGCAGCATAGGTTCACGAGATTGATCCCTGGGATGGCGGGACTGTCATATGAGGAAAGATTAAAAAGACTAGGCTTGTATTCACTGGAGTTTAAAAGGATGAGGGGGGATCTTATAGAAACATATAAAATTATAAAAGGACTGGACAAGCCTGATGCAGGAAAGATGTTCCCAATGTTGGGCGAGTCCAGAACCAGGGGCCACAGTCTTAGAATAAAGGGGAGGTCATTTAAGACTGAGGTGAGAAAAAAACTTTTTCACCCAGAGAGTTGTGAATTTATGGAATTCCCAGCCACAGAGGGCAGTGGAGGCCAAGTCACTGGATGGATTTAAGAGAGAGTTAGATAGAGCTCTAGGGGCTAGTGGAGTCAAGGGATATGGGGAGAAGGCAGGCACAGATTATTGATAGGGGACGATCAGCCATGATCACAATAAATGGTGGTGCTGGCTCGAAGGGCCAAATGGCCTCCTCCTGCACCTATTTTCTATGTTTGTATGTTTCTATCCCAAAGTAGAGTGACCTTATCTATTGAATGGAGTCACTGCTTGCAGATCAATTGTGACTGATGTAGGGTTTGAAAGGATTCACGAGTTTGGAATTTACTTCAGTTCACATTTCCTTTATTACAAGCTGACATCAACAAGAGAGTCACTCATGTTGGAACAAATGCTCACTAACCCAAAGTTTCTTGCATTTTAATACTATTTCTTATCCATTTTTCTTCTCTCTCTATCTCTACCACACTTGCTCAGAGACAGCAGATAGAAAGGCTATGCTTTTATTACACTTTGCATTCAAGCAATGGCAGTGAAAATTGTTATCCAGTGAAATGAAGGTATATTTCAGGAAGGAGGGGATTTGATCCATTGTGTCCATGCTGCTTTATCGTATCACCCAGCCTTATCCCTTTTCCCTGGACAAACCTCATAGCCCCGAAGATCAGAACTGTTTGAATGGATAACCAAACATTTCTTGAACATGACATCTTTCAGAGCAGTTATTTTCCTTTTAATTTATGAAATGTAATACGGTTTTTCAATGAGATAAAAGTTAAAATTATCACAGGAAGCTTAAAACGCATTTAAGATTGTTGTCACTTTAATAAGCAGTTGCTCTGAAATTGAGAATAATTTGGTTCTATTCTGTATTTGTGGGTTCTGAGGTGGCTTATGAGGCACTTTGGGAACCATTGACTTCCACAAATGGGGAAGAAGGTATGTTTGTAGACTCTATAGGTAGTTTGTAAGTCCTGTTACTTATGCAGGCTTCTGAATATGCCATGTTGCTTGGAGTCAAAGTTCTCCATAACATCCTGATTGCCCTGTTCTCCACTTTCAGTCAAGTAGTATTTTGCAGTTATTCTTCAAGGGAGGCTTTCAGCACATCCTAGTATCGTAATCTAGGCTACATTGGTTTCCGCAGGATACCACAAGCTAGCCCTTGTTAAAAAAAGTTAAGATGCATGGGATTCAAGGCAGACTGGTAAATGAGATTCTAAAGTAGCTCAGGGGGAGGAGAGGGTGATGATTATTTGTTTTTTATGTAAGCTGTTACCACTGTGGTTCCAAAAGTGATCACTCAGTATCTTGCTTTTGTGTACATATTAATAATTTAGACTTAAATGTAAGAGTTATGAAAGACGTTTGCATGCAAAAAAAAAAATGGTTACACAGGGAACTGCAGATTCTGGGTTCTTAGGTAGAGCACAGTGGTGAAGTAATTCAGTCGTCAGGCAGCATCTATGGAAGACATGAATAGGTGATATTTCGGGTTGGGACCCTTCTTCAGAATGTTTGGAGTGGTCGTGGGTCAAAAATGGTTATTTGAATGAACAGGATAAAGGATTTTGACTTCAGGGGAAAAATGTAGTTGGTCTAACTGGCTAACGAGGCGGGTGCCTCTGCATTTTACTTTTACTTTAGGTAAAAGACTGTGCATTTATCTTATCTATTCCTCCCATGATCTTGTACACCTCCATAATATCACCCCTCATCTTCCTGCGCTTCAAGTAATAACAACTAGCCTGCACAAACTCTCCCGTTAGCTTAGGCCCTCGAGTCGTGGCAACAGATCAGTAGTGGAAACATATTGTTCTGTGGTGCAGAATATTGCAGCACCAGTCCATTTAGCAGGATACAGTGCACTATACTGTGATGAGAACAAGTGAATTAAAATATGTTATTAGCAGCACATAAAATATTGAGGCACTACAAACTGCAGATGCTGGAATCTGGACAAAACTCAGTGGGTCAGGCAGCATCTGTGGCTTTAAGGCTTTAATCCTGCAGTGTTTTCAGGTTTTAGCTGTGGTTTCGTAACAGCATTCTCATTTCTGAGTCATGTTTGCAGGTTTAAATGCAAACTGGACCAAGTAATTTAAACTGGCTCCTCGGTGGATTATTTTGTCATCATTGCACTCTTCCAGATTGATTAGTGAAAGTGTTCTGTTAATTTGAAGTTTATCTGTTCTTCAAAGTAAATGCAAAAATTCTAAGATATATTTTGAAGGCCAAGGGAGTTCTCTTTATCATTGTTTAATGATACAAACTCCAGTTGTTGGTGGAATCTTGCAGTGCAGATTGATTCACATTTCCTTATGACGCAATAGTAACTAATACTTAGAACAAATACAATGTAATACAAAGGAAATATGAAAATATCCTCTATGAAGATGATATGAAGATACGAAGATAATCCAGGGACATGAGTTGAGGTAAAAGAATAGCTATGATCTCATTTAAAGTATCAAGTAACCATATAATCTACTCCCAGTACGACTTGGGTTTGTGACTGGATGCTGGAGCTTTGAGTTATTCATGAAAGATCATGTATCAAAGCAAGTTCCTTTCTTTCATTTTAGTTTATTGTCACATGTACCGAGGTGCAATACAAAGCTTTTTGTTGCATGCTAACCAGTCAGCAGAAAGACAATACATGATTACAATCAATCAATTTATAGTGTATAGATACATGATAAGGGAATAATGTTTAGTGCAAGGTAAAGCCAGCAAAATCTGGTCAAGGATAGTCAGAGGGACATCAAAGAGGTAGATGGAGGTTCAGCACTGCTCCCTGGTTGTGGTAGGATGATCTAGTTGCCTAATAACAGCTGGGAAGAACTGCCCCTGAATCTGGTGGTGTGCATTTTCACACTTCTATACCTTTTGCCTGATGGGAGTGGGGAGAAGGAGTGGCCAGGCACATTCTGCCTTGATTCTTCTGCTGGCTTTCCCGAGGCGGCATGAGATATAAATGGAATCAATAGAAGGGATCCATCAGTATTTACCTCAGTGTCAATTACATGACCAGCCTTCATTTCACTTTAAAGTTTGCGCTTTTATCATTATACTTGCATGAATGAAAGACACCACTTCAAAAAGCATTTGAAACATATTGAGGTCATGAAAAGTTCAAGTTTGTTTCCTTTCCTTCACTCCCTTACTTCAACCCTTGCACAATCTCTTGCTCCCTGGCAAAATCACAGGTACAGCATAACGAAAACAGGCTGGAAGTTGTACAGTTTTCTAAAAAGTTATTGAAATGGCAGTACTCCGGCTGCAGTTCCCACACAGATGTGTGTGAGGTGGCACAAAAGTAGTCTTTTTTTCCCAGGGTGAAGGAGACTAAAATTGAAGGGCATAGCTTTAAGGTAAGAGGGGAAAGATTTAACAGGACCTGGGCATGACGGGTTATTCATACACAGGGTTCTGGGTTTTTGGAATGAGCTAACAAAGAGGAAGACTAGACTAGAGGAAGAGTTTATAGAATGTATTAGAGACGGGTTCCTAGAACAGTATGTCACAGAACCGACAAGGGGGGAGGCAATCTTGGATCTGGTCCTGTGTAATGAAGCAGGATTAATTAAAAATGTCATAGTTAGGGACTCGTTGGGAACAAGTGACCACAATATGGTCGAATTCCATATTCAAATAGAAGGGGAGCAGGTTGAAACTCAGGCTAGGGTGCTTAGTCTAAATAAGGGGGATTATGAAGGTATGAGGACTGAGCTGATCAAAGTTGACTGGGATAGCAGACTCAAGAATAAGACGGTACATGAGCAGTGGTGTACGTTTAAGGGTCTACTGTATAACCTTCAAGAAAAATTTATTCCTATGAAGAAAAAAAGGGGTAAGGGTAAGAACAGTCAGCCATGGCTCAGTAAAACTATAAAGGATAGTATTCGGCTGAAGGCAAGGGCATATAAGGTAGCCAGAGATAGTGGGAGGGTAGAGGATTGGGAAGCATTTAAAGGTCAGCAAAAAATAACTAAGAGATTAATTAAGACGGGGAAAATAGACTATGAAAGGAATTTAGCGAACAACATAAAAACTAATAGTAAGAGTTTTTATAGCTATATAAAAAGAAAAAGGGTGGCTAAGGTGAACGTTGGTCCATTGGAGGGTGAGACTGGAGAGTTGTTGGTAGGGAACATGGAAATGGCAAAGGCATTAAACGAGTATTTTGTATCAGTCTTCACCATAGAAGACACAAAAAATATTCCAATGCTGGATAAACAGGGGGCGGTAGGAATGGAGGAGCTAAATACTATTAAGATCACCAAGGAGGTGGTATTAGGGAAATTAATGAGACTGAAGGAGGATAAATCCCCTGGGCCTGATGGATTACATCCAAGGGTCTTGAGGGAGATAGCGGTGGGGATTGTGGATGCATTGGTGATAATTTTCCAAAACTCCCTGGAGGCAGGAACGGTCCCAGTGGATTGGAAAATGGCCAATGTAACACCTATATTTAAAAAAGGAAGTAAACAGAAGGCGGGTAACTATAGACCGGTTAGTCTAACATCGGTGGTGGGTAAAATGTTAGAGACAATTATTAAAGAAACACTAACGGGGCACTTGGATAAACATGACTTCATCGGACAGAACCAGCATGGTTTTGTGAAGGGGAAGTCCTGTTTAACGAATTTGCTCGAATTCTTTGAGGAAGTAACAACCCGGGTGGATAAAGGGGAACCGGTGGATGTGGTATACTTGGACTTCCAAAAGGCTTTTGACAAGGTGCCACATAAGAGACTATTGCTAAAAATAAAAAATTATGGGATTGGGGGTAATATATTAGCATGGGTAGAGGATTGGCTAACATATAGGATCAGAGAGTGGGGATAAATGGTTCATACTCGGGATGGCAACCGGTAACTAGCGGGGTTCCGCAAGGGTCGGTGCTGGGACCCCAGTTGTTCACAATTTATATAAATGATTTGGAGGAGGGAACCAAGTGTAATATATCAAAATTTGCGGACGATACAAAAATGGGAGGAAAAGTAGGGGATGAGGAGGATAGGAAGAGTCTGCAAAAGGATATAGATAAGCTAGGTGAGTGGGCAACAACTTGGCAGATGAAATTTAATACTAATAAATGTGAAGTCATTCACTTTGGGAAAAAAAATGATAGGGCAAGTTATTTTCTAAATGAGGAGGAGCTGCGTTGTAATGCAACGCAAAGGGATCTAGGGGTATTAGTACATGAATCACTAAAAGTTAGTATGCAGGTGCAGCAAGCAATCAGGAAGGCCAATGGAGTTTTGGCCTTTATTGCTAGGGGGATTGAGTATAAAAACACGGAGGTCTTGCTGCAGCTGTACACAGTATTAGTGAGACCACATTTGGAATACTGTGTACAGTTCTGGGGTCCATACTTAAGAAAGGATGTGCTAGCCCTGGAGGCAGTGCAGCGAAGGTTTACAAGATTAATTCCTGCAATTAGGGGATTGACATATGAGGAAAGGTTAAGTAGGCTGGAACTCTACTCTTTGGAGTTTAGAAGAATGAGAGGCGATCTCATTGAAACATATAAGATCGTGAGGGGCCTTGATCGGGTGGATGCACCGAGGATGTTCCCAATGATCGGGGAAACTAGAACTAGGGGACATAGTTGCAGAATAAGGGGGGGCTCTTTTAAAACTGAGATGAGGAAGAACTTCTTCACCCAGAGGGTGGTTAATTTATGGAATTCACTGCCCCAGGGAGCAGTGGAAGCAGAAACGTTAAATATATTTAAGACTAAAATAGATGGTTTTTTAGCTGCCAAGGGGATAAGGGGCTACGGGGAGAGGGCAGGGATATGGACCTAGGTATGGTTAGTATAGTAAGACCTGAGTGATCTCCTGGACAAGTGTCGATCGCCTGGATTGGGGTCGGAGAGGAATTTCCCGGATTTTTTTCCCGAATTGGACCTGGGTTTTTATCCGTTTTTTTGCCTCCCCCAGGAGATCACGAGGTTCTTGGGGTGGAGAGGGGTGATAGCGGTATAAAGGGGAGGGTAGTGTCTTGTGTTCTGTGTCTTGTGTCTACTGTTTGTGGGTAAGTGTGTCTGTTTAGTGTTCAGCCATGAGCGAATGGCGGTGCGGGCTCGACGGACCTGATGGTCTACTCTCGCACCTACTTTCTATGTTTCTATGTTTCTAAAGAAGATTGTAGAGACAGGTACAATTACAATGCTTAACAGCCACTTGGACACATACTTGGGACGAAAAGGTTTGGAGAGTCATGTGCCAAATATGAGCAAACAGCATTTGCTTAGGTCAATATGTTGGGCCAAATGATCTGTTTCCATGCTGTATAACTCTTTGAATCTATCTATGCACATTAATAAACAATGGGAGATAACGAGTGGGTAAAAGAGAAGCCTATTTTGGAGTTGAAGGATACATGGTAGCAGATCAGCTAATGTCTAGTTTGTTTTAAGCGACATGAAGCAGACCTCAACTTTCCAGTTCAGGCATACTTGGGTGAGGTTACCTCTCTTGAGTGCATTCAGGAATTTTCCACAGATTACCTAATTTAACTTCATTGCACATGCCCAATAGCCTCCATGGTCCTTGAGAAATCAGATTTGTTAATAGAATTTTTCTTGTGATTCCATGGAAGCTGTGGTCAGAACGATGGTTATCCATTCTGCCTAAATGTTCTTTTCTACCTTATTTGTTATACCTTAACATGTTATGACAGTGAAAGGTGAAGCAAATGTTCCATTGCGTGTCAGTGGTGATATGTGATGAGATCCAGTTAAGTGGCTTGTGCAACAATATTACTCATGGGTGCACATTACATCATTGCATACATTTCATTCCATTTGCAAAGCATGATTTGCTTTTGATCTTTTTTAACCAGAATTATGCATTCTGTTCATAGTTCTGTTTGAAAGTCTGAGCAGAATCCTGTCATTATCTCCTTGTTAAAGCTGAGGGCCAGTCCAATGTGGAAAATATAACCAGTAAAGCCTTAAATGTGAGATTAATTAAATAAACTCAGAATATAGAACAATGGCTGTTTTATTTACTACACCAACGCTAGTCAGCATGGATGGTGAACACAAAGTGTTTGAGCAACTCAGCGAGTCAGGCAACTATTTAGAGGTGTTTTGGGTCGGGACCCTTCTTCAGACCAAAAAAAAAACTTTCTATGCACATAGTCAACATGGAGATGAGTGGAGCAACTGAAAGCTAAATTCACAATGGATGTTAAAGAACTTGGTGGAAGTTAAAGAACTGCACAGATTGAAATGTGACGTTAATACCAGTTACTCATTTAAAGTAACCCATGAAAAAGTTACCCCTCAGGTTCCTATTAAATCTTTCCCCCTTCACCTTAAACTTATGTCCTCAGGATGTTAAATAACTCTGAGTGGATGTTGAAGAACTGTACAGCTTTGTAATGTGACATGAATATATTTCCTCTTTTAAAGTAATGTATGGCCATTTCCTTTTCAAGATTACCTATTTTCTTATAAATTATTGTCTGACAGAAGTCTTCTAGAACTTGGTGTATATTTTTCTCTTTGTTATTTAACATCCACTCTGATTTTTATTTTCAGTTGCTCCACCTATCTTCAATTCCAACCTGATTATTCAAGATTTGAAGGTGCTCTTTAAATGTGGAACTTTCAAAATGTTAATAAAAGCCATTTTTGGGGATGAGGTGGGAGACTGGAAAAGCTTTGCGTTCACCCAGAGCAAAGGCTTCACTTTTGTTGGATGAGAGAGTTAGTTGAACCAAAATGTCATTTGTAAATCCTAACGAGAATTTATGCTGTCTATTGTCCTTTTGATAGGATGTTTTTCATATTTCATGCCCTCTTTCAAAGGACATCTGAACATATAGTAACAATGAGAAAAGCACAGCCCAACTTTGAGGCTGCAGTGTTGGAAAACTGCCTTGAAATCTGGTGTTTTACAATGCAGTATACTATTGGCAGCAGAGTGGCACAGTGGTAATGTTGCTGCTTTACAGGGTCAGAGACCCGGGTTCAATCCTGACCTCGGGTGATGTTTGTATGGAGTTTGTACGTTCTCCATGTGACCATGTGAGTTTTCTCCGGGTGCTCTGGTTTCTTGCTAAATTCCAGGCAAGGTTTTAGGTTAATTGCCTTCTGTAAGTTGTCCTTAGCATGAAGGATATAAGTAATGTACAGGTGATCATTAGTCATAAATTGAAGGGACTGTCATTCTTCGATTTTGTCCTTCTTATCTTTGCTTTCACGTTCTTCCATGGCTTTGAATATCTCAGTCTCAGTCTGGGTAACTTTCAATCATTCATAATCTTTACTTCTCCAACTTTGGTTCTATAACTCTTCCATTGGTGGGCATGTATTCTGTAGTTTAGGCCAAAATAAATTAAATTTTGGCACTGAATCTCTCAGCCTCCGCACCTTGAACATTCCTTAAAAAAAATCTCCGCTCGAGTGCCTTCTAACATGGCTCTGTGTAAAATTAGGTTGTGACCACTCTTCTATGAAGTGTTTTGTTATATTTGATGGATGACAATGTAAGTAGTCATTGTAGCTGTTGTTCTGTCTCCATTTGGGATTTATCTCAAGTTTTGCCGTCCTTAAGGCAACAAATTGATGACAGTAGTTTCCCATTATTATCACAGGCAATTCTACAAGGTTTCTCGAGCTGGTTTTTCATCACAGTATGATTCCCAATCCCAGCACAGTATTTCTCAATGCAGTTTACACTTCCCTCTAGCCACTGCCTTTCCAGAAACAGAGATAACCTTTAGCTGTGCTAATGCAGGGAAGCCACTTGTTCCTGGATGTGAGTTCTCTATTTTAGTACACAGGCATGAATAATTCCATCTATTTTGCTCTTTTTATTCCCAAGCAAAATATGGCTGTAGCTATCTGCTTGACACTAGTGAGTCAACCTAAAACATAATATATTGGCTTTGGGAGATCTCGAGGATTCACTGGATGAATGCAACTTTATTATTTTGCGGACAAATACAATTTGGTATTTCTTGCTGTTTGAGTTAACAAAATTCATTCTGCTGCATCCCAGATTTTTAGTCTTTGGAGATGCAGCATTATTCAGCCCATCGAGTCCATGCCAACCAGCAACCTGCACTAATCTGCACAAACCATTTTACAATTTACCAAAGCCAATTAATCTTTTAACCTGTATGTCTTTGGAGTGTGGGAGGGAACCGGAGCACCCTGAGAAAACCCATGCGGTCGCAGGGAGAACGTGCAAACTCCATGCAGACAGCACACGTAGTCATGATCAAACATACGTCTCTGGTGCTGTAAAGCAGCAACTCTACCATTGCCCCACTGTGCCCCCCTCACAGTTTTACAGTAGTTTTGTTCTACATAAGTCTTGTATAATTTCTGTAGCTGCTTTTGTTCAAACCTTCCAATATTTTATGTCATACGATATTCTCTACAATGTGAGAGGAATTTTATGGTTGGCTGCATTCATTAGAGCATGAACCTGTATAACCAAGACCTATCTGAAATAATATTTGATTGTATTGGTAGTACTAATGGCTGCAATTATTGAGTTAGCTTTAATGCTTCTTGTGGAAAACCTTCACATCGTTTCACTTCTTGATGCAACATGGAAAAATAACAAAACAATTCATATTAGTACAGGCAAAGGCGGCACAGTGGCACGGCGGTAGAGTTGCTCCCTTTCAGCGTCAGAGCCCCGGGTCCTGGGTTTGATCCTGACTACGGGTGCTGTCTGTACGGAGTTTGTATGTTCTCCCCGTGACCTGCATGGATTTTCTCCAAAATCTTCGGATTCCTCCCAAACTCCAAAGACGTACAGGTTTGTTGGTTGATTGGCTTGGTATAAATGTAATTTGTCCTTAGTGTGTGTAGGGTAGTGTTAATGGATTTGCTGGTCGGTGCGGACTCGGTGGGCCAAAGGGCCTGTTTCCGCGCTGTATCTCCAAACTAAACAAAGATGTGATTTTCTTTTCTGTCAGTGCATTTGTGGTTACTGCAATAATATAAAAAACAGAAAATCTTTTTCAGATTGTAGTCACTGCTCTCCATTGTGGACTCTGCATAGGCTTTCCATGTATCTCATTTACTCTCTGCAGGTTTTTAAAGGGCTCTTTAATGGAGGTGATCTGAACTCTGAACACAGAAGTGTTAAAACACACTCCTCCAGATTCAGGGACAGTTTCTTCCCAGCTGTTATCAGCGATCCATAGTACCACAACGAGAGAGCAGTTCTGAGCTGCCATTCTTCCCATTGGAGACACTCAGACTACCTTTTATCAGACTTTATCTTGCATTACACATTATTCATGTTATTCCCTTCATCTCATTCTGTACACTGGATGGCTTGATTGTAATCTTGTACATTCTTTCTGCTGATTGAATAGCAGGCAACAACAGCTTTTCACTGTACCTCAGCACATGTGACAATTAACTAAACTAACTAAATTAATTACATTTCCCAATTTTTTAAATGCAATGACACAACATTTCTATTCATCTCTTCTTTGCATGTGATAGCATGGATGTACTTGCGGCATCATTTATTTTAGGATTATGGAGCTCTCTGTGTAATCCATCATAGTTCAAGCAATCTCATTGACACCACACAGCGCCGCGATAAGGAGAAAATCATGGGCCACAATTCATTGTCAAAATAACAGTGAGGTGAATGGAACGCGCTACGATTCACATATAAAGACTAGAGAAGTCAGAAGAAGAGACAGATAACTGCAGAAGTCCACAAGGTGACTGTTAACTTGGAGACACAAGAGACTGCAGATGCTGGAATCTGGAGGAACAATCTGCTGGAGGAACGCAATACATTGTGCAGCATCCTGCGGGACTACAGGATTTGTTGATGTGTTTTGAAATTTTGCATCAGATGTTGCTCAAACTGCTGTGTTCCTCCAGCAGATTGTATGTTGCCAGCGAACTTGCCCTACCAGCTTTGAAAAAAATCAGTTTCAGTTTAGTTTATAGTCACGTGTATGAAGGTAGAGTGAAAAGCTTTTGTGTGCTATCCAGTCAGCAGAGAGACAATACATGATTACAAGCAAACCACTTGCAGCATATATAGCAATGTCACAAAATTTTGAGATTTAAAAAATCAAGTCTGCAATTTATCCCCAGATAAAGCATAAAAATAAGTTTAATTTGATACCTAATTCAGTTTTATATCTTCAGTATTAAAAAAGTTATGGCCATTTTCATACTCGGTAATTAGCATCTTGTTCCCTATTGCTTTTCCATTGACTGAACACAAAAGCTGTGATCGTGGACAGTCAAAAGCCCATAACTTTCTTAAAAT
This sequence comes from Amblyraja radiata, assembly GCF_010909765.2. Taxonomy (NCBI): domain Eukaryota; kingdom Metazoa; phylum Chordata; class Chondrichthyes; order Rajiformes; family Rajidae; genus Amblyraja; species Amblyraja radiata. The sequence continues at coordinate 21,717,795 of NC_045982.1, read as the reverse complement.
TCAAGAGAACTGAATGAAATTTTCAGTTATTATAGATTGAAGCATTCTGAAACAAATGTAAAATATCTTACTTGGATGACCCGAAATTAAAGCATATAATTAGTTAATTACCTAATTGTAGCTAATTACAAAATTGACCGTTGTGACGGAAATAGTAATAAACACCCAGACTGCCTTGAAAATTCAAAAATGGGATATTCTCAAGATCAGAACTTTAATATTATTGTATTATATGCTGTAAATCCATAACAGATAGGTAAATAAATTACAATTTCTAGCAATAGACCAAGTCTTTATGGAGAAGATCAGTTGCTAACTGGTACATTGGCATATCGTAATCAGTAGCACCATCATACTCCTCAGATTGTAACCAATAAGCAACTCGGTACACCTTTTTTTCCTCAACTTTTCAATTTTGGCATTGTAAACTACAAGTTTTTGCTCTTCACACCACACATGACATGCCTTTCTGCCCACTACTTTCCCTTTAAGAATGTCTTGTAGGTTCCATTTCTTAAGAAAAGGATATATTTTTTAAATAGCCTAAGTATCCAAATAACAAACTAATCCCAATTCACACAAGAATTCACAATATAACATGATTTTTAAATCTCACTGTCATGAATTTATATGCCAGATGGAAGGAATTTAATGTTTAATTCCCATAAATTAATCCAGAAACATCCACTCAAAATATAATCAAAATTATTGTTTTTTTGCACAATACATTTGACTCAAACTGTTGTGTATATTTAGTTTAAAAATAATGATCATGGAGAGAGAATAACACAAAAGATAGAAAATTTAGACTGCTTATGACATGATTGCCCCTCAAAAATTAGAGTTTTAATCATCTTGCGAGTGGGTGATTCTGGAACGCGATCGATTTGCAGTGAATTTGAACCCCATATTGGCTGGAAAAACACTGCCGGTTTGTATGGAGCCCAAATAACATTTTCGCAACGTAAAATTAGATTAAAACCATCCCTAGAAGCAAGATTATATGTAAAATAGACGACACCTGTGTTTTGTCCCGTTTTAGCGATCCGTCACATTGTAGGCGTTCAGGGCGTTAGGAGTCGCTTTTTATTTTAATCCAATTATTAAATTGTCCAGCGAATTTAAAAAAAAAATTCTCCGGGAACGGAAGTCCGATCGATTTTCCTTCATCAACTAGCAGCCCGAGGAAATCTGCCTCCGAGAAGCAGTATAAACCTGGATTTTAATCCCCCCCCCCCCATCAAAGGCGCCAAAGTTGTGCGCATGGCCAGAGGCAGAACTGCAGCGCCGCTGAAGGTAGGTATTGTAACATCGCTGACGTATAGAAACATGATACGGGAATAACATTTAGTGCAAGTTAAAGCCAGCAAAGTCTAATCAAGGATAGTCCAAGGGACACCAATGAGGTAGGTAGCAGTTCAGCACTGCTTTCTAGTTGTGGTAGGATGATTCTATTGCCTGATAACAGCTGGGAAGAAACTGTCCCTGAATCTGGAGGTGTGCTTTTTCACAAATGGGTTGTCTTACCAGTACCTGTGCTGAATGGCACAAAGTAGCTGTAATTATTTGGTGGATATGAATCAAGCTTGCAAAGGAATTTGAATTTTGTCATTTTGAATCGAAACATCATTTTAACAACATATAAATAATGATCACCTTCTATCAATCTTATGAACAATGAAATTTATTGGGCATGAAAGAGTATGAAGTCAGTTGTTCATTTAATCACATCAATCACCATGTATTGCATTTGAGCATTTTTCCAACATAAATCGAAGGTCATGGCTTCAGAAAATGACTCATTTGGACAATCCACACAAAGAAAACAAGGAGCACAACCCCTTGACAATTTGAGTTCTTCATTTATGGTACTTTTAAAATGCAGGGTTAACTAGGACTTAAGGGCCTGTCCCACGATGCAAGTTCACCCAAGAGCTCTCCCGAGTTAAAAAAAAAAACAAACTCGTGGTAAGTACATAGAATGTACGTTGGACCTCGTGGATGTCCCGTAGTGGATCGTAATGCGAACGGCAGGTACTTGGGAAACGTGGAAACTCTTGGACATTTTTCACAGTGTTGAAAAAACTTCACGGGTTACCGCGTTTCCCGAGTGCCTTCCATTAGCATTACGAGCTGCGACACGGCATCCACGAGGTCCTACGTACCCGCTACTTACATACCACGAGTACCACGACCAAGGGTGCTGTCTATACGGAAATAATACGTCCCTGTGACCCCATGGATTTTATTTCCCCTTGTGTGTTGTTTGCCAAAGTGGAATAACATTGATGTGCGGGTGATCAATGGTCAGTGTGGACTCGGTGGGCTGAAGGGCCTGTTTCTGCGCTGCATCACTAAACTCTAAACTCAATGTGGTGACTCTACCTGCTAGCATTTTCAGCAACTTGTCATACAGAAGATATAAAATTCTAAAATGTACAAGGGCATGCCTCACTAAAGAAAAATTAACACAATCACTCTGCTGCAGTGAATTATGGCCCATTAACTTTTATTTCTGAATTCTCTTCCTCATTGCAATTGCAAGAAAAAATATGCAGTTCCTACTCCTACTTTAAGATTCATGATAACTCACAAACCTCTATCTTTAAGCAGTCTGGCTTTCCATTTGCACTGTACTAAGTCCCCTGCTATTTGCACCACACTATCCCAAAAGGCAGTATTTCTGTATTCTAACAACTTGTACTTAATGGTTATTAATAGTTCTAGGCACTTTTCAGTGCTGTCTAATCTTGATGTGCAATAGAAATCCCGCTTTTAAAGCTTACAATGTTAAAGCTTTTCTGTTGTATTTTTCTTTTGCAGCTAGAGCCCAATCATTTTAATTTTACTTAATTTGGCTTTTGAATATTTTTGGCAACTTAACAGAATTGCATAATTTCTTTTTGAATTTCTGTTTCTTAATTTCAATTTCTTAGCATGGACAGGTTTTCTTTACTTTTCACCAGTCTTTACTTAATATACTGCAATACATGGTTAAGTATTTTAAAGGCACAGGCAATTGCTCAGTCTATGCACCAGAGGGTGCTTCACTTGAAATCGATCGATGAGCTGATGTGCTTGGTGGTACAACACAGGGATGTTAACATTATTGCAAGCACAGAGCATATTTGACCATCACTTTAATGCATTTTCAGCAAAGCTTTGGAAATTTACAGAGACACAAAATATTTTTTTGTTTTATTTTGTGAAATAATCCTGAGTGAACCAGGGAAGGGGACATATTTAACATAGAACATAGAACAGTGCAGGACACGAACGAGCCCTTTGACTCACAATGTTTGTGCCGAACATGATGCCAAGTTAAACTGATCTCATCTACCTATGGATGATCCATGTCCTTCTTTTCCTTGCACCGCCGTGTGCTTATCTCAAAGCCTCTTAAACACCACTATCTTATCTGCCTCCACCCCCAACCCTGCCAATGCGTTCCAAGCCCCTCACACTCTATAAAACAAACTTGCCCCATACATATCCACTAAACTTTTCCCCTCTCACTTTATAGCTATGCCTTCTTGTGTTGGACATTTCCACCATGGGAAAACATTCTCACTGTCTACCCCATCCATGCCTCTCATAATTGCATACACTTCTATCAAGTCTCCCCTCAACCTCGACATTCCAGAGACAACAATCCAGATTTATCCAGCCTCTCCTTGCAGCTGATCGCCTCTAATTCAAGCAATATTATGGTAAACCTCCTCTGTGCCCTATCCAATGCCTCCACGACCTTCCTGTAATTGGGTGAGGGGAACTGCACACAATAATCCAAATGTGGCCTAACCAAAGTCTTCTTAAACTTCTGGATCAGCCTACCACGAGGGTCTTTATCAGAAGTCTTACTGAAATCCATGTATACAACATCCACCACCCTATCTTCATCAATCTCCTTTGTCAAAAAACTCAATCAATTTGGTGTCATTTTTTTGGCATGCATTAACCAGAACTTAGATACACCTAGGAGATTTACTGGAATCTATTGCCCTTTTTCCTAATTTCCAAAATTATTACCACATATGCTTATGCCAATTGGCTGTACCAGACAACAAAAATAATTTCTGTATGAGGCAGTGTTTTGGCACATACTTGAGACAAATGCTATTATGTCTTTGTTACAATGTTGCCTCATGCATTTAGTTGGATTTAGAATTCTTTCATTCTTAATTAAATTTAGAAAATGATGAATGAATGTCTTTTGACAGCTAAACAATGAATATTTTCTCAAATGTTGGCTCTAACTCCCAAATGTTTTTCCTCTTATGCAGAGAAAGAAAATATACCCACCCACAATTGAAAGAAAGAAAGTAATATGATCAGATGCTCTAATACATTTCACGGAAAGTAAAGCATTACTCTTTGTAAAATTCTTTCAGGTAGCCTTCAATCTCATGACCTGTTGCATGAAGGTGCAGATCACGAGAGTATTGCTTTTGTATGTTCTTCATACATACATATGTTTTAGTTGTTTAAAGGGGCCTCGGCAAGTCAAGTATTTTGCAAAAACTCTCTTTGGGTTATAAAGGTACATTCAGTTAGTGTTGCTGAAGTTATGAAGCACCAACATTTTGCAACGGTAGTTTAATGTTGAAATTATTGCATGAGATGCCTGTGTTTCTGTTCACTGGAAAGATTGCCACTTGACCCCCTGTGTGTGGAATATGAAGACCATAGAATTGAGAGTGTGCCTGTGCCAATGTACTTAAGCTATATGCAAGGGAACACATTGCATGTACATTACAGTTCAATTAGTACTTAAATAAATAACAGACAAAAAAGCAGTTGTACTGAAATCAAATTCAATCATTATATTCTGATAAAGGCTTTGAATTAATCTGATTAGTGTATACTCAACACACTTCTGATTCTTAGATTACTGAATCCAGTTCCAAATTTTATTAACTTAAATTTAATACAGGTTGACCATGGATTTTCCGGCACACTCGGTTCCAGATCATTATTATTTTTTGAGCCAACAGAGGTCACGTGATAATGAAACAATAATACACCCCTGCCCCGCTACTGACACCCTTCCCATGTCTCTAAAGCATATGGAGTGCCAGAAACTTCAATAAAACAAATATAAAATGTAAACTGAATGTGAATGGAATGACCTGCCTACCCATCCCAGGTTCCCACCATCTCCCCGGCCATTTAAAGTCCTCACAATGCCACCTGTGGCAGCTCAGGTAATTTCAACTGAGCACTGGTAATTTTGTGTGGAAAGGAACTGCCGGTGCTAGTTATACACCGAAGATGGACACCAAATGCTGGAGTAACTCAGCAGGACAGGCAGCATCTGTGGAAAGAAGAAATGGGTGACTGTTTGGGTCAAGACCCCTGCAGCCCATCCCTCTGAGTTACTCCAGGATTTTGCGTTATCTTCACATTATTTCGACCAGATTATAGGGGTGGGCAGACCATCAGATGCCGGAAAATTGGTGGTCAACCTATATTATAAATGGGCACTGCATAGCTATTAAATATGTTGAGGGTAGGAAACGGAGCAGAAGGCTGGTTTAGAAACCCCATATATAAAGGTTTTGAAGTTTCAGAAGGTGCAGGGTGCAGCTGGTAGAGCCATTGTCACACTGCTCCAGCGATCCAAGTTCAATCCTGCCCATAGGTGTTGTCTGTGTGTAGTTTGCGTGTGACCACATGGGTTTGTTCCAGGCTCTCTGATTTCCTCATACATCCCAAAAATCATGGGTTGTTGGGTTAATCGGCCACTGTAAATTGTGCAACGTAAATTGCCCTCCGTTTTAAGGCAAGAATCAGAAAGGGAGGTGATGGGAATGCACAAAGGATGAAAAATAGCATTCGTTAAATTCACGTTTGTTGACTCAGATGCAACTCATTTGGGCCAAAGTATCTATTTCTGCATTGGATGATGATGATTTGCTAAAGATGGGGCAGAATTTGGTGATACGGGATAGAAAACTGTACGCACTGTATCATTGCTATGTTGAACATGTCTAGCTCTGCCTCAAGAATTCAATAATGTCACTTCATCCTTGACAACTGGATTGAAACTAAGAATAATTGTTATTTTGGACTGTTGACACATAGTCAATATTTTCTTCTGTTTGGCAATGACAAAGAAATTGTCAGCATTTCTTGTGTGATTCACATGTCCTTCCAGCATGCCACTGCCTGGTTTACCTTGTTTGCATAGAAATTACAATACAAAATACTGACCATTTATCTCATCAGATCTATGCTCGTGGCATGTCCTCTACTTGAGAGCGCTCCCACCATATATATCATGCTTCAGAATCATACTGTTTGATGTTAGTAGTTAGTACAGGACAATGGGTGGTTCAAGGAAATGTACAGCATTTGCTCAAGGACATTAATCTCACTCCCAGGTTCATCATTAGGAAAGAGTGCCAAGTACAGTCTATCATCAGTCATGAACAAGCAACTATCAATAGGACTGGGGCCTCATCTGGTATACTCTTCCACTTACTTAGAGGGAGCTAGGCTAACCATTAATCTCTGCCTTGCTGTTGCTCACTTTCACTTATTATTTCCCAGGAGTTTGACTCCAACTCTTTTGTTCTTGTCCTTCCTTTGTTCTGCTTTCCTGCAAGATTATCTTTTCCATTTTTCATTTCCAGCTTTAAGGCAGTGACCAGGGGACTGGTGCAAGGACAGTGAAGGAGTTACAATCTGTCCAGTCCCCAATGTAACTTTAGTGCTGAAGCTACGGGTATTCTGAGGAGAAATTAAAATTGTTTAAGAAGGAATTGCAGATGCTGGAAAATCAAAGGTAGACAAAAGTGCTGGAGAAACTCAGCTGATGAGGCAGCATCTATGGAGCAAAAGAAATAGGCAACGTTTCGGGCCAAACCCCTTCTTCAGACTGTAAGATTAAAAGTACTTCTTCAAAAGTAAAATTGGATTTTTTTGCAGTTTGTGCCACTTGTGTCCAGTGATTGAACAAGCGTTCTTCAGGAGACAATATTTGGAAATATGGGTTATGATATGATTATTAAATGTGAGGCAACCGATTGTTCCTAGTATACAGAATGGGCTCACTTTTGCTTTGGTAAGCAGGGCAGCATGGCGGCAACATCTTTGAAGATCTTTTCTACACTCTTTCCACCTTAATGGCATCTTTCTCCAACAGGGTGACCAGAACTGAACACAATACTCTCACATGTAGTCTTACCAATGTCTTCTACAACTGTGACGTAATGTTCCAATGTCAACCCTCAGTTCCCTGACTGATGAAGCTCAGTCTGCCAATAGCCTTCTTCACCATCCTATCTAGCTTTGATGCCACTTTTAAGTACCCTCTGTTCTACAACACTCCCTAGGACACTACTATTCACAGTGAAGGTCCTGGTTTGACTTCCCAAGATGTAACATCTCACCTGTATTGTACTCCATTTGCCATTCCATGGCCCACATGCCCAGCTGTTCAAGATCCCACGGTAATTCTTGATAAATCATCTTCACTATACGATACCACCCACTTTAGAGTGGAGAAAATGATCAAAACTAAAATGTTCGAATTCAACTGAGAGACACTTTTAAAATAATCTTCTTTAAGGTACATTACCTTATAAATAAAATTTAACAAAGGAATACTTTTGTTTGGTAAACTGGGCATATACTGTATGAGCATGTTAATATGGAACACAATTCTTTTCTATTATCATCAATCTTTTATTTCCTGACACTTTTTGCTGCATGGCGTATTTGTAATAATTAGATCCTGCGTGTTTACAAGGCAATTTAAGTGCAGGTAATCTTTTGAAATCTGCTGTCTTTTCAAAATTTAGGATTGTTTGTGTTTCTTCGCCATGGAGATTTCAACTACACCAAACACACTTGACAGATGACATTGTAAGCCACTCTTAAGTGACATTGTAAATTAGGCCTCTGCCTTAAGGTACCAATTACATCACAGGTTGCTGGTGATGATGTATCTGCAAAAGAGATGTTAAGAAAGGACTGCCTGATAGAAGCAGAAGCCAATGATGATAATTACTGAATTGCTTATCATTTCAGCAGCAACTTACATCCAAAATACAAACTGCTTGGATTGATCTTCAGTCTTGTAGATAAAGTGAAAGGAACAGAACATTGTGTTTTCTTCAGTTTGAAGAAGGGTCTCGACCCGAAACATCACCCATTCCTTCTCTCCAGAGATGTTGCCTGTCCCACTGAGCAACTCCAGCATTTTGTGTCGATCTTTGTAATGTACCAGCACCTGCAGTTCTTTCCTCTACAGAAAATGGTGTTTTTGAGATCACCTTTAAGACTTTGGAATATAAATCCTTTTCAAGGCCAGACGGAGCCATCACATCAACTCCACAAAACTGCTGAAAACATTCAGTCTCACCCCTTACTTAGCTGGCTGAGAGAGCTTTGCAAACTTATCAATATTTCACAGAAACATAGAAAATAGGTGCAGGAGTAGGCCATTCGGCCCTTTGAGCCAACACTGCCATTCAATATGATCATGGCTGATCATCCAAAATCAGTACCCCGTTCCTGCTTTCTCCCTATATCCCTGGTTTCTGTTAGCCCGAAGAGCTATATCTAACTGTCTCTTCAATACATCCAGTGAACTGGCCGCCACTGCCATCCGTGGCAGATAATTCCACAGATTCACAATTCTCTGGATGAAAATTTTTTTCCTCATCTTTCTATATTTCATAATCATTTAATAGAAAATGCATCAAATTGTTGCAATAATGACATTCGTGAACCATGTTCCTTCCAATTGTGTGTCAAACTAGTACTAATCCCGAGTCAAGAGTGGTTAATTGTCATATGTACCAAAATGGAATCATGACATTGCGACTTGCAGCAGCATGATAGGTTTGTGAACACAATGCTCAATAAATAAACAACAACAAAAAGTTCAATAATTAAAAAGAAACTCAATATGATGCAAAACCAAATAAATGTCCAACGTCCTAGCGTAACCTGGACAGCTCGTTGTTCAAAGTTTAGTTGGCGTTTGGAGTGTTCACTAGCCTGAAGAAGCTGTTGCTTAACCTGGAGGTTACGGTTTTCAGACTCATATACGTTCTTCCGCAGCCAGGCAGGAATTATCTCCTTCACTGTGAAAGAACTTTCGGGGGAAACAAAGTATGCAAAAGCGGACACTCAGGCATTTGAAGGCAATTGAAAACTATTCAAACTGATGAGTTTCAAAATCTGTTTTATGAAAAAAATTAAAGACCAAATATTTATAAAAATAAATGAGTACTCAAAATGTTAAAAATATCTAATTTGACCGGTATTTACATTGGTCCCCAACAACTATTCTCTTCTGTGAAAGATGATGGAGAAGTTGTCCCTGATGTATGTCCAGCCTTTTGCAGGATATTGGTGTTGATTGCAACCAGTAGTTGGTGGACAATTGTTTCTACTTCCCACTGTAATGTTGGCCTTGAGGACTGTTGTGACAATAGCCACAGCTTGTTGCAGCTTCGGGATGGGAAGAAATGCCTAGGTTGCTGACAGTTATGTGGAGAGATCCCAATGTTACCCTGCTGAATGTAGGCCTGTAGATTAATTCCAGATATGTTTAATTATCAGCATTTAATTAAGTTTGAGTTTATTAGAAGATAATGTCTAAGCTATGCTCAAGGTAGTTTGTGTACTGTTAAAATATTGCAGTGTTTACTTGCAGGAGACGATTAATTATTTAAAAATTCTCTGTTTGTATTCAGGGCAATGCTGATCAGATTTGTTTATAACCTTTTAGCTAACTTGAAACAATGACTGCATGCATAAAATTCAGAGGCAGATTTTAAGTGCGTCCCAGTTCATATGCTCTCCCTTGACCTTCTTCCCTTTGAGTAAAGAAGACATAAAGAGCAGTGACATTGTGAGCAATGGAAGCTGAAATTGATCAGAGATTTATATCAGAGTCAACCGCTGTGAAATGTTTTCAAAATGGTTGAGCAGGAGCAAATGTCTTCAGGTCAATGCATGTCACAAGTCTAAGTTTAAAATGTCATCTTCTTTAAATGACTGAGTTGCTGTTCCATTTTACAAGTCACTTCGCTGAAAGGAAATGAACTTTATTATAGAGTAGTGTAATTAAACATCAGGAATGTGAATCAATTATGTTTGAGCTATTACCTGTGGTGCAAGGAAGTTTGCTAACCCTGTTTCCTGCCTTAAATGACTGATCGTCAAACTATTAAAAATTTTGGATAGTATTTACAGTTAAATATCAATTTTTCCATGCACATTAATCACCAATGTGCTTTATAAGGGAGCTATTGTCAATTTAACTGGGTAGCACACGGTGGCGTAGCAGTAGAGCTACTGCCTTAAGCCCCTGTCCCACTTGGGCGACCTCCACCGCAACCTCTGGCGAGTTTGCACGCGACCCATAGTCACGGCAAGGTCGCCACGAGGTGGTAGGAGGTCTTCGTCACTCTCCTTCATGGCCAAGAGTGGTCTCCGTGTAGTCGAGGCTTCATCTAGGTCGCGGCATATTTTGAAAGATGATAAAAATTGACTGCGACTAAAAATAAGTCGCCATGGGAAAAATCAATATTTTTAGTTGTAGTTCTAGTCGAAGCCAGTCATAGTAGGTCGTGATGCTAGTCAAAGGTGGTCGAAGGTAATAGCTCCGGGGTGAAAAAAAAGGTCAGAAGAAAAAAAGGTGATTTAAACAGCAGAACGTCACCTTTTTCACTCAAGTGCATGTTCATTCAGAGCTGGAGAGTTTTTGGAGAGAAGACGTGTTTTAGAGATGGCAGCAGCGCAGGGGGAGGGCACAACCCTAAAAAAAACCTGGCATGCAGGTGTTGCTCACCCAGGAGGAAGAGTGGCAGGAGGTGATGCTATAGGAAGTGATAGTACAGGAGGAGGTAGCCCTGCATGAGAGACCCCTGGAGGAGGAGACCAGGGTGGTAGTATCTGTCCCCACCACCACCCCATCCTTCACTGCCTCATTTGAAGGCAGCAAAGCAGCCCTTTCTCCTGTGTCTGACACGGCATCAGAGGCAGATGCCCCATTGGTGGTGAGGGAGGGCTGGAGGAAGTTTATGCCCCACACCTTCACCAGGCAGCAGGAGCGGGACCTTGAGGAATGGTTCCAGCAGAATGCCATCCTGTACGAAAAGGAAAATGAGGGGTACAGGGACAGGGACAAGAATGGCAAGCTTGCCATCCACTGCCCCACACGAGTCCTTAAAGTTCCATCTTTTGTCAAAGCCCAGCGCCACTCACTTCCAGTCATCTGGTGTACTGGGACAGTCCATCACATCATCTCCATTCACCCATTGAGACCTCTTTTTGTGCTTCCTCGTCACCCTTGCTCTTCCCCTACTGCCTTTCTTAAAAGGCTGCTGAAGCAAAAGGGCTACTGCAAACAGCAGTAGTTGTATTATTACTAACATCCTCCAAACTAGTTCCTTCCTTGCTTGCATGGTTCAGACTGATTTAAAATAAAACCTGGGAGGGATTTTTTAGTGAGGAAAAATGCAGACATGACATCATTTTATCATGTGATCATTTGAGCTGTAGACACTCGTCACTGGTGGTTGTTGGTTTTCGGTGTGGTCCTCTGAGGTGGAAGGGGGTCGTGCTCATTCACGGACCAATTTGCAAGAGACCATCCTCGAGTAAAATGTACATGGTCGAAGCCAGTCTTCAACATAGTCGAAGGAGATCGAAGGAGGTCTTCTTCATAGTAGAGGGAGGTCTTCAACATAGTCGTAGGAGGTCGTACACATTGTCGTGGAAGGTCGTAGGAGGTCGTAGGTCACCACAACCTTGATTTTTTTTTCCAAGTCACTTAAGGTCACCAGAGGTCGAGGTGAAAATCTCCTAAGCGGGACAGGCCCTTTACAGTGCGAGAAACACAGGTTCGATCCCGACCATGGATGCTTGTCTGTACGAAATTTGTACGCCTCCCCGTGAGTTGCATGGGTTTTCTCCGAGTTCTTCGGTTTCCTCCTACACTCCAAAGACGTACTGGTTTGTAGGTTAATTGGTTTGTAATAAATTTAAAACTGGCCCTAGTGTGTGTAGGGTAATGTTGGTGTGTGGGATCGCTGGTTTAACGGTTTAGTTTTCCACTGAGATGAAGCTGACTTGCTGAGATGCCGTGCACATGGTGGTAATCTCAGTCATTGTAGCAACACAAGTGGATCTGTCAGGACAAGTGCCAACTCATTGAGATCTAAAGCCCGTCATGATCTCAAAATAAATTGAAATGATGCTCACTTTATTAAGGGAAATGAGTCCAGCACAATGCCAATGCCCAAGGTTAATTTTTAAATAACTGGAAATTGTTGCATGCTTTCAAAATAATTTAACAGCCAAGAGAATAGGTTTTGCAGAGAAAACACTCTTGTGACAGTCGGAAGCATGTTCCATGACCACATTTCACTGGGCTGGAGCCAGTAGCTTTGGTCTGCTGGTTTGTTTATAAAGGCTTCCAAGAATTATGCTTTGGTTATTACTGTAGCACTCATATGGAAAACTAGCTCTTCTAAATACAATCATTGTAAATGTTCTGTTGGAGCAGAGAAATATTAGTGGGAAAGTGGAATGTATGATGCGAAGAATAAAGAAACAAGTGCATGGCCTGTGAAAAGTTGGAACATGTTGAGCTGCAAGGATGTGTTTCATGAATCAAGCCAGTTTACCACCTTCCCTCATATTGGTTATGTATCAAGTACCTAATGGAGCATAGTATCACGCACCTAATGGAGCATAAATGACACACTAGTCAACCTGAGGAGTACTTTCAGCAACAGACTGGTTCCATCAAGATGCAGTACAAAATGCCACAGGAGACCCTACTGTACATCTCCTCCCCCTTATGTCGGGGTGGGGGGGGGGGGGGGGGGGTGTAGACTGACTCTCCCCTCACCCCCCGCCTCAAATCTTTGCACATCCCCAATCCTGATGTTTAGGTGGCTGACACCAGTGCTTTATAACAAATTCAGAACCTCAAGCAGTATCTGTGGAGGCAAAGGAATGGTCAACATTACAGGTTGTGATCCTGCATTGGAACTGGGAGTGTAGCAGGGAGATGGCCTGCATATAGAAATGAGAGGGAGGGATGGAACAGAGGCAGGTAGGTGATAAGTGGAACCAGGTGAGGTGCAGATGATGGGAAGATGGAGCAAAGTAGGGAAGGGAGTTATGACAGAGGTGGTTGGTGATAAGATGGAAATCGATAAAGCAGGAATAGCAGGGAAATTGAACAGGGTGGGGAAAGTAATATGAAATATAGGACAAAGTAGAAGAAACTCGGGTGGATAGGTATGTGGCTCATGGCAGATGGAAACATGTGGGAACTAGGTGGGTCATTCTCTACTGGGCGCCTTAGCGGTAGATTGCTGCTTTACAGCGCTTGCAGTGCCGGTGATACGGGTTTGATCCCGACTACGGGTGCTGTCTGTACGGATTTCCTATGTTCTCCCCATGACCGCGTGGGTTTTCTCTGAGGTTTTCGGTTTCCTCCCACACTCCAAAGACGTACAGGGTTGTAGGTTAATTGGCTTGGTGTAAGTGTAAATTGTCTCTGGTGTGTGTAGGATATTGTTAATGTGCGGAGAGCACTGGTCGGTGCCTGATTCCGCGCTGTATCTCTAAACTAAACTAATCTAAACTAATCTAAATTTCCAATACACTGAAGATGATCGATAGTTATTTTACACCTTTGTGCATCAAATGGAACACCTCGGCACAACTCCTGCAGCGTACTGCATTTTTTAAGACATTACTATTTTACAATAGCTTCTCAACATGGGTAAAAATGTCCTTTAGATCCACTCAATCTGGGCTTCTCATGCTTTTACACACTTCAATTAAATTCTACTTCATCCTCTGCCGATCCAAAGAAAACAACCCTGACCTGGTCAATCCTTTCTTAAAGTTCTTTAGCTCTTGCAACATTTTGTAAATCCAACCAACCTCTTCTGATCCAAAGAAAACAGCCTTAACTTGATCAATATCTTCTCATACTAAAGCTCCCAGTCCTGCAAATATTTCATTTCATTTCATTTGAGGTGTCATTATTTATTTTCCGTTATGTGGCAAATTGTACAGGATGCCTACTGCTTTAAGCAGCCATGAGCTCCCTGCTATTGCATTCTATTTCTTGGCCCATAAAGGAAAGGTATATTGAATGCATTCCTGGACATCTCACATATAGAAACAGAGAAACATAGAAATTAGGTGCAGGAGTAGTCCATTCGGCCCTTCGAGCCTGCACCGCCATTCAATATGATCATGGCTGATCATCCAACTCAGTATCCCGTACCTGTCTCCATATCCTCTGATCCCCTTAGCCACAAGGGCCACATCTAACTCCCTCTTAAATATAGCCAATGAACTGGCCTCGACTACCCTCTGTGGCAGGGAGTTCCAGAGATTCACCACTCTCTGTGTGAAAAAAGTTCTTCTCATCTCGGTTTTAAAGGATTTCCCCCTTATCCTTAAGCTGTGACCCCTTGTCCTGGACTTCCCCAACATCGGGAGCATATCTGACCTTTTATCTTAAAAGATCACTGGATATGAATGTCATGATCTATTTATTTCCTTGTATTCCTCAGAATCCAACCATATATTTGGGTAGTGGACAATAGGTGCAGGAGTAGGCCATTCGTCCCTTCGAGCCAGCACCGCCATTCAATGTGATCATGGCTGATTATCCCCAATCAGTACCCCGTTCCTGCCTTCTCCCCATATCCCCTGACTTTAAGAGCCCTATCTAGCTCTCTCTTGAAAGCATCCAGAGAACCTTCCTCCATCGCCCTCTGAGGCAGAGAATTCCACACTCGCCACTCTCTGTGAGAAAAAGTGTTTCCTCGTCACCGTTCTAAGTGGAATGGAGAAAAACAAAACTGCGGATGTTAGAATCTTAAGCAAACAACTAAAAGGCTGGATGAAGTCAGTGGGTCAGGCAGCATCTATGGAGGGAATGGACTGACGATGTTTTGGGTCAAGAGCTGTCCTCAAACTTTGGAGAATCATCTGTCTATTCCTTCCGCAGATCGTGCCTGACCCACTGACTTAGTTTAGTTTAGAGATATAAGGCGGAAACACCGAGTCCGCACCGATCAGCGATCCCTGCACATTAACACTATCCTACACTAGGGATCATTTTTACATTTATACCAAGCCAATTATCTTACAAACCTGTACGTCGCTTGAGTGTGGGAGGAAACAGAAGATGTCGGAGAAAACCCACACGGGTCACGTGAAGAACACCCAAACTCCGTACAGACAAGTACCTACAGCCAGGAGCAAACCCAGGTCTCTGAAGCTGAAAGGCAGCAACTCTTCCGCTGCGCCACTGTGCCACCCATTTATTCCAGCTGTTTGTTTTTGTTCTTTATTTGGTACTACTTTGCCTTGCTTGCTCCCAAATGCATGGACTCGCGTTTCTGTGATGGAAAAGTTGCAAAATTGTGAAGCTTGAAGGAATGTCAGTGGAAGGGGAGGGTAAAGGGAGAAATAGGTACGTCCAGGTGGGACACGAGGGAGAAAAGAAGGGAGGTATGGGGGGCAGGGGTGGCGTTTGTGTTTTTATATTTACTTAAAATTGGAGGATTCAATGACAAAGACTACTGTGGCGTGAGCTTCCCAAGTGGAATATGAAGTGCTGTTCCTCCAGTTAGTGTGTGGCCTCACTCACTGGCAATGGAGGAGGTCCCCGATAGAAAGGTCAGCATGGAAAACAATAGAGGAGTTGAAATGGTTAGCAGCTGTTCATGTTCATAAATTATAGGAGCAGAATCGGGCAATTCGGCCCATCAAGTCTACAGCTTCATACAATCATGGTTGATCTATCTTTTCCTCTCAACCCCATTCCCCTGCCTTCTCCCCATAAACCTCTAGCGTACTAATCTAGAATCTGTCAATCTCCGCTTTAAAAATATCCATTGACTTGACCTCCACAGACATATATGGCAATGAATTCCACAGATTCACCACCCTCTGACTAAAGACATTGCTCCTCGTCTCCTTTCTATAGGTACGTTCTTTTATTTTGAGGCTATGGCCTCTGGCCCTTGACCAGATATTTGTGTCTATCTTTTATACGCTAATCTTGTTTCATTCAAGCTATTTGCATTATTGTGTTCCATGCTGGAATCTGCATTCAATTTGGACAAATGCGCAGATTGGACGTGGCCTGTGGCGCAGAATAGCAGTGGCCTGACGCCAGGCCAACCCCTACATCACCAGATCCAGTCGCCCTTGGCTGACCAAGCGCAAGTGTTCGGTGAAGCGGACACCAAGTCTATGCTTGGCAGGTTGTTTAGTGTGGAGTATTCCCATTTGGTACAAAAAAAACATGAAGCTCCATTCACACCGTGTCTTGAATGGTTTCAAATATGTTGTCTCCTGTAGTGATGAGTGAGAAATTATGTTCGAATCTCATGATGCTATTACAGAGAGAGCATTTCTGCAGTATATCCCTAAGTAAAAAATATATGAACCGCTGTCAAAACATAGCAAGTGGAGAAATAAACAACGAGTGAGCATTGGGAATGATGATTTGAGCAGGTAAGTTTACAACTTAATTTCAAAATTTTATGATTGGTTCACTATTCTACAACACCAGCATTAAGCACCAATGCCTGACTGTTGAGATCTCTGGCATTAACTTGCACAAAAATTGAAGGGCTTTGCCTTTGCAGGTGTAGCTGGTTTGGTGTGAAAGGCCACGTAAAAAGATTTTGAATGATATAAGGTCATGTCATAAGTGATAGGAGCAGAATTAGGCCTGTCATCCTACCGTCTACTCCGCCATTCAATCATGGCTGATCTCTCTCTTCCTCGTAACTCCATTCTCCTTCCTTCATTCCCATAACCCCTGACACCCGTACTAATCAAGAATCTATCTATCTCGGCCTTAAAATTCTCCATTGACTTGGCCTCCACAGACTTCTGTGCCAAAGAATTCCACTGATTTACCACACTCTGACTAAAGAAATTCCTCCTCATCCCTCTGGAGTCAGGCTGGCATCTCTGCAGTCAGGCATTGTTGTAAAACCTTGAAATGAAGTCCTATTTAATGTGACTTTCGTGCAGAATAGAAGTATCTATTTTTTTAAGTTCAAATGATGTTTATCTTTTATCGTATGGAATGAAAGCCAGAGAGCATTATCCTTAGTGCTCTGGTGCTCGTGTTCAGTAAACTAAATGTGGACGTTCACAGTTCAGGAGCACAATTTGCTGAATTGTATGATCACGCTAACAAATACATTTACTCCATGGTGAATTGCTTCCTTACATGCGATCTATTGTTTTTCATCAATGTTTTTCACTGTTCAGTCCTGCATAGAATGCCCTGTGGCTAATTATGCAGGAACAACATAAAATATTGAGGTATCATTTTGCACTTGCATCATGTGCTGTTCCGAGTAGAAACGTTTCAATGTGGCACAAGGCAGAAAAAGCAGTTGGAAAGCCAAGAGATAGATGCAGAGCATAAAGCTTAAAAGGGGAACAAATCACAAGGTGAAAGGTGGGTCAGCAATAATGCTGAGACGAGAGATGCAGCAAATGGTGATGAGGAAAACGGTGAGATCTCGAGGAGATACAAAGAATGAAAAAATCAATATGTCAACAGTTACGTGTTAAGCAAGCTCCTGAGTGCTGATCGCTATAAGGCTGGATAAGAAATAGAATGAATGGAAGGCGAGTGTAAACTTCATAACTTCAGGAGAGGATGTTGAGATCCTGATGGTAACACTGCCATTGGATGTGAAGAGGATGTTTCCACTAGTGGGGGAGTCTAGGACCAGAGGTTATAGCCTCAGAATTAAAGGACATTCCTTGAGGTAGGAGATGAGGAGGATTTTTTTCAGTCAGAGGGTGGTGAAACTGGAATTCTTTGCCACAGAAGGCTGTGGAGACTAAGTCACTGGATAATTTTAAGGCAGAGATAGGTAGATTCTTAATTAGTACGGGTGTCAAGGGTTATGGGGAGAAGGCAGGAGAATGGGGTAAGGAGGGAGAGATAGATCAGCCATGATTGAATGGCGGAGTAGACTTGATGGGCAAATGGCCTAATTCTGCTCCTACCACTCATGACCTTATGGCCATTGCCCTGCACTCGTTAACAGTGCCTTATTTTTACATTCTGTTTAGTGTGTAGTGCTTTATTTCTCATATTTAAAACAAAAGATTTTCAGATGTTCACCTGGGACTGACACACTAAGGTCTTTCTGAGCAGTGCAACTGTGAATACAATTCACTGATAAACCCGAGCTGAAAGCTCATGAGGCCACACATCTGACTGCTTTGAGCTGTCAACTCTACCTGTTTATCAACTTCCACATGTGCAATTTATTGACTACAGAACAAATCTCCTTTCCATAATTCATTGATAGATCTAAATCACACATAAAAGTGTCCTCAAGTGAAATATGGCTGTTAAAAAATGCAAACATGAGGGATGTGGGGTGGATGGAGTCAGCAAAGTGGGAAAGCTAACTCTGCTACAGGTAAAGATCAGAGAGATAAACCTCAGGAAAGTTGGAAGATTTTGCTTTTTTTTATGGATCAATTTTTTGTCACTGTGTCAAAGGAGCAGTGAAATACATGCCAACTATTTATGAGTTTCAGAATTCAATTGATTTTAGACAAATCAATTTTGGATTATTGAGAACTAAAAACATAGAAGACATGCTCATCTAATGGATTGATGGTCAAGTATAAAACTTAACTCATTGAATTCCAAAGATACTTAAAATGTTGGAGTATCTCAACGGGTCAGACAGCATCTCTGTAGAAAATGGATAGATGATGTTTCGGATTGGCATCCTTCTTCAGCCAACACCCGATCCAATGGCGATGAGTTTCAGGCACCTACTAATCTGGGTTAGTTAAAACATGCCACAAATCTCACAGAGTCATCGAGTGAGATAACGTGGAAACAGGCCCTTCAGCCCAACTTGCCCACACCAACCTACACTAGCCCACCTGCCTGCGTTTGGTCCAAATCCCTCTAATCCTGTCCTATCCATGAAGCTGTCTAACTGCTTCTTAAATGTTGCAATATGCCGTGCCTCACCTACATCCTCTGGCTGCTCGTTCCATACACCCACTACCCTCTGTGTGAAAAAGTTACCTCTCAGATTCCTATGAAACCTTTTCCCCTTCACCTTAATCCGATGTCCTCTGGTCCGCGATTTCCCCTACTCTGGGCAAGAGACTCTGCATCTACCCGATCTATTCATCTCATGATTTTATACATCTCAATAAGATCACTCCTCATCCTCCTGCACTCCAAGAAGTCCCAGCCTACTCAACCTCACCCTATAGCTCAGACCCTCGAGTCCAGCCAACATCCTCATAAATCTTCTCTGAACCCTTTCCAGCTTGACAACATCTTTCCTATTACATGGTGCCCAGAATTAAACACAATACTCTAAATGTGGCCTCACCTATGTCTTTTATAATTGCATCATGACCTCCCAGCTTCAATACTCAGTACTCTGACTGATGAAGGCCAATGGGCCAAAAGCCTTTTTGACCACCCAATCTATCTGTGACTCCTTTTAACTTTCTCCCATTTATCTTAGATCTATGCCCTGGAGCATTTTGCATTTCTAGCTTGGAGGGAGTAATACTGACTACCTGTCCTCTACAGTATGTCCTTCTCATTGTATATTTAATTTGATTGGGTGAGACCAATGGATTAATGTGGTAATTAGCTTCAAATAATGCTTCTTTATCAGTGTTAAGTGCTACAGCAGGGATCTTGGAAATGCCCAGCCAACTAGTATGCGTGAATAGAAAAGAAAAGTCACAGATGGATGATGGGCAGAATGCCAATACTTTTCCAAATAGAAAGAAAGAACAGGTTGCTTTAAGTTAGAGAACTCGTTAAGTGTGGAAGGTTATCACATACCAAGATACAAGATGAGGTGTTATTCATCAAGCTTACATTATATCTGGTTGTAATACTACCAGAGGGCACAGATGGGGAGCTAAGAGTGGGATTGAGAATTGGTGGTGGACACGGGGAAGCTTTGGGGTCATCACTGTAAGACTGAAAGCAGGTGTTACATGCAGTGATCACACAATCCACACTGGGTTTCTCCAATGCAGAGGAGCCAGCATTGTCAGCATCAAATGCAGTACATTAGATCAGGTTCCTAGAGGTAACCTATTAAAGATTTAGGCTTGTTTTTTCTCTCTCCATTAGTACATGTGGACCTGCTGGTTAGCAACAGCTGAGCTTCTGTGAGAGAGAGAGAGTATTATTTTTCAAGGATGGTTCTGACAGTATCTTTAAAACCAAAATCCATTGTGCGAAGATCAGCATTTGTAATTTAGAGCATAGTTGCAACAAATCCTTTGGCCCTCAGTCACTTTGTTGAACATAATGCTAAGTTAAACTATTCTCTTCTGCCTGCATGTGATTCATTCCCTGCATATAAATGTGCCTATCCAAAAGCTTTTCAAATGCCACTGTCAAGAGCCTATTGGCCTTGATATTGGCCTTTTAAATGCCACTGTCAAAGGCTTTTGGAGCACTATCCAAAAGCCTTTTAAATGCCAAAATTACAGAGAGTCGGTATGTCAAGGAGGACTCTCTTGAACTTCTACAGGTGCACAGTAGAGAGCATGCTGACCGGTTACATTGTGGCTTGGTTCGGCAACCTGAGCGTCCAGGAGCAGAAAAGGCTGCAAAAAGTTGTAACCACTGCCCAGTCCATCATCGACTCTGACCTCCCTTCCATCTAGGGGATCTATCGCAGTTGCTGCCTCGAAAAGGCTGCCAGTATCATCAAGGACCCACACCATCCTGGCCACACGCTCATCTCTCCACTGCCATCGGGTAGAAGGTACAGGAGCCTGAAATCTGCAACATCCAGGTTCAGGAACAGCAACTTCCCCACAGCCATCAGGCTATTAAACACAACTACAAACAAACTCTGAACTATAACAGCCTTTTGCACTTTATCTGTTTATTGATGTGTGTATATATATTCTATGGTATATGGACACACTGATCTGATCTGTATTTATGCCTACAATATCCTGTTGTGCTGCAACAATGCAAGAATGTCATTGTCCTATCCAGGACATATGACAATAAACTCTCTTGACTTGACTTGTTGTATCTGCCTCCACTACCCTTGGCAGAATGTTCAATTCACCCACCACTATCTGTGCAAATTAAAACCTGGCTTATCTCCTTTAAACTTTGCTCCTCTCACCTTAAAGCTATTCTCTCCAGTTTAGTCTAATCATGTATTGTCTTTCCGCTGATTGGTTAGTACACAACAAACGCTTTTCACTGTACCTCGGTCTACGTGACAATAAGAGTGAGTCCCACCTGAAATTGGAGGGGCAGCACCTCATATTTAACTTGATTAGTTTACACCCCAACGGTATGAATATTGTCTTCTCCAATTTCTCCCTCCCCTTCCCAGCTCTCCCACTGTCTCTGCATCTTCCTTTCTTCTTCCCGCCCCCCCACCCCCATATTAGTCTGAA
This sequence comes from Amblyraja radiata, assembly GCF_010909765.2. Classification (NCBI taxonomy): domain Eukaryota; kingdom Metazoa; phylum Chordata; class Chondrichthyes; order Rajiformes; family Rajidae; genus Amblyraja; species Amblyraja radiata. Next base: position 21,696,321 of record NC_045982.1, on the reverse strand, counting down.
GAAGGGTCTCGACCCGTAAAGTCACCTATTACTTCGCTCCATTTTTGTCTACCTTCGATTTTTTTCAGCATCTGCAGTTCTTTCTTAAACATAAACTAAACTCGTCTGACTTTTCCACCCTTGGATAAAGATTCTCATTGTCTATGCTATTTATGCCCTCCATAATTTTATATACTTCTATCGGGTCTCCTGATCAGGGAAATCAATCCAAGTTTTTCCTTTCTCTTATGCCTCATAACCCCTAGGGCTCATATCTGCTAATCCAGGCAGCATTCTGGTAAACCTCTTCGGTGCCAACACCAAAACTACACGCTTGTCAAATATTTTGAGTGTTCCCGATTATTAATTCAAAGATTTTGAATGTTCCCGATTTATTTATTCCCTGGTACTATTTGTTCAAAACAACTGATTTGATTAGACATAATGGGAACTTTCAAGGACTTAATAATGGAATAGGAATGGTGAATAATGGATACAGATGTTACAAATTGAAAACTAGTAACTGCTTTGCAATTTATTGTGAACACTTGCACAATGGTAAAATGTGCTCTGGAGATCATATTGAATGGTGATTATAGATAGACATGCTTTCTGAAGAGGTGTTAGATGTTTTATCAACGGATGTGGAGAGGTGAAGATGGGCTAATTGTGGTGCTCTGCCATTCAATAAGATCAGAACTGGCCTTTAACTTTTGCACCACCTTAACGCACTCATCTTTCACCCTTCTTTAATATCCATAAATCTATTGGGCTTACTCTTGAACATATTCAGTGACTGGGTTTCCACAGCCCTCTTGGAAATAATTTCACAGATTTGCAGCATATAAAATACTTTTCCTTTCATCTCTGTCCTTAAGGCCGAACTGTTATATTGAGATTCGACCCCCTAGATCTAGAGACCTGGGAGGACGTAATCCTTACCTTTATCTTGCGACATGCCATAAGACATTTGTATGTTTCTTGCACTTTTCAACTCTGTCTCTGAAATGGATATGAAAGCATATCCATTTATTTCTCTTTGTATTCTTAGTTCATCATGCCTCCCTCTTCTTCTTTCATGTCCATCTTCCATGTTTCAAATGTTGATATGGCTGTCATTGTCCGTACTGAAAATGACGCAAGCTTCTGGCGACAATCAGTGGGAGCCATCACTTGTTGCAATAGATGATGGCGGTAACTGAATTAGCTCGGTGTACTTCCAGTTTCCAGCCCCGCAACGTGGACGCTTCTGCTATGGGGCCATCTTGCCTCCTTATGAATGTTAAGTGGGTTTCAGTAAGAACCATTATGTTTTTTTTTAACTTTACTATACTTTCTCTGCTCTGCTTCAATTGGATACATTCTCTATGTTTCTATACACATAGTGTATCTGATAGTGTCACTTCTCTGCACTATCTCTTTGTCCTTTCCCTTTAACTCTCCAAAAAGAGAGAGAAATTAAATTGATAAATTATGCGATTAACTACTTACCATTCTCCAGAGTGGGTATTTGTGAGATTTGTAATATATCTGCAGCCTGTGGAATTTCAGGTTATATACACAGTACACGTTTTAAGTGTTGTATTCAGCAGATCTACTGTGATTTAACCCAATTGTATTCTTGGTTTTTAATTCCTTTTTATTATGCCTAGTTTTGCTGCAAATATAGAGAAATGCTGGCGTGCATCCAGTGAAATTCAGTTTATTGAGACTCGCCAAAATTTGTTTTTGGAATGTTTAATCATGAATAATCTGTGATTTTGAGAAGACATTGAGTGAAGGGTGATATCTTGGCCAATCTCCTGGCCAACACCTATTACGCAACTAACAACAGATTTCCTTGTCTTGCTTTCTTCATTATCACACATGCTGAACTTCAGAAGTGCTAATTGTATTTTATATTGCCCTGAAATGGACACAAGATGCCAAATAAGCTTTTTTTATTTGAAGAATTTCTGAAGAAGGGTTTCGGCCCGAAACGTTGCCTATTTCCTTCGCTCCATAGATGCTGCTGCACCCGCTGAGTTTCTCCAGCTTTTTTGTGTGCCTTCGATTTTCCAGCATCTGCAGTTCCTTCTTAAAAGCTTTTTTTCTTTGCTTGTTAACAAGTTATCTAAACAATACAACTTGTATTGCTGCATGTGAAAGCAGGTTTGACCTCAAGGTGCTTTCACATTTGTGTGAAAGGTTGATGCCTTTCCTTCAGTCATTTTAAAGTTAGCTCAGAATTTGATTACTACTGTCTTTTCTTCAATCAAGTGTTTTCACCAAAATTTGAACTCGATGACATTTAGTGTGCAGTTAATCTAATAGTTCTCTGAGATGCAGCTGAGTAAAATGTACTGAGTAAAATAGCACAAAGTACTTGTATGAGTTACGGGGCCTTGTTTAAAATTTGCTGACATTTAGTGCAGAAGACTAAAATGACCAGATGGCAAGAGAATGGATTTGTTTTCAATTGAAGGTTTCAGCAGTGAAAGAGTGCATCTCGTGACAACCAAACTTTAGATGACAACACAAGACTTCAGGAAGTCCAGGGGCGGCACGCACACCCCTATCCACATTAACAGGACGGAGGTGGAACGTGTTTCTAGCTTCAGGTTCCTGGGAGTCAACATCTCCGATGACCTCTCTTGGACCCACAATACCTCAACTCTGATCAAGAAGGCTCACCAGCGTCACTTCTTCCTGAGGAGACTGAAGAAGGTCCATCTGTCTCCTCAGATCCTGGTGAACTTCTACCGCTGCACCATCGAGAGCATCCTTACCAACTGCATCACAGTATGGTATGGCAACTGCTCTGTCTCCGACCGGAAGGCATTGCAGAGGGTGGTGAAAATTGCCCAACGCATCACCGGTTCCTCGCTCCCCTCCATTGAGTCTGTCCAAAGCAAGCGTTGTCTGCGGAGGGCGCTCAGGATCGCCAAGGACTGCTCTCACCCCAACCATGGACTGTTTACCCTCCTACCATCCGGGAGGCGCTACAGGTCTCTCCGTTGCCGAACCAGCAGGTCCAGGAACAGCTTCTTCCCGGCGGCTGTCACTCTACTCAACAACGTACCTCGGTGACTGCCAATCTCCCCCCCCCCCCCCCCCCGGACACTTATTATTATTTATTCAAATCATTTGCTATGTCGCTCTTCCAGGGAGATGCTAAATGCATTTCGTTGTCTCTGTACTGTACACTGACAATGACAATTAAAATTGAATCTGAATCTGAATCTGAAGAACTGTGTCGAACACAAGAACTGTGGCTTCCACCCACATCCTGAGGACTTATGGGTTTGTATGCTAATTGGCCTCTTTAAATTGCCAAGTGTGTCAGGACTGGACGAGGAAGAGGATAACATAGCACATAGCACAGTGTGAACGGGTGATGCATGGTCAGTGAGGACTCAGCGGGCTGTAGGGCCTGTTACATGCTGTATCTCTAAAATAAACTAAACTGCATTGATTATGCAACTATTGGTGTTTATCCACTGTATGAGTCCAAGCCTATCTTACTTTCCCTCACCCAATCAGCATTTTCTTGCAACACTTTCTCCTTGTTCATTTTTCTCATCTTCAAAAAATGTGCTTCTGTTAATCAACTCCACCTCTTGATACCTGTTTCATTTACTCATCAGTCTCAGCAGCGAATTTTGTGCTTGAATTTCTTAATATATTCACTGATGTTTTTAATATTTATTGTAAAATGTACGTTCATCATAAAAATGTCAAATGTATAAAATGCAGAACAATCAAGTCAATGGCATCATCACAGGAACAGGCCCTTCAGCCCACAATGTCTGTGCTCAACATAATGTGAAGACCAAATCTTGTTGACGTATGTAATCCATATCCTCCATTCCGTGCATATCCATGTGCCTATCCAAAAGCATCTTAAATGCTACTATCTACCTCAAATATTGACCCTGTCAACACATTCCAGGCACTCACCACCTTCAGTGTAAAAAAAAAACTTGACGCATACATCACCTTTAAACTTTCTCCCTTTCATCTTAAAACTCTGCCCTCTAGTATTTAATTTACGTGGAAAAATATTTTGACTGGCCACCTAATCTCTGCCCTCATAATTTTGTATAATAATAATAATAATAAATTTTATTTATGGGCGCCTTTCAAGAGTCTCAAGGACACCTTACAAAAATTTAGCAGGTAGAGGAAAAACATGTAAGGGGAATGAAATAAATAGTAGAGACATGACTAGTACACAAAGTAAAGACAGAATTCAATACAAAACACAATATGAGGCAATTAATGCACAGATGAAAAGGGAGGGGGACGTGGGGCTAAGGATAGGCAGAGGTGAAGAGATGGGTCTTGAGGCGGGACTGGAAGATGGTGAGGGACACGGAATTGCGGATCAGTTGGGGGAGGGAGTTCCAGAGCCTGGGAGCTGCCCTGGAGAAGGCTCTGTCCCCAAAACTGCGGAGGTTGGACTTGTGGATGGAGAGGAGACTGGCTGATGTGGATCTGAGGGACCGTGAGGGTTGGTAGGGGGAGAGGAGGTCAGTGAGATATGGGGGGGGCCAGATGGTGGAGGGCTTTGTAGGTGAGGATCAGGATTTTGTAGTTGATCCGGTGGGAGATGGGAAGCCAGTGAAGTTGTTTGAGGACTGGAGTGATGTGATGCCAGGATTTGGTGTGGGTGATGAGTCGGGCGGCTGCGTTCTGGACCAGTTGGAGTCGGTTGATGTAGGTGGAGCTGATGCCAAGGAGAAGTGAGTTGCAGTAGTCCAGTCGGGAGGAGATGAAGGCATGGATGAGTCTTTCAGCAACGGGAGGTGTGAGAGAGGGTCTGAGTTTGGCGATGTTGCGGAGCTGAAAGAAGGAGGTTTTAATGACATGGCGGATGTGAGGCTCAAGGGAGAGGGTGGAATCAAAGATCACGCCAAGGTTGCAGGCCTGGGGAGATGGGGAGACAGTGGTGCCGTCGATGGTGAGAGTGGGGTTATTGATTTTGCTGAGTGTGGCTTTGGAGCCTATGAGGAGGAATTATGTCTTATCGCTGTTGAGTTTGAGGAAGTTATGTTGCAATAAAGTATGATCCTACTGGGTCTCCATGCAACCTCTGGCATTCCAGAGAAAGTAATCAAAGTCTGTCCAACCTCTCCCAGTAACTAATATCTCTTAGTCCAGGTATCATTCTGCATTTTTGTGTACCTTCGATCTTCCAGCATCTGCAGTTCCTTCTTGAACAAACGTCATTCTACATTTTATTGCTGGTTATTCACTATGAGTATTTACGTCTTGGTTATACTGCTCACATTGTCAGCTTCTACCATCAAGACTGGTGCATGCTTTAAACCATGATGTGATGCTCAATCACTTACTAAATTATGGTGCATGGCTTGAAGAAGTTGTAATCTAAAATTAGCTATAAATTATAAAGATGAATGTTTTATCATGCACGATCCTTTCGGCTTGATCATTAAATTATGTTCACATTCAACTGCAGCAGTTGGAAGTTGAATACAAGCTTAGTTGAAACATTTCCTTTATTAAATATGTTCAACGTGATTTGTTTTCCACAAATCTACGCTGATGTGAAATAGCTTATTAAGTTTCTAAATGACTGCAACCCTAGCTTTACTGTGTGTTCTGCGTGCTCACAAATGGTATGAGAGTGGTGCCTAGGAACTGAAGTTCACCCTCAGTTGGTATACTGACCTGGGGTTCCATTTTCTGCTAACACCCAGGATAAATCACAAAATTGGGGTGACTAGCTTTAACAAGATTGTAAGAGAAAATTCCATTTTGTGCAGCATTAAAATGGGACCTGCACTGTACCTGATGACAGCTGCCAAGAGGAATGGCAACTACCATGCCTTTGCTGCTCGGAATCTTGGAAAGCGCATGTTAATCCACAACAAGACATCAGACAGCAGCATCTGATTTGTCATCCTCTAATTCCTTAAGCAGCGATGCTACGTTGATGACTCCCTTGACCCAATTTGCATATATTTGCAATCTCTATATTCTTGATCAAAGTGTCTTTTTATCCTTTTGGACTTTCTGCCTACATCTGCACATGCTAACATGATCTGATCCCACTGATGCTACTAGGACCAATTAGTTTAGGGAAACAGTGCAGAAACAGGTCCTTTGGCCACCTGAGTCCTCGCCGACCAGCGATCCCCATCCACTGTCCTACGCACTAGGGACAATTTACAATTTTTACTGAAGCCAATTAACCTTCAAATCTTTACGTCTTTGCAGTGTGGGAGGAAACCAGAGCACCCACAAAACCCACCTGGTCATGTGGAGAATGTACAAACTCCGTACAGCCAGCACCCATAGTCAGGATTAAACTCTGGTCTCTGGTGCTGTAAAGCAGCCACGCTACCATTGTGCCACCATGCATCTCTGAACATCCTAGTATTGAAAGTTGAGAACAACCTTGTCCTGTGTCAGTCACTGGTGATGATAAATGACTAGAAATCAAATGGTGGTGAGCATTTTGACAATGAGGCTGAATGGCCTGATCTTCCAGTTAGATTCAAGGGCTCAATGCCTCGAGGGAATTCCTTGTCAATGAGGCAGCCAGAGGCTCTCAATAGCTGTGAAGAACAAATAGGGATATGTATTTCCATCAAAATGGTACCCCTAGCCAGTAATGTATCAGCTCTGGAGCGTGGAAGGGCTGAGGGATGACCTTAGAGAGGTGTATAAAATCACGAGGGCCATAAATCAGGTGAATAAGTACAGGCAAGTGGGATCAGCCTGGTGGCAACTTTGTCAATATAGACGACTTGGTCTGAAAAGGTCTGTTTTCTTGGTATAGCTCTATCACAATGACTATGGATCTTACTATATTAAGCAGTTTGAAGCCGCAGCTGGTTCCAGTCATCACCCCCATGTATTTGTTCATAAGAAGTGGGCATAGTCATCAAGGTCCTCATTTATTGTTCTCTATTTGCTCTTGAGAATGTAGTGGAGAGCTACATCTACCAGCTCACTCTCTGTGGAGTTCATTAGCAGTCCGAGTCCTGCTGGGATTGTCCGACATTACACTGGGAAAAACACAAGGTGCTGGAGTAACTCAGCACGTCAGGCAGCACTGCGATATTGACTTTTAGATCTTGTGCTGGCTCAGACCTCATTAATCTCGATGGTAATTATGGAGCAGGGAAAAAGGGATGCAAGTTACTTTTTAACATTACCTTAGGCCGGCACGTTGGCGCAGCGGTAGAGTTATTTCCTTACAGCGCCAGAGACCCGGGTTTGATCACTATTGTGTGCAGAATAGGTTTAATGCGTGGGGTTCACTGGTCGGCCGAAGAGCCTGTTTCCATGCTGGATCTCTAAACTAAATGTAACTAGGTTGATGTTTTATTTATTTGTGTTTTGGGGGTTTTATTTTTAATTTCACTCTTATTTTCTAATTATTTACTTCACCTTTGGTAGTTCCCAAAAAGGCCTGGAATTTGGCCACTTAAAACTGTTGAAAAAAATCAATGATAACTTGTACAGTTGGCGAATTATACCTGTAGGTGTTTCTGAGACCGTCATGCAGCACTTTTAGCCCTGTTGTTCTCTAGACATGTTGGTACACTCCAGAGGCAGTGAAGTTGTTTCTCCTCATCCATCCCAGGAGTTATGGGCAGTGATTCCTGGCCGGGTGCCCAACTAGTAAAATAGGTGACCTCTCATAATGTGCAGCAGAAGTAAAGACGCTATTAATACATTTCTTCATTTCCAAATTCATTTTCTTAAACTATTTGAATTGTTGTCTTTTGAAGTTTATTTGAGATGTCATTGTGTTCTCCTATAAGAGCTCTGGGTCAATATCCTAGATGTGTACGGAAGCCCAGATATAGGGTGCAGATAAGATATACGAGGATGTTGCCGGGACTAGAAGGCCTGAGATGTCGATAGATATTGAGCAGGTTAGACCTGTTTTCCTATATACGCAGGAGGTTGAGGGGCAAGCTTATAGTGGTATACGAAATCATGAGAGGAATAGATTGGGTAAATACACAGAATCTCTTGGTCAGAGTAAGGGAATCGAGAACCACAGGTCATGGGTTTACATGAAGGGGGAAAGATGTCATATAAACCTGAGGGATTACTATATTTACACAAAGGGTAGTGGCTGTTTCTATGGAACGAGCAGTTGGTTAAGGCAGGTACTCTCGCAACGTTTAAGAAACATTTAGAAAGGTACATGTATAGGATCGGTTTGGAGGGATATGGACCAAACACAGGCTGGTGGGACCAGCGTATATGGGACATGTTGGTCAGTGTGGGCAAGTTGGGCCGAAGGGCCTGTTTCCACACTGCATGGCTCAATGAATCAATAAATAGTGCAAGGATTGCATCTTTTTTCAAAGCAACTACCTGCTCACCGATCGAGATACTTTTTGTTCCATTTGGAAGAGTCCAAACTCTTTTTGCTCCATTTGGAAGAGTTCCACACTGGCCTCATCATCAGCTGCCAAAAAGCCCACAGAGCAGAGTGCAAGGAATTCACCCAGAGAAACTGCCTTAGAAGATGAGTAGAATTTCTCGAAGTTATGACCTATAATTAGGGGCTCCTTGATAGAGTTATGTTTTCAGCGTCTCAACAATGGTTTTGTAATATTACCCGTTGGCTGCAATTAAAATAGTTGGTTATTCGATGAATAAGACGAGGGTTTGATTTCCGAGATTACAGATGCTCAGTGCTGAGAGCGCACCAGCACAAAACATTTCTGGCAGGGAAATCCAGAAAGTCCTTCTCGCTGTATCCTGGTAAATTCCTCATGTCTTATCGTAACTTCATGTTATTTCTTAAATGATTTCATGATGACTGTTTCAATCTTCATCTGACAATTTAATGCATGCTAATTTCTTTGTGTGAAGAACCTGTCCTAGCTCATTGTCTCATTTTACCTGCATCCCATTGTTCTGCTCCCAGAATGTAATTGAATAATTAGGGTTTAAATTTATTACACCCTTCCTAATCCAATAATGTAATCACGTAATTAGCTCGAAATACGGCCAGAAGGCTAATGATGTTGGAAGTTTATGATAAAAAGCATAAATAATTTGTTAGTTTCCTGAAAGTTACTTAATGAAACGTCCATTAATTTGTATTTCATTTGTATGAATAGTTCTTACTAACATCTTCAGAAGTGTATCATGGTATTGCAGATTTAATCATGATTTGTCCAATAAGGGAGATATAGATATAGGTACAATTTTATTAATATCCCAGGTGGACTCATCTTCGATTTTATTTGGAATTGGAGATTGTAGGGGCAATGAGGAAGATATCTGCATCTTCTCTGAACCCTGCTGAGGTCCATAGCTCTGAGGGCCAATGGAATCAAGAGATATGGGGAGAAAGCAGGAATGGGGTACTGATTTAGGATAATCAGCCATGATCATATTGAATGGTAGTGTGGGCTAGAATGGCCGAATGGCCTACTCCTGCACCTATTTTCTTTCATTCTATGTCGTGGTAGACTGGAGAGAAGCCGATGTTGTATTTATTTAAAAAGCACGCCTCAGAGCTAGGCTTGGTGCCACCTCCCTGCCTGGTACTGCTGCTCAGCCTTTATGTCACCCATCCCCTGATAGCATGCAAAAGGGTGTGCCTGTTTTGAAAAGGGAAAGCCACAGGGGTTGCCTGCGCACTAAGTCTATTTCCCCTCCTCGTGGTAACCCACCTTCTTTCTTCCTGGACCTTGGGCATGACAACCTCGCTATACGTCTTGTCCAAGAAGCTCTCATTCTCTCAGATGGTCCTGAGATCATCCAGCTGTTGCTCCAGTTCCCTAACGCAGTCTTTAAGGAGCTGCACCTCAAATTTGTAGGATATCAGGAGGAATTCCACAGTTTCACCACCCTATGGCCAAATAAATTCCTTGTCATCTTCTTTCTAAAGGTACATTCTTTTATTCTGAGTCTGTGCCCTCTGGTCCTGGACTCTCACATTAGTGGAAACATCCACTCCGCATTCATCCTCTCCAGATCCATTCTTTCCAGGTCTTTCACTATTGGGTAGGTTTCAATGAGGTTCTCACTCATCCTTCTAAACTCCAGCGTACAGGCACAGAACTTTCATACGCTCATCATGTGTTAACCCAATCATCCCCGGGACCATTCTCGTGAACCACCTCTGCTCTGGACCCTCTTCAATGCCAGCACATTCGTCCTCAGATATGGAACCCAAAACTGCTCACAATACTCTAAAAGCAACCTCACCAATGCCTTATAATCCTCTGTATTACGTTCCTGGTTTAATAATATTCTAGTATTCCTGAAATGAATGCTAACATTACATTTGCCTTCCCTACTACCGATTCAACTTGCAAGTTATTTTTTGGGGGAATTCTGCACTAGCACTCCCAAGTCCCTTTGCACTTCCGATTTCAGAATTATCTTCCCATTCAGTAAATAAAGTCTACACCTTTATTCCCACTACCAAAATGTCTGACTCCACACTTTGCCATGTTGTTTACCATCTGCCATTTCTTTGCCCACTCTCCCAACCTGTCCAAGTCCTTCTGTGGAATCCCTGCTTCCTCTACACTACCTGCCCATCCGCCTATCTCCATTTTATTAGCAAACTTGGCCATCAATTCCCTCCTCAAAATCAGGGATAATGAAAAGAAGAGGACCCGACACTTGTCACTGGCAGCCGACCAGAGAAAGCCCCCTTTATTCCCACCATCCATGCTAATGTCTTCCCTCCAATACCATGTGGTCTCATCTCGTTCAGCACCACTTTATCAAAGGCCTTCTGAAAGTACTCTGAAACCTGGCTGTTATTTTTTTAAATTATCTGTTGTCGAGCTTCGGTACAGATTTTTAAAGTTTCTTAAAAATGTTGACAATGTTAGATTCTGACTAGGTAATGTACACTTAGATTGTTGGCTATAAGTAGCACAAAAAGAGAAGTACTAGTTCACATTCTTGCAATCAGAATTAGATTTCTTCTTTCGTAATTGGATGCAGGCAGAACACTGAAGCAGCTAGTAAATACTCAGTGTTTCTCAGTGTTACCTGTACAGAAGATAGACACAAAAAGCTGGAGTAACTCAGTGGGTTAGCTAGCTCAGCTGAGTTACTCCAGCTTTTTGTGTCTCTCTTCGGTTTAAACCAGCATCTGCAGTTCCTTCCAACACTACTTGTATAGAGCTCATTTGGATGCTGCAAGTGAGTTCAAAATGTAACTTGAGTACCAGAGGACGAAAGTTCTTAAGTCGTATGAATATAGAATGCAGGAGACCTTGTCAAGGATGTTGCAGGAGTGACCCGACCTAAGAATGCTCATTCAGCTGAACTCAATCCTCTTGTGTTAACACAGATCAGGGGATATTGCACAGGGGAACAAGTCCCTGAAGAAGGTCACTGCTGACAAAGGCAGTAGTTCCTAATTGCTCTAGATCCAAGGGCAAAGTCCATTTGCGGTACATCAATACATTAATAACCACTTTATTCACTGAGAATGCTGTCATCTTAATGTACATCAGTGCTACAGCAGGCTGGGATGTGTACTGAAATGATCTCAAGGTCCACGAGGTGACAACGGAAAATTGCAGAGTACATCACACAAAGAACACGAAATTCAGCATGTGTAGGAAGAACTGCGGATGCTGGTTTAAACTATAGGCACCAAAATCTGGAGTAAAGGGGCTGTCCCACTTGGGCGACCTAATCCACGAGTTAAGAAGAGTGTCTTCGACCTTCAAGCTTGAGGGCACTCGCCTGAAAAACCGTGAGCTGGATCGAAAATCTTCACGAATCTTCCCGTGCTTACCGCATTTCCCGAGTACCTGCCAATAGCGTTACGAGCCGCTAAGAGACGTCCCCGAGCTCTGACGTACCCGCTACGTTCATTCTACGTGCTTACCACGAGTTTGATTTGTTTTTTTAACTCGGGAGAGCTTGGAATGGAATGAACCCGTACCGTGGAACAGGGCTTTAAGTATTTTAGAGAGCACGGGGGGAGGGGAGAAGGGGGGAGAAAGGGAGAGAAAGGGGAGGGTGGGGGGGGGGGGGGAGACGGGGGGAGAAGGGGGGGAGAAGGAGTGAAGACACTTTTAAGAAGTATAATAAAGTTTAGCGGGCATTTTACATACCGGTCGGTTTTCTTTGGTCCTGAAAACTCTAATGAGCCAATCAAAATGCCCGGTCAGCGAAGGAGATTGCCTACGGCTTCCCTCAACTGCCTGTAACTAAATAGCAACCCCACTCCACAGCACTACAAGTTCAAAAGACCCATGCCGACCAAATGTCACTTGCGGAAAATATTTCAACATGCTTAAAAAATTCCGTGACCTATCTGAGGCCGCGAGTATTCGGGAACTTCCCTCGAGCATGAAGGAGAGTTCCAGCGACCTCCTCAGACCACGTGCCGACCATGCTGCAAGTTTGAAGGTCAAAGACACTCTTCTAAACTCGCAGATTAGGTCACCGCAGTGGGACAGCCCCTTTACTCAGCGGGACAGACACCATCTCTGGTGACGATTCCTTACCTATTCCTTTTCTCCAGAGATGCCGTCTGACACGCTGAGTTACTCCAACATTTTGTGTATACCTTTGAACTGGAAATTCACAGAGGCACAGTTGCCTATGAGCTAAGAACAACCCCATAATGAGCAGACTTGTCATGAGTGGTGATATATACATACGCACGCACACGCACACTCACACACATAAATTTACATATATATGTATATATACACACACATATATACATATACACACATACACACATGTATACACATATACATATGTGTATGTGTATCTATATTACTAAAACTCTGTTCTTGACCGGTTTTGGCGATCTGTGCTGCAATTTCCGAGAGAACGCCGCCACCTACGGCCGTCATTTTTGGCCACCTCGCTCAGAGCCCCACTCCGCCGCATGTGTGCCGAAGATTTTTCCCGTCGATGAAATATGACAGAGATATTAATGTTTTTACAAAATTCCCCATTCTCTCTGCTGCCCCTGCTGGAGGGTGGGGGAGGGACTATAAAACCAGGAAGTGGTGTGCCTCAATCAGTCTCTGCAAGTGGTGTGCCTCAATCAGTCTCTACAAGTGGTGTGCCTCAATCAGAGCTCTGAATGACACGGAACAAATGTCTACAGCACTGTGAGTACCCCTAATTTGGTTTGAAAATGAAAATATGGTTAGTTTGAGGTAAAAAAGCACTGCCTGCAAATGGTTGTTTGGGTTGAAGTAAAAAGGCATTATCTCTATCTCTCTCTTCCCCTCCTCTCTCTCCCCACCTCTCTCTCTCTCTCTCTCTCTCTCTCTCACTCTCTCTCCCCACCTCTCTCTCTCTCTCTCTCTCCCCCCCCCCTCTCCCCCTCCTCTCCCTTCCCCCCCCTCTCTCCCCCCCCCCTCTCCCTCCCCCTCTCCTCTCTCCTCCCCTCTCCTCTTCTCCCCCCTCTCTTCTCCCCTCGAGTCTCCTACTCTCCCCCACTCTCCATCTCCCCCCCCCCCTCTCCTCCTCTCTCAGCCCCCATCTCCTCTCATCTGCCTCCCCTCTCCTCTCTCCCCCCCTCATCCTTCCTCTCTCCCCCCCTCATCGTCCATCTCTCACCCCTCTCATCAACTGCGCCCTCCCCCCCTCCCTCTCCTCTCCCCACGCCACTCCGTCTTCCTCTCCCCCCCTCCCTCTCCTCTCCCCCCTCCTCTTCTCTCCTCCCTCTCCACCTCCTCTCCCCTCCCTCTCCTCCTCCTCTCCCCCCTCCTCTCCTCCCCCCTTGATTTGTATCAAGACTCCATTGCTTAATACACAAGGGTTACACTTTTTCTTTTGCAGCCATCAATTCCATTGATTTGTAAATGTTCTTGTCAGTTGTGTGAATTTCAAAAATATCTTACATTTTCTAATTCAGGTAATGTTATAAACTAGTCAAATCACACACTTACATTGTTACGTTCCATGTGCAATAATATTTGCAGAGCACCTCAGTAGTCAAGATGAGACTATCACATTAATAAATATTTACAGCACTAAGTTAATTTTAACCATGGATAATGGTCCCTAAAATTTTTAAATTCTTATAACACTTATAATTGAAACATTGTGATCTCCACACATTTATGTGCAATATTTATTGTAAATGTCAGTATTCTAAATGGGTACATGTTTATAATTTGTTATTTTATGAAATACTTGCTGTTAATGTATCCTTAATATTGCATCGCTTAATAATCATGTGAAAGCCTTGAACATATGCAGTATTCCTCTTGATTTTGGCGAAGCTCTGGTCCATGAGTGCTCAACATGGGAAATCAGCATTGGGTGTTCGAGAGATCCTGCATCAGGAACACACAATTATCCCATGCAAGCAGTAGAGTCATAGAGTGATACAGTGTGGAAATAGGCCCTTCGGCCCAACATGCCCACACCGGCCGACATTGTCCCAGCTGCACTAGTCCCACCTGCCCACATTTGGTCCATATCCCTCCAAACCAGTCCTATCCATATTAGTGGGTGCACACCACCTCGTTATCTGCCAATCCACCCGCCCCTTCATACCTCTATTGTCCCATCTTTGTACATGCCTGCAGTTCCAACACTAGCCTCATATGTCAACTCAGAACTTACACAACTGGAGTGGGCACAAGTCAACCTCGATACAAAAGGCCGAGGTAGCAGAAGAGAAAAATAATCAGGTCAGATCAATTATGAACTCAATGAATTGTGGAAATTCTAAAGGAGCTAATCCAGTGCTTGTGTTCCAATAGATGACAACACCTTTTGTCTTCAGGTTTTGCATACGTTTCCTTAACATTAAGGGCATTACAATGTCAAATGCCCTTGATTCCTGAAATGGCACATTAAATCATCATTGTTCACCTGACCCATAACCAAATAGTGCAGAAAGAAAAGGGACTGTCATGTTTCCGAATGCTGGAGCTATTAGGCCAAGGGTCAGATAGGAATGATATAAGTAGTGCAGTAAACCTATGCATGCTTGTTAGTGTTGCTGGGGGGAGGGATATCGAGAGGGACGAGGGTCAGTGGGATTTCCGGTTAAGTGTTAGTTGATGATGGGTTTGGGTCACATGTTGAAGGCATGTTTTACTCAAGAAGGTGAGTAGGCACAGCTGGATTATAAATATAGAAACATAGAAAACAGGTGCAGGAGTTGGCCATTCGGCCCTTCGAGCCTGCACCACCATTCAATATGATCATGGCTGATCATCCAACTCAGTATCCTGTACCTGCCTTCTCTCCATACCCCCTGATCCCTTTCGCCACAAGGGCCACATCTAACTCCCTCTTAAATATAGCCAATGAACTGGCCTCAGCTACCTTCTGTGGCAGAGCATTCCACAGATTCACCACTCTCTGTGTGAAAAATGTTTTTCTCATATCGGTCCTAAAAGACTTCCCCTTATCCTTAAACTGTGACCCCTTGTTCTGGACTTCCCCAAAATCGGGACCAATCTTCCTGCATCTAGCCTGTCCAAACCCTTAAGAATTTTGGCCAGGGCTTGGATGCATCTGGTTAGGTGCCTGACACAAACATTGGTAAGCAAACAACTTAAAAGGGATCTTCTAAAATTGCACAAAAGCAGCTCCACTGGCATATTGGAAGATTGCTTCTGTTGCAGTGGTCTGCAGTTAACATGAGATATCCCACTAAAAATGATAATACCAGATCTGGTATCCAGATATTAATTGAATGTTTGTTGGCATGTTTTTGACATTTCTAACATTAAGATATCTGCACATGCCTCACAATGCAAATTTATATTCTATAATTATCAACTCACATTTTGGTTTACACTTATTCTGACTATTGAGCTGATGTATGATTTTGTCTTTTGCACTTTGCAGAACAAAACTAAACTCAAGACATGATTAAATTCAATTAAATACATGATGACCACTCACACATTGATCAAGCAGCAGTTAATAACTTGAAAGGTTAAATAGATATTATTATACTGATGTTGGACACAAAAACTCAGTGTCATTAAAAAATACACCTTTATCTGATTCGTCTTGTTTGTTTCTGATATTAAATTTGTATGTTAGAACTGAGAAATTCTGGAGGTTGAGACTGGAAGATCGTAAGTGGAAACAACAAAGGAATAGTGATTTTGGAATCTGATATGTAATGAAGGGGTTAAGAGGACCCAGATAAGGGAAGGATGATGGGCTACCTGCATCCATCAGATATAACTGCTCCTCAAAATCCTGATGTCCATTGGAGTTTTGCAGGATGATCCCATCAAAGTGATCACTCTCTTAATTCTAAATATAGCTTGATTGATCATATTGTCTGAAGTACTGTTGTGAAGATTTTCCTCATCAAAACAGCAACTTCCCCTCCTCTCTTATCTCCACGTCTCTCATGCCAGTAGTGTCTGTACTCTGGAACATTCATCTGCCAGTGCTCAAGTTCAAGTGAGTTTATTGTCATGTGTCCCTGTATAGGACAATGAAATTCTTGCTTTGCTTCAGCACACAGAACATAGTAGGCATTTACCACAAACCAGATAAGTGTGTCCATATACCATGGACACGCTTATCTGTTTTGCTCACACCTCAATTAGTAAGATTATGGATAACACAAATGTTAGTGGTCTTACAGAAAGCAAGGTGGGGGGTTAGGCCGTTTCATGCCTCTGTCGAACACCCATCTATACTAATCCTATTTCCAACCACATTGGTCCATGGCCTTCTGTGCCTCAGTGATTCAAATTCTTTTCAGGAGGAGTTTGCTAAATTAAATCATTTTCTATTTGAGGAATCTTGGAGGATAGAAGATGTTGCTTGAAAAGCAAAGTCATGAATACATTCCTTTTGAACACATTTTGATGCTGCTGCACATGATGATCAGAGGAATTTTTATCCCATTGTGCGAAATACATGAATCTGATTTCTAAAAAGCTGACAAGAAATCCTAATTTTCATGCATGTGGTTTACTACACATTTATGAATATTTTTGAAAAATATCAATGTAAGCCTATTATAATTAATATAATTGAATTGATTCTGTCAAATAACATTTATCTGATTAATTATAGAATGAATAGTGGGAAACAATGGATGGATGTAAATTATCAAATATTTTCTCGGCCACTATCTTGAGACCTGAAACGTAATCAGATTGGAATCATAAGTTAAGATCCTGCAGCTGTTTAATTATCTTTGAGCCCCAGGAGAAATGTTACCTATTCTCGGATATTTCACCTGTTTATGACATTCCTCCGTGTGGTTGTTAGTTTTCTGGAACATGAATTATATTTTGTTTTGAGGAAGCTGATTGCAAAGTCTAAAGAGACAAGAAAAAAAATCTGAACTAGCACTTTAATAGTAAAAGGAAAACTCAAATTATATTGAGATAAGTAGGATAAGGATTATGCAGCATGGAAACAGGCCCTTCGGCCCAACTTACCTATGCTGACCAAGATGCCCTGTCTACAACAGTTCCTGCGTTTGACTCGTATCCCTCTAAACCTTTCCTGTACCTGTCTAAATCCCTTTTAAATGGTGTTTGAGTATCTGCCTCTACTACCATCGCTAGTAGCTCATTCCATATGTAGAAAAATTTGCCCCTCTGGTTCCTATTAATTTTTTCCCCTCTTATCTTAAATCTCTGTCCTCTGGTTCTTGATGCCTGAGTTGAAGGCTCTACATCTACCCTATCGATTCCTCTCACAACCTTGTATATCGCTACAAGATCGCCCTTCATCAGCCTGCACTCTAAGCAATGAAGTCCAAGCCTGGATAGACATAAAAAGATGGAGTAACTCAGTGGGTCAGATAGCATCTCTGGAGAAAATGAAGAGGCAGAGCATTCCAATTTCCATCTGCCATCTCTATGACACCAAAACCTACAAAGAATCCCACACAAAAACAGACAGCACCTCAATCTGCAATTACCATTTTCTCAGCCCTTACCATAGTCCCTCGAGCCAATGTGTCAGTTCTGCACTTGACCTCAACACAGCATTTAACCCACTGGAGCCACAGCAGCTCTGCACTGAGCTCCACACAACACTTTAGCACCTTGAGTCAAAGCTTCAGTTTGCACTTCACCTCAACCCATCACTTAGTCCCAACTTAACACAGCCACTTCCAATAGGTCGCTGAGCTAACCCTTCACTTCCTTTTACTGGCTGCTCCGTCTCGTCTATCAATCAAGCACCTGCTTCTCTAAATCCCCTCTATTCTCACACTGATTTTCAAAAATTGATTTTTCTCCTCTCAAAATGGCTGTTCACCCACTCTCTCCTCAACTTTTTAAGGATTTTTTAAACAGAATCTCCCATTGTTCAGTTTCTTCACTTTTCATTGGTTGCTCTGTCTCTACCTCAGACAATCATATGCCTGCATCTTTAAATGTCCTGCCTTCTCAATAAAAGCACTTTGTTCCATCAATGAACGCAGTTCTCCTGCTGATTTAAACAAAAATCTATTTTGCTGCTCAAAATGGCTGCTCAGGTTCTCACTCCTCGACGTGAAGGTAAATAATTTTCTCCGTTGCAGTGAAATCAATAGAATTGTATTTTGTCAGCAATGTACAAGTTGCAATCATTGTTATGTTGCAAGTTTAGTGCAAGCATTTGAGAGGAAATTTGATCAACACTAATTCCTCAATCTAACAACAAAGCATTGGTAACTCTTCTTACTTGTGAAATGATTGATCCACAAACTTGACGTTCTTTAAAATATCCATCAGTTTTTTTTGTTGCATGGCTTTTTTAAATGGACTAATACTCTCCATAGATTCTGTTCACGATGTGCTTAGTGGGGGAGAAAAGACTCTTAATGCACTTGATCATTCTTAATAAACAGATATATCTCATTGATACTTCCTTGACTAGGGGGACTCTGCCCTTGTTGCGAGTGCGGGGATGGGGAGAGAGAGCAGTGTTGCGGGGTATGGATGAGACCCTGGTGCGAGCCTCATCTATGGTGGCGGAGGGGAATCCCCGTTCCCTGAAGAACGAGGACATTTCCGATGCCCTGGTGTGGAACGTCTCATCCTGGGAGCAGTTGCGGCGTAGGCGGAGGAATTGGGAGTAGGGGATGGAGTCTTTACAGGGGGCAGGGTGGGAAGACATGTAGTCCAGATAGCCATGTGAGTCAGTTGGTTTGTAGTGTATGTCGGTCAGAAGTCTGTCCCCTGCGATGTAGATGGTGAGGTCAAGGAATGGTAGGGAAGTGTCGGAAATGGTCCAGGTGTATTGGAGTGCCGGATGGAAGTTGGTGGTGAAGTGGATGAAGTCAGTCAGTTGTGTGTGGGTGCAGGAGGTGGCCCCAAAGGATCCTTGATTTTCTTTGATTTACTTGATTTTCATATTGTGCATTTAGTTTAGTTTGGAGACAGTGCGGAAACAGGCCCTTCAGCCCACCGAGTCCACGCTGACCAGCGATCCCTGCACACTAGCACTATCTTACACACTGTGGACAATTTACAATTCTTACCAGAGCCAATTAACCTACAAACCTGTACGTCTTTGGAATGTGGGAGGAAACCAGATCTCCCAGAGAAAACCCACGCGGTCATGGTGAAAGCATACATGGTGAAATGCACAGACAGCACCGTACACAGGGTCAAACCCGGGTTTCTGGCGCTGTGTGGCAGCAACACCACTGCTGCATCAACATGCCACCCATTTGTCACCTTGTGTGTAACTTGGCTGCCACATTTCCTACGATATCACAATGGCTGTATTTCAACAGCACTTTAATGTTTGTAAAGCCTTTTTAATGCCCTGAGATCAGGAAAGTTTTTTTAAATAGTTGCACGTGTTACTTTCATAATTTTATTTTCTACTACTAAAACTGATTTGATTATTTGGAATGCACTTTCATTCGTATGAATTTAAAAAAATTCTAGATTTGCCAGCTATTTTCAGTTTGTTTTAAGTTACTAATTTATCATTCTCCAAATTTTTAAACGTATTCTTTTCACATAATGCTGATCAGTGCCACTGCTAAATGCTTAGTTCATCCAAGATGGTCCCTTAGCTCTGATCTATTGATTATTAACACTCCTGGCTTTTATGCACAGCTTTCCTTTCCAATAGCTTGAGTGCACGTTCTGTAAGAAGTTTGCGATTTAAAATCCATGTCTACCCTAGTGATGACCTTTGTGGACTCGAGTCAGATTGAACATGTAGAAAAACTAATTGTGATACTGTTGTTGTATTGAACAATGTTGTTGTATTCTGCAGCTTGACCATATTCCCATCAGAGAGATCAAATGTACAACAGACAGACCAGTGATTCAACAAGCCCTTGTTGTGTAGTTTAGTTTAGTTTAGTTGGGAGACACAGCATGGAAATGGGCCCTTCGGCCAACCGAGTCCACACCAACCATCAATCACCCATTCACACACTAGTTCTATGTTATCCCATTTTTGCATCCGATATATATCAGGGGCAATTTACAGAGGCCAATTAACAGCACGTCATTGGGATGTGGGAG
The DNA here is from genome assembly GCF_010909765.2 of Amblyraja radiata. NCBI lineage: Eukaryota > Metazoa > Chordata > Chondrichthyes > Rajiformes > Rajidae > Amblyraja > Amblyraja radiata. Next base: position 21,675,934 of record NC_045982.1, on the reverse strand, counting down.
GAAACTGTAGCACCTGGAGAAAACCCATGCTGTCACGGGGGAACGTGCAAACTCCACACAGACAGCACCCGATCAGTTGATCAGATTTGCATCCTGATTCCATTTTGATTTAAATAAAACACATCAAACTGTATTCATTCAAAAAATATCTGATTTGCAATAGGTAATTTATCATATCATATAAGGCATTTAAACTCACTATTGGAGCTAAAGCTGTAGTGAACACAGCATGTGTTAATTAGAGCTGTCAAGAAGACTAAAGGCTTAGAAAGGAAGTGAGAAAATTTGCAGTCAAATTGAATTTCTGGATTTCATTGCTTGTAGCAGTGGTAGAGGCAAGAACACTCGTAATAACATTTAAAAGTGCCTGGTTATGTACTTGAAGTACCATGACATACAGGGCTTTTGACCCAGTAAGAGAAGGTGGAATTAGATGAAGAGTTCTTTTGATGCAATTCACCAAATGGCTTTCTTCTGCAGCATAATTTACTATAATTATAAATTAGAATTGCCATAATGAGTATTATCAATACAATTTATTAAAGAATTTTTTAATTAAAAAAGGTTTACTTTGATCTCTGGAAGTAGACCATCTCATAGATGTTATGTGGCTCAGATCCTTCTGGAATGCTGCAAGTCTTTATATCCTTCGGGACAGAAGGCACAATCAGTGAAGAAGGGTTTTGGCCCGAAACTTGGCCTATTTCCTTCGCTCCATAGATGCTGCCTCACCCGCTGAGTTTCTCCAGCATTTTTGTCTACCATCTAGGCACAATCAACTATTGGGTTCTTGAACTAACTTCACAACCTTAATTTTATGTAGGCCATGGAACTCGATGGACTACTCTTTTAATTGAGATATAACTTATCTGTAATTTATGTATGATGTATGTATAATTTACATTTTTGCGTGTTGTCTGTGTCTATGTAGCTGTGATGCTAATGCAAGCAAAATTTTAATTGCTAAAAAAGACTCAAAGTGGAGTAACTCAGCAGGTCCTCCCTGACGGACATGGATCGGTCACGTTTTGGTCGGGACCTGACCCGCTGAGTTACTCCAGCACTTTGTTTTGTAAACCAGCATCTGAATTTCATTGTTCTTCTATATTTAGACAACTTGATACAGGTTTGACTTCTTGAGATAGGATCTCACTTTTAGCTTAATTCCTTTGAAGGAAAGCAGATCAATTTTGAAGCTTTTGCTAATTAGCTATTGCTTCAAGCTTTCTGTGACCTCTGATAAAAGCACTGTCCCAGATTGCTTGTGCCTGCACTGGCAAGTCTGACCTTGGGCCTTTATTTTATCATGCCATTGCTTCCATTCACCTGTGCTCTATTAAAACTGTCACACACTCTCTCAGTGGTAATTGCTCCTCGCAACTTTATCTCCACCTCCTTAAATCCAATAGATAAAGAGTGTTACAGATAGAGCCTGACAATTTTATGCAGTGTAATCTAGATATATATATCACCGGATCCTGCTGAACCACACGCAGCTCTATCAAGTCCTGTTTCACATTTTGAAGGACAGTATTCTGTGTTTTTATATACATTAACAATGAATCTTTACAGATTTTTCCGTGGTCCATATATCTGAAGATTTGATCTTCAGAGCAGTCAATTATTTTTATAGTGCACAAGCCCCTTATTGTGTCCCTTTCTCACACTATATAGGTCATTATTGTGTTGGCAGTAAGAGAGCTGTCTCCTTTTGTTTTGTGGTGAGCGATCACACCTGTGTTGCCCTACTTTCTCTCAATAAATATTCCAGTTGGTCTATGGACCAAATGATTCAGCTTGTGCAAAGAATCCAGTTGTATGCATTTGCCAATGAATGCCAAAAGACAAGGAAAGGTCACTTCACATAAATTCCATTCTGTTTCATTTTAAAATCAATTTTAAATACTTTTGACTGTGGTGCCAGTATTGTGCTAAGGGAAATGAATGGGTTCCCACCTCCTCTCATTGGTGGGCATGGATTTGCCTATACACTGTCTGTTTGCTCATTTGATTTTTTCTTCAATTCAAGGGAATGTTTTTTTTTGTTGGGACGCATTATTTGTCTCTCCATTATAAATTTCTTCTATCTATGTTACAAGTGGAAACTGCCTTTATGAGCTGGCACCGTATAATTATGTGAAGGAAGAAACCTTTACTGTTGCACTATAAACATAAACAACTGCTCTTGAAGATCAAAGCATTAGATGTAAGATCAGAAGAAGGGTCTTGACCCGAAACGTCACCCATTCCTTCTCTCCAGGGTTGCTGCCTGTCCCGCTGAGTTACTCCAGTATCTGTCTACCATATAATTATACCTTGACGTGACGGTGGTACAGAGAGGCTAAAGAAGGACCCAGCGTGGGAGGAACCACCATGAGTGAGGGGGAGGTGGGAAGGGGGAGAACGAAAGAGGACCTGGCGCGGATACTTTGCAACTTTATCAGCACCCTTTATGTGGTGACTCTTTGCTTACCTTGGGTATGCAAATCAAAGAATTTCACTGTGGCTTGTCAAGTGACAATAAAGCATTAATTCATTAATATTTTCTCCGCAGGTATGGTGGGTCGGGTCTTGCTGATTAGGGAGGGGCACACATGCAACCTGACAATTTGACAGTTTCCATTGCAAACAAATGAATTAACTATGGGTTGATTCCTTCTTCAGGACCTCTAGGGTCTGAAGAAGGGTTTCGGCCCGAAACGTCGCCTATTTCCTTCGCTCCATAGATGCTGCTGCACCCGCTGAGTTTCCCCAGCAATTTTGTGTACCTACCAAATGAATTAACTATTCTTGTTTACATTTGCAGAGAATTGATGGGGTTTGCAGAGAATTGCTGGAGTGAGTTTGTTATAAAACCACTGACTCGTTGAAAAGAACATTCTGAACTTGAGCACAGAGTCAAAGAACAGCTTGGGAACTCAAGGATATAATTGATAAAAACTTGTACATAATTGTGAACATCACTCCCTTCTCAGACAAATGGAATGATGGGCTGCCAACTTGCCCCCCCTGGGATCAGGATGAATAAGAAAGGAACACAACATGGGTGATTTGTTTGGTGCCAGAAGAAAGCACCACCAAGATAACCTAATATATCCTAATTATTTTAGAAAATAAAATGCCTTTCAGCTGAATTCCAGTCTTTTTTTATTTTTTTAAAAATTTATTATTGGAAGCAGTTGTACAAAAAAAGAATGACAACAGTTCTACAACTCTAGCACAGCTTCAATTTTAACATTTTGCAAACAGAATATTAAATTGAAATAAGAAAAAAGAGAGAAGAAAGGAAAGAGAAAGATGAAAGAGAAGGAGAAAAAGAAAAGGATTTATATCCGTCGACCCATCCCTGCGCCCGCTCACCCAGCCTTACAATCAGTTTTGAGTTTGTGTTCAACCATTGGATTGTTCAAGAAATTCAATAAAAGGATTCAAGTGATTCATGATTCAGGATTCAACAGAGTTTATTGTCATGTGTCCCAGATAGGACAATGAAATTCTTGCTTTGCTTCAGCACAACAGTATTATCGAAGACATGAATACGGAACAGATCAGTGTGTCCATATACCATTGTATAAATATATACACACATGAATAAATAAAACAGATAAAGTGCAAATAAACAGATAATGGGCTATTAATGTTCAGAGTTTTGTTTGAGTTGAGTTCAATAGCCTGATGGCTGTGGGGAAGAAGCTGCTTCTGAACCTGGACGTTGCAGTCTTCAGGCTCCTGTAGCTTCTACCTGAAGGTAGCGGGGAGATGAATGTGTGACCAGGATGGTGTGGGTCCTTGATGATGCTGCCAGCCTTTTTGAGGCAGCGGCTGTGTTAAATCCCCTCGATGGTAGGGAGGTCAGAGCCGATGATGGACTGGGCAGTGTTTACTACTTTTTGTAGTCTTTTCCGCTCCTGAGCGCTCAGGTTGCCGAACCAAGCCACGATGCAACCGGTCAGCAGTGCTCTCTACTGTGCACCTGTAGAAGTTAGAGAGAGTCCTCCTTGACAAACCGACTCTCCGTAATCTTCTCAGGAAGTAGAGGTGCTAGATGAGACCATATTTTTAAGAATTGAACTGGTTTGTCAGTCAAGATGTAGTGTCTAGATGTGGTGTCTCTGTCATTTCCGTAATCCACATCTTCACTGAGGGAACTGTTGTCTTTTTCCAAAATTTAAGTATAAGTTTTTTTGCTGATATTGGACCGTAATCAAGAAAGCGTCTTTGAAATACCATTAGTTTGACACATGCCTCTGATATTCCCAATATTATCAGTTTTGGGTCTGGTTCTAGTGGAATTTTCAATGTTTTAGAGGTAACGTTAAAGACTTCCGTCCAAAATTCCAGAGTCTTTTAGCTGAGGTCTGCAGATCTTTCAGTCTGCCGTGTAACGCTTTGCTCTGATATCACGTAACTACTGTGCCTGAATAGGAAGATTTGAATGCTACCACCGGACCTTGAGTTTCATTGAGAATTCAATGATCCAACAATCCATGATTTTACTCCATGGGGAGACTTGGCAAGAGATGGGGAGAAAGAGAGAGAGAAACGGGGAGAGAATGAGATGGAGGTATAGAGAGGCGTAACTTGATGTGGGTGCATAATAATTTTCACTCTCCATTTTTAATTTGTTCATTCAGTGTTCATGTTTATATTTCTATCAAAAGTTCTAAATTTAACAGGTTGCTGACTTTCTCACACTGCTGCCCTTTTTGGGAAAGAATTAGACCAAAAGGGGAATTCCAAAGCCAAGTGCTGAGGAAAATTTCCCTTGTAATGGTGGGCAGTACTGGTAATTCTGATATAACGCGTGTTCTATAACACATATTTGACATGTCGAGAGTGATGAATTAGGGAGCACTGCCTTTATTATGCAGGTCGAATTGGTTAATCGCAGGTTGAATTGGTTCCATTGAGAGCTAGACAACCACTTAAAGTTACTACCTGCAGAAATCACACACCATTGTCTCTTGAGCATAGCTGCTGCTTTAACTACAGGTGGCCATTGAAAGTGAAAAGCAACTGCTTCTATTGACACTTGGTGCAATGATACTCTGTTAAACGGTGTGACATGCATAATTTATTTGCCATTGAAAATACCTTTTACTTTTGAAAATCATGTGAGGGAAGGAATAATGTTGTTATTGCAAGGCTGCATCTATCTCGCCCCTAACCCTCTTTTCCCCTTTTGAAATACAATTTTCTGATATGTGAGGTGTCTTAGGCATATGACTATCACGTTGCAGCAGAACGACCTGTGTGAAGGAATCATTCAGCATTCGAAGGGCAGGGTAGTTCACAGCGGTGTCAGCAAGAAAGTAAATGGAGGAAACCTTAACATCTGGGATCAGTTGGCATTCGGAAGGAGTAGGCAAAAACGTCTTGTTACAACAACACAAAATATTAAAATTAAGTTGGAAACAGAATGGTCCATGGACTGCAAATATGTTAACATTCTGTATGTTTAGGATTGCAGAATAATTAGTTTTAAATATTCACACAAATTACGCAGATCAAAGTTGAAGAGTAATTTCATCAGCAAATATGTGCACGTGGAAGACTTTTGACTGCACAATTTCCTAGGGTGATACTTTTGACTGAAGCTCAGGTATAAACATGCTGAACCTATAAACCAGTAACTGTCTGGCTGAATGATGGCTGCAACAACCAATTGTTGTCTGGTGATGTTTGTGAATGATACCCAGCAGAGGCCACTCTACAAAATCAACATGAAACTGAGGAAATGTGCAATGTGAATGTTGCACATGAGGAGCAGGGAATACAATTTATATCTGACAGTAACCAAGGCCTAAATGGTGTTTGCCAAATAATCAATGACCAGTATTTGTTTCAGTCTTCCCCTTGTAAAACCTTTATGTGAAGGCCTCAGCGTAGCGGTAAAAGAAGTTCAGTTTAGTTTATTGTCTCGTGTACCGAGGCACAATGAAAAAAACGTTATTGTGCGCTAACCAGAGATAGAAACATAGAAACATAGAAAATAGGTGCAGGAGTAGGCCATTCGTCCCTTGCACCGCCATTCAATATGATCATGGCTGATCATCCAACTCAGTATCCTGTATTGTAAGATGCCTTAATATTTATAGCATTTTGTGTGTATGCCAGAATATCAGCCCTTGTTTTCTAATAATGTTGAAACAAATGACCAGATTGATTGATGAAAGGTAGAGAAAAAAGCTGGAGAAACTCAACGGGTGAGGCCGCATCTATGGAGTGAAAATAGGCGATGTTTCGGGTCGAGACCCTTCTTCAGACAGATTTCGGGGGGGGGGGGGGGGAAGAGGGAGAGTCAGTAGGCTGTTGGAGGGCTGAGAAGGGGAGGGGAAGGATGGAGAACGCAAGGAATACCTGAAATTGGAGAAGTCAATGTTCATACCGCTGGGGTGTAAACTACCCAAGCAAAATATAAGGTCCTGTTCCTCCAATTTGATGTCATGATGTAATGATGTCAGCCGACTTCAACATCATCTGATTAGTGAATAGAGTTTAGAACTCTTTTATTCTCTGCCTCTTCCCAACATATCAAATGGAATCGTTTATTTTTTGCTTGCATTATGTCACCTGCCTGATGATTATTCCGAAGTATTTTTGGATTATTTTTGTTTTCCTTATCCTGTTGTTCTCTTAAGATGTTGCCCCTTTTAGGATTTGAAGTAAAGCTTGCTAATTTTGGTTTTTGTTTATGTAGATCTTAGCAAAACATATCACAAGCTCCTGAAAATGCCACGTGTGTCTTCAACTCATGAGTAAGATGAAAATGGTGCAACAGTGTTCTTAACAAACTGTGCAGTGAATTGCTAATTGAAACTAATGTACTTTTGCCCTGTATATCAGTAACCAAAAACTAATAAATTATGTTTTTCTGTGGAGAAAATAAAAGCACTACTTAAAGAAGAAAGCAGCAGCACGAGTAGTATGTTTAACCTCTTAAACCTATTGATGAACTAAGGAAATATTGGCTGATCTGTCATAAACCAGATGTTAACTCACTTAATATACTTTTGAATGCAAGAACTTTGCAGTCTCAGTTACTAAAATTGAATATTTAGTAAGCTGTTTCTGCACATGAGGTTTTAGATGAGTTATGCACCAAATATGTCAGTGCAAAAAATACTAGTATCCAGCTCACAACTAGTAATTCTGTTCTGTGTTGATCCAAACAAGGGGAGTTATTTGCTAAGTGTCCACAGCACTGCTTCTTAGGCAGCAACATTTGCTGATCATATCTGATCGCTATTCAACTTTTTTTCTGATTACAAACTCAGAATGCCAACTTGGTCGGCATGGACAAGGTGGGCCGAAGGGTCTGTTTCCATGCTGTATAACTCCATGACTCTGTCACAAACATCGAAAGAAAATACAGTGGATGATTGGAAGACTTCTTTGTTCAGAAGATAGAAGTGGTATTGCTCTTTCTGTGCTGAATTAAAATACATAATTAATTTGATTAAACCTTTTAAAACTGAAATTGCAGAAACCTTAGAAGTTTTGAAATAGAATAGCTGGACAGCTATAATCCTGTTAAGCCATTCAGTTCAATCAATGCTGCTTGGTTTCTTCCTTTGCTACCAGCATTGGTAATATGTTACTTAATTAACCTGACTAACAAAAGCCTATCTATCTCAATTTTGAAAGCATTCTATTTCGCCTGATCTCCATCTCTCACTAATTTTTAACTTGTCAAAATGTATGGATGTCAGGACTTACGGGGAGAAGATGGGAGAATGAGGTTGAGAAGGAAAGATAGATCAGTCATGATTGAATGGAGGAGTAGACTTGAAGGGCGGAATGGCCTAATTCTGCTCTTATTATTTAAGAACTTATGATGTACCTCTGAATATAGTTGGATAAAGTTCAACTCTGGTTTAGCATTTAGAGGTACAGTAGAGAAACAGGCCCTTAGGCTCACCGAGTCTGCGCCAACCAGCGATCACCCATATACTTGCACTATCCTACAGACTAGGGTCAATTTACAATTTTTACCGAAGCTGATTAACCTACAAAACCGTATGTCTTTGGAGTGTGGGAGGAGATCAGAGCACTCGGTCACAAGGAGAATGTACAAACTCCATATAGACAACATCCGTAGTCAGGATTGAAGCCAGGTCTATGGCTCTGAAAGACAGCAACTCTATCACTGCACAATTGTTGATGCCACCCCTGCTGATGGCACTAGACATGCCTGAAAGGCAGTTCATGCCTCTGACATTCATTGAATTGAAATCAATTGGCCAACGATGGGTTGGTGGTCTGGCCATTGAATCTATTTTAATGTAGGAAGTGCAACTGATAATTCTCCAATAATATAATGAGCCTGATGTGAGTACCTTTGAAATATGTAAACTGGCACATGAATATATAGGGAATGGAGGGACATGAATCATATGCAGGCAGATGAGATTAGTTTATCTTGGCATCATATTTTGGCACAGACATTGGGGGCGAAGGGCCTGTTTCTTGCAGTACTTTTCTATGTGGTATGATTTGAGAAAGGACACAGATTTATATTCAATTCACTTGAAGAAGCAGTGCTAAAGTATATTTATCTGCTCAGGATAACCTGAGAAGCTCAAGAAGTAGAGCTCTACTTTCATTTGCAGCGTGGCATGTCTGAAAGCATATTTTGTTGCCATTGTTTATGTTGTTGACAATTCTAGGAATAGGAATGTTTTCTTTGTGAAGATAGTCCAACATTTGTATGCAGCAGGCTAACACCTTTGGTCGATCAAGGACATTACTTTTGCTACTGGGGCATGGAACACCATGAATCATAATGCATGACCAATGTCTCCCACAATTTGCCCTCTGGTACCTTTTCCAAGCAGTTATCCTTAATATGAATCTGGGTGAAATTACCCTACCTTATGCTTTCATTGTTTAACATTAATAATAATTAGTCATAGAAACATAGAACGATGTCATCCAAAATCAGTACCCTGTTCCTACTTTCTCCCCATATCCCTTGATTCCGTTAGCCCTGAAAGCTATATCTAAAGGGCCTGTCCCACTTTCACGACCTAATTCACGACCTTTGCCGAGTTTGCCCTTGACTCATACTTGCGGCATGGTCGTCACGAGGTCGTAGGTAGGTCGTAGGTAGGTTGTGATGCTAGTCGTAGCTACTCGTGCAATTAAGTAGGTCGGGGCATTTTTCTAGCATGATGAAAAATGTCCACGTGTAAAAAAGGTCGTGAATTAGGTCGTGAAAGTGGGACAGGCCCTTTACTCTCTCTTGAAAACACTCTATTGAAAACTCTATTGTAATATTAATAATTAATATTGGTATATTAATAATATTTGTATTCTACCATGATAATACGGTAAAAGTTGTCAGGTTGTATAAAATGGACAGGGTGGATTGTCAGACCTTTGGCTTTTCTGTCTTGTAAATATTCACTTTGTACAAACAGACACCATCTCCCCCTCTGTCTGCTTTCTGAAAAGACCGCTCCCTCTGTAACTCCCTGGTCATTTCTTCCCTCCTGCACCACCCCCTCCCCGGGCACTTTCCCTTGCAACCGCAAGAGATGCAACACTTGTCGCTTTACCTTCCCCCTCGACTCCATTCAAGGACCCAAGCAGTTGTTCCAGGTGCGACAGAGGTTCACCTGCATCTCCTCCAACCTCATCTATTGCATCCGCTGCTCTACATGTCAGCTGATCTACATCGGTGAGACCATGCGTAAGCTTGGCGATCGTTCGCCGAACACCTCCGCTCGGTCCGCATTAACCAACCTGATCTCCCTGTGGCTCAGCACTTCAACTCCCCCTCCCATTCCGAATCCGACCTTTCTGTCCTGGGCCGCCTCCATGGCCAGAGTGAGCACCACTGGAAATTGGAGGATCAGCATCTCATATTCTGCTTGGGCAGTTTGCACCCTAGCGGCATAAACATTGACTTCTCCAATTTCCGGTAGCCCTTGCTGTCTCCTCCCCTTCTCAGCTCCCTCAGTCCTCGGGCTCCTCCTCTTCCTTTCTCCTTTCTTCTCCCACCCCCCCCCCTCCCCACACCCTACATCTGTCTGAAGATGGGTTTCGAGCCGAAACATTGCCTATTTCCTTCGCTCCATAGATGCTGCTGCACCCACTGAGTTTCTCCAGCACTTTTGTCTACCTACAACAAATTCCAACATGTCTTGGATACATTCTGCACTGCTCATTTGGTGCATGTGTATGTTTCCTCTGCAACTTTACGACAAGCTGCCTTCATCCCAAATTTAGAGTATCTCGTTCTGTTTCAGGATTAAATGTTCTGCTTTGCTTATAATTCCAAAGTCAACTTTGCAAGTAGCGCACAAAGTCCATTGAGGAGGAACTCCAGTTAAAGGATTGTTTAGGAATTGAACTGCAGATGCTGGTTTACGCTGAAGATAGACACAACATGCTAGTGTGGTCTAAACCTAAAATGCCACCTATTCTTTTCTCCAGGGATGCTGCCTGACCCCCTGAGTTGGTCCAGTTAAAGGCTTGTTCTACCCAATGGTCAGGATGGGCACGTGCTGTCATTCTGCCCAGGGTTTGATTGAGAATTCCCAAAGACAATGAACCTTTTGCAGCAGACGCAAAATGTTACCTCTTTCTTGGAAAAAGTCAATATAATTTGCTCAGTGATAGGCCTGATCATTGATCTATCCCCCCCCCCCCCCCCCCTCCCCCCCACACACACACCCACACACCAAGCACTTCCACCAACCCCATGAATTTTAATGGATTCTTCTTAACTTCTTTAATAGTTATTTCCACCAAAGAGATTGAAGAGTTAAAGTGTACAGCGGGACGCATCTGGGATTTCTAATTCTCATCAATATTGGCCGTCACTGAGTTACAATAGATGTTGTCATTATTGGAAGACCCTGAAATGTTTAAGATCCATTGTCTCTTTTCAGCTGATGAATGTAATACTGTTTTTTTTATCTTTTTGCCCTTGCCTCTTTCTCTCTGAAAATTTCCATATCCGTTGATGTGTGAGACCAACACCTTCCATGAGTCACCCTTTTGTGCCCTACATAAGCCTGTCATCTTTCATGTGATTTTGCTTTGACTTCCAGCATTGTCGCAATGCTTTTGTTGTCTGTCTGACAACAATATTGATATTCTTTACAAGAGCTGCAGGAAAAGTACAGGATTCCATGTTACCTGGGCTCACAGATGGAATCATTTATACTGCGTGGAACACGGTAAACCATTTGGGTTGTTGAAGTCTTGCACACCAATCGTAACCACACCTCATTAAAACACAGCTCATTATTTCTGCACTACTTTTTCAGCCTTTCCTCTGTTATCCATTTGGAAAAATAGTTTAAAAAATGTGGTGGACACAAGAAACTCCAGATGTTGGAATCTTGAGCAAAGTGCTGGAGTAACTCAGTTGGGCAGGCAGCATCTCTGTAGCATACAGGCAAGCCACGTTTTGAGTTGGGACACTGGTTATCCTTAAATTGATAGGTTTTTGACGTTTACTTACTGTTTAAACATATTTTAGAACAATGTCTTTGGTAAGATATTTCGATTCATATTTTTTTCAAAGGAATTAGCAGCTTAAATTAACCCAATTTGCTCAAATTTGGTTAATTTAAAATCACTTCAAAATAATGTCTGGAAATTTAACAAGCGAGGAACCAGAAAGATCAACAGGGCAATTGGGTTATTTGTATGTTCCTATGGAGTGGTGGACTGGGTAAGATTGGGTGAGGGAGGGAAGAAAAATATGAAAGATAGCAAGACCTAGACTGGTTTTCAGAAAGGGATGGCACTTCTGTCATCTGCCACAAACCTGCCTTCAGTGACAGGTTGGTGGTGGACAGATTCAGCAACTTTGAGTTCCTTGGCATAAAGTCCTCTGAAGATCTGTGCTGCAGCCAGCACATAGATGCAACAATGAGAAAGCACATCAATGTCCCTATTTCTTTAGAAGTTTGAGGAGATTTGTTGTGTTGTCGAGTACTCTATTGAACCTCTGTAGGTGTTTGTATGGTATGGGAGCACATTAACTGGATGAATCACAGCCTGGTTTAACAACTTGTTCGTCCAAGAACAAATGAGATTACAGAGAGTGGTCGGCACTATGGGTGATATACCTGGTTTTGGGGATTTTCCAACGCATGGAAGTATTCAGCCAGAATTTAAATATTTTCATGATTATTTGTAATTATGAAACAACGAGGGGATAACTTGTAAGAATTTTCCGAAACTCGATCTTCTCAAATCCTTTGAAAATACACATGTTCTATAAATCTTTTCATGTTGGATTTCATTAAGTTATCAGCAGCCTCGAATGCTGGGCTTCACTGATGCAAAGTTATCTCATATATCAAGCAATAAGAATGTAGCTCAGGATTATTGAAAATTGCAGAAAAAGGCACAAATTGCAGACATTGTCAGATCATAAATCTTCAGTCCTGAATCTAACTTTTAATCAAATTATGCTGAGCAGATCTAACAGAGGCATAAAAGTAATCAACTCAAGCTCATGATTAATGGAGCAATACTTTCGCACATTTGCAGATATTTAGAAAGATTTGTATATCACACTGTGGTTCCAACCAATAATTGACTGAGTCTGAAGAAAGGTCTCGATGTAAACTGTCATATTCATGTTATCCAAAGATGCTTTCTGACCTGCTGAGTTATTCCAGCACCTTGTGTCCTTCTGTGTATTAAGTAGCTGCTGCAGTTATTTTGCAACAATTAACAAATATAGGAATTCAATATGTTGTAAAGGGAATAAAATGTTGAAAAACACACATGAATTAAGTGTCTCCTCTATATCCCGCAGCTCCGCAGCTCCGCTCTCACTCCACACCCCCCTACTCATAACAGGACAGAGTCCCCCTTGTCCTCACCTTCCACCCTACCAGCCATCTCATACAACATATAATCCTCTGACATTTTCGCCACCTTCAACGGGATCCCACCACTGGCCACATCTTCCCATCTCCTCCCCTTTCTGCTTTCTGCAAAGACCATTCCCTCCGTAACTCCCTGGTCAATTTGTCCATTCCCACCCAAACCACCCCCTCCCCTGATACTTTCCCTTGCAACCGCAGGAAATGCTATACTTGTCTGGGTGAGGCAGAGGTTCACCTGCACCTCCTCCAACCTCATCTATTGCATCCACTGTTCCAGGTGTCAACTGCTCTACATCGGTGAGACCAACGCAGGCTTGGCGATCTCTTCGCCCAACACCTCCGCTCAGTTCGCAATAACCAACCCGATCTCCCGTTGGCTCAGCACTTAAACTCCCCCTCCCATTCTCCCCTCTCCCAACTCCCATTCCAAATTCGACCATCCTGTCTTGGGCTTCACCCATGGCCAGAGTGAGTCCCACCGCAAATTGGAGGAACAGCACCTCATATTTCACTTGGGTAGTTTACACCCCAGCGGTATGAACATTGACTTCTCCAATTTCAGGTGGTCCTTGCTTTCTCCCTCCTTCCCCTCCCCTTCCCAGCTCTCCAACAGCCTACACGCTCTGCCTCTTCCATTTTCCCGCCTAACCCCCCCACCATCAGTCTGAAGAAGGGTCTCGACGCGAATCGTCGCCTATTCCTTCGCTCCATAGATGCTGCCTCACCCGCTGAGTTTCTCCAGTTTTTTTGTCTACAATATCCTTTTACAATATGTTCACTCAATAAATCGTGATAATTATGTATCTCCAAAAATACCTTAGAATCTCCAAAATCTTTGGTCAGCCTAAATAATTTGAAGTGTGGTAAGAAGCATTACCAACTTAAATTATGTTTTAGATTGCTGTACAATACTTTTGTATCCTCTGGCTTTGAAACCACCAAATTTTAACTCCCCATTTAGTTAACATTTGGCTAGATCGATCCAACACTTTCCATGAAAGATACGGCTCGTGTTGGCAATTACTCGATTAATATTCAAAATTCTTTACCATTATTAATCATAAGCTTGAATCCTACCACAGCAGGTGAAGAACATATGTTCAAGAAATGAAATGAATCTAGAATTTACTTTTTGTAGCACTAATCATGAATCTGTTGAATTGTCATTAAAAAGGTCAGGTTCATGAATGTCCTTGAGAAAATTAAGTTTGTTTCATGTAAGCATCCAGACCTACCATTGTTATAAGGTCATAAGGAAGAGGTGTAGAATTAGGCCATTTGGCCCATCAAGAGTACTCCGCCATACAATCTTGGCTGATCTATTTCTTCCTCCTAACCCCATTATCCTACCTTCTCCCCATAAGTCCTGACATCCGTACTAATCAAGAAACTATGTCTCTCTGCCTTAAAAATATCCACTGGTGGCCTCTACAGTCTTCTGTGGTAAAGAATTCCACAGTTTCACCACCGTCTGACTAAAGAATTTTCTCCTCATCTTCCTAAAAGAACAACCTTTAATTCTGAGGCTATGACTAGTTCCAGACTCTCCCACTAATGGAAACATTCTCTCAACATCCACTCCATCCAAACCTTTCACTGTTCCGTATGTTTAAATGTGGTCCCCCCTCATTCTTCTAAACTCCAATGAGTACAGGACCAGTGGCATCAAACGCTCATCATAGGTTACCCTATTCATTCCTGGGATCATACTTGTTAACCTCCTCTGGATCCTCTACATATCCAGCCCATCCTTCCTCAGATATGGTGCCCAAAATTGCTCACAATATTCCAAATGTGGCCGTACCAGCACTTTATAGAGCCTCAATATTCATAGTTAAAGAGCCTCAATGCTCATACAAAGAGTTGTCAATACTCTTAGCTGCCTTCACAGTTAGTGGATGATTTGAGATGAGCAAAAACAAATGCTGGTCACATCAGTAACAGCCCCATCATTATTTTGAAATTATGTTACAGTTTCTATACAGAAATTTCTCTGAGCTCTTTAGTTACAACAGCGCGCTTGCTAATAGAAACTTCGATGGTGATTCAATAGTAAGAAAATCAACAAATATTTTTCTCCAAACTTAAGAATTGGGTGCCAGTGATAGTGACATTAATTTGCCACTGATAGTTTCTTCTTTGTGAATACTTGTCAAAATTATTTCCTTTTCCATATCTTTAGTTGCTCTCCCTTCATAAATACCTTCACAAGATAGTATCCCCTGCCATTTTGTGCCCCCCCCCCCTTCCAAACTCTCTTCCTTCTCCATAAACTGCTCTTTCATCCTTAATGGTTTCAGCTGCAGCTCTTACTGCTATGTGGTACCTTTTGATGTACTGTATACCTCCCTGATCTGTTCAACTGCTTGTATTGATTGTTGAGGGAGTGAGAATTTTAACCATTCCATTTCTTTGAACTATCAGAGATGGAATAGTTCAAAAATTAAAAATAGAATAAAATCATACCCTTTCTAGTGTGTTTATTACAATCTAACATCAGTATTCGAACCAATTGCTTTATTTAATTAAAAGCAGTATTGGTTAAAATGACTATTATAAACTTCACTTGATTGAAGCGGGTGTATCAGAACTCTTTGCTCCCATCCACATCACCCCCCCACCCACACACACACACACACACACACACACACACACACACACACACACACACACACACACACACACACACACACACGCACATCAATTTGGCCATGAGATCTGGAGACCATTGTTCAGTTTAAGGCAGTGAATGTCAATTATGATGCTTGTGTTGAACGCCATGAAAGAACATTAACTGAGCATTATGTGACCATCAGTCGTGAGGCTTGGACCTATGATTATGAAAAACAAGTTCAAATTCTTCCAAGGTAACTTGATAATTTTAAATCGGTTGGCTCAATAATACAGAATAAAAACGTCATATCAGCTAGTATAAAACCAACTGGTAAAAGTCATCTTTACCAACTCGACCTCTGAGTGATTCCTGAGATACTGTGATGTGGTTGACTCTTAATTGTCTCCTGAAATGACCCATGAAACGACTCAGTTGTACCAAACTGCTGCAAATAAATAAAACCTGTACAGGCCTTAAAACTGTTAACCTCGGCATCAAATTCAAACATGACAGAGACACACTCGATCAACCCTATAAAGTTCTCCTCACTAAATTGAGAGAGCTATCCCACAGATTTGTCAAGTGATAGATAGCAGGACCCAGGCGTGCCATTTTCACATCTACCTCCTGCATCCTCACCTGGGAGAAGAAATAAGGACATTTCTTACCAAGGTTCCGTGAAAATAGAAGATCACAACCACAGTGAATCCTTGCAATAGTTTTCAAGGAAGAGAAAGGAATTGAAAGTCCTGAAGATAGAGTTTGATGAGGAAAGGTACTTGAAGGGGGAAACAAGTTGGGATTTGAAGTGTGGTATGGAGAGTGATCTGGAATATAGACATTACACGTTACTTTATAGATACAGCACGTAAATAGACTCTTCGGCTCACCGAGTCCGCACCGACCAGTGATGGACCGTGTACATTAGCACTATCCTACACACTAGAAGCAATTTACATGATTTTCATGAAGCCAATTATCCTACAAACCTGCATGTCGTTGGAGTGTGGAAGGAAACAAAAGCATCCGAGGAAAACCCACAGGGTTCCAAAGAGAAGATAACAATTCCACACAGACAGTAGTCGGGATCAAACCTGTGTCTCTAGGCCTTTAAGGCAACAACTACCACTGCACCACTGGACTAATCATAACTATCTTAAAACTTATGGGATTCTGATCACTGTTCCCAAAATGCTGTTCCACTGAAACACCAGTCACCTGGTCGAGCTCCTTTCCCAATGCAAGGTATGGTCCCTCCTTTGAGTTGGACTATCCACATCTGTTTCAGGAAACCACGTTGGATGTGCCCAACAAATCCTGCCCCGTTTAAGCCTTTTTTTGCATCGAATAAGTCCGAGGCAATATTGGGGTGAGTGGGGGGTTAAAGTTGCCCACTTTGACGAGCCAGTTGCCTTTGCATCTTTCCATGTTCTGTTTATGTATCTATTCCTCCATCTCTTGCTTTCTATAGGGAGGCCCATAGTATAATCCCTTTCCAGTGATTGCATCTTCCTCATTTTGAGCTCTACTGAAGTGGACAAACTATCCAGTCTGCCCGCTCTAAGCGTCACCTGCAATTTACCAGGTGAATCCGGCTGAGAGGTTAAATGAATGAGAAGTAATTGAAACCAATCCTGTTAAACTTTGTGTGGCCTCAGGTAATACAGTGCTTCCTGGCTTCTCACACCATGTGTGTAATATTTCTTGTCTGCATGTTCAATACATAATTAATATTTTTGACAGACACATCTTCGTATAGGTACTGGTATAACATTTCACTTGTGATTATGAATTAAATCAATTATATCTGAATCTGAATCTGAATCTGAATCTAAATCAATTATTCTCTGTCAAAGAGTCTCATTCCTTAAATAATAACTTTGTTTCCTTTTTCACAAACGCTCTATGTTGCACAAATACTATCCTGCTGAGTATTCATTACATTGTTTTGTTTTTATTACCAACGTAGTGAAGCCTTGCTACAAGTGTGCAGGTCATTGATGTGGTTACACCTGAAGCATAACGCACAATGTCTTGGTTTCCTGGTGCTCCAAATTATTCCAAATGGAATTTAAAGTGGAGGTGGTGGAGGGAGGACTTAAGCTAGAAGGGGTTCTTGGGAAGAAAGAGCTACCTTAAATTGAGTTAAATTGACTCCCTGGTCAATTCTTCCCTTCCCACCCGTACCACTCCCTCCCCAGGCACTTTCCCTTGCAGCTGTAAGAAATGCTACACTTGTCGCTTTACCTCCCCCCTCGACTCCATTCAAGGACCCAAGCAGTCTTTCCAGGTGCGACAGAGGTTCACCTGCACCTCCTCCAACCTCATCTATTGCATCCGCTGCTCTAGATGTCAGCTGATCTACATCGGTGAGACCAAGCTTAGGCTTTGCGATCGTTTTGCCGAACACCTCTGCTCGGTCCGCAATAACCTACCTGTTCTCCTGGTGGCTCAGCACTTCAACTCCCCCTCCCATTCCGAATCTGACCTTTCTGTCCTGGGCCTCCTCCATGGACAAAGTGAGCACCACCGTAAATTGGAGGAGCAGCACCTCATAATTTGTTTGGGCAGTTTATGCCCCAGCGGCATAAACATTGACTTCTCCAATTTCCGGTAGCCCTTGTCTCCTCCCTTCTCAGCTCTCCCTCAGCCCTCTGGCTCCTCCACTTCCTTTCTTCTTTCTGCCCCCCCCCCCCCCCCACTTCAGTCTGAAGAAGGGTTTTGGCCCGAAACGTTGCCTATTTCCTTCGCTCCATAGATGCTGTCGCACCCACAGAGTTTCTCCAGCACTTTTGTCTACCTTAAATTTAGTTGCATCTGGTTGGGTAACTATGGTAGGGTGAAGACTATTCCATGCTTTAATTGTGCGGGGGAAGAATGAATTGCTGTGCACATCTGTCTTGGTAGCTGGTATCTCAAATTGGATCGAATGCCCTCGACTGCTCCTAATTGGTTTGGGTTTGGTGGAGGTTTTGTAATCTATGTCGAGCTGACCATTTAACATTTTGTAAAAAGAGGTCAGCGGTGAGCTTCACGTCTGTCTTGGAGAGGGTTCCACCCCAGTGAATTCAGAAGTTTGGTAACACTCGCTTCTCTCTCATAGGTGTTAGTAACAAATCGAGCTGCCTGTCTTTGGACACGTTCGATGGAAGACATTTTTTTATTTGTGTATGGGTCCCATGCTGCAACTGCGTAGTCCCCTTTTTCCAAAGGAAAGATATAATTTGCCTCTGAGGCAATGCAGAGAAGGATAACTGGATTAAATTGATGTATGAACAGTTTATCTCACGAGAAAAAGGAAAAAGCTAAGCAGATTGGGTTTATACTCCCTGAGGTTTAGAAGAATAGGATGTGTGAATCGGATATATAGGATTGTGAAGGGGCTGGATCGGGTAGTTGCTCAAAGAATGTTTGTTTTGGTGGGGAAATTGGAATTAGGGGCCATGGAATTTGGATTAGGGATCAGCCATTTAAATCTCTCAAGAAGAAGAATTTCCTCTCTAAGGGTTGCGAATCTTCACTGCAAAATGTTGTTGTGAAGTGGAATTATTACATGTAATGGATTTTTTGAGATTAAAGGTTTTTTGAGAATTAAGAATTATGGGGATGGCACAGAAAACTGGATGTGAGGCCCAAGATCAGACTGGCCATGATGTTATTGGATCCACACTAAGCTCAAACACCATACTTCATCTCTTACAGTAAATGCTCTTTTTAATTTTAAGATAAATAGGTAAAAATGAAATGATATGAATGTATTCTCTAGGTTCATGTTCAGATACATATCAGGTGGATAACCCATCTCTCGGGTTAATCTAAAGCTCAGGATAGAAAATGTCCTGGCCGCACTGAATGCATTGCGCACATTGGCCTAACTGAATAATTAACAAGGCGCTAGTGGTGGATGTGAACCTCTTCACTGCTAATGTTAACCCAGGTAATAAAGTGATTAGTCATAATTGATATTGATTCATAAATAGTTCTATGAATCAGTATTGCTGTGATTAAATCTGTTAGTGATAAATGAGTATTTGCTCCCTTATTTTCTTTGAGCCACAATATTGGTATTGTGATAATGATTTAGAAATGACATGGAAATTATTTTTTTTTAATGAATTTCTAAGGCACAGTCATATTTTGCACACAAGTTGCAAGTTATTGCCTCAACTGTGTATAGGAAGGGACTGCAGATGCTGGCTTACACTGAAGATAAACACAAATTGCTGGAGTAACTCAGCAGGACAGACAGCATCTCTGGATAGAAGGAAAGGGTGATGTTTCAGGTCGAGACCTTTCTTCAGCCTGTCAATTGCCTTCAATTGTCAATAATTGCCTTCAATTATACAGTTTGAATTCCATCAACTCGTTATAGAGAAGTTTATAATTTATTACCAAAATAAGCAGTCTTTTTCTTTTATATTTCATATAGAAGATAGTTAATAGCTGAACTTTTAATATCTGCCACTCAAAGCTGGACTGACTGACATAATTTCTTACCACTTTGTCAATCAAAGCTTTGATCCATGCAAGTATAGATCTTGAGTTTGCAAATCTTCTGAAATCTTTAAAAATTCATAAGTTAAGGAATAAATTTTGCAGTCAGCATTTTTTCCGATCTCTACTTCAAAGAAGAAACATTTGGAACCAATATACCAAATTGTAAGTCAAACCGCAAACAAGTACATGAACAAATTCTTTATTCTGATGCACAAATAAAATCCATACAATATTGTACTTTGTGATCTGTAAGCATATTGTTTCAGCAACTTGCACAAATGAGCAAACATCATTGTAATTTCCCCATAACTTTTAATTGATCAATATATTGTGACATTATGAACCAAGTCTTCTTGACCTTTTATTTTCTTGGAAGCATAACTTCACGATCTGAAAATATATAGAATTTAAAAAATCCGTTTGCAATTTATCACATGTACCGAAGTAGAGTGAAGTATGTTTTTGTATTCAGATCAGTACAAGTATCACTATATATAAGCAGTGGATAACTCTTAGATAAGCATCTCAGATACAGCACAAATGTATCATAATAGAAACTGTGTATACAGAGTCACCATCTTGACGTCGTCTTCAAGTCCCAGTTTGTAACTGCAGGATTTTTGACCTGACCATGAATGCCTGTTGTCCTGAAGGCGGCGTGAATCACAGTGATAATTGAGTTTAACTGTAAAATTGAGATATCTGCAATGTGCTCTTTCTGCAGTAAGAGACATGTAAGATATCGTCTTTTTCTGTAAAGGATATTATTTCTTACTCTCAATTTCTCCATCTCTGCCATTCCTGCTGCTCAGGAGGCCCCAGCCACGGGTGAACAACAAAGAGAAGGATGACTGAACTTTGTTGCCTTCCCTCAAAGTGGGAAACTTCGATTCCACTGTGTGGGGATGTTTATATTAAAGTCTATTGTGTGCTGTGTTCTTCTTTATTCTTTAGTCCCCCCCCACCCCCTGTTGTTGTAGATTGATCTCTCATCCATGTAGCCTCTCTGTACCAGTTGCTTCCCCACCCAACCCCTAGATGCAAGAAGGAGAGAATTCAACCGGTGTTATTTCAAAAATGTTTTGTTTGTTTTTGTGGCACTTGCTGATTATGCTGTGAAAACAATGGAACTTGCAGGGCTTGAATAAGAAATTCCAGATACTTGTTCCCCAATCAGAGTTAGCAGATACATTGATGTTCATCTACATTTACTTAGTCTTGGTTAGCAATGAGGTAATTGCAGGTTGCAATGTCTTGTACTGTGATGCTTGACTTCCTCAGATTTGATGTCCTGTAATCCAAAGCTTTTGCGGTTTGACATGATTGATGCAAACATTTTATTATGCACTGAAATATTTCCAATGTTGCATGGTGCAGCTTTGCAGTGCAGTTCACAATTCCATACTCAAAAAACGATTCCAATATTCTTAGCTGTCTGAGGAATTTTGCATCTGTAGACCTGCACTGTAAGAACAGGTTTAATAGTAAGATTAAACGAGAACTTACCAGTTTGAAGTTTGATCTGTATTTTATGAGGAGTTACGATGAGGGATTACGTGAAGAACCCGCTCAGTGCGCAGGCGCGGCATACTTCCAAGCAGCGGTATGGAATCACAGATAGACACAGTTATTTGAAGTAAACATAGTAAAGATAAGGAGACATCAATTTATTAGTTTGATCCATATAATGAGGGTGGGAGCGGAGGGCACGTAATCCCTCATCGTAACTCCTCATAAAATACAGATCAAACTTCAAACTGGTAAGTTCTCGTTTAATCTTACTATTTTACTTCGGAGTCACGTGAGTGACTACGTGAAGATTTCAAAGCTCTGTGATTTCAAACCGTGTAACAGTTTCATTTCACTCACTGCCGAAGTTCTTGAGGGAGGAAGTGTTATCGTAATCAACTAATGAGTCTATTTGTAGAAAAACACAATGGTATTTTTTAAACAATAACAACAAATAATTAAGTTGGTCCCCTGGGCTTAAATTAAATATTTGCAGTTCGTAAATCTTTACTGCAAATAAACCAGGTTTTGCCAACGGCTTATTATAAAATCTCTGAACGGTCTTTTCCCCCCCACCATCCTGCTGTAGCCAGGATGTGGCCTATAGGCATGTCCATTCTTTCGCCGTCGACATGGATGCTGCCCTGGTGGAATAACATTTGTACATGTTAGTGTTTATCCCAGCAGTTTCTAGCCCCTGCTTGAGCCATCTCGCAATGGTTTGGCTCGTCACCCGACCATAAGGTTTTTGTGACTGACCCACAAGGCTTTTCATCTCCCTCGAATATTTGGGTTGTGTCTATGTAGGATAGTAGGTGGGTCATGGCACAAAACCGTGGTTCTGGTGGGTAAGCCACGACTGGATTAGGTGTTCCTGGTCTGCTCTGTTTGATCAGTCGCTGGATAACGAGAGATCTGGTCTGGAGCTGTGATCATGTTGTCCAGTCGCAATAGGTGTAGTGACTGGACCCCCTGAGCGGATACAAGTGCCATCAACATGAGCGTCTTTAGTGTAGCTTGCTCGAGGCCGAGGGATCTGGCTGGTGGCCATTCCCTGAGATATGTCAGGACCACACTGATATCCCAAATATGGGTATACCTGGGCTTAGGGCTTGATATTGTAAATGCCCTTCATCAGTTTTAAAACCAGTGGATGGGATCCAATCGCCTGTTGTCCTGGCGCTGGTTTGAGATCAGCAGAAAGAGCACTCTGCGCTGTGTTGATGGCACTGTAGCTGATCCCTACATCGTGGTGTAGATAGGCCAGGAACTCCAGTATGTTGGTGGCTGTGGCTGTTACGTATGTTGTCCCTGTTTCCTGGCAGTACTTCTCCCTTTTTTGATGCTGGTTAAGTACTGCCTCTTGGTGGATGTTCGAAGGGATGCCGACATGGTGGTGATGGTTTGTTTGGACAATCCCAGTTCCAGGTAAGGTCTGTTCAAACTTGCAACCCAGCCGTTTAATTTTCTCATGGCATGGGTGTTTAGCTTACCTGGTAGGTAAGTAGCTGGTAGCCAAATATGTCTTTCGACACACCATTGCCAAATCATGTTGACCAATTTGTCGCATAATGATTTTATGCCACCCATATGGTTAATATAGCCATCACCGTAGTATTTATCAATTTGTAACCGAACATGCAAGTGCTGCATATTAGATACATATGCTTTTAAACGATAAAAGGCGCCCAACATCTCTAGATAGTTAATGCCCAGTGTAAGTAGTAATGATGACTCTAGGTTAGTCCATCTACCACCTGTGCTGGATATGGAGTTAGTCGCTCCCCAGCCTTGAGCACTGGCATCTGTTTGAATAACTAAAGTAGGGTTAGTGATAACAATAGGGCTGAAACTATGCCAAACGTTTTCTGCCCACCACTGTAGCTCTGATATTGCTTCAGTGGGTAATTTCATGACACGATCATAGTGACCTGTATGTCGTTTTATTGCCTGTACCTTTGCTCTTTGTAAATTTTTGATAGTGCAAAGGTCCGAATTGTGTAGCTGGAAATGCTGCTACCATGTCCCCAATTACTCTTGCTACTTGTCGAATAGTTGGTCGCTCGTTGACCATTAAATTGTTGCATGATTGTGCTAATTCAACCATTTTTGCCTTTGGCAAGGTACCAGTCATATGGACTGAGTTAATTGTGAAGCCCAGGTAGTCCATGATAGTGGATGGCTTCAACTTAGATTTATCTGGATGTAGGACGAACCCCAGAGTTTCGAGGAGCTGTTTTGTAGCTGATACTGCTGCCACAGCCAATTCCATTGTTTTCCCTACTATCAGAATATCATCCAGATATGCCATGACAATATGTTTTTGTTTTCTTAGTATTGCCATGGCTGGGTTCAATATTTTGGTGAATAAACTTGGGGCTGAAGTTAGCCCATAGGGCAATACTTTGTACCATCCAGTTAAATTTTAGGTATCTGCGATGATCCTTGTATATGGGTACTAGATAGCAAGCATCTTTAAGATCAATGCTTGCCGTGAAGTGTCCTTTGGCATTCAGTTGTTTGGCAGTAACAAATGTCTCCATTTTGAAATGTATATACTTAACAAATTTGTTTAGTGATGTTAAGTCAATGATGATGCGACAGCCACCATCTTTTTTGGTTTTAGTAAATATATTCGATACAAATTCCAAAGGTTCATGTTTGGTCTTTTCGATGACCCCCTTTGTGATTAGTCTCACCAGTTCAGCTTGTCCCTCACGTCTCTTTGACGGAAGGAGAAATTCCCTTTGGGGCCAATGTTGAACTGGCGGCGTTTTTTCTGACATGAATTGTATTTTAGAAACATAGAAACATAGAAATTAGGTGCAGGAGTAGGCCATTCGGCCCTTCGAGCCTGCACCGCCATTCAATATGATCATGGCTGATCACTGATTTTATATCCACTAATGCTGTTGAGTATATACTTGTC
This sequence comes from Amblyraja radiata, assembly GCF_010909765.2. Taxonomy (NCBI): domain Eukaryota; kingdom Metazoa; phylum Chordata; class Chondrichthyes; order Rajiformes; family Rajidae; genus Amblyraja; species Amblyraja radiata. Next base: position 21,651,525 of record NC_045982.1, on the reverse strand, counting down.
ACTCGTGACCATACCCCATGCTTCTTTAAACAAGTGTAATCTCCCCCCTGTTAATAAAGCACCCTTATTCTCTATATGCTGGTAGGAACCAGACCCACCTACCTCCATGGTTATTGGCGATTCTGTTTCTTCATTTTCCTGAAGGTTCTGTTCTGACGTGCTGGCGATGTTGGGGGGAGGCGCATTTTCCAGAGGGTCCGCTGCGGGCCCTGATCTAAAAAGATCTTTGGGGATAATGTGCGGACCCCAAGCGTTCACCAGTCCCATATTGCGGACGTCGACTGGTGGATGCCGTGGGGTGCTGCCGCTTGGGTATTGGAGGTCTTGGTTTGCTCGTCCTGGGGCCTGCCCTCATTAGGCCAAAGGTTTTTGATGCTTCCTCCATCTCCTTCAGTTTTTTATTGAGATCTTTCCCAAATAGCAGCGCGTCCGTCTCCGCAGCTGGGGCTTTACACAAGCCAGTAAATTTGGGATTGAGGGCAGGTTTTATGATTTCCCTCCGGAGATTGTTGATCTCAAATTGTGTGGTACACATTAATGCCAGCATATCCTGCTGGCAGGTATCCATCTCCGTGGTCTCCACGGAACGAGCAAAGGCTGTGATGGCCGACGTCAGGAGCCTTAGGATCCGCTGTAGCTTGAGTTCTTGGGTCCGGATGTGTGACCCCACATGCCCCCAGGTTTGGCTGTTGACACTTTTTACTTTGAGGGCATCACAGTTTTCTGGTGCTGTGTGTTGTTTCAGCACCTCAGCGAGCACCTTTTCCAGTAATGGTTTATTGGATAGATGGTTGATGCTGGCCGCCATTCTTGGTTCCAGCGGTGCTCCAGCCCGTGGGGTTGCTACAAAGCGGTCCATCACACCCAACAGCTCTTCCTGTTCCTGCACCCCTGGCATACTCCCGAATTCGTCCGCCTGCCCCTGTTCCAGACCAGCCCAGCCCTGGTCACCAATGCTAGCCTCCAGTAATGAGGGAGCAGAGGGAAGTGTACAGAACACTGTGGAGGGGGTGCCTGACCTCCCTCCGCGAGAGCGCTCTTTCTGCGCATCTCGCTGGAGATGCTCCAATAGCTGTTGGATGCAGCTCAGGCGGCTGTCTCTCCTCCATTTAGGTGGAGACATGTCCCCGTCCGACGAATCGGACGCCACCGGCCGGATGCCTGTTCGGATGGTAGACATCCAGCCCGTAGTTCAGGCACTAGCGGGACTGGGCTCGGCGCGGTGATGGGGATAGCGGAGCGCCCGGTAATTGTCCTACCGCCTTCTTCTGGAGCTTTTGCCTTGTAGATGCGAGAGCGCCCCTCAAGCAGCGCGTCTCGCAGGCACCTGCTCCGTGAGCCGCTCCAGCGGCTCAGGCGGCTCTCTCTCCCCCCGTGCGGTTGGAGAGACGTCCCGTCCGTAATCGGGAACACCTGCCGGATGCCTCTTCGGGTGGCTATGCATCCAGCCCGCTGCTCAGGTGCTAGCGGGCTGGCCTCGGCACGGTGTCGGGGAATAGAGGAACACCGGGTAACGCTCCTGCCGCCTGTTGTTTCAGCACCTCAGCGAGCACCTTTTCCAGTAATGGTTTATTGGATAGATGGTTGATGCTGGCCGCCATTCTTGGTTCCAGCGGTGCTCCAGCCCGTGGGGTTGCTACAAAGCGGTCCATCACACCCAACAGCTCTTCCTGTTCCTGCACCCCTGGCATACTCCCGAATTCGTCCGCCTGCCCCTGTTCCAGACCAGCCCAGCCCTGGTCACCAATGCTAGCCTCCAGTAATGAGGGAGCAGAGGGAAGTGTACAGAACACTGTGGAGGGGGTGCCTGACCTCCCTCCGCGAGAGCGCTCTTTCTGCGCATCTCGCTGGAGATGCTCCAATAGCTGTTGGATGCAGCTCAGGCGGCTGTCTCTCCTCCATTTAGGTGGAGACATGTCCCCGTCCGACGAATCGGACGCCACCGGCCGGATGCCTGTTCGGATGGTAGACATCTAGCCCGTAGTTCAGGCACTAGCGGGACTGGGCTCGGCGCGGTGATGGGGATAGCGGAGCGCCCGGTAATTGTCCTACCGCCTTCTTCTGGAGCTTTTGCCTTGTAGATGCGAGAGCGCCCCTCAAGCAGCGCGTCTCGCAGGCACCTGCTCCGTGAGCCGCTCCAGCGGCTCAGGCGGCTCTCTCTCCCCCCGTGCGGTTGGAGAGACGTCCCGTCCGTAATCGGGAACACCTGCCGGATGCCTCTTCGGGTGGCTATGCATCCAGCCCGCTGCTCAGGTGCTAGCGGGCTGGCCTCGGCACGGTGTCGGGGAATAGAGGAACACCGGGTAACGCTCCTGCCGCCTGTTGCTGCCCCCCTCCCCGACGGGAAAACGTTCCTCCTCGAACGGGGGTCAGTTTTGTTCCAGAGCCTTTTTCTCTGCCTGTAAAAAACACAAGCAGAAAAAGGCTCACCTGTAAAAGAAACCCGACCTCGGGGTACTCACCTGACGGTCCGTTTCATTCTGTAGCGGGAGCGCCTAAGTCCCGTTGCAGCCGCTGTTGCACTGCTGGCGTAATGCCGCGCCTGCGCACTGAGCGGGTTCTTCACGTAGTTACTCACGTGACTCCGAAGTAAAATGTGAATGCTACAGTGACCACTGTAACTTGTAACCCGATCTGAAGAAATTCCAGACTCATGTTCAAATGGACACGTCTTTCAAACACTGGGAACTAAAAATATGAGTTCCCTTTTATTTATTTATTTTTTTGCTATTTATTTATTAGAAGTAGACATATTATAAAATGTAGTTACATATTATAGTAAAAAAACTTTTCATATACATCAGTCATACATTATTAAAATTTTCCATTATCAATTACTTCTGCTTCTAGTGTTTTTATTTTTTATAGAAAGAGGGAAAAAGAGAGGGTAGAAAGTTACAAATAAAAAAGAAAGCAAAAAAAAAACACAACAGAAAAACAAGGGAGGTGGAATGGGTTACCTGTAATACATCAATGGAGATAGGTTCGTAGGTTATAAAGTATAGCTTTTCATCTATTCCTGAGTTCAAGTTTCAGCTGGGTCCTCGTGCTGTGCCAATCTATCCCTTCAGATAGTTAATGAATGGAGCCCAAATTTTATGGAAAAGATCTTGTTTGTCCATTAAGACAAGTCTAATTCTTTCTAAGTATAGGGTCTCCGACATTTCCGTAATCCACATTTTAATTGTGGGGGTTGTAGGGCCTTTCCAAAATTTTAATATTAATTTTTTTCCGGTTATTATACTGTAGTTGAGGAAATTTCTTTGGTTTGTTGTGAGTGTTAAGCTTTGTTCTGATATTCCAAGTATTATTAATTTTGTGTCTGGGTCCAGTTTTGTATTAATAACTTCTGAAGTTATTTCAAAAATATCAGTCCAGAAATGTTTAAGTTTTATACAGTTTGCAAACGTATGTGTTAAATTAGCCTCTAAATGTAGACATTTATCACAAATAGGAGAGATTTGTGGGAAGATTCTATTTAGTTTTATTTTAGAGAAGTGTAGTCTATGTAAGACCTTGAATTGTATTAAAGTATGTCTGGCATTTAATGAACATTGATGTATTTGTTGTAAACTTTCGTCCCAATGAGCTCCCTTTTAGATAAGATCTTTAGCAAAGATAGACATAACATGCTGGAATAACGCAGCGGGTCAGGCAACATCTCCAGAGAAAATGCAGAGGAGAGATCCTGCCTAACTTGTTCAGTTAACTGCCTGTCCCACTTGAGCGTCATTTGCAGGTAACGCAGGTGGCGCGCGAAGATTGTGTGAATCCCAAAATCCTGGGGTGCCCCGCGCGACTGTGGTCACTGCCGACGCCACCATGCCTCATCACGTGCCATGTGCGCGTAATGCGCGCATCACGTACACGTCACGATGCGCGTGTCGTGCGTCGTTATGCGTAAATTATATCGCGTAAATGATGCGCAAATGACACCCAAGTGGCCCTTTACTCCAGCATTTTCTGTCTGTTTTAAGAAATGTGATATTCTTTGCGAGATCCCACAAGCAGTTTTGAAGTAGGAGGTGGTTAGCATTGGTCATGATATTGGGACAACTTGTGATAGTCCTATTGAATTATCCCTTGAGTGAAGTGAAATTTTATTACAACTCAGAGTGCAAAAACTATCTTGATCCAAAAACAACATTTTAAACAATGAAAAAAATCCTTTCAATTCTGCATTTGATTGCCAGCCTTGATTTTTTTTTTTTTTTTTTTAATATTTTATTTTTATTAGAAGTACAGTGAATTACAGTAATACACATCAGATATACCTTATTACATTTGTAGTACCACTTCATTTTTCGAGCTTTAAAAAAAGGTAGAAATAAAAGAAGTAAGGAAAGTGAGCAAGAATCGTGAAGGTGCAGGAAAGTGTTGGGAGAAGAAAGCCCCTTAGGGAAGAAGTTAGAGAAGGAAGTAAAGAAAGAAAATAGACCCTAGAAAGAAAAGAAAAAAAAGGAAAAACAATCGCTCTATTATAACACAAAACTCCGCAAAAAAGGATATACCAGCCGTGTTTTTTTTTTTATTTTACACCCCCCGTTACCAGATCCTGGTACCATTTATATTTTAAATTACTATTGCACCTTATGCTTGTAATAGTTCCATAAATGCAGACCACGTCTTTTGGAAGTGGTCTGCTTTGCCTGCTAGGAGGAGTCTCATCTCTTCCAGGTGTAGTGTTTCGAACATGTTTGAAATCCACATTTTTATTGTTGGTATTGGAGCATTTTTCCAAAATCTGAGCATAAGCTTTTTTCCCATTATTAGCCCGTAATTAAGTAAGTTCTTTTGAAACACGTTTAGTTCGGGGTTACCTTCCGATATTCCAAAAATGATCCATTCTGCTTTTGGTACAGCCTTGATTTTGAGTGGAATTTAAACCCTGCTTTCTGGCTTGGTGGTAAGATAGTTGCTTTTAATGTGTAGAATCATACTGCATGGGTACAGGCCATTCTGCCAGACTTATCCATGCTGAACAATGTTTTGTCCATGGTGTAGGAAGGAATTGCAGATGCTGTTTTAAACTGAAGATAGACACAAAATGCTGGAGTAACTCAGCGGGACTGACAGCATCTCTGGAGAGAAGTAATGGGTGACGTTTTGGGTCGAAACCCTTCTTCAGACCATAGTCCTCTATGCTTAAGTGCTTCAAGTGTTCATCTTGATACTATTTAAATGTTGTCAGCAATCCACTGGTGGTGTGGGAAGTTGACGATTCTGAGTACATCTCTGGGTTTGCATTCTGCCCAATTTTGGTCTCCTTTATAATCCTACAAGGATTGTGTCTTGCAAGTTAGGTCATAAGGATGTCTGAAAATGTTGCTGATGAGCCAATGATGATTAATTGTATAGATCTGTGAGGCTGAAAGTCCTGTTTCCATGTCCTCTCTCTCATCTTGTTCTCACAGGAAATTCACCAGAATAATTTGCATCTGAAAAAAGATTATTGCTTATGGGGTAGACAAAAATGCTGGAGAAACACAGTGGGTGAGGCAGCATCTATGGAGCGAAGGAAATAGGCAACGTTTCAGGTCAAAACCTTCTTCAGACTGATGAAGGGTGTAACTGCTTAGGGAGTAATTCTTCATGAGTTGCAACCATTCCTGACTAAATACTATGATTGTCTTCTCTTCTCTGCAAGGTGTTTCCAGAAGGTTTCTTTTGGGAAAAAAAAAGTTTGATACATTTATTTATTTTCTGTAATACCTCAGTAGTGCATTTTATTTTTAGAAATAGGGGACATCAAAGCTTCAGCTATGTTTCATATTAAAACTTTTGAAGCTTAGACTAGCATTTTGTAAAGGGCCAGGGGGTGGTTAAAATATGTTCAGATGGAATGGAGAACAGGACGAGAAAACAGAACATTGATCAAAACAATTGAGCACACACCCCGAAGCTTTGAACCTGAATATTAAAGTTTTAAAGCCCAATTTTGCTTCATTCAGACCTGCTCAAGTTCTCCATTATCTTTCACCAGACCCGACATCTCTAGCTGAAATAATGTGGATCCCAAAGTTTCTTACAAATTTCCACCAGGCCTGTATTGGGCTTGACTTGGACTCCTCCAATGCTGTCTTACAGGCAGGTTCTGTTTGATCGTGGGCACTGACAATATTGGATTTTCAGCATTTCTGGAAAGGTGAAGATGCATAATGTAGTTCTACTGCGGAACACTCTTTCCAAGTCCCAATACTGTGGTATTGTGTGCATATTGAGGTCTACTCTTTTAATCCATCAATTTCTTGGATACTGTGCATTGATTCACATTTCTTGTGTGCTAAACTTTCTCCTTACTATTTGCCCTTTAACACTTGAAAATCAAAAAATATATATCTGCAGGCTGTAAGTCTGTAAGGGACAGAAAATTTTAGAAATACTCAGAAGGTTAGGCAACATCTTTGAAATGAAAATAAAAGGGAATGTTTGATGCTGAAGATCTTGAATAGTCTGATGAAGAGTCTTCATCCTGAAATTGTACCCTTTTTCTCTTTCCATAGATGCTGCCTTACCGACTGAATATTCCCTGCATTGTATCAGTGTATCACACATATATTTAATCAGAGTCATACAGCGTGAAAACAGGCCCTTCGGCTCAACTTGCCCACGCTAACCAACATGCCCTATCTACATGTCGGACCTGGCTGTGTTTGACCTATTTCCTTCATAATCTAACCTACCCCATCCGCCCTCCCCCCTCCCCCTCTCCCCCTCTCCCCCAAGAATTGCAGATGCTGGTTTAAACGGAAGACAGACACCAAAATGCTGGAGTAACAGCGGGATAGGCAGCATCTCTGGAGAGAAGGAATGGGTGACATTTTCGGGTCGAGATCCTTCTTCAGTCTTCTCTCCAGCGATGCTGCCTGTCCCGCTGAGTTACACCAGCATTTTGTGACCTTAGTGCAATATTTTTCATTTTTCCCTCTTCTGGTTAATCTCTGTGCAACACCTATAGCTTTACCTCTTCACCTTGATGTCTCATTTTGTCTTTAAGTTGACATTGTTTACATGTGGTGGAGCAAATTTCACTGCAGATATTTGCTTCATAAATCAGGCAATGAATATTTTAGACTGAATATTGGCAATGCTTTGAGTTGTTGCCAGCCATCTCCTCTAAGTAAGCTGAGGTAGCCCTGTAGCAGTTGTCTTCAAAGCTGCACTGTTAATTAAGTTATACTTTCTTGGAGCGGTTAGTGTCTAACAGAAGCCATGAACTTTGCTGCAGCAATGTTGACAGCATATTGTTCATTGACATACAGGATTAGATGGGCAGTTTCTGTTTGTGTAACGTGCAACAAAAGTAGTTTTAATGGCAATAATGTCAGTATGTGATCAGCGTTGCTCTATCTTTAAATGGTGTACATAGAAAGATAGAAAATAGGTGCAGGAGTAGGCCATTCGGCCTTTCGAGCCAGCACTGCCATTCAATATGATCATGACTGATCATCCGAAATCAGTACCCCGTTCCGGCTTTTTGCCCAAATCCGTTGATTCCCTTAGCCCTAATAGCTAAATCTAACTCTCTCTTGAAAACATCCAGTGAATTGGCCTTCACTGCCTTCTGTGGCAGATAATTCCACAGATTCACAACTCTCTAGGTTAAAACGTTTTTCCTCATCTCATTTCTGAATGGCCTACCCCTTATTTGTAAACTGTGACCCTTGGTTCTGGACCAGAGGTCAGAATGACCCACACAAGCCCAGTCGACCCATTCTTTCATCATACGTCAATCCCGCCATCCCGGGAATTAACCTGGTGAACCTACGCTGCACTCCCTCAATCGCAATAATGTCCTTCCTCAAATTAGGAGACCAAAATTGCACACATTACTCCTGGTGCAGCCTCACCAGGGCCCTGTACAACTGCAGTAGGACCTCCTTGCTCTTAAACTCAAATCCTCTCGCAATGAAGGCCAACATGCATTTGGCTTTCTTCACTGCCTGCTGTACCTGCATGCTTACTTTCAGTGACTGATGTACAAGCACGCCCAGGTCATGTTGCACCTCCTCTTCCCCTAATCTGACACCATTCAGGTAATAATATGCCTTCCTGTTCTTGCCACCAAAGTGGATAACCTCACATTTATCCACATTATACTGCATCTGCCATGTTTCTGCCCACTAACCCAACCCATCCCAGTCACCCTGCAGCCTCATTGCATCCCCCTCGCAGCTCACACTGGCACCCGGTTTTGTGTCATCTGCAAACTTAGAGATGTTACATTTAATTCCCTCGTCTAAATTGATAACATATATTGTAAACAACTGGGGTCCCAGCACTGAACCTTGCGGCACCCAACTAGTCACTGTCTGCCATTCTGAAAAGGACCCATTAATTCCTACTCTTTGCTTCCTGTATGCCAACCAGTTCTCAATCCATGTCAATACCCTACTCCCAATATCATGTGCTCTAATTTTGCATACTAATCTCTTGTGTGGGACCGTGTCAAAGGCTTTTTGAAAGTCCAGAAACACCATATCCACTGGCTCTCCCTTATCCATTCTACTTGTTACATCCTCAAAAAATTCCAGCAGATTTGTCAAGCATGATTTCCCCTTCATAAATCCATGCTGACTTTGACCGATCCCTTCACTGCTTTCCAAATGCGTAGCTATAACATTTTTAATAATCAACACCAGCATCTTCCACACTACCGATGTAAAGCTAACTGGTCTATAATTCCCCGCTTTCTCTCTCCCTCCTTTCTTAAAACGTGGTTACATTGGCTACCCTCTAGTCCACAGGAACTGATCCAGAGTTGAGAGAACATTGGAAAATGATCACCAATGCATCCACGATTTCTAGGGCCACCTCCTTGAGTACTCTGGGATGCAGATCATCAGGCCCTCGGGATTTATCTGCCTTCAGTCCCAACTGTTTACCTAACACTATTTTCTAACTAACGTGGAGTGCCTTCAGTTCCTCCCACTAGATCTTCAGTCCCCTAGCATTTCCGGGAGATTGTTTGTGTCTTCCTTTTAGTGAAGACAGAACCAAAGTACTTGTTTAACTGTTCTGCCATTTCCTTGTTTCCCATTATAAATTCACCTGTCTCTGACTGTAAGGGACCTACATTTGTCTTCACTAACTTTTCCTTTTTACTTATCTATAGAAACTATTACAGGCAGTTTTATATTCCCCGCAAGCTTTCTTTCATGCCCTTTTTGCCCCTCTTAATGAACCCCTTTGTCCTCCTCTGTTGAGTTCTATATTTCTCCCAGTCCTCTGGTTTGCCGATTCTTCTGGCCAATTTATATGCCTCTTCCTTGGCTTTAACACTATGCTTGATTTCCCTTATCTGCCTTCCCAGATTTATTTTTTTGCCAGACAGGGATTAACAATTTCTGCAGATCATCCATGCTGTCTTTAAATCTTCGCCATTACATCTCCACAGTCAACCCTTTAAGTATAAGCATCTCCACAGTCAACCACAGGAGAGTCTACAAAATGAGAACATTTTTTGTGGGATGAAATCTGTAGAAGACTCAGAACATTATATCAAGGGAACCACAGATAAAGCTGACAGGGAACACACTCCTGAAATAAGTCCTGCAGTATTATTCACTCTACTGAGAAAAAGCCATTACATTGCATGCTTCCCATCCAAGGAAGTTCTCCAACTTAATTACTTTGACAGATCAGATGTTGAGGCTCAAACATCTTTCCTGAAGTGAACAAGTGTGTCTTGGGAAGAATAGAAACATACCAACAAATTTACTGGAGTAATTTGCATGCAAACATATCATCATATGATTTAGAGCCAGTTTAGTTCCTTGAGCCTGTTCTACCATTGATTAGGGCCGTGACAAATCTCAGCTGGTGTATTCTTATGGACTCATTTTAACCTGAATGTTCTCTGTTTATCAAGAATCTGTGTACCTCTGCCTTAAAAATACTAAAATATTCTGTTATTACCAGCCTTTTGTGAAAGACACATTGGGAGTCAAAAGATTCAGATTCTCCTACAAGGGAAAAAACCTTTCCACATCCACCATGTCAAGATCTTATCAAATTGAGTTATGGTGGATTCTGGTGGATGCAATTTTGCTTATCTAACATTCCTCATTAGACAACCTGCCCATTCCAGAAGTCTGTCCAGTAAACTTTTTCTGAACTGCTTCAAGAGCATTTTTAAGCATGTTAATTGTTCAGAAAATGTTTTTTTAGTGCATTGCATAACCTTACATGATAGATTTAAGGTATTTTAAATTTTGAGGGAGTGTGAATTGTAGTATTGGTTTAATGAGTTAGATATTGATTTTCCTTTCTGGTTATCACACGTCAACAATGGTGTAAACAGAATACTACAAATGTCTGAGTTCACTTAAACTCTGGAATTTTTGCAGAATTATGTGGTTTTTGTCTGGAAAACTTTGATTGCACATGCCATAATCAGTCCAAAAATTCACCAAACTTTAAGTGTGGTTTGCGTTTATCAAAACACAAATTTCTTTGATCTGTTGTTGTGGTCTAATAAATACTGATCATTAGGGAAGCAGGACTTTCTCCAGCCGGACAAATACCCATCTCAGGACAATTAATCAGCATTGAGAACTCTGGAGAATTCTGCTCGCTTGCAAGTATACTGCAAAATTTCAAAAATGTGCCAGGGGCATTGAAAGTACACTTTAAGGAATTAAGAATTTATTTTAAGTTTTAATTTAAGAAGCTCATAAAGCAACTCAAAATAATTTATACACTTTCTCAAATGAGTTCTTCAGTCATTTGAAATATGGTTATTTGTGCTGTTTGGGTTCATAACAGTGTCGTCTTCTGCTTAACCTCCAAGTGATTTTCAAGTAGTTGCATATTAATTTTAAGTTGCCACATTTTATTTATTTTCAATTTTCCTTGCCTCTTTTTTTCCACCTCCCCTAAATACTCCTTTTATTTCCCTTTTAATTTCTTTGAATGTATCGAATTTTATGTTGTAATGAAATTAGATTAGATTAGATTAGATTATTCCTTTAATAATCCTTTTCAGGAAATTACAGTGCCACGACAGCTTCAAGACAAACACAACACCACGCTTTCATACATAACAAGTTAAAATACGTTAAAATACAAGTTAAAATACAATTAATTTAAAAAAAGTGCAGTTATTTATGCTCATTATAAAGTCTTATAGCAGCTGGTAAACAGGACTTCCTGTATCTCTCCGTTTTGCACATTGGTGCAATCAGCCTCTGGCTGAAGATGCTGCTCTTGATCACCTTCAGGGCATGGAGTGGGTGAGTGGGGTTTGTCATTATGGAACCTAGTTTCTTTAGAGTTCTGGCCTCTGCCACCTGCTGGACCGTTCGTTGCTCAGCCCCGACCACTGAGCCGGCCTTCCTGATTAGTTTGTCCAATCTGTTTTTATCCGCTATACGGGCGCCATCTCCCCAACAGGCCACAGCAAAGAACAGAGCACTGGCCACCACTGAATGGTAGACACTGCACAGCAGAGGTTGGCAGATATTAAAAGACCTCAGCCTCCTTAAAAAATACAGTCGGCTTTGTCCCCTCCTGTACACCGCCTCCATATGACACTTCCAGTTCAGCTCACTGTCAAGCTGCACCCCAAGGTACCTGTGATTAGCAACCACCTCCACCTCAGTGCCCTTAATGGTGATCGGCGTAGCTTGAGTCCTCCTCCTCCCCTTCCTAAAGTCCACCACTATCTCCAACTCATTCTCAGTTTTCCCTTGATTCATTTTTTTATTTGCCATATGTACGAAGGAAGTGCATTGTTAATTATACTGTTTACCAATGTAATTTGCCTTTATTGTTATTTGCCTGCACTGCCAGAAACTGAGTGGACAATTTAAAAACACAAACATCATTTCACAGATCATTCACAGGATTCTTGGCTCCAGCCACTCTTGTTTTCAAATATAGCCAATGACTATGAGGAACTATTGTGAGATGACTTCTCATGTTACTGTATACACCAGATGTCAAAGTTAACACTTATTAAGCATAATTTCTTTGAGAAGGGGATTTTAAATGGTTAGCAGACCTTGGCAGACTGAGCACAAGCATTCAGCAACATGGTCATCTAGTCTACATTTGGTCTCATCAATTTAAAAGGTGCAACCTCAGGAGCATCGAATGCAACAGGTGAGGTTCGAGGACGTGAATACAAACCTCTGTCTTACCTGGTTTGCTGGGGAACCTGGATGAACGTGAGGAAGGAGGCATTGGGACAAGTGTTGCACCTTCTGCAGTTGCAGGGAAAGTACCTGGGGAAGGGTTTGGGTGGGAAGCAAGGAGTGAACCAAGGAGTTGTGGAGGGAGCAGTCTTTGCAGAATATATGGAGGGATTCTGTTGAAGATAGCATAAATATTGGAGAATGATATGTTAGATGCAGAAGTTAGTGGGATGAAAGGTATGAACCAAGGGAATTCTATTCTTCTTCGGTCTGTGGAAATGGTGGGGGGGGGGGGGGGGGGGGGGGGCACATGAGTTGAACTATTGTACACAGAGGAGACATAGATGAGGGGGGAAATCACCATTACAAAAGAAAGAGGACATCTCGGATGTCCTAGAGGGGAAAGCCTCTTCTTGGGAGTAGATGCGGTGGAGACTGAGATATTGGGAGTAGGGCATGGATCAGTTGAAGAGGCAGGGTGGGAGGAAGTGTAGTCCAGATAATTGTGGGAGTCGGTGGGTGTATAGTAGCTGTCAGTCGATAGTTAGTCTCCTGTGATGGAGACAGATCAAGAAAGGGGAGAGAGGTGTTAGAGATAGTCCAGGTTGTGTGCTCACTGTTTTTTGCGAAATTCTTTGACGACTGACTTTTCTGCAACTTAATTTCAATTTCACAATGTAGATAGCAGCAGGTCACTGGTTATGCATGGAAATAGTAGAACATACTGGGGAGGTTTCAGAGGTATTTGAACCCAGCATTAATGCATGTAAATGAATTGGTGCCCAGTGAGTAAAATGCTGTTATCTGTATAAATTCTACGCAATACATCAGCATGGACCCAATGAACCTGCTGCTTAATTGAGCTAGTTTGGTAACATTGATCATTCACCAGAATTACTGACGAATGTCCCGACAAAACATCACAACTGGTGCCATTTATCTCCAACACAGTCATTGCCCTTATTATTCTCTGATACTCCACTGTTTATCATTCAGGACAAAGCTCAATTACTTTCTTTGTACTGGCTCTGCATGTTGGCGTCATACGCACCATCGAGACTGGCAGCAAACCTTGTTCAACAGATAATGGCATTGAGCTGCTCATCATTGAGGCTCAAAATTACAACAAATGAGGTCAGCAAAACAGGAGTTAGCAACTGCACCATTTCAATATAAATCAATATTTTAAATATGAGGTAAATATAATAGTGCATCACTGCGCAAAAGAACAAAGGTAATGGACTTGCTGCGTTTGTGTTTTCATGTTGACTGGAATAGGATATGTATTTTGTCATGTAACTCGGTGGAGTTGATTAAATAAGTGCATCAAGCACTTTCCTTGCAAACAGTGCCTCCTCATAATGTTTACTGTAGTGCCGAGGGCTTTTAAGTTCAGAACATTTGTAAAAAAAATGTGCTTGGTCTAAAATGCTTGATAACAGCTAAACTGTACTATCCCTCCCACACAGCCTGCGAAAAAAGAGACAAGGTTTACTAGATTGCTGCTCAATTGGAATCAATTCTGTCATAGGTGACTGTGTTAGGTGAAGCCCCCCTGTCCCCATTGGCCATACCTTCCGATGCACTATTGCCTCTAGGTCTCTCTCTCTGCTGTTGGTAACCGCTAAAGGGGTTTCTGTATTTCCCTGATGTTCTGTGCTCTCTTCTGCATGCAGGGATGTCAGAAGCCATACATGGATTAGTAAAAGTATTAGCATTCTTCCAATATTGCACTCAAACATTTGGACCTTGGTGTACCTGGCCACCTGACAACTCTCTTCTCATTGTCTGAAGAAGGGTTTCGGCCCGAAACCTTGCCTATTTCCTTCGCTCCATAGATGCTGCTGCACCCGCTGAGTTTCTCCAACACTTTTGTCCAACTCTCATCTCATTTCTTACTTTTCATTCAAAATTGCCAAAGAAATCGTATAACCTTTCTTTGAAGCAGACTGCATCTCTGATCCACGAACACAGTCAATGTGCATGAGGACTCTGAAACTTATTAATCATTAAATGTTTACAGTAACCCAAATATCACTCTCGGAATGTGTTTTTAATACTGGGAAGCAAGCAACTGTTGCTAGATACACTGAAGCTGAATGACCAATGGTGTCGATATTCCATCATGTTTAGGTGTTAGCTGTGGTATAAATATTGATCAGGAAACAAGGAATAATCCTACTTTTCATTGAACACATGTGCACTGTTCACTTGATGACTCAGCAAGTTTAATCTGAGCAAGTGTGAGGTATTAAACATTGGGAGGTCAAATGTCAGGGGAAATATACAATTAATGGCATGACCCTCAACAGCATTGTAGTACATGGAGATCTAGAGCTCCAAATCCAAATCCATAACTCACTCAAAGTAGCAACAGTAGATAGAGTGGTAAAGAAGGCATATGGATTGCTTTCTTTCATAGGTCTGGCCATTGAGTGTAGGAGTCAGGAAGTCATGTTGCAGCTTTTTGGGTCTTGGTTCAGCCGCATTTAAAGTATAGCATGCAGTCCCATTATAGCAAGGACGTACAGTAGAAGCTTTGGATAGGGTGCAGAGGAGATGTAACAGAGTGATATCTGGATTATTGGGTATTAGCACCAGGGATAGGTTGGACAGAATTGGATTGTTTTGTCTGGAATGCCAGAGGTCGTGTGGAAGGGATTAGTTGCGGTGTGTGTACCCAGCAGTATGAATATTGATTTATCCAACTTCAAGTGGTCCTTGCTTTCCCACTCTCTCCGTCCCTCCCCCACATATCCTACTAATTTCACTGTCCTCCTGATTAATTTTACTGTTTGCATACGTTGGGGGTCTCCTTCCCCTCAGCCAACAATGTACCTTTGTACATTTCCAGGATCATCGTCTGCTATGATCTGTCCTTTTCACACCTTACATTGTTTTTGTACCCTTCCCATATCTGGTTTCCCTCTTCCCTGACTCTTAGTCTGAAGAAATGTCTCTCAGAAAACTTTAACCATTCCTTCTCTCCAGAGATGCTGTCTGTCCCACTGAGTCACTCCAGCATGTTGTGTCTATCTTTGGTTAAGGTATGTTGGAAAGGGTGCATGATTACTTGATGCTGGAAAAGGCTGGATTCTGCTCACATACTGCTCCTGCTCTGGAAATACATTATTTATAAATAGAAATAGAAAGATGTTTATTCAATACGAAGATGTACTGCAGATAAAGTGTTTTTGTTGTTATTGAGAAGAGCTACATCCTCCACCAAAGAGTTCAGATGATCTGTCAGCTCAATATTTCCTTGCGCATGGTCCCAGGGCAATGGTCTCCTCAATGTAAATATATCCATTAGTTTGCCCATGCAAAGCTTAGTACTATTGGTCTGAACGTCCACAGGTTTCCTGACAAAGGAGCATATCATCAGCAACTTGCAGTATTTTTAGACCTGAAATGAGATTTTTCCACCACAGAAACCAATAGACTTGTAAACCACATTTACTGATTGGAGCGAGTGTATCCCAGTGCCAAGTCGCTTGGATTTCTGTTATTAACAGCTCAGGATCCTCAAATAGTAGTTATAACTTGCTGTTGCACGCTGGATGCTATGAGTTTTCAATCGCCCTTAGGCTGTTTGCATGTCGAGGAAACCACCTGGTGTGAGATTAATGCTCGTTGAAAATAAGCAAGCACACCGGGGAATCGTTTCTGTTCATGCACCTGATACTTTGTGAGAGATACCTGTTGTCAGGTTAAGGTCAATGTAATCAAGAATGTGAAGGCAGCAATGCTGCCTGCAGCTCCCCACTTGTGTTACTTTTGTCACCTAATGGCTTTGCGTTCCTATGATTATTTTTTTTACTGTTTACTATGAATAAATTAACAGATGCATACTTAGCAAATGCCTGTTCGTTACTGTGGGTTAATGTTGCATACATAGAAACATAGAAACATAGAAAATAGGTGCAGGAGTAGGCCATTCGGCCCTTCGAGCCTGCACCGCCATTCAATATGATCATGGCTGATCATCCAACTCAGTGTCCCGTACCTGCCTTTTCTCCATATCCCCTGATCCCCTTAGCCACAACGGCCACATCTAACACCCTCTTAAATATGGCCAATGAACTGGCCTCCACTAGTTTCTGTGGCAGAGAATTCCAGAGATTCACCATTCTCTGTGTGAAAAATGTTTTTCTCATCTCGGTCCTAAAAGACTTCCCCCTTATCCTTAAACTGTGACCCCTTGTTCTGGACTTCCCCAACATTGGGAACAATCTTCCTGCATCTAGCCTGTCCAACCCCTTATGAATTTTGTACGTTTCTATAAGATCCCCCCTCAATCTTATAAATTCTAGCGAGTACAAGCCGAGTCTATCCAGTCTTTCGTCATATGAAAGTCCTGACATCCCAGGAATCAGTCTGGTGAACCTTCTCTGTACTCCCTCTATGGCAACAATGTATTTCCTCAGATTAGGAGACCAAAACTGTATGCAATACTCCAGGTGTGGTCTAACCAAGACCCTGTACAACTGCAGTAGAACGTCCCTGCTCCTATACTCAAATTCTTTTGCTATGAATGCTAACATAACATTCGCTTTCGTACAATATTTTCCTGACCTCAAATTTCTTGCTCAAAGCACAGTTCATTATGTGGAAGATCGACACAAAGTGCTGGAGTAAGTCAACGGGTTAGGCAGCATTTCCAGAGAAAAGGAATAGGTTGTAATAATTCACGCATTGTGAATAAAACAATCTTTATTGGCAAATACAACTGTTAAGTGAGAGCTCGAGCAAGGTCTCTGCTGCTGCTGTAGGACATACCCGTGGACTGATGATGATCTTCGCTCGCAAACTTCCGCCAAACTCAGTCACACGACCGTTCCTCCTCTACTGACGAGGGTTCAATCTATGTGGCTCAACCACCAGATGGCGCCACAAGGTGACATTTCAGATTGAAGAAAGGTCATGACCTAAAACGTCACATGTTCCTTTTCTGCAGAGATACTGCCTAAGGGTTTCGGCCCAAAACGTCACCTATTTCCTTCGCTCCATAGATGCTGCTGCACCCGCTGAGTTTCTCCAGCATTTTTGTGTACCTACTGCCTGACATGTTGAGTTACTCCAGCATTTTGTGTCTATCTTTGGTGTAAACCAGCATCTGCACTTCCTTCTCTCCAAAGATGCTGCCTGTCCTGCTGAGTTACTCCAGTGTTTTATGTCTGTCTACAGTTCCTTCCTACATTGTTCATTATCTGGGTCAGCATGCAAGTGTAGAGATTCACACTACACTGAAAGGTCATACTAAAGTGTCAAATCTTTGAATTTTTCAATCTTGGATGTATAACTGGTGTGCTTCCTGCCTCATCCAGATCTCAGTCGGAGAGTGTTTATCGGTAATATGGCAAAAGAGGGATCTTTGCTCAAAAGGAGTTAATCTTGAGGAATGTTGTGCTTTACTGTGCTTTAAATTGGCAAAGTATTTAAGGTTCATAATTAGTATAGCTTTAAAGTGAAGGGGCAAAGGTTAACAGAGATGTTGCGGGGCAAGTTATTTTATAGAATGAATGCCGGGAATGCACTGCCAGGTGTGATGGCGGAGGCAGATACAATTAGATAGGTATAATCTAACATAGGCATATGAATATGCAGGGAATTGAAGCATACAGAGAATTTTATTTGGAGATCCAGGGACATAGGCCGTTCGGCCCAACAAATCTATGCTGACTGTTGATCACCCATTCACACAAGTTCCGTGTTATCTCTTTCTCTCATCTGCTCTCTATATTTTACAGAGGCCACAACCCACACACCCACATCTTTGGGATCACGAGCAGGCAAATGAGATTAGTTTATCTTGACATCATGTTTGGCATGGACATTGTGTGTCGAAGGGACCATCTTGTGCTCCACTGTTCTATCTTTCAGTTCCTATTCCCGTGTGTCTT
Source organism: Amblyraja radiata (assembly GCF_010909765.2). Lineage (NCBI taxonomy): Eukaryota > Metazoa > Chordata > Chondrichthyes > Rajiformes > Rajidae > Amblyraja > Amblyraja radiata. Next base: position 21,633,485 of record NC_045982.1, on the reverse strand, counting down.
TGATTCCAACGCAGAAAGGACACAGTAACCAAGGCCACTGTGCATTTGCTATTCGATTCCCACCACCATAAATGTGGGCATCTTGCACTGAATGAAGAACTCAGTCTAACATCATCTATGTTCAATTGAAAATACCAAACAGTGATAAAATGCAAAACAAGTTAAAAGAAAACAAAGACTGAAATCCATCTTAATGAACTGTGAGTTAATTTATGATTTAAATATAGGCGCGGTGGTTAAGTCCAGCTTCTTTCACCTAAGGAAGCTGGCAAAGGTGAAGCCCATTCTCGAGCGGGAGCATTTTGAAACAGTAATCCATGCCTTTATTACATCTAGGCTGGATTACTGTAATGCACTCTACTCTGGAGTCGGACGAGCTTCATTGGCTCGTCTCCAGCTTGTTCAAAATGCTGCCACTCGCCTTTTGACTGGAACTCGAAAGAGGGAGCACATTACGCCAATTTTGGCCTCCCTACACTGGCTCCCAGTGCACTTTCGAGTTCATTTCAAAATTCTTTTATTTGTTTTTAAATCGTTGAATGGGCTCGCCCCACCTTACCTCTCTGAGCTGCTCCACCTATATGCTCCTGCCCGGTGCCTCAGGTCAGCTGATCAGCTGCTCCTTGAGGTACCAAGGTCTAAGCGGAAGCTCAGAGGGGATAGAGCCTTTTCTGTTGCTGCTCCGGCACTCTGGAACACCTTGCCGCTGCACATCAGACAGGCCCCCTCACTGTCCATCTTCAAATCCTCCCTAAAAACACATTTTTATTCTTTGGCTTTCGACACTGGCTGAGGCATTGCTCCTGTTTTTAGTGCTTTTAATGTCTTTTAATTTTTAGTGTGTTTTTTATAGTCCTTCGTTTTACGGTTTTTAATGGTTTTTAATTGTTTCTAATAGCTTTTTGTTCATGAGTTCTCATGTACAGCACTTTGTGGCAACTGTAGTTGTTTAAAGTGCTTTATAAATAAAGTTATTATTATTATTATTATTATTTGTTACTATAAGGCCAACCAAATGGTACCTTAAAATACTGAACGTACTCAATTGGAATTGGAAAATGTGTCATTGTTGTCACAGTGATCAAAGAATTCATATTCAGAGGAACTTGTTTAATTCTTGTGTTTCTTTTTTTTGTATGATTGATTTTACCCACTTCACACACCTTTCAGTATGCTGGTACAGTACCTGATCACACTAAACGATCTTAATAACCGACCCAGTATTACTTTTAATGGCAAATTATATGTTGCACTCATTCTACCACTAAAGCTTTCAACATCCCAAATAATTAGATAAACATAATGGCATAATTAGCTTTGAGGATAAATATTGGTGCAAAGCTCCAATGTTGCAATTATGACCAAAATTTAAAGTAATTGAAGATTTAAATATACAAATATTTGTCCTGAGCCAAATGGCTTAATCTGAATATCTACAGCTTTGAATTAAGCTGGCAAAGTTATCAACATTTTGTCACATATATGCAAGGTATTGCATTGGTAGTTAATGCCCACAATTTAAACTATGTTATAACCAGTACCAGTACTGAGGAAGAAAATTGTTTAATTCAGATATATTGCAAAAAGGAGTTTTCCTTTTCAGTTGTGTTATTTGTCATTTTCATTTGAACTTCAAAAAGTTTTAATTTGTAAATTACCAAGTTGTGCTTAAGAGCTTGATAATCAATAATTGATTGCATCTTGCTGCAGCATGGACTTCCATACTCCCTCCGTTCTCCTCAAGACATGTTTTGTCCTTTTTACAAATAATGAACACAGGTTTAACTTGATGTTTCTCATTAAGTGAGTCAGCTCCAGTGCATCTTTTTGGAATAGTTTACAGTTCGATGTGGGAAAACCAAAGAAAGGTCTGAACCTGAAACGTCGCCTATCCATGTCCTCCAGAGATGCTGCCTCGCCCAATGAATTACTCCAACATTTTGTACTCTACACAAGATTCCAGCCTCTGCAGTTCCTTGTTTCGTCAGTGATATTTTATTTTGTTGAAACAATGGTCCCAGAGTTTCTAATATGTCCCAGATGTGATTCATCTTTTAAATGGAATGTTAAAACCAACTAAGGACTATCTGTTGTCTCATGTGGCGGTCACAGATCTGATGGCCTTGTTTTGAAGAAGAGCAGATGAACCAAGTCCAATGTCCTGGGGTATATTTATCGCTCAATCAACATTACTGAAACAGACTAATTGTTCATTTTCACTTTGTTGTTTGCAAAAGCTTGATGTAATGAATTATCCACCACATGTCCTGCAACAATGACCACCCTTCTGTGGCTATAAAGTAATCAGAGATATGATAAAAGGGATGCAGATGGACTTGATTGCCCCACAGGTATATAGATCCCACTTTCTCAGCTTGGGCTGTTGCTTAGTGCTTACAGCCTGCAGTGTTGCTATCTTATGGGAATATGCAACCATACAGTATGTTTCAATGTGTTTTGTGATGTGGAAGCAAAAGTTTAAAGGTAATTCATGGATCATTGAAATTGATTTCTAACTGCATGGCAATATTGGAGCTTTACGCCTTTGGGACAAAGATCGGCTATCCAGTACCATCTAAAATCATTCCACTGCAGCACCTAAAATAAAACCAATGGCCCTTATTCACTCTCCGCCAATTTGTCCTGAAAAAAGAACTGCATTTTCGCAATGACCTATTTTCTTGTTTTGAGCTATGCAGACTGCACAGCAATCCACACACCAAGGTGAAGATGGTTTTTGTATTTGCACGAATGAAACAATATTTCCATGTGCGCTCACAAATTCGGCTTTAAATTAAGTTCAGGGAATTAAAACACCTTCTCACAAAGGTTTTAAATCTGTATTTAACATCAACCTAAAATGTTATAATTTTATAATTAAATACCTTATCCATTCCGAAATCATTTGTTCAAAGTACTCACTTTTGCATTGAATTCAAGACTTAATATTTGTTAAATTGCTCTGAATCTATGGAATAATGTGCATGCAATTTAATTTATGATACCACATGAGCACTTGCAACGTAGGGTGAGCTGCCAAATGTTCCTTCGCTTGCTCATTTGCTAACGAGAAAAGTGGAAGATTTGTTTAATTTTGTTCATTTGGTGTATAACCATATAACCATATATAACCATATAACAATTACATCACGGAAACAGGCCATCTCGACCCTTCTAATCCGTGCCGAACACGTATTCTCCCCTAGTCCCATACACCTGCGTTCAGACCATAACCCTCCATTCCTTTCCCGTCCATATAACTATCCAATTTATTTTTATATGATAAAAACGAACCTGCCTCCACCACCTTCACTGGAAGCTCATTCCACACAGCCACCACTCTCTGAGTAAAGAAGTTTCCCCTCATGTTACCCCTAAACTTCTGTCCCTTAATTCTCAAGTCATGTCCCCTTGTTTGAATCTTCCCTACTCTCAGTGGGAAAAGCTTATCCACGTCAACTCTGTCTATCCCTCTCATCATTTTAAAGACCTCTATCGTCCCCCCTTAACCTTCTGCGCTCCAAAGAATAAAGCCCTAACTTGTTCAACCTTTCTCTGTAACTTAGTTGCTGAAACCCAGGCAACATTCTAGTAAATCTCCTCTGTACTCTCTCTATTTTGTTGACATCCTTCCTATAATTAGGCGACCAAAATTGTACACCATACTCCAAAATTGGCCTCACCAATGCCTTGTACAATTTTAACATTACATCCCAACTTCTATAATCAATGCTCTGATTTATAAAGGACAGCACACCAAAAGCTTTCTTTACCACCCTATGTACATGAGATTCCACTTTCAGGGAACTGTGCACAGTTATTCCCAGATCCCTCTGTTCACCTGCATTCTTCAATTCCCTACCATTTACCATGTACGTCCTATTTTGTTTTGTCCTGCCAACATGTAGCACCTCACACTTATCAGCATTAAACTCCATCTGCCATCTTTCAGCCCACTCTTCCAACCGGCATAAATCCCTCTGTAGACTTTGAAAAACTACTTCATTATCCACAACCCCACCTATCTTAGTATCATCTGCATACTTACTAATCCAATTGACCACACCATCATCCAGATCATTGATGTACATGACAAACAACAGTGGACCCAACACAGATCCCTGTGGCACCCCACTAGTCACTGGCCTCCAACCTGACAAACAACCATCCACCATTACTCTCTGGCATCTCCCATTCAGCCACTGTTGAATCCATCTTGCTACTCCACCATTAATACCCAACCATTGAACCTTCTTAACCAACCTTCCGTGAGGAACCTTGTCAAAGGCCTTACTGACGTCCATATATACAACATCCACTGCTTTACCCTCATCAATTTCCCGAGTAACCTCTTCAAAAAATTCAAGAAGATTAGTCAAACATGACCTTCCAGGCACAAATCCATGTTGACTGTTCCTAATCAGACCCTGTTTATCCAGATGCTTATATATATTATCTCTAAGTATCGTTTCCATTAATTAGCCCACCACTGACGTCAAACTAACAGGTCTATAATTGCTAGGTTTACTCTTAGACCCCTTTTTAAACAATGGAACAACATGCGCAGTACGCCAATCCTCCGGCACTATTCTCGTTTCTAATGACATTTGAAATATTTCTGTCATAGCCCCTGCTATTTCTACACTAACTTCCCTCAATGTCCTAGGGAATATCCTGTCCGGACCTGGAGACTTATCCACTTTTATATTTCTCAAAAGTGTCAGTACTTCCTCTTCTTTGATCCTCATAGTTTCCATAGCTACTCTACTTGTTTCCCTTACCTCACATAATTCAATATCCTTCTCCTTGGTGAATACCGAAGAAAATAAATTGTTCAATATCTCCCCCATCTCTTTTGGCTCTGCAGATAACTGTCCACTCTGACTCTCTAATGGACCAACTTTATCCCTCGTTATCCTTTTGCTATTAATATAGCTGTAGAAACCCTTTGGATTTACTTTCACCTTACTTGCCAAAGCAACCTCATATCTTCTTTTAGCTTTTCTAATTTATTTCTTAAGATTCTTTTTACATTCTTTATACTCCTCAAGCACCTCATTTACTCCATGCTGCCTATAATTATTGTAGATCTCTCTCTTTTTCCGAACCAGGTGTCTAATTTCATATTTTTTATAATTGATTATTTAATAGAGTGGCAAATAGCGAAGTTATCACAGACTGCAGCACATCTGGTAAATAAGGTTAATGTCTTAGTATTGCCAAAGCAGGTTTAAATTGGATATTATGATGCATTTATCCCAGTTATAGAGCAACCTCCACATTTTGTTAATTTCCTCCCGAAATTAAATTTAGATTCTGGCATCAGCTGAGGACAATCGAGACCATTTAATCAGGCCGCAAATTAAATAAAAGGCAGAAGATTTCAGATGCTGGAAATCCAAACTAAAAAGCTGTTTAGAAATGCACAGTAGGGCTGACAGTGATGGTGAAAGGTGAAACAGCATTAATTATTTAGGTTATTGGTCTAATGAAAGGTAATCTATATGAAAGATCAATGCTATTTCTCTGCAGATGCTGACTGATCTGCTGAGTACTTTAAACGTTCTCTGTTTTTGCCCATGTGTGGCAAGCTAGTTTTGATAGTTTAGGTATTGCCCAAATAGTTGAAAGGTCCCAAGTTGAATAATAAATGAGAATGGTAATCCTACACAATATGTGATCATAAATGCTTTTGTTGTTTTATCGATTGACATTTTGAACACTATTTGCTTCAATGAGTAAAAAGCATGAATGTAATTTTATTTAGTAAAAATTGTTTCCAGAAGATTGCAAAACTTTTCAGTATTTCATAAACTAATTAGTTAATTTGGTTAACTCCAGTACCTCATTCTTTTCAATTCTTATTTTTTTCAAATCTGGTTTTGTTTCTGAATGTGTTGTAGAGGCTTTCCAACGTTATTTAAATGGAAATTAATTATTTAACAGCAAAAATTTAATTTAACGGATAACAATCTATCACTAAGCAGGACTTGGAACCCTGCTGACTTTCCTTTCTCTGGTATTGTCCCAATGAACACAAATATAACTGAACATTTAGTTCCCGCAAAGGATGTTTTGATTTATGATTGGTGGAGACTTTATTGGAACTGTGAATTAATTCACAAACTTAATGATAATTGGTATGTAAACTTGCCCTTAATTAAGTAAAGGTGTATATTCAGCTATCAGTATAACCCAGAGAAGTTACAACGATAGATTCAAAGTGTTGGAGTAACTCAGCGGATCAGGCAGCATCTCTGACATTTCGGGTCAGGTTCTTCAGACTGAAAGTATAACAAGGCAGGCTTGAATGGGAAAATGAATCCCAGTTACTATGGCTCTGGTGAGTGGAAGGGGGGTCAGGAACCGTTGCCCCAGTGAATTGGAAGTTAGCTGAGGAGTCTCGGTCCATTGAGTAGGAAGGGATCATGGGAACTGGAGCAGGATTGCAGCATCCAGGGATTGCAGTGATCAGGGATGCATCACACTAACTGCGAACCAAATGATCAGGAATGGAGATTGGGAATCGGGGCCTCAATGTGAGGGATTGGTTGGCAAATGTCACCTCTGTATCATGCAGAACCATCAAGGTTTCTACATTGTCACTTTGCTGATTATTAGGGTTTTACATACATTGTTAATAAAGGCTTGTGATCAATAATGTGATGGACATGAAACTAGACCTCCAAAGTGCTGGTCACATCCTGACGAGACTGCTTTACATTAACATAGAATATAGTTGTGTTCTTATGAGATGAATGGGATGCAAAGTTATACCACAGAATATCACATAGTTGAGGAGTTTGTCTTTTTCCTTTGATGGCTTTTATTGGATGGGAATATTATGATTCACTTTGATAGCTTTGACTACAGGCTTCCTTCATTTGCCGATTCGCTTTACAGTGTGTGGAATCACTTTGATCCTCCTTTTCGCAAGCTTAGCAGTTTTTCTTGTGTAGTCTGTGTCAGCTCACAGTGTTTTATGGATTTTAATTGAAATCATCTGCTACTAATAATTTACCTCAGACCGACCGATGCAGCAGAAAATCCAAAAGGTCGTGTCGGCAGCTGCAATCAGACAACTCCCATCACAGCAATTAACCAAAGCTGGGCACAAAATGCTGGAGTTACTCAGCGGGACAGGCAGCAACTCTTGGTGAGAAGGAATGGGTGACGTTTCGGGTTGAGCCCTTTCTTCAGACTGAAAGTCAGGGGAGAGGGACACGAGAGATATGGAAGGGTAAGCTGTGAAAACGACAGATCACAGCAGATGCTGATCATTGTCTGAATTAAATATCAATTTCATTTTGAAGATTTGCTTTAACTGCATTTTGTTATATTTCACTTCCAGAAATACTCATGAACTTAAGGATAGTTGGATATAGACAAGAGAGCGCAGAAACTGGTCCTTCAGCCCAACTCATCCATGCTACTCAAGATGACCAGTTGGATTAATTGTCTGAAGAAGGGTCTCGACCCGAAACGCCACATTTTCCTTCGCTCCATTGATGCTGCCTCACCCGCTGCGTTTCTCCAGCATTTATATCTACCCTCTTTGTCTGAATTGATCTGTTGTTTTCACACTTTTCCCTTCCATATCTCTAGTGTCCTTCTCCCCTGACTCATTGTCTGAAAAAGGGCCTCGACCCAAAACATCACCCATTCCTTCTCTACAGGAGTAACTCTGCTGCCTGTCCCGCTGAGTTACTCCAGCATTTTGTGTCCATCTTCGGTGAAAACCAGCATCAGCAGTTCCTTCCGAAACAGCTAATAACCAACTGGTCATCTTGGGTAGCATGGATAAGTTGGGCTGAAGGACCCGTTTTGTCTATATCCAGTTATCCTTAAGTTTGTGAGTATTTCTGGAAGTGAAAAATACAGTTGAAGCAAATCTTCAAAATAAAATTAATATTTAAGGCACATCAGTTTAGAAATTCAATTACATACTGTAACTCATTTCATTCCATTTATGTAATTAAAGTTCACAGTAGGGAATCTCAAATTGAGGACAATTATGGGCACCCTGCTACAATGGGCAGTTGCCTTAATTTATGAGCATTGTTCCACACCGTGGCCACTAGCATTAACCAAGAAGCAGCTCATTTGTACAATTCTGCATTGGTACTTCATAAACATAGAAACATAGAAAATAGGTGCAGGAGTAGGCCATTCGGCCCTTCGAGCCTGCACCGCCATTCAATATGATCATGGCTGATCATCCAACTCAGTATCCTGTACCTGCCTTCTCTCCATACCCCCTGATCCCTTTAGCCACAAGGGCCACATCTAACTCCCTCTTAAATATAGCCAATGAACTGGCCTCAACTACCTTCTGCGGGAGAGAATTCCACAGATTCACCACTCTCTGTGTGAAAAAAGTTTTCCTCATCTCGGTCCTAAAAGATTTCCCCTTTATCCTTAAACTGTGACCCTTTGTTCTGGGCTTCCCCAACATCGGGAACAATCTTCCTGCATCTAGCCTGTCCAACCCCTTAAGAATTTGGTACGTTTCTATAAGATCCCCCCTTAATCTTCTAAATTCTAGCGAGTATAAACCGAGTCTATCCAGTCTTTCTTCATATGAAAGTCCTGACATCCCAGGAATCAGTCTGGTGAACCTTCTCTGTACTCCCTGTATGGCAAGAATGTCTTTCCTCAGATTAGGAGACCAAAACTGTACGCAATACTCCAGGTGTGGTCTCACCAAGACCCTGTACAACTGCAGTAGAACCTCCCTGCTCCTATACTCAAATCCCTTTGCTATGAATGCTAACATACCATTCGCCTTCTTCACTGCCTGCTGCACCTGCATGCCTACTTTTAATGACTGGTGTACCATGACACCCAGGTCTCGTTGCATCTCCCCCTTTCCTAATCGGCCACCATTCAGATAATAATCTACTTTCCTGTTTTTGCCACCAAAGTGGATAACCTCACATTTATCCACATTATACTGCATCTGCCATGCATTTGCCCACTCACCCAGCCTATCCAAGTCACCTTGCAGCGTCCTAGCATCCTCCTCATAGCTAACACTGCCCCCCGCAAACTTGGAGATGTTGCATTCAATTCCTTCGTCCAAATCATTAATATATATCGTAAATAGCTGGGGTCCCAGAACTGAGCCTTGTGGTACCCCACTAGTCACTGCCTGCCATTGTGAAAAGGACCCGTTTACTCCTACTCTTTGCTTCCTGTCTGCCAGCCAGTTCTCTATCCACATCAATACTGAACCCCCAATACCGTATGCTTTAAGTTTGTATATTAATCTCTTATGTGGGACCTTGTCGAAAGCCTTCTGAAAGTCCAGATATAACACATCCACTGGTTCTCCAGTATCCACTCTACTAGTTACATCCTCGAAAAATCTATAAGATTCGTCAGACATGATTTACCCTTCATAAATCCATGCTGACTTTGTCCAATTATTTCACCACTTTCCAAATGTGCTGTTATCCCATCTTTAATAACTGATTCTAGCAGTTTCCCCACTACCGACGTTAGACTAACTGGTCTGTAATTCCCCGTTTTCTCTCTCCCTCCCTTTTTAAAAAGTGGTGTTACATTAGCTACCCTCCAATCCTCAGGAACTACTCCCGAATCTAAAGAGTTTTGAAAAATTATCACTAATGCATCCACTATTTCTGGGGCTACTTCCTTAAGTACTCTAGGATGCAGTCTATCTGGCCCTGGGGATTTATCGGCCTTTAATCCATTCAATTTACCTAACACCACTTCCCGGCTAACCTGGATTTCACTCAGTTCCTCCATCTCATTTGACCCCCGGTCCCCTGCTATTTCCGGCAGATTATTTATGTCTTCCTTAGTGAAGACAGAACCAAAGTAGTTATTCAATTGGTCTGCCATGTCCTTGTTCCCCATGATCAATTCACCCGTTTCTGACTGCAAGGGACCTACATTTGTTTTAACTAATCTTTTTCTCTTCACATATCTATAAAAGCTTTTGCAATCAGTTTTTATGTTCCCTGCCAGTTTTCTTTCATAATCTATTTTTCCTTTCCTAATTAAGCCCTTTGTCCTCCTCTGCTGGTCTCTGAATTTCTCCCAGTCCTCTGGTAGGCTGCTTTTTCTGGCTAATGTTTACGCTTCATCTTTTGTTTTGATACTATCCCTGATTTCCCTTGTTATCCACAGATGCACTACCTTCCCTGATTTTTTTTTTTGCCAAACTGGGATGAACAATTGTTGTAGTTCATCCATGCAGTCTTTAAATGCCTTCCATTGCATATCCACCGTCAACCCATTAAGAATCAATCGCCAGTCTATCTTGGCCAATTCACGTCTCATACCCTCAAAGTTATCTTTCTTTAAGTTCAGGACCCTTGTTTCGAATTAACGATGTCACTCTCCATCCTAATGAAGAACTCAACCATATTATGGTCACTCTTGCCCAAGGGGCCACGCACAACAAGACTGCTAACTAACCCTTCCTCATTACTCAATACCCAGTCTAGAATAGCCTGCTCTCTCGTTGGTTCCTCTACATGTTGGTTTAGAAAACTATCCCGCATACATTCCAAGAAATCCTCTTCCTCAGCACCCTTGCCAATTTGATTCACCCAATCTATATGTAGATTGAAGTCACCCATTATAACTGTTTTACCTTTGTTGCACGCATTTCTAATTTCCTGTTTGATGCCATCCCCAACTCCACTACTAATGTTAGGAGGCCTGTACTCAACTCCCACTAGCGTTTTCTGCCCCTTAGTGTTTCGCAGCTCTACCCATATCGATTCCACATCCTCAAAGCTAATGTCCTTCCTTTCTATTGCGTTAATCTGCTCTCTAACCAGCAACGCTACCCCACCTCCTTTCCCTTTCCGTCTATCCCTCCTGAATATTGAATATCCCTGGATGTTGAGCTCCCAGCCTTGGTCACCCTGGAGCCATGTCTCCTTGATCCCAACTATATCATAGTCGTTAATAGCTATCTGCACATTCAACTCATCCACCTTATTACGAATGCTCCTTGCATTGAGACACAAAGCCTTCAGGCTTGTTTTTACAACACTCTTACCCCTTATACTATTATGCTGAAAAGTGGCCCTTTTTGATTTTTGCCCTGGATTTGCCAGCCTGCCACTTTTACTTTTCACCTTGCTACCTATTGCTTCTACCCTCATTTTACACCCCTCTGTCTCTACGCTCACACATTTAAGAAACCCTTTCCCTTTAACTCCATCCTCCACTATCCCATTCGACACCCCACCCCCCTTATTCAGTTTAAAACCACCCGTGTAGCAGTGGCAAACCTGCCTGCCAGAATGCTGGTCCCACACCTGTTAAGATGCAATCCGTCCCTTTTGTACAGTTCCCCCTTACCCCAAAACAGATCCCAGTGATCTAAGAATCTAAATCCCTGCCCCGTGCACCAGTTCCTCAGCCACACGTTCAGGTCCCGTATCTCCCTGTTCCTGCTCTCGCCAGTACGAGGAGCTGGAAGCAAACCGGAGATAACAACCCTGGAGGTCCTGCTTTTCAGCATTTTTCCGAGATCTCTAAAGTCACGCTGCAGAATATTCATCCCCTTCTTTCCGACATCGTTTGTGCCGACATGCACTACCACTTCCGGTTGTTCACCTTCGCCCTAGAGGATTTTCTGCACTCTGTCCGTGACATCCTGGATCCTGGCCCCAGGAAGGCAGCACACCATCCTCGCATCCCGTCTGTTGCCGCAGAAACCCCTGTCCGTACCTCTCACAATGGAGTCTCCCACTACAATGGCGTTGCCTGCCTTAGGCCTTTTTGGTTCTGGCTCAACAGCCCTATTCGCATCGCAAGCCAGTCCGCCGCTCAGTGTAAACACGTCTTCTGTCCCGACAGCTTCTAAGTGGGTGAACCTGTTCACAAGAGGTACAACACCCGGGGACGTTGGCATTCCATGCTTCCCTCCCTTTCTCACTGTCTCCCACCTTCTCTCTTCCAGTACCTTAGGTGTAACAATCGTACTGTAGGACTTGTCGAGGAACGACTCCGTTTCTCGGACGAACCGGAGGTCATCCACTTGCTTCTCCAGTTCCCCAACACGGCCCTTCAGGAGCTCTACCTGGATGCACTTCTCGCATTTGTAGCAGCCAGAGGCACCATCGGTGTCCTTGACCTCCCACATATTGCAAGCATCTCACTGAATCAGCTTGCCTGACATCTCCTTCTTTCGTCTCTACCTCTCAAGCGTATTGCGTGGTCTCCTCTCCTAAGACTCTCGAGCCAAAGACTCACACTTTACTCACAGGGCACTTCCCTCACAAGGCCGCTCACTCACTGCCGCTCCTAAGAGCCGTCTTGCTTAAATTGACTGATAAATTGCCTGATTTACCAATTTACAAACCTCAGTTTACAAATTCCTCAGTTTTCAACTGGTTTCCCGGCACTGACTCACTTCTCTCCTCCCACTCGGGCTAGAGCCAATCAGTCGTATCTCTTGCTAAACTCCTGCTGCTGTTGCTCCCAAAACTACAGCAGTTCTGAGTAAAGTCTGCCTGTGCTTGGCTTCTACTTTTCAACTGTTTTCACCCCTCTGACTCACTTCTCTCCTCCCACTCGGGCTAGAGCCAATCAGTCGTATCCCTTGCTAATCTCCTGCTGCTGTTGCTCCCAAAGCTACAGCAGTAACAAGAAATAAGATTCCTCAGTTTCATCGAGTAACAGTTTCAGCATCTTTGATGGCATAATAAGACTTGAATAATTGTCCTGCTTTAATAAAATAAGGCATCATTGCTAAAAGCCTATGTGTCAAAGCTTCTATAAAAGAACTACAGGAAGACAACTATTGTTCTGTAATCTAACAAATGGTTAGTAATTGGACAGGAGTGGTCCTAGAATAGAGTATTGCCTGTCCTTGTATCCTTGTCTTTTCCCATTCACTCTCTCTAGACTACATTGTGTGTGTCACATAAAACATGTTCTGAAATGCTCTTCTCCATATTTCATGATCTTCTCCATAATTAAATCATGAGGAAATTACCAGGCGCGTATATCTCCAAGCGAGAAAGGATGGGTGATGTTTCAGGTCGGAACCCTTCTTCAGACTGAAAGTAGGAGAGGAGTGGGGGGAGGGGGGGGTGGAACTCCCCCTTTCAGTTTGCAGAAGAGTTCCAACCCAAAACGTCACCCATCCATTTTCTCCAGAGATGCTGTCTGACCTGCTATGTTACTCCAGCACTTTGTGTCTATCTGCAATATAAACCAGTATCTGCAGTTCCTTCCCACAAGTGTATCTCCTTTTATCCATTACCCCACTATTTGAAGATGTAATGCTTGTTGTGAGTTTGTAGCTCGAGTCCAAACCTGCATGATATTGTTTGCATAAAGTGCCCCAGGCAGCTTACTTGAACTCAATGATCTGTATATAAATTCTTATTATACTTGAAAACGTTTTAATGGTTAGTTTTTGTGTGAGTCTAAAATAACTGGGAGAGTTTTACTTTTATTGCTAAACTAAGCCAATTACAAATTTAACAGCAGAACAATTAATTGATTTCTGAGATGGATGAGGTAGGACGAATGGCTCCCTTCTGCAATTACATCTCGATGGCCCTCATTCTGGTGATCCTCAATCTTAAGGAGATGTTTAAAAAAAAAATATTCTCAATTCCCAGATTATTGAATAATTGCATTTTATTGTTATTCTTTTGCGTAATTTCAAACTGTTGACATGTATTCTTTGTGGACTGACTGAATCACCACAGGTTAACTATTCAGAAGGTTTTTTTGCATTGATTCTTCTATTGCATAAAGTCCCATGCATACCTTTCTGTGTAGACAAAAATGCTGGAAAAACTCAGCGGTTGAGGCAACATCTATGGAATGAAGGAAATAGGTAATGTTTCGAGCCAAAACCCTCCTGTGTATTCAGTCCTTGTGTCAAGAACTATGCTCCAGTCAGCAGCATATTTTAACCTTTGTACCTATTTCTGTTTTCTAAACAAAATACAAGTTGGAAATAGGATGCAAGTGTTTAGTATTTGTTGGAGTGATCTAATTAGCTGTTGTTTCCTTTATTTGGTAGATACTGGGAGCACAGGTGGTGAGAGCAGGTATTGAAGGGGGGTTGTTCTTGGATGACTGAACCAACTGATGAGCCATCCTGAGCAGTCGTGGGCCTAACTCAACAAAACACCAATGAAGGGAGATGCCCACATGATAACCTCAATGATATATTTGCAGCCACAGGATTAGTTTTCTTTGTAAAGCGCTTGTTAATATGTAGGCAGCTGTTTTTTGCATACAGATTTATTTATTGTAAGTAGGTATATTTAGTTAGATAGTTAGATAGATTTTCACACAGTCTTAAGCCCCTGTACCACTTTCACAACCTGATTGGCGACCTCTGCTGAGTTTACCCTTGACTCATACTTGCAGCATGGTCGCCACGAGGTCGTAGGAGGTCTTCGTAACTCTTCCTCATGCTCGTGAGTTAGGTCTCCGCGTACGAGTGGCCTAAAATAGGTTGCGGTGTTTTTTCCAGCCTGATAAAAAAATGTCCACAAGTACAAAAAAGGTCGGCATGGAAAAAATGGATATTTTTTACTCGTAGGTAGGTCGCAGTAGTTTGTGTAGGTAGTCGTAGGTCGGTAACTAGCCCGAGAAAAAAAATGCAAACATGACGTCATTTTATCATGTGATCATGTTCCAATCGTAGCTAGTTGTAGTTGGTCTTAGGTGTGGAAGACTGAGGTCGAGAGGGGTCATAGGAGGTCATAGACCTAGTTCTAGGATGTCGTAGACATAGTCCTAGGAGGTCTTTTACTTCGGCCAGTCAACACGACCTTGACATTTTTTTCAACTCTAGGGTCTTCTAAAATCGTGGATTGGGTCGTCCAAGTGGGACAGGCACTTTAGTTTTTCACACAGAGAGTTGTGTGTCTGTGGAATTCTCTGCCTCAGATGGAGGCCGGTTCTCTGGATACTTTCAAGAGAGAGCTAGATAGGGCTCTTAAAGATAGCGGAGTCAGGGGATATGGAGAGAAGGCAGAAATGGGGGTACTGATTGTGTGGATGATGAGCCATGATCAGATTGAAGGGCCGACTGGCCGACTCCTGCACCTATTGTCTATTGTCTATATAATACTTGGAATTTGTGCTTGGTTTTCTTAGTTGAGCGCTTATCCTGACGTTATGGCACATCCTTGTGTTTTAATTGTACTTTAGTGGCAGCTTTTATGAAAAAATACAAATCCAGGACTGGGCATTGCAAAATGCAGGGCATCACATGGAGAATCGAAGTAGAAGGTACTTCAACCGTGACAGCTGATGTGGTCATTGAGTTTTCTGATTTATGTCAAATCATTGAAGAGATGATGGAAGGAAACTAAATATTACATGATGTTTATTCTGAATGCATTCTGCATTTCTTCACATCGAAAATGAACAAACAGCTGGAGTTGTAATCATTTACTGGCATGTGAGTTGATTTTGGCAACGATATGTTCACTGATGGCCCATTGGACAGCTGCTTGTGAGCCTACTAATTATTAGCTGGGACTCGGAGTCTCACGTGCCAAAGCTCCCACATTGTAATCTCATCCTGTAAATGGAACTATGAAAAGAACACTGTTCATCTGTATCTATATTGTAATGTCGATAGGAACTGAATGAATATATCAGTTGGCAAACCTGCGAGCAATGGCATTGCTGTTTATTTTTCACTTGATCATAAAAAGTCTATATTATTGCATGATTAATTCTGATTTTCGATGATTTAGAAGAGTTTGAGTAAAAGATGTGTGTGTGTGTGTGTGTGTGTGTGTGTGTGTGTGTGTGTGCGAGTGTGTGTGTGTGTGTGTGTGTGTGTGTGTGTGTGTGTGTGTGTGTGTGAGTGTGTGAGTGTGTGTGTGTGTGTGTGTGTGTGTGTGTGTGTGTGTGTGTGTGTGTGTGTGTGTGTGTGTGTGTGTGTGTGTGTGTGTGTGTGTGTGTGTGTGTGTGTGTGTGTGTGTGTGTGTGTGTGTGTGTGTGTGTCCAGCCCAGCTACCACATCCTCTGCTTTCGGTAACAAAGTCCAAGCCTAAGCTCCTTTGTGCACCACTACAAAGTAAAAGGTTTTGTTTTAGTTATTCATGAAACAATGGTATCATGGCCAAGCCAGCTTTTATTGGCCATCATATTTGTGCTTGAGAAGTCATTTCCAGCTGCTGCATCTTGTGTGGTGACGGTTCTTGCACAAAAGTGTGAGGAAGGGTTTTGATGATAGGTGTAGAACGCAACTGGTGATGCTGGTTTATACCGAAGATAGACAATTGCTGGAGTAAATCAGCGGGTCAAGCAGCATCTCCGGAGAAACAGGATGGGTGTGAAGCTTTTGCATCGGGACCCTCTTTCTCGTTCTCTCTCTCGTTCTCTCTCTCGTTCTCTCTCTCTAGTTCTCTCTCTCTCCCATTCTCTCTCTGGGTAGGGTGGTAAAAACATTGGGGGTAGGGTGTTGACGTGGATAGGAAATTGGTTGACAGACAGGAAGCAAAGAGTAGGAGTGAACGGGTCCTTTTCAGAATGGCAGGCAGTGGCAAGTGGAGTGCCGCAAGGCTCGGTTTTGGGGCCGCAACTGTTTACCATATTATATTCCCTCTTACATTATATTAATGATTTGGAAGAGGGAATTAGGAGCAACTCTAGCAAGTTTGCAGATGGCCCAAAGCTGGGTGGCAGTGTGAACTGTGAAGAGGATGTTAGGAGGTTGCAGGGTGACCTGGACAGGTTGAGAGAGTGGGCAGATGCGTGGCAGATGCAGTATAATATAGATAAATGTGATGTTATCCACTTTGGCGGCAAAAACAAGGGGGCAGATTATTATCTCAATGGGGTTAGGTAAAGAGGGGGGGGGGGGGTACAGAGAGACCTGGGCGTCCTTGTACACAACTCACTAAATGTTGGCGTGCAGGTACAGCAGGCAGTGAAGAAAGCTAATGGAATATTGGCCTTCGTAACAAGAGGATTTCAGTATAGGAGTAGAGAGGTCCTTCTGCAGTTGTATAAGGCTCTGGTAAGACCACATCTGAAGTATTGTGTACAGTTTTGGTCTCCTAATTTGAGGAAGAACATCCTTGTGATTGAGGCAGTGCAGCGTAGGTTCACGATATTGATCCCTGGGATGGTGGGACTGTCATATGAGGAAAGATTGAAAAGACTAGGCTTGTATTCACTGAGTTTTGAAGTTATGAGGGGGATCTTATACAAACATAAAATTATCAAAGGACTGGTCAGGTTAGATGCAGGAAAAAATGTTCCCAATGTTGGGTGAGTCCAGAACCAGGGGCCACAGTCTTAGAATAAAGGGGAGGCCATTTAAGACTGAGGTGAGAAAAACATTTTTCACCCAGGGAGTTGTGAATTTGTGGAATTCCGCAGAGGGCAGTGGAGGCAAAATCACTGCATGGATTCAAGAGTGAGTTAGATAGAGCTCTAGGGGCTAGTGGAGTCAAGGGATATGGGGGAGAGAGCAGTTATTGATTGGGGAGGATCAGCCATGATCACAATGAATGGCGGTGCTGGCTTGAAGGACCGATTGGCCTCCTCCTGCACCTATTTTCTATGTTTCTATATTTCTCTCCCGTTCTCTCTCTCTCCTTCTCATTCTCCCCTTCCCTCTCTCCCCTTCCCTCTCTCCCCTTCCCTCTCTCCCCTTTCCCCCCCTCTCCCCCCCTCTCCCTCCCTCTCCCGCCCTCTCCCCCCTCTCTCTCTCTCCCATCCCGTTCTCTCTCTCTCTCGTTCTCTCTCTCTCTCCCATACTCATGCATATGCACAACACACACACACATGTCCACATGCACAAACACAGCTATGACTTGCCTGATAATTATTTGCATTGAATTTTAAAATCTTCAAATAGATGAGTTCAGAGACATTATAATCTTAAAAGCATATACTCAAACCCAATCAACCCAATGCTGAATTTCACCGAGGTAGGGCAATATATAAATAGCCGCCACCATCCCATTCAGCAGGTTTGACCAATTAAATATTTATTTATGTATTTTAATGAGCCTCACTATGTCTGATTAAACCTGCAAAGCAGGTCACAGAGGCCATCCAAGTTGACAAGGCTTCAGCAAACCTGACAACCAGCGTGGAAAAGGAGAAATCGAAGAGAAAGGCAAATGTCATTTTCACTCTGTTGCTGCGAGATTGCCCCTTGTGGCTTTCTGAAGTTCTGTCTTTGCCACTTTCTGTCCTTCAGCTCAATCGGGCAAATGCTTCTAAAGAACCTTGGTTTGAGATCTCCTGGGTTTGACTATTGGATAGTTTCTATATCCACCTCACACCTCAGGTTTTCATTGATTGAAAGATATGGCATTCAGCACAAACCTTTGATCAACCATTCACACAAGTTCTACGATAGCACACTTTTCGCATCTAGTCTCTGCACACAGAGTTTGAATTTAGTTTTGTTTCACCTATACCAAAGTATAGTGAAAAGATTTTGTTGCATTCTAACCAGTCAGTCGAAAGACAATGTCAAATTATATTGTATGCCTAATGGCCCAATAGATTAACATACCAATCAAGCCATGTACAGATACATGATAAAGGGAATAATGTTTAGTGCAAGATAAAGTCAATAAGGTCTGATCAAAGATAGTACCAGAGTCTTCAATGAGGTTCAGGACTTCTCTCTAGTTGTTAGTAGGATGGTTCAGTTGCCTGATAACAGCTGCGAAGAAACTGTCACGGAACCTGGAGATGTGCGTTTTCACACTTCTATACCTTTCGCCCGATGGGAGAGGGAGAAGAGGGAGCGGGCTATTTACCAATGCCAATTAACTTACAAACTAACACATCTTTGGAATGTGGGAGGAAACAAAAACACGTGGCGGAAACCCATGCTATCACAAAGGGAACATGCAAACACCACACGGGCAGCATCCAAGGTCAGTATTGAAAGCTGCCACTGTGAGACAGCAGCTCAGCCAGCAGTGCCATTGTACTGTGTGCTGCCCAGGAATATATCAGATTTATCTTGTATCTTGTTCATAGACTAAATTAAGTCTGATTCCTTGGATGGCAGGACTTTCATATGAAGAAAGACTGGATAGACTCGGCTTGTACTCGCTAGAATTTAGAGGATTTTTTCAACCTCTCACTTCTGAGGTCTGAGGTCCCCACCTGCTTTAAAAGGGCATCAATTATACCGGTGCCCAAGAAGATTAAGGTGACGTGCCTCAATGACTATCGACCAGTGGCACTAACGCCGGTGGTGATGAAATGCTTTGAGAGGCTGATCATGGAGCAAATCAACTCCTACCTCGACAAAAACCTGGACCCACTGCAGTTCGCTTACCGCCACAACAGATCAACGGTGGATGCGATCTTGCTGGCCCTCCACTCCGCACTGGACCACTTGGACAACAAAAACTCATATGTCAGGCTGTTATTCATCGATTACAGCTCGGCATTCAACATAATCATCCCCTCCAAACTGGTTACCAAACTCGCAGAACTGGGTCTCTGCGCATCCCTCTGCAACTGGATCCTCGATTTCCTCATCCACAGACCACAGTCTGTTCGTATTGGTGGAAATGTGTCAGCCTCGATAACAATCAGCACGGGAGCACCTCAAGGCTGCGTGCTCAGCCCCCTGCTGTACTCACTCTATACCCATGACTGCGTAGCCAACCACAGTGCGAACTCCATCATCAAGTTCGCTGACGACACCACTGTTGTGGGACGTATCACTGATGGGGATGAGTCAGAGTACAGAAGGGAGATCGAGCAACTGTCCATATGGTGCCAGCGCAATAACCTGGCCTCAACACCAGCAAAACCAAGGAACTGATTGTGGACTTTGGAAGGAGTAGGAGGGGGACCCACAGCCACGTTTATATCAATGGGTCGATGGTTGAAAGGGTCAAGAACTTCAAATTCCTGGGCATGCACATCTCTGAAGATCTTTCCTGGTCCGAGAACACTAACGCAATTATCAAAAAAGCTCATCAGCGCCTCTACTTCCTGAGAAGATTACGGAGAGTCGGTTTGTCAAGGAAGACTCTCTCTAACTTCTACAGGTGCACAATAGAGAGCATGCTGACCGGTTGCATCGTGGCTTGGTTCGGCAATTTGAGCACCCTGGAGAGGAAAAGACTACAAAAAGTAGTAAACACTGCCCAGTCCATCATCGGCTCTGACCTTCCTTCCATCGAGGGGATTTATCGCAGCGCTGCCTCAAAAAGGCTGGCAGTACCATCAAAGACCCACACCATCCTGGCCACACACTCATCTCCCTGCTACCTTCAGGTAGAAGGTACAGGAGCCTGAAGACTGCAACAACCAGGTTCAGGAATTGCTACTTCCCCACAGCCATCAGGCTATTAAACCTGGCTCGGACAAAACTCTGATTATTAATAACCACTTTCTGCTATTTGCACTTTATCATTATTTATTCATGTATGTATATATTTATATCATGGTATATGGACATATTATCTGTTTTGTAGTAAATGCCTACTATTTTCTGTGTGCTTAAGCAAAGCAATAATTTCATTTACCTATACAGGGACACATGACAATAAACTCACTTGAACTTGAACTTGATTGAGGGGGGATCTTATAGAAACTTACACAATTCTTAAGGGGTTGGACAGGCTAGATGCAAGAAAGTTGTTCCTGATGTTGGGGAAGTCCAGAACAAGGGGTCACAGTTTAAGGATAAGGGGGAAGTCTTTTAGGACCGAGATGAGAATTTTTTTTTTTCACAGAGAGTTGTGAATCTGTGGAATTCTCTGCCACAGAAAGTAGTTGAGACCAGTTAATTGGCTATATTTAAGAGGGAGTTAGATGTGGCCCTTGTGGCTAAAGGGTTCAGGGGGTATGGAGAGAAGGCAGGTACAGGATGCCGAGTTGGATGATCAGCCATGATCATATTGAATGGTGGTGCAGGCTCGAAGGGCCGAATGGCCTACTCCTGCACCTATTTTCTATGTTTCTATGAATGCAGCCTGAAATTCACCCAATTCTGCATTGAGTTTCAGTCCAGAGCATCATCGTCACTTCCATGTAACTCGACTCTATCAATATTAAAGCTAGTGTTTCTTACACTTTGCAAAGGTCAATGCAATTCACAGTGGGCCAAGGAAATGATTTGATGTGAAAAGTAATTAAAATGCCATGGATGAACTTTATTGGACCAAATTGTGCTCAACCAAGCTTTTCCTTGAGCTCACCATCATAGCATATCTGCAGCTGCACCCATAATGACCGCATTGCTTCCAGAGTTCTGCAAGCAGCAGTGATGCACTTGATGCTCATAATGGAATGGCTACAAGTGACTTGTTGGCCTTGGGCCTGGCCACCTCACAGCACAAGGTCATTTAGAAAGAGTCACTGTGCTTCTAAGTAGTTTAAGAAAATATATTTAAACAAATAAGTATGTGAAAGTCCAGCTACCTTTTGTAAATTAAAACATAAATATCAATTAAAAAAAGAAGAAAACTACAAACTTCATTTGGCCTTTTATAAAGGGTGATTTTGTAATTCAAATAAATGGGCTTCATATCCTTAAGCCCCTGTCCCACTTAGGAAACCTGAACGGCAACCTCTGGAGACTTTGCGCCCCACCCATGGTTTCCGTGTGGTTCACGGAGTTTGCAGGTGGTTGCTAGAGGTTGCAGGTAGTGGAAGCAGGTAGGGAGACTGACAAAAACCTCCGGGAACCGCACGGAAACCTTGGGTGAGGCGCAAAGTCTCCAGAGGTTTCCGTTCATGTTTCCTAAGTGGGGCAGGGGCATTAACTTGATAGATCTGCAGAGGCCAGAGACAGTTTATTCGGCTCCTCACGTCTACCCATTAGGGAACTTTCACTGGACTACATGGTGAAACTAGGAGCAAAGCTAGAGATCAGGAGCACTTTCATCTGACCTCCAGCACGTTCCATATTTCCCCACATGGTGTGTGCAGATGTGGAAATCTCCATGGAACTGCAGGATGGAGCCCCCGTTGCTATTTCCCACTGAGTCCTGGCATATGAGCATTATGTTAACCCGTGCTGGTAAATTATTTATGTCTCACACTTGTTGTTTTGCTGAGTCACCTGTAAGAGCTACACTGCAGAATGTCTGACAAGATTTCTTGGTTGCAAACAGTTTGATATAAGGGAAGCACCCACACGTAATTCCACAATGCTTTTGAAACCCCTGATCAAGGCAGATGCAAAATGCTGAGAAAAGGTGTACTGCAGAAGAGAATGGTGGGGAATCATTTTAAATTGAGCAAGATGACCCACTCGCCTGAGGAGCAGGCTGTTTGTTATTTTTAGAACTAATTTGCACTGAATTGCAGCTGCTGCTCTGAATGTTATTTCATGGTGAAAGAAAACAAAATTAACTGTCCCCTTCCCAGTAAATGTTCAGTAGTTAATAAGTTTGTCGTTGAAGTGAGGGTGGGGTCTGTCATTTGGTGGGAGACCACCATTCTTTTCTCACTGCAATACTTTAGAGATGCAGCGTGGAAACAGGCCCTTCGGCCCACCAAGTCTGCATCGACCAGCGATCACTCTGTACACTAATACTATCCTACACATTAGGGACAATTTACAAATTTTACCAAAGCCAATTAATCTGCACACCTTTGGAGAGTGGAGCACCCGGAGAAAACCCACGTGGTCACAGGGAGAACATACAAACTCTGTGCAGACCGCATCCTTAGTCAGGATCAAACCTGGGTCTCTGGTGCTCTAAGGCAGTAACTCTACCTCTGTGCCATCCCCAATTTAACACCAATTATTTAAATAGTTGGGAACCGATTCTACCGAGCTCACTGCTGACTGTGAATTTCAGGTCAGTGATCAATTGCCCATGCTCACTGTTGACCACCAAACAACAGCCTTGTCTGCAGTGCTTTATCTGGAAGGAACTGGTGGCCTGGAGCCTTTTGGATCCTTTGCAACAAACCCATGCATGTATATGAGACATTTTGTATTGAAATGGGATGGACAAAGGATGTCACAAAAGCATCTTCGTAAAGAAAAACCCAAGCAGGTGGTGAAGTTACAAACTGCTGGTTTAACCAAAGCACTCTGAATGTTTCAATGATTCAAAACCATTCAGAAAATTCAATAATCTATTAAAACCTATGAACACAAATAAATGCAATGGGATGAATCAGGTCAATGGCTTATTCTGAATATCCTGATCTGTGACATCTAAAACAAAACCACCAAATATATTACAGCAGCAGCAACAGAGCAATGAACAGAGAGCAGCTCTGAATAAATCATTCATTTAATAGGATGTCCCCAGTTATAGGTATTTCTTTTGGAAAGTTCATAATTTGGCATTGATGAACAAAATCTGATAACACAGCAGAAGGCACCGAGACACAGTGGTGACTCAAGAATGCCAAGAAAGGTTAGAGCATTAGCGAAAGTAGTTGTAGTGAAATAAATGAGAAATAAATACTGGGAGAGAACACACACACACAAAGCAGAAAGGAAAATGGTAATTGGAATTGGATGGAGTAACAAGAAATTAGATTGACATTAACAATGTCTCAAGGTTGAAAAAGGGCTAATAATATGAGATTGTTACAGAGTCACTAAACAGAGAGATGAATCGCACATGACAAGAATGAAGCGCAGTGTTTGTAGTGATCATTGTGTAAGACAGGGCTGAAGTATTATGTACAAATGTGATCAACCCATTACACAATGGACATAGAAGCAATAAAAACACACACTGAATTAACTGGCATGGGTTCATTGATATTTATTTCATTCTGACCTAAAAACCTAAAAGGTTAAACATGAACACACTTTAGAAGGATGAGGATTAAGAAGGTGTCCTAATTGAAACTTACCGAGCAGTGAAAGGCCTGAATAGAGTGGATGCAGAGAGGATGTTTCCACTAGTGGGAGAGTCTAGGACCAGAGGCCATAGCTCCAGAATAAAAGGACACACCTTTCGGAAGGAGATGAGGAGGAATTTATTTAGTCAGAGGAAGGTGAATCTCTGGAATTCATTGCCACAGACGGCTGTGGGAGGGCAAGTCTTTGGGTATTTTTAAGGCACACATTGACAGATTCTAGATTAGTAAGGATGTCAGGGGTTATGTGGTGTGGGCAGGAGAATGGAGTTGAAAGGGAAAGATAGATCAGCCATGATTGAATGGCAGAGTGGACCTGATGGGCCGTTTGGCCTAATTCTTATAACTTATGAATTTATAATCAACACTAAAAAGACACATTACTGAAGTAACTCAGCGGGTCAGGCAGCATATCTGGAGAACATGCATGATTCATGTTGTCCAGAGATGCTGCTTGACATACTGAGTTACTCCAGCACTTTGTCATTTATTGTGAGCCGCAATCTGCAGTTCCTTGCATTTGAATGGATACTACATTTTGGAAATGTCATTTCTCAGATGGATGTTGTGGCTCAGTCTTTTGCAGCTCGTTTGTAAAAAAAAATCAAACCACTTGTTATTGTTCTTGTCGAAGTTTCATTTGAATTAAACTACAAGTGCCCGCTTCAATTCATCTGTTTGGTTTGGATCACAAATATACCCTAGTATGCCTATAAACTCTGCATAAGGACTTGGACAGGTTGAGAGAATGGGCAGAGAAGTGGCAGATAGAATATAGTGTGGCAAAGTGTGTAGTCATGCATTTTGGTGGTAGGAATAAAGGCATAGACTCTTTTCTAAATGGGGAGTGAATCCAGAAATCGGAGGTGCAAAGGGACTTGGGAGTGTTGGGAGTCCCAAAAAGTTAATTTGCAAGTCGAATCGGTAGTAAGGAAGGCAAACGTAATGCTAGCATTTATTTTAGTTGAGTTTAGTTTAGAGATACAGCGTGGAAACAGGACATTCGGTCCACTGAGTCCACGTCGACAAGCGATCTCCATATTTTAACACTATCCTATACACACTGGGGGAATTCTTTACATTTTCCAAGCCAATTTACTGACATACTTGTTCGTCTTTGGAGTGTGGGATGAAACTGAAGATCTCGGAGAAAGCCAATGCGGTCACGGGGAGAACGTAAAAACTCCGTATAGACAGCACGTAGTCAGGATCGTACCCAGGTCTCCGGTGCTGTAAGTGCTGTAAGGCAGCAACTCTACAGCAGCATCACCATGCCGCCCCATTTCAAGAGGGCTAGAATACAAAAACAGGGATGTAATGCTGAGACTCTGGTCAGGCCGCATTTGGAGTATTGTGAGCAAATTAGGGCCCCATATCTGAGGTAGGGTGTGCTGGCTCTGAAGAGGGTCCAGGGGAGGTTTACAAGAATGATCTCAGCAATGAGTGGGTTAACATATGATGAGCATTTGACGGCACTGGGCTTGTACTTGCTGACGTTTAGAAAGACAAGGGAGGACCCCATTGAAACTTACCGAATAATGAAAGGCTTGGATAGAATGGATGTGCAGAGGATGTTTCCACTAGTGGGAGAGTCAAAGACCAGACATCATTGCCTCAGAATTAAAGGACGTTCCTTTAGGAAGGAGATGAGGAGGAATTTCTTTAGTCAGAGGGTGGTGAATCTGTGGAATTCTTTGCCACAGAAGGCTGTGGAGGCCATGTTAATGGATATTTTTAAGGCAGAGATAGATAGATTTTTGGTTAGTATGGGTGTCAGGGTTATGGGGAGAGGCAGGAGAATGGGATTAGGAGGAAGAGATAGATTAGCCACGATTGAATGGCTGAGTAGACGTGAAAGGCCGAATGGCCTAATTTTAATTTTGACTAAGATTTATGACTTATGACCTATCAGATATGTGCTTGAAATTTGAACCGTCTTTGGCAATAATATTTACAGATTATCTGTAAATCTTTATCATCTGCATAACCTTTTACAGCCAGCACCATCACAATTCTGTCTATTAACATCTCTGACAGTGGGATGTCTAATATTTAAACTGAATTATCATGTCTTGTGTACAAATTCTGCCTCCATCTATATCTAGATGGAGAAATCCTCTTCTCCGTCACAGTCAGATTGGAAATGCCCAAGTCATGGGTATCTATCAAACAAAATTGAAAATCCTCAACAGGATGATTGGTGTAGGAAGGAACTGCAGATGCTGATTTAAACCGAAGATAGACACAAAATGCTGGGGTAACACAGCGGGCCAGACAGCATTTCAGGAGAAAAGGAATAGGTGACGTTTTGGGTTGAGTCTGAAGTAGTAATTGAGATGATAACTTAATATTGAGGCAGAGTAATCACCTAAAGACCACGGTAATGTATCTGTTTACAACCCTGATTTTTCGTAGACTATTTATGAAGGAACCTCACATTTCCCGCAGAACAACAATCTTTGCTTTTCCTGTTCAACTTTTGATTTTAAGAGACAGACATTAGTATCTGCATTGTGCTATTTGGAGACGAGCAGGTCAGTTCTTGGATCATGGTCAATATTTATTCTTCAATCAACATCGATAGTACTAACTACCTGGCATCTATTTCATTGAGGACCTGCTGTGCTCAAATTGACTGTGAAGTTGGTCTATGTAACAATGGTGAAGTATTTCATGTCTATTAAATTATTTGGAATTCCCTAAGATTAGGTGAAGCACTTTGTAAATGAAAGTTATTTATTCTTTCCCACTGAGTATGCTCCGCTCAACATTATCAGACATTATCATTGCTCTACAATGACCCAAGGTTTTCTCCTTACAAATTCTAGTCACAATATTTAGAAAATGAAAATATAACAGAGCTGCAGATGCAGGAAATTTGAAATAATAAAACAGAAAATGCTGGAAACATTCAGCAAATCTGGCAGCATCTGTGTAAAGAGAAACATCTAGTATTTCAGGTTTAGGAACGTCCTACAGAACTGTAACAGAAAGTTTAGTTTGAAAGGAATTTAATTTTGATGTGCTTTTCAGCGGATAGCTGCTCTGATACTTCATGCTGTGCATTATGATGATTACTTTCCATTTTGAATTACTCCTTTGTGACTTTTTTGTTTGAATCTTCCATTTGATATATTTTATGCTTCTCTGTGACATTAACAATATTGCTACATAATGTGGTGAAAGTTAATACTAATTCACAGGAAGCTTATAACCGTAAACTCTTGAACATAATCTTAATTCTCAATGTTCTTGTTTATTGAAAGTTACTGCTGATATCCTGAAAGTAGAAGCTATGGGAATTCTCGTTGTCTTCTCAGGTGTCTCTATGTTAATTTTGGTGCGTAGGTATTGGTTTGTGTTTGACTGTGAGGCAAGAAATCAACAGTATACACAAGCTGCCATCCTCAGACTGGACTGTTGGTAGTCTGGGAGAATGGAACAGAGAATGCCCAGTGACATGAGACTGCAAATACTGGAATCTTAAATAAAGTGCTGGAAGAACTCAATGGGTTCGGCAGCATCTGTGGAGGGAAAGGTCAAGGCAACGTTATTGAGTCAGGACTGAAGGATGGTCCTGACCAGAAATGTAATCTGTCCATTTCCTTCCGCAGATGCTGCCTGACCCATCAAGTTCCTCTCGCACTTTGTTTTGCCCTGAAAGAGAAATGGCTCATGAGCAAAGAAAATATGATCGTATTTCCATCCCGATTACCAACCCCAGATGGTTTTAATTAAAATCCTTATTCAATCAGCTCACACCCTTTAATATGGTTCAAGAATGAGCATGAATGAAAGCTACAGTGAAATTCAAAACTCACAGAAGTCTTTCTTACTCCAATCTGAGAGTCCTTAAATTCATAATATTTTGAGTTTCCCAGTAGTTCCTGTTACAGAATACGTAACACGTTTGCTTTCCATTGGCTGGAATAAAACCACATGGCGAGTTTTTTGCATAGCACCGTGCAAATGCTGGTTAGCGTTAAAAAAAAGGTACACTGTGGACATCTGGAGTTTTGTTAAAACGTGAAGTGAAATAGAGGTGATACCAGTAAATTTCCAAAAAAGAGGAAAAAAATCAAATTTGTGTTTATGTACTACAGAAAGTGTAACACTTTCCAGTTGGCACAAGTTAGTCATTATTCATAGAATCATGATCCAGATTACTTTGTTCCCACTAATTATCAACTGCAGCATAGAAACAGGCCCATTAGCCCATTATGTTCATGCCAGTCACGATGCCCCATCTAATCTAATCCCAGAGATAACTAGAGATAGCTGATAGAGCTGGGTGGATGGGGTAGGTGTTAGTCAAAGTGATGGTAATGGAAGATGTAGGCAGTGCCTGCCTGATGGAGAAACATGACGATTTTCCTGTTGGGCATTGGAGACAGAGGTTCAACGTCACTGAGTGACAGGGTTGAAAAAATCAGAAGAAGATGTTGTTCAATGTATTTTCCTGGCTTTCCAGATCATTTACTTTCCATTGGAACTAAATTGAAACATTGTCATGGATATGTACTGATATGGGTTGTGGAGCCAGAATGAGGTGTTGAAGGGGAGGGGTTTGCAGGAGCTTTAACTGGAGTTTCCGCAGTGCTTTCACTCCACCATACATCATTTGATCAGGACTGCCCTCTAAATGGAGACATGAGATTCTGGAGTTGCTCGAATCTTGAGCAAAACTAACTGTTGGGGAACTCAGCAGATCATAGTGTGATATCGCATGGTCCAACTTGCCCACACCAGCCAACATGTCCCAGCTACACTAGTCCCACCTGCCTGCGTTTGGCCCATATCTCTCCAAACCTGTCCTATCCATGTACCTGTCTAACTGTTTCTTAAATATTTGTATAGTCCCTTCCTCGACTACCCCCTCTGGCAGCTTGTTCCATACACCCACCAAGGTTACCCCTCAGATTTGTATTAAATCTTTTCCCCTTCACCTTAAACCTCTGTCCTCTGGTCCTTGATTCAGCTACTCTGAGCACGAGGTTGGGAAGCGTCTGTGAAGGGGCAGACAACATTTTGGGTTGGGAAGAAGGGTAATTTCCCTTCACAGATGTTGCCTGGCCCGCTGAGTTCCCTTAGCAGTTTGTTATATGCTCTAGCTCCCATGTTGGTCGAGCAAAACCACTTCATATCTTGTTTTGTTGCTTACCCCAGCCAAATAGGGTGTGGGGGGTGGATTGCTGGGCTTGGTGCGGGTAGTTGCAGAGTTGCAGCATGTGATATTTAGTTTGGGGAGGTTAGTCTCACCATGGGGATTTGGATGGTTGTGAAAAACACTCTTCTTCATCCTGACCTACAGCACATGTCACAGAGTCATGTATCTTCTCCACAATAATGTGGCTGTGTCATTGCAAGCGTTTGGTTTACTGGCACAGGAAAGCACGAAAAACAGGTTCAATGAGAGGCTTAAAACTTCGATATATTTCCATCACCTTCTGCCTCCGCCCCTCGTCCATCTTTGCTAAATGTTGGTTCTTACTGATCGAAGCAGCTGCCCAAATTACTGTCATTCCTCTAGAGTTAGCCCCATCCCCACCTGTTCCACGTGTTTGCTCCCTCACCACTCTCCTCACCACCATCTGCCATCACAGACGCTGCTTGACCAGATGAGACCTTACTTGTATTTATTATAGATTTCGAGTTTCTACAGGATAATGCTTTTCTTTAAATGACTTGGCACAGTTTGTCATGAGATAAGGAATGAGACAGCAGAGTTGATTTGACGGCAGGTTGAAAATAAATAGATTCATGGTATCCCTTAATATCTTTTCTTATAAATTCAGGATGAAAGCACTGGAGTAGATCTCGATGGAGAGCTTCATTTGAATCTGGAGTGGTCGGGTATTGCCTGGTTTCTTAACGGAGACATGCAGGCTTCCCCTGATCTCTTCATACTGTTGAAAATAGGCAAGGAAGTGGACACTTAAGTGAGAAACTATTGGCTCCTATGATCCAGTTAACAAAATTAAACATAACACAAAATTTGATAAACTTGAAACATAATTGAAATGTTTTATCATTTCAATGGATATAAAAGCCATAAACTAAATGAAAATGGTGTCAAGGTGCCTACTAACCTACTGAACCCGATCCTATCAACTACAAACATGAGGCTAATGCAGTCCAGCAACTCCCTCCACTTGCCATTAATAACATACAAAGTGACCATTATATTGTGGAGAATGAGGAATTGCATCGGGTTTATTTATATTGTGTATGTGATGTATCACTGCCATCACTACCGAGTATTACCCATTTTTATTGTCCCAGAGGGTGGTAGTGAGCTTACTTCAAAATGTTGCGGATTATTGTGCAGCTTAGTGCTGCTGATTAGGATATTATTAGGGCAGTAATGAAGGAACAATAGTACAGTTTTATATTAAGCTGGTGGTGAAGACCCTTGGTACTTTGTTTTTGGTCGAGTTTTGGAGGTGTTATTGAAGAAGCGTGTGTACTGGGGATAGAACAAGTGAATATTTATGGTGATTAATAGGATGCTGAACAAGTGGGCTAATACATTTTAAATGGTGTAGAACATCTTGGATGTTGAAGAACTTCCACCCACTTCCCATGCTTGACATGTGTCTTATAAAGGGTGGAAAGACTTAAGAGTGTAAATGAGTGGACAACACAGAGCCCCTGCAAGCCACAGTATATGTGTAGAAACTAGGAACTGCAGATGTTGGTATCTTCTTCTTTTCGAGTCCATCTTGTTACAAATGTTGACATCGCTGTCATCGTCCGTCCTGAAAAGGACGCAAGCTTCCTGCGACAATCGGTGGGAGCCACCACTTGTTACAATAGATGATGATGGTAGTAGAATTAGCTCAGGATACTTCCAGTTTCCATCCCCACAGCGTGGATGCTTCTGCAATGGGGCCAGATGTTGGTATACAAAGGAAAGATACAAAATGCTGGAGTAACTCAGCGGGGTCAGGCAGCAACCTGGAGAACATGGATAGGTGACGCTTTGGGTCAGGACCTTATTCAGACTGATAATAGGGATGGGAGGTTATAGCTTTATTTGCTCCCTACCCCTACAATCAGTCGAAGAAACGTCCCGACCCAAAATCTACCATATCCATATTCTCCAGGGATGCTGCCTGACCCGCTGAGTTGCTCCAGCATTTTGTGTATTACCACAGTACATGTAACCGGTTTAGGTGGATTTCTTTCCAATATCCCAAGGTATTGATGATATTTAAGAAAGTAGCTTTCTTGAAGTTGGTTTGACTCTTGTTGGAGGTGATCATTGTTTAGGAGGTGCATGCAACAATAACTGTTTGCCATTCATGAGCAAATATCCAAAAGTGTCCAGATCCTTTTGAATGCAGACATAGAGTTATTATATGTTGATTTCATAAGAAGTGTTAGGATTCAGAATTAGGCCATTCGGCCCATCTAGCCTACTCCATCATTCAAACATGGCTGATCTTTCTCTCCCCCCTAACTCCATTCTTCTGCCTTCTCCCCATATCCTCTGATACCCGCACTAATCAAGAATCTATCTATCTCTGCCTTAAATACCACCACTGACTTAATTTGTCTCCACTGCCTTCTCTGGCAAAGAATTCCACACATTCACCACCCTCTGACTAAAGAAATTCTTCCTCATCTCCTTACTAAAATAACGTTCTTTAATCCTGAGGCTATGACCTTCAGCCCTAGACTCTCCCACTCATGGAAACATCTAGTGCATAGAGTTACAAAGTGATCTGAGTGTTATGCCCCTGTCCCACTTAAGAAACCTGAACGGAAACCTCTGGAGACTTTACGCCCCACCCAAGGCTTCCGTGCGGTTCCCGGAGGTTGCAGGTGGTTGCCGGAGGTTGCAGGTAGTGGAAGCAGGTAGGGAGACTGACAAAAACCTCCGGGAAACTCCGGGAACTGCACGTAAAACCGTGGGTGGGGCGCAACGTCTCCAGAGGTTTGCGTTCAGGTTTCCTAAGTGGGACAGGGGCATGACAGTCCACAGAAAACATCCCCACTGATTGAGGAAAGCAGTTGGATATGGTTGGGCTCAGTCAATGCCCTGAGAATCTCCTGCAGTTATATCCTGAGATGATTGGCTTGCAACAGTCATAAATATTATTTTATATGCTAAATATAGAGTGACTGGCTAAAGTCATAGGAAGTCATTTCACTCGTCATGGTCATTCATCCAGAGTGAAGCTGCCACGACATTAAGAACAAGCACTCTCAATTCATCTGTGCAACCGAGCAATTTGTACTGTGTTTGAATCATTGAGGCTTGGTCATGCAGGAATGATGCCAAGGGGCAGTGAGCTAGGTATTTGTGACGAAGCACTGCTTGATAGGCTTGTCAATTGCACCTTCTATCTCTTGACAGATGATTGCGAGTAGCCTGAAAGCGTGACAATTGGCTATGTTCTTCTTTACGTGGACAAGAGATACCTGGGTGGTTTTGAGCCGTAGTTGAGTAAATGTCCATCTGGAAGCTGGAGAGCAAGAGCCCAGCCAGAGAGTTGACCAGTTCTGGAGATCAGGAGTTCTCAAACCACAATCAGGACGTTGGGAACTGCTGTGTGTGTTCATCTGTTTACCAAGAAGTCAAGTC
Source organism: Amblyraja radiata (assembly GCF_010909765.2). Lineage (NCBI taxonomy): Eukaryota > Metazoa > Chordata > Chondrichthyes > Rajiformes > Rajidae > Amblyraja > Amblyraja radiata. The sequence goes on along the minus strand of NC_045982.1, from coordinate 21,601,090 downwards.
AAGAGAGTTTATTGTCATGTGTCCCAGATAGGACAATGAAATTCTTGCTTGCTGTAGTACAACAGAATATTGTAAGCATAAATAGAGAACAGTTCAGTGTGTCTATATAGCACAGACCACACATATACCCATAAATATAAACAGATAAAGTGCAATAGGCTGTTACAGTTCAGAGCCTGTTTGTTGGCGAGTTTAATAGCCTGATGGCTGTGGGGAAGCAGCTGTTCCTGAACCTGGATGTACCAGATTTCAGGCTCCAGAATCTTCTACCCGATGGTAGCAGAGAGATGAGTGCGTGGCCAGGATGGAGTGGGTCCTTGATGATGTTGAAAGCCTTTTTGAGGCAGCAACTGCGATAGATTCCTTCGATGGTGGGAAGGTCAGAGCCGATGATGGACTGGGCAATGGTCACAGCTTTCTGCATTCTTTTTCGCTCCTGGACGCTCAAGTTGCCGAACCAAGCCACGATGCAACCAGTCAGCATGCTCTCTACTGTGCACCTGTAGAGGTTCGAGAGAGTCCTCTTTGACATCACATAGAACTAATCGAATGTCAGAGACCTCCAGCAGAGATGAATCATCCACTTGCTACTTTCAGCTGAATAGGGTTGTGGAGATTTTGGTGTTACATTTTGTACTCCAGCCATCTTTGTGTTTATGATTTTTTGTTTTTGGATTGAATTCTGTTTTTAATTTGTGTCTCTGTGATGTATTTATTACTTGTTATATTCCGATTATATGTTTTTATTCCGATTACTATGTAAGGTGTCCTTGAGATGTCTGAAAGGCGCCCATTAAATAAAATGTATTATTATTATTATTATTATCTTTGGAAACTGTGGTGTTTCTGGAGCCTCCAGAACCTGTTAACTATTGAGCTGCCTGCCATCATCCACAAATAGTTAATGCAGTTGATAAATTGGATGAAAGATTCAAGCTTTGACTAGATCCTCATACACCTGCAGTTCACTGCGCCCAACCGAGTTTTTGTAAGATGATTTTCTTCAATGGTGGGATAGTCTCACTGATGCTTTTTATTTTGTTTTCTCGCCTGGTTGTTTGATAAGCTTACCTTCATGTTCAACTAAACATTAAAGGTCACCCAAAACCACTTCAAGAATATCAATCTTGGTCATTGTTTTTTTTCCCCCATGACAGACAACATCAAAGACAGATCTATCATCCATCATCAAGTGTGCAAGAAGCCTTCCATTTCTGCCTTTGTGGCAGCTTTCAGTTATTTTCAAAGTAATCCTTTTTTTGGGAAGCTATTTCAGTTGATTTCGGAAATAGAAATCTGCCAAAGCTTGGTAATCTTTCTTTTTGTTAGTCTTGTAGAAGTAGCAGCTGCAGTTCTGTGAAAATCATGCTCGCTTCTGAGTCAAAAGTTGTGAGTGAAAGTTGTTGACAATCCTGTGTAGTTCTGAAGAAACATTTTACATTATTGCAGGTGCTGTCTTTCCAATGTGGCATTTTTATCGGGGTCGTAAAAGACACCATGCCATTATTTAATTGAAGAGTTGAGTAGGTCTTATTGGTTTTCTGGATCATTGCTGACCCTGCACCAACATCACTAAAACATTTTATTTGGTCATTATCAGATTGATGCATTTGAGAGCTAGCTGTGCATAAATTGGCTGTCTTATGCTCTACATTACAAAAGTCACTGCATTTGAATGAGTTCTTCACTTGCTGTAAATGATTGTGGTTACACACTGTGATCAATGCCACCTTACATTTATAGGAGCAATGCGACACGCTGCATTTCCTACATTCAAACATAATTATAAAGGTTAATTTTAAGTCTTTATATTTCCTTTTAAAATAATACTGTTGGTGAGAAATACAATTTTCCACAGACAATTCCAAATCAGTGTCTCTCGAACACCATTGTGGCCACTTAGTCTATCAAGTCTACTCCACCATTCAATCGTGGCTGATCTATCTTTCCCTCTCAACCCCATTCTTCTGCCTTTGCCCCATAACCCCTGACACCCTTAATAATCAAGTATCTGTCAGTCTGCTCTTTCCTGAATTACCTGATAAAGGGAATTGATCATCCACTAGTTGTTAAAATTCATACATAGTGGTTGTTTTCATATCAAGAGAAAAATGCTATATAGATGAAACTATTATTTTATTGTCCAAGTACAAAGCATTGGGACTTTCGGTGATCCAAACCCCAAATACAACAAACCAGAATATGTTTGGTAAATACAAAAAACATTGAGAGCTGGCTGCTATAAAAAATATTACTGTTCCAATCAGCAACATAAGACTTTTAAAAAGGCTGTGCATTATAACCTATTTTGCACCTGCCAATAGATTATATTTAAAACATCCAGATTCTAGAATAATGGCTTGAAAAGAGGCAATTGGGGTACAATTCTAAAAGTGTTCAAGACCAGAAAGACCCTAGAGCATTTTAATATAGTTCATTGAAAGTGGTGGGGCAAATTGGAAAAAATATATATTAAAAATGAAACTTACAGGACCTTCAGCTTTATAAGTAGAAGCATTGAGTACTGGAGCAAGGAAGTCAGGAGAAAGACTGGTTCAACAAGACTGGTCTGCACAGTTTTGGGTTCCACTGTGAAAAAGAGATAAAGGCTTTGGAGAAGATACAGGAAGATTTTGTAAGATAGTACCTGAGATGAGGGACATTTTATAGATGGGCTGGGATTGTTCTCCTTGGAACAGAAGTGATGGTGAGAGGATCTGATGATGTTATTTAAAATCAGGAAGGGTGCTGATGGAATAGAGGGCAACTGTTCCCTTTGAAGGCAGTTAAGAAGCGGGAGTCAAAAGATGAAATTGCTTGGGGAAAAAAAGTGAAAGTCACGTGGGGAGAAAATGATTGAGTTCTGGAATGCACTTGAGCGGATAATGGAAGCAGATATAATTGTAGCATTCAAAAGCGATCTGGTTCAGTGTTTGAGTTGAAACAATCGGAGGTGGAGAGAGGTGGGGGGGGGGGGGGGGTGCAGAAACACTAGATGGTCAGGCAGGTTGAAATATGTTTGCTGCAATTTTTCTGTAATTGAGTTTATTTCCATTCAACTCCTCTCTGTGAAATACTTCCTACAGATGTGTTCGGGGATCTTGACCGAAATGTACAAATAATATAAATTCAAGAGGTAGACAATTTTTTTCAGAGTGGAAGCAATGCCTGGTTATTTGCTCGTGAAGTTGAGAGGAAATTTTTGAAACCTGCACTTGTGCCCACTTCTTCCATTTACCTTCTTTGAACTCAGCATTGTCAGAAATTGTTGTTCAGCCAAACTGGTACCATGGACTCCTGTGTAATTGTCAACATTTTACTCTGGAAATTGGATTGTTTAACTCTACGTGTTTGTGCATTTTATCAAGTCAGTTTCAATGACAAATAAAAGTTAATGGAAAATCAGCAACTCCTTGCGAATTGCACAAATTGGGGCTGTTTCATTATGGGTCCTCTTGCATCTTGTGGCAGTGCTGAGACAAGAGGCAGAGCAGTGCATAAAGGTAAGAAAGTCCAGAATCTCTAAGAGATTTTCTTCTACCTTGAGAAGCTGAGTGCAGAGTGGAAGAGCAGCTGTCTTGCCAGAGAAAAAAAAATCAACTTAAAAAAACTAGTGATCAGAGGAGTTCCATAATGCCCAGTGATCACCCGGTGGGGTGACAACATCGGAGGCCTGGTTCACCTCAGCGCAGAGGGAGAACAAGGAGGGAAGACACAAAGACTTTAAGACTTTAAATTTGTGTTTATTGTGTGTTTTTGTTATTTTTATTATATGTATGACTGCAAGGCAACAAACTTTTGTTCAGACCGAAAGGTCTGAATGACAATAAAGGATACTTTACTTTGACTTTGACATCTAGCGACAGTGCAGGCACCACCAGACACTGCTCCCAGGATTATCATTCAACTGATTTGGACTGAGGGCCATTGAAGAAGAAATTGGCCACGCTGCTTTTAAGCCTGCTTCATCGTGGGCATGTTTGATCAGGCCTTCCTGATCTGGCACTGTGGTAAGACTTATTTATGAAAGGTACTTCAGCAAGATATTTATGAAATATGATTATCTTGCCCTCTCAGAGTTACCCCAATCCCATTGTCCTTGAGGTGATCACCCCACCGCTGCTTTCCTTATCCATCCTCCTGTTGCTGACAACTGAAACTCCCACCATCTATCTGGAGGTAGTTGAGGCAGGAACTATCCCAACGTTTGAGAAACAGTTTGACAGGTACATGTATAGGACCGGTTTGGGGGGATTTGAGCCAAATGTAGACAGGTGGGACGAGTGTAGCTGGGACATGTTGTCCAGTGTGGGTAAGTTGGACCGAAGGGCCTGTTTCCACACTGTATCACTATATGACTCTATGATGCAGGACAGAACGCCACAGGAGATACTTCTTCCCTGTGGCTATCAAACTTTACAACTCCCCTTTCTGTCATGGGGTAGCCTGAGACGGACTCCCCACCCCCTCCCCAATCTTTGCACATCCCCAATCCTTTCCACTCGTCACTTTAATTTCATGTTTCATGTCTTTTGTGTTTTTATGACTGTTGGCAGATCAATTTGCCTCCTGGGATAAATGAAGTTCTATCTTTTCATTTCGTACTCTATAACTCTATAATATCCTACTCAGACTACCAATAATTTCCCACTCCAGAAGCAGTTCCCAGTGTATGAATCTCCCTTCTATCAGCTCTCAATTCCACCCTCTATTGTTACCATCCATCTTTCTGTCGACCTGCTCCACCCCCTCCATTGAGTAATTTTCATCCCTCCTCTTTACCAATTATTACTGACTATTAACCCTTCATTTTCCCAATTTCTGAATCTTTGCATTCCTGCCCTCTGGCCTTCTTTACCAAGTTGTAGACTCATTGGGCACAGAAACTTCATTGGGCATGCCAACCTTTTTGCCAAATAACACAAATCTCAAAACAAAAAAGACACAACGTGCTAGAGTAACTCAGCGGGCAAGGCAGCATCTCTGGAGAACATAGATAGGTGACATTTCGAGTTGGGATCCTTCTTCAGATTGATTGTTGTGGGGGGAGAGGGGGGGTGGGTAGATGAGAGAGAAAGCTGGAAGTAAGGTGGGGGCAGGCAAAAGCTTGAAAAGCGATAGGTGGATACGGGCGGAATGGTGGCACAGGGATAAAATTGCTGCCTTACAGTGCCAGAGACCTGGAATTTGATCCGGACTACTGGTGCTGTCCGTATGAAGTTTGTACATTCTCCCCGTGACCTGCGTGGATTTTCTTTGGTAGCTCTGGTTTCCTTCCACATTTCAAAAACGTACTTGTTTCTCGGCTAATTGGCTTGGTAGAGTTGTAAATTGTCCCTAGTGTGTGTAGGATATTGTTAGTTTGTGGGGATCGCTGATTGGTGCGGACTCAGTGGGCTGAAGGGCCTGTTTTCATTCTGTATCTCTAAATAAAAAAGATGAAGGGTGGTTTGATTACCAGATGTTTGGACAAAGGCCAACAATGAGAAAATGAAAACAAAAATAAGATAAGACTGAAGAGTTGTGAAATGTGAAGCCAGAAGATGGAATATAGGTGGAGGGGAAAAGGGGAAATTGGTGCTCATCTAGATGGGACACAGGGAAGAGAGGGATACAAAAAAGAGTGGAGGTGAAATGGGGGCAGGTTTATTGGTAAGTTCCCTAAAATTGGCATGTTCAATGTTCATATCGTTGAGTTGTACACTACCCAAGCGGAACATGAGGTGCTGTTCCTCCAGTTTGTATATGGCCTTACACAGACAATGGAGGTGGCCCAGGACAGAAAAATCAGTATGGGAGGAGAACCTAGAATGTTTTGCATTTGGTAGATCCAGCAGGCCTTGGCAGACCAAGCGCAAATGTTTGGCGAAAATGTGCCTGTTCTATTCTCATCACTATGAAGGAGACCATACTACAAACTACAATAGACCAATTCTCAGTGTCCCCTATCATGACCATATTGTTCTATGCCATGATTATGAAAGAGACCGACTAAATGCCTCTCAAAAGTAGTAATTGTACCTAAATCCATTATCTCCACTGACAGCATGGCCTTTGTGTAAATAATACTTACCCCTCTGATCCTCTTTCAAGCTTCTTTATCTTATCTCATCTTAAACCTTTTGCTTTTTGTGCCCCTATCTTGGAACTCTTGTTTTTGATGCACTAACTACTCCAATCTAGATAGAGGGATTACTCAGATAAGATACAGAGACTGAGAATGAAGGGGATCTTTCAAAGTACACCCAACAGAAAGACAAATACCAAGGGGAAGACCAAAGGTTTGTGGATAACTAAAAATGTTAAAGATAGCATCAAATTGAAGGAAAAACATATTATAATGCAACGATGAATGGCTTTGCTTCTAATACAATCCAAAAGATTGGATTGGATTAGAAAGAAAGCAAAGAATGACTACAAATTTACCGAGGATGGAAAAATTAAAGTACAAAATGTTTTTTAAAAATGATAATTGTTTTTGTAGATATTTTAAAACAGTAATGAATTAACAAATAAGGCCTGAATGAAATTGACCTTGTGGAGCTGATAATGGAAAGTGAGTGGTCAATTTGGCAACAACATGCCAGCTACTGTTCAGCTTACAGCTGCTGACAGGGAGCTGCACAAGGCCTGCGTAAGCAAGTGGCTTATTCTGCAAGATAGACACAAAATGCTGGAGTAACTCAGCGGGATAGGCAGCATCTCTGGAGAGAAGGAATGGGTGATGTTTCGGGTTGAGAGCCTTCTTCAGATTGAAGACTGAAGAAGTGTCTTGACCCGAAACATCACACATTCCTTCTCTCCAGAGATGCTGCCTATCCCGTTGAGTTACTCCAGAATTTTGTGTCTATCTTCAGTTTAAACCAGCATCTCCCTCCTCCACCCCATCTCCCTCCTCCACCTCTCCCCATGTCCCTCCTCCACACCCCCCCCCCCCCCCACATCTCCCTTCTCCACCCCCCCCCCCCACCCCATCTCCCTCTACCACCCCACACCCCACCCCATCTCCCTCCTCCTCATTTTCCTCATCCCCTCACTTCCATTCCCTGCCCCAGCATCTGCCCTGGTCATAGAGCAGCGCTCGGCCCGCGACATCACCCTCCCCACCAGGTACCCATTGAGCGTCGGGCGCCGACAGCCGCTCGCTGGAGTGCCCCTCTCTCGGTCTGTCCCATCCTGCCTTGCAAGTTCATTGTGACGTCACTCTGATTTTTTTCCTGAAATGGGTGAGTTTTTGGGGCTGTTTATGAAATTTAAAGGATAAATAACTTCTGAAATATGGGTGGGAATGCGATGGGTAGATGTTTATCGCCACGGCGGGAAAAATGTGAGTAGGATGTGTGAAAATGTGAAGGCTGTGTCCTAGAGTTTGGAAGAAGATAGGAAAAGCAGATTGGCACATCTTGTGCACAAATAAGATGAAGACTTTTAGTTATATAGAGGTATCTATCATGCTGTTAAAGTTCATAAGTTATAGGAGCAGACGTAGGCCATTTGGCCCATCAAGTCTGCACCATTCAATCATTGCTGATTATCTTTCCTTCTTAACCCCATCTCTTCTCAACCCCATTCCTCCGCCTTATCCCCTTAACCCATGACACCCTTACTAATCAACAATCTGTCAATCTCCACCTTAAAAATATCCATTGACTGGATTGTGCAGATTCAATAAAGAGTGATCATTGCTTTTGTCAAATATGAACTGTTTCTCATTTTCATAAATTCATCCTTGTTTCAGTCCAGGGAAACCTGCAGACAATTTTATTGATAGACAATGAACCTGAGTCAATTGACTGAACATTTTACCTTGTCTACCCCCACATTAAAAGCATACATGATGTTATCTTTACAACCCCTCCAAATAAAACCAAAAATCATTTTGTTTTCTCTAACACAATATATTTGATTGGGCGTCTCATCATGGCACCATAGAGCACAGGCTAAATTACTGTTGAGGTTAGGAACAAAGGATACATTTTAATGCCAAAAGTCCTTGACTTTGTCATTGCCGATTAATTTTGACTCATTGACACTGAAGGGACAGGATGATTGGTGAAGCATTCAAATGGAAGTCTGACTGTTATGTTAGCAGTCGATTCACTTTTGGCACCTTCCCTTTCCAGATCTCATCCTTTGCAATGATTTATTGATTGGTAATTAGTCACGTTTAGCATTCTTCAGCTTCTTGATCAGTCTTTCTTCCATCTGGACAAGTGCCCAACTAGTGATTGACTATACTAATCATACTAAGCAGCAATGTATTCACAGGCTGTTTCATTATGAATGAAGCACACACAATGCTGCAGGTCTTGTTACTTTGGCTTGCTAGTTTATAGATTTTGTGCTTAATGTGCATTATGAAGCCCCGCTTCTCTGTATTTTTGGAGCAATGTATTTGTGTTACATTTTTTTTCCTTTTTATTGGATTTGTCAAGTAATAAAACAACGCTATGATATTTTCCATTAAACATGCTGCTTAGTGGCAAGCATGAATGGATATAAGCAATAGAGTGCCGAGAACTCATTTATGTGGAAAGAGGCATGAAAAACTATTTTTAGTCCTCTCTTCATTTCTCCTAAGTTGATTTAAACTTAATTCTAGCTAACCATAGGTAGATTGTGGATTGATTTTTTTTTTAAACTGTTAAACTCTAATGATATACAGAGTGCAAGGGTTAATTGAGCTGAAATATTTGCAGTAGGTTATTTTTTGCAAAGTGTACTTTAAGCAGTGATTCAAAGAAACATAGAAAATAGGTGCAAGAGTAGGCCATTCGGCCCTTCAAGCCAGCACTGCCATTCAATATGATCTTGGCTGATCATCCAAAATCAGTACCCCGTTCCGGCTTTTCCCCCATTACACTTGATTCCTTTAGCCCAAAGAGCTATTGTAAAACTAAATCAGAAAATAAATGAGCATTATAAGTTAGGAAGGCTATCCATTTACAAACCAGGACATCTTTATCCGTGATGGGAAGCTAACAAAACTAATTGAGATGGACGCATGAAACAAACAAATGTCTAAGGATATTTAGATCAGGTTGCCCTGGAAACGTTCCAGAAAAACATTTACAAATAACAATACTACCCCTGCAATCAGTTAACTCAGACTGATGTAATAAACAGGAGACTTCTTTAATCACAGAGTCATGGATTTGAAAATAATCAAACTTTGTGAATCCATTTCTTAATCAACTTTGGAGTCTTAAGTATTGTGATTTGCTTAACAAGTTTTGACAGGTTGGACACGGAGAGCATATTTCCTCTTAAGGGAGAACATGGAAATTGAAATCACATTTTAAAAGCAGATTGGACCACATTTTAAAAGCAGCGATGAGGCCAATATTTTTCTTTCAAAGAATCACAAGTCCTTTGAGCTCTCTTTGTCAACGAGACACTTAGAATATTTTCAAGGCAAAGGTAGATCACTTTTTGATAGATAAGGGGATGAAAGGTTACTGAGGAAACCATTGATGTGTTATTAAGGTGTACATTCAGATCAGCAATGGCCATTAGATTATGGAGCAGGCTTCAGGGGGAAATTGTCCTATTCAAGCCACCAGTTCATAAGTTTGCATGATAGTTCTGGAACTCTTTTTCCAAGTGATCTCTGATTCGAAGTGAGCACAAGAACACAAGAAGAAAGTAGCCGGACTCGATTACCAGGCCCCTCATGCCTCCCTACCATTCAATATGATCATTGCTGATCATACAGGTGTCAGAGGTTATGGGGAGAAGGCAAGAGAATGGGGTTAGGAGGGAGAGATAGATCAGCCATGATTGAATGGTGGAGTGGACTTGATGGGCCGAATGGCCTAATTTTACTATCACTTATGACCGGAGCTGTACTGGCCTCTAATCCTCTCCTGTGCCAGCCACCCGTAACTCTCAATTCTTAAGACTTTACTTTGGAGATATAGCGCAGAAACAGGCCCTTTGGACCACCGACTAGCGTTCACCCTGTACACTAGCATTATCCTACACACTGGGGACAATTGACTATTTTGCCGAAAGCAGTTAACCCACAAACCTGTATGTCTTTGGATTGTGGGAGAAATCCTGAGCACACGGAGAAAACCCACGTGGTCCCAGGGAGAATGTACAAACTCCCTACAGACACTGGCACTGTAAGGCAGCAACTCTACCTCTGCGCCACTGTGCCACTGGTACCCCAGCATAAGGTTCCTTGATCAGCAGTACTTTTCTGTTTCTATGCATCAAATATGGAAAAGCATTCATTTGCTGAACTTCACTTTAATGCATTTGAATTTCTGAAAGCTAGAACTCTAGACAATGTTTTCTAGGGAAAAGAAAGATAGCGAGGAGAGTGTTCTTTAAAGTCTTCACAATGTTTTTCAATACAAACCATTGATGTATAATATTGAAGCCCCCATGAACACAATCTACTAGGTTAAAAGTTGTCTCTGTAGATTGTATCCTTGCTTGTCACACTGCTGATCACCTTCTTCTTGTTGGGATCAATAAAAGGAAAGTCTGTGAAGACCAGAGGATGGGGTGAATTTAATCTGCTTCTTGAGACACAGAACATAATTTTTGCATAGTGTCAGGTTTCTGATGTGAGTACAATTGTTGGAACTCGCTTCAGTCCCAAAGCAGGAATATTGTAACATTTTGAGTTATGTCACAGATCTCATAGAAACATAGAAACATAGAAATTAGGTGCAGGAGTAGGCCATTCGGCCCTTCGAGCCTGCACCGCCATTCAATATGATCATGGCTGATCATCCAACTCAGTATCCCGTACCTGCCTTCTCTCCATACCCTCTGATCCCCTTAGCCACAAGGGCCACATCTAACTCCCTCTTAAATATAGCCAATGAACTGGCCTCGACTACCCTCTGTGGCAGGGAGTTCCAGAGATTCACCACTCTCTGTGTGAAAAAAAGTTCTTCTCATCTCGGTTTTAAAGGATTTCCCCCTTATCCTTAAGCTGTGACCCCTTGTCCTGGACTTCCCCAACATCGGGAGCAATCTTCCTGCATCTAGCCTGTCCAACCCCTTAAGAATTTTGTAAGTTTCTATAAGATCCCCTCTCAATCTCCTAAATTCTAAAGAGTATAAACCAAGTCTATCCAGTCTTTCTTCATAAGACAGTCCTGACATCCCAGGAATCAGTCTGGTGAACCTTCTCTGCACTCCCTCTATGGCAATAATGTCCTTCCTCAGATTTAATGTCCTTCCTCATGACACAGATTGGTGTATTTAGAAGGGCTTACATTTAATTTTATTTTAGGGAAACCTTTAAACCTCTAATCTTTGCGGAATTAAAGAGAAAGAATTCCTATTTTCAGATGCGAACATGGTGAGAACACAATTTATTCAGAATAAATCTTTTAAGCTTGGAAATAGAGTAGCAGTTAGTGACTTGTGAGCACCTTTTATTGCTGTGCTTGAGTGCTAGCACATCCACTGCTTGTGACTGGGCACCATTCCAACAGAGGTTATTGGACAGAGGGTCAGGACTTGAAAGCATAACTATTTTTCTGTGATCCCACACAAGGACATTTGGGTCACATGCTAATAGGAGCAGAATAACAGACATGAAGATTAGAATTAGCTAACTTTGTGAAGGAAGAGCTGGAAAATTTTAATCTGCATACCTTGGCAACTGTTACAATATATCTATTTTTGACGGTAGACAAAAGTGCTGGAGAAACTCAGCAGGTGTAGCAGCATCTATGGAGCGAAGGAAATAGGCAACGTTTCGGGCCGAAACCCTTCTTCAGACTCTATTTTTGACCTTTTTTATTCCCTCTGAACTACAAACAAGCTTTCATTAGCTTTGAATTTTCCATGTTAAGTATCTCAAAGTCAATAATATCAGAAATAAATCAAACTATTATTGTATCTGTTGTTATCCACAAATGTATTTGTTGTTAAAGCCTGATTATCATTTCATTTTATCAATAATTCTGGGTCAAGGGTGAGTCAAGAGTGTATAGTCATGTGTACCAACACCGGGAGAATGAAATTCTTACTTGTAGCAGCATAATGGGCTTGTAAACACAACACTCACAGATAACATATAATAAACAAAAAAAAAGAATACATCTATAACCCCAATACCAGTGCAAAACAAACCAAAGTCCTTAGTGCAACTATGATTTTCCATAGTTCATGGTTTATTTAGTGTTTTGTAGTATTCAATAACTTGATAGTTATTGGGAATAAACTGTTTTTGAAAGTAAACGTTATGGTTTTCAGACTGATTTAACTTCTTCCCAATGGTCGGAGTGAATTGAGAGAGTGGCCAGGGTGGTGTGGGTCTTTGAGGCTGAGTGCATTATTGAGGCATCATCTTCCCATAGATTCTTCAATGGTGAGGAGGTCAGTACCCATAATGAAGCAGACTGCGACAACTACCTTTTGTAACCACCTTAGTGTTCGATTTGCAGAACCAGGCCGTGATGCAAATAGTCAAATTGTCTCTTCCAAACACCTGCAGATGTTCAAGAAAGTATTGGTGGACATACCAAATCACCTCAGTCTTCTAAGGATGTAGAAACATTGTTGGGTTTTCTTTATCATTGCATCAATATGCTGCGTCCAGGACAGATCTTCAGAGATGTGCACGACCAGGAACTTCTAAAGTCTACAATTAGGTACTGACATTGAGTGCAAAGTTGTTGTTTTGGCACCCTTGAACCAGATGATCGACCTCCGTCCTATACTCTGATTCAAAGACCCAGCTTCCTGAGCTTGATAACATGTTTAGAGAGGATGATGCTGTTAACGCCAAGCTGCAGTCAATGAACTGACATGAATATTCTTCTTGTCCAAGTCATCCAGTGCAGAGTGGAGAGCCAGTGAGATCACATTGCCTCTTGATCTATTGTGGTGGTAGCCAAATTGTAGTGGGTCCAGGTTCTTGCTAAGGTCGACGTCATCACCACCCACTTTAGTGGCACCATCAGTAATCAATGAGGCATGCCACCTTAGTCTTCTTTGGCACCATATTAAAGTAGGTGGGAACTTCAGACCTGAAATAGACAATCTATTAAACTACTTAAATTAGCCAGTTTAGTACAATGTATAATTTAAAATATTTTAATATTTTAATATTTACTTGGTGCAAATTTTTTTCCAAAGAAAACGGTTTAGAAGCTACTATCTGGTTTGTTATATCTAAATCAGCTGATTCGAACAGTGGATATGTGATATAAAAGAGGATGTATTGACCCCATACCTTAGCAAATGCATGGATTTCATAATATATCCATGGCCACACAGCAAATATGAATTTGCCCAGCAATTTTCCATTCCCTTCAGGGCGAGTCAGAGGCCTCTTTTCTGAGCAGATGGGGATATAGTTACATGTGGGTTGCCAAGACTCCCCAGTTTTTTCTAATTCTCGCTAGAGTCCATTCAAAACGCATACTGGTTGGCAAACATGTGACATATTTTTAAGAAGGAACGGCTGATGCTGGAAAATCGAAGGTAGACAAAAATGCTGGAGAAACTCAGCGGGTGAGGCAGCATCTATGGAGCGAAGGGAATAGGCAACGTTTCGGGTCTGAAACATAGAAACATAGAAAATAGATGCAGGAGTAGGCCATTCGGCCCTTCGAGCCTGCACCGCCATTCAATATGATCATGGCTGATCATCCAACTCAGTATCCTGTACCTGCCTTCTCTCCATACCCCCTGATCCCTTTAGCCACAAGGGCCACATCTAACTCCCTCTTAAATATAGCCAATGAACTGGCCTCAACTACCTTCTGCGGGAGAGAATTCCACAGATTCACCACTCTCTGTGTGAAAAAAGTTTTCCTCATCTCGGTCCTAAAAGATTTCCCCTTTATCCTTAAACTGTGACCCCTTGTTCTGGACTTCCCCAACATCGGGAACAATCTTCCTGCATCTAGCCTGTCCAACCCCTTAAGAATTTTGTACGTTTCTATAAGATCCCCCTCAATCTTCTAAATTCTAGCGAGTACAAACCGAGTCTATCCAGTCTTTCTTCATATGAAAGTCCTGACATCCCAGGAATCAGTCTGGTGAACCTTCTCTGTACTCCCTCTATGGCAAGAATGTCTTTCCTCAGATTAGGAGACCAAAACTGTACGCAATACTCCAGGTGCGGTCTCACCAAGACCCTGTACAACTGTAGTAGAACCTCCCTGCTCCTATACTCAAATCCTTTTGCTATGAATGCTAACATACCATTCGCCTTCTTCACTGCCTGCTGCACCTGCATGCCTACTTTTAATGACTGGTGTACCATGACACCCAGGTCTCGTTGCATCTCCCCCTTTCCTAATCAGCCACCACTGAAGAAGGGCTTCGACCTGAAACATTGCCTATTACCTTCGCTCCATAAATGCTGCCTCACCCACTGAGTTTCTCCAGCATTTCTGTCTACCATGTGACATATTTGCTCTGGGAGATGCTGGCCATTGATGTATTTGCTTAGACCAGTGATAGAGTCTGGAGGTGAAAGGTTAGAAACAGCATTCTGAAGAAAATTACTGGTGGTAACAAGTTTAATCACCTTCAAGATTATTCACCTAATGGTCATATTTTGAACAGGAGCAAACAAAATCTGTTAATGAATGGATGACCAGAATGACCTCCTTCTGCAATGTAATATTGTCATAACTCTGGTGTACCCCTTTGATCATTTCATCCTCAGAATCTGTTTGAAAGAAGGGGAATACATTTTCAACTTGGTAAATGTCGCGATATCATCAAGGAGAAGCATTTTGCTGAAAACAGGTAACAGCGGCCCCTTGCCCTCCAAGGATCAATAAATGATAGTCATCAGCGATTTATTAAAGGGAAATCATGTCTGACAAATTAGCAAAAATTAGTTTGGTGCTATAATGGAGAGAATTAATGAGGAGATTATGTTAATGTTATGGATTGCAATTTTTTAAAATTATTAAAACGTTGCATCACTTGTGAGAAAAGTTGAATCTTATCTGATAAATGATTCTATGGCAGTATCGATAGGAAATTGGCTGAGATTGAAAGCTGAGATGAGTGATGAAAGCCACTTAAATAATAATTATTGGACTTTAATTACAAAACATTCCATTGGCTGCACAGTACTTTTGAATGTTGAGTAGGCATCTGTGGTGTTATATAAATCCACATTTGTTGGTTCTGCTTTTTTTTACACCAAAAATTTGATGAAGATCCTAATCGCAAAAGAGTAGTTTAGTGGTTGCAGGTTCCCACTGGGAATTCCACGGATACTGGGAATCAATGAATAGATTGGGAGTGCTGAGAATTCAATTTGTGTGAATTAAACAGCCAGTGGCAGCTTGTGAAGAGTGACAAATGCATTGGAGGGAGGGGAAGACTGACTGCCTTGGGGAGGGTGGAAGTCAAACATTACAGTTTTGTTCACTTCAGGTGAACGGATTCACTGCTGTTTTTGTTTTCCCGAAGGGACTGTCTGAAATTTTTGTTGTCTGCCAAGTATGCACAGATGGTTAACAATGAGCTGTCTGAAATGAGAGTGGAAGATTTGGAACAGGGATAAACATAGTTACACTGTATACAAGTGTGATCTTGGCTTCACAATTCCTGAGACGGTATCATACATAGAATTTGATCTTTGGGTCTTGGACACATGCTGGTGTAACTGTTTTGCTTGAATGGTGGGATGGAAATTGTACAGCTCCTGAAAAGCATCAGTGAATAGAGAAATGTGTGCCTAAATCCCCAAGATGCTGCTAAGCAGCAACATTCATTCATCCTCAAGCTCCAAAAGATCTTGCGGGAACAAAAGCCTTTCCTTTGTTCGCTGCACCATTGTGGAATTGGCAGAGGAAGCCCATCAGTCTGCAGAACCTTGACTGAGGGTGGTTGTGAGAGGATTGAGGTATGTGATGGGATGGTGCGGCAGAGGTAACAAGAAACAGGATTGGGTCAGATTAGATGGTAACTGTGGAGAGGACTGAACCAGGCAAAGAGTCGGTGGAAATTAAATCTGGCTGTGAGGAATGATTGGAAGCTGGGATAGAGAATATTAAAGAAAGACATAGAATAACTCAGCAGCATCTCTGGAGAAATGGAACAGGTGATGTTCTGGGTCGGACCTCCTCTTCAGAGGTCCAGGTTAAATCCTGGTGGGAGAGCAGGAGGATCACAGCGTGGAGCTGTAAGAGAGGGTGTTCCATTGGAGAGAGGAAGATAACTTCTTCAAAGCAGGTTTACCTTGAAAAGATTTTGCAGTGGAGCAGACAAAATGCGTAGGAAGGAACTGCAATGCTGGTTTATACCGACGATAGTCACAAAGTGCTGAAGCAACTGAGCAGGTCAGGCAGCATCTCTGGAGAAAAGGAACAGGTCACATTCTGGGTCAGAAACCTTCTTCAGACCATTGGCATGGGGTTGGAGTCAGTGGACAATGCGTTGGGAGTCAGCCAGAGAGGCAGGCTGATGAGCTGATCAGAATCAGAGTGTCAGACTTTGGCACACAAGGCCAGAAATAGATGGGGAATAAAAATGACATTGAAAGTTTCCAAGCTACATCAAATTCTGGTCTAACAGCAAGAAAAGTGCTAATGTACTTCAGGTCAAGCTCTCTGTCATTAAAAATCAACTTTTACAAATATACTCATACTTTAATATTTCAGATGCCAGGGAATCGTAATCAATGTTTTTATATCTGTGGAATTCATTGCACAGACGCTGTGGAGGCTGTCAATGTATATTTATAAGGAGGAGAGTGACAGATTTTTGGTTAATAAGGGTGTCGGGTTATGGCAAGAAGGCAAGAGAATAGGATTAAGAGGGAAAGATAGATCAGCCTTGATTGAATGGCTGTGTATACTTGATGGGCTGAGTGTCCTTAAGGGGCTGTCCCACTTGGGTGACCAAATTCACGAGTTTAGAAGAGTTTGAAAAAAATGACATGTTGAAGACCTCCTTCGACTATGTTGAAGACCTCCTTCGACCTCCTTTGACTATGTTGAAGACTAGCTACGAGTGACTTTGGGAAAATTGGACACCGAATAGTGGAGAGTGGAGACGATCTCCTTCGATCTCCTTCGACTATGATGAAGACTATCTACGACTACCTTCGACTACCCTCGATTACTTACGAATAACATGCCGACTTCTAAACCTACAACGACCTACTACGACTAAACCTACGAGTAAAAAAAGTATCGATTTTTTCCATGGTGACCTTTTTTTACTCGCGGGCATTTTTAAACATTTTTTAAAACGGCGCAACCTAGCTGAGGCCTCGAGTACTCGGAGACCACCCACGAGCATGAAGGAGAGTTACGAAGATCTCCTACGACCCCGTGTCGACCATGCTGCGAGTATGAGTCGAGGGCAAACTTGTCAGAACTCGCGGATTAGGTCGCCCAAGTGGGACAGCCCCTTTATTCTGCTCCTAGAATTTATGTAAGGTTATGGGAAGAAAGCTACAGGAATCAATGGAAAGAGGAATAGGGGTTGTGAGGGAAAAATAGGTCAGCCATGATCAAATGGTGGAGCAGACTCAATGGGTTGAATAGTCTAATTCTGCTCCTATGCCTTATGATCTGTGGTCCAGAATTTGCTGGCCACTTACTGGTGCAGTTAATCACATCTAACATTGTTTTAAATTTAAGTGCCACAGCAATTTCATGTGTCTCCAGACACACAATTGAATTTGCTAGTCAAAACGTGCAGTCAGAGATTCACTGCTCCTCAGTCAACCTTGCAAAACCTTGCAAAAACTTGCACCTCGCTGTGTTGATGTCCTTTCAAAAGCATTGAGTGGAACATGCTTTCTGCACTTGCACTCTAGATGAGATAGAAATATGGTGCGGTAAGTTGGCAAGCTATTGGAAATATGGTGCTAATATCATGAAAAGTGTTAATTTACCAAAATATAAGCCCTTTGCTACTGGAAATAGAGGTGGAACGTGGAACAGCACAGCACAGTAATGGGCCCTTCGCCCCACAGGCAGCAGATGGCAATATTCAGTGAACTTTTGTAACTTTGTCGATGCCAAAACACGGTGGCACTTGTGTACGGCTTTGGAGACATCCGCTGTATGATTTTACCAGGTTGTATGCAAAACTAAGCATTTCACTGTACCTAGGTACATGTGACAATAAATTATCATACATCATTCATAATATTTGTGCCAAACATGATACCAAGTTAATGATCATAAATGTGATAGTTTAATCTCTGAAAAATATTAGGGAATCAGAATACATTTTAACAACTTCTTTCCTTTTCTTCAAGTTTTTTCCCACCTTAATCACAATTTTTAATCCCCTTTTTCTCTTTCTGTGCCTGATTTAGCACTGGAATTATCTGGTGTCTTTCATGTCCCCTTCTTATCTAATGGGTATTCCAAATAAACGGTATTTTACAAAACGCGCATGCTGTTGTTTAGAATTAACCTTGTCCAAACCTCTGTAAGATTTTGCTCTGTAAATTGCTGTAAGTGCAAGATGGAAATGGTGCAGCAGCCTTTGTGGGAATCTAAATGAAGAGAGCGAGGCACTGTGTCTTTCCTTCCCTCATCCTCAAAATGATTGAGAAATTAAATGGGATCAAGTGGACAAGATCAAGAGTAATGCATCTTCTTAACGATTCAACAAAAGGATTGTGAAATTCCCTGTCAAAGGACTGAAAGGTAAAGCAAAATATCACAAAGATTTGCCTGATAATGACAAATAATGTTTTTTAAAGCAAGACTAATCATTTGGAAAAACCAACACAAATCTTATTAACAGGAACTTGTTAGCCTTTGTTTTTCTCAAGGATTCACTTTCTTAACATTAATTAGGATGTGACACTTTAAATAGCTACAACTATGTCTCAGCAAAATAAAAATGCATTCTGCTATTGTCCTTAAAGCTGAGTCTCACTTTGCGAATTGACACAAGAGGTACCCCGAGTTAAAACTCGTGGTAATAACGTACGATTAACGTACGGAACTCGTGGACGCAACTTAGAGACTCGTGCGGCTAACGGCAGGTACTCGTGAAACTTGTCAACTCTTGCAAAAAATCAAACATGTTTAAAATTTTCCACGAGCCAATTTTACTCTTGTGGTTAAGAATTGAAACATTTTAACTCGTTGTAAGAACGTAGTGGCCCGTGCGTTTACCTTAGTGTATCGTGAGTCTACCGTGGGAACTCTTTAACTCAGCGGGCAGGCAGCAGCAGATTGTCGCTCCCTTCAGTTTCCCAGCGACAATCACCTGCCATAATGCGAGAGAGATCATGCACTGTTGTAGGTCTCCTTTGCACGTCGATGTTTCTGTCTTTCTCCACTCATTGTTGGCCCTATCTGTCACCACCCCCACCTACACCCCTCTGCTTCCCGGCCATGTGTGTGACCCCTTCCCTCCTCTCTCCAGCTCCCCGCCCATTGCACCGGCGCGGGGGCTTTGCACTGTCTTCACGTCGGCGATGCCAGCAGCACAGTGCCAGTCGCCCCGGGGCAGTCGCTCCCTTCAGTTTCCCAGGGGGTCGGGACGGGACTGGAGTTGGGAGGGAAAGGTGGGGGGGGGGGGGGGGGATGGGGGGGTGGGTGAGGTGAGCAGGAGAGTGGGGTTGTTTGCAATTGCAGAGGGAGGGGGCAAGGGCGGTACAGTTCCCAGTCCCAGCTCCTGTCCAGGGGGGTGGCCGGAGCGTCAGGACCAATGGGACAAACGACTCTTGATCATACACTTGCAATCTCGTACATAACCACGAGTCTTTCACTCGGGGTACCTCTTGTGTCAACTCGCAACGTGAGACTCAGCTTTTACAAATTGCTTTTTAGGCATTCCCTTGTGGTCAACTGGAGTTAAGTGCCTGTCCCACTTATGCGACTTTTTCGGCGACTGCCGGCACCCATCATAGGTCGCCGAAAATGTTCAACATGTTGGAAATTCAGCAGCAACCAGAAAAACGCTACGACTCTTTGGGTGACTGGGAGACGACTCACGGCTATATAGGCGACACCCTGGCGACATGTCATGGGGTGAAGCCTGTATGGTCGTGAGTAGTCGCCCAAAGAGTCGTACCTTGTTCTGGTCGCCGCTGGATTTTCAACACGTTGAAAATTTTTGGCGACCTGTCCACGACTGAATTTCAAGGCACTGCCACGCAGCTCCATTGAAATCGGAAAGAGAAGACAACTTGCAGAGCCATAAACCAGCTTTTGATTTCATTCATGTGTGGTAGGAAGGAACTGCGTTGGCTGGTTTAGATACAAGATAGATGGAATATCACAGTGGGACAGGCAGCATTTCTGGAGAAAAGAAATAGGTTAAAATTTGGGTTCAATTCGGTTTGAAAGGAATAGGAATGATTTAATTCAGTCCATTTAAAAGTGCTGTATCAATGTGTAAGATGTTTATTTTCAATGTTATAATTTTGATTGGAGAAAATATATTAATTTCATGGCACAAATCCTACCGGATAGAATACTAACATTTGGGCAATTCCCCCATCAAGCATTGTTGCAAATGATTGAGATTGATTTTACATCTGTAATTGTTGATGCTACTCTATATCATTGACTGCATTTTCCAGGAGAATCATAATTCTTTTACCAAGACATGTTAGCATGAGTTTTGGAGAGGGTTTTTTCAGCTAACCAGTAGAAAGCACTAGATAGGGCACAGCTGGAGAATTGAACACATTTCTGGTCACAACACCATAAGGCGAATGCAATAGCTTGGGGGAGAGGGGATGTGGGGGGCGGGGGGCGGGGGGGGGGTGGGGGAGAACTTGCAAACTCCAGACAGAAAGCACCAAAGATCTGGATTGAACCTGGATATCCGGCATGCAAGGCAGTGGCTCTTCCAGCTGCAGAACTGTACTGTGTTTCTCAACCAACATTGACACGGAAGGGCGAATGGCCTTCTATGTTGTCGGCTGCTGTAACTCTATTAAATGCTGTAAATGTATATTCAGAGAATCGTGAATGTCTTATTTAGCAACCTTCAGTTATGTTGGATTCCTTTTACATTGGACTAAGATCTCACTCTGTCAATACGATGTTGAACCTGTGGTGCAATAGCCTCCTCTTCTTAAAAAAAATCATAAACAAGCATGTTCCTTCAAAGTGGTCTATGTAGTGCATTGGGACGGGTACTTAATAGGGAATCAACAGTGAAGAAATGGGGAATTAAATCCTTCATACAAAACTTTTCTCTGCCATGATACAATCTTCCAGATCTCAAGTATCCAATGCATATGATAGAGGACATGAAGTGAACACTGAAGAAAGAGATATTCTCACAGATAGGAGGAGATTTACTTAAGGAGCAGAAGCCTTTATTCTTGTGCATACCAACTGTACTACATTGAACGAGTGTACAGACCAGGCCTTGTCTACTTGCCTCCGGTTACCTAATATCCCTTATAACATGTGTAGGAAGGAACTGCAGATGCTGGTTTAAACTGAAGATAGACACAAAATGCTGGTGTAACTCAGCGGGAACGACAGCATCTCTGGAGAGAAGGAATGGGTGGCATTTCATGTTGAGATCCTTCTTCTTCCTAGAGTCAGGGAAAGAGAAATCCCTTATGACATGACTGGATAAAGAAGAAAACCTTACCATTCTCTGAGATTTATTCTAAATCGTTTCAGAACTTGGACAAATTAATTCAGTATTTATGGAAGCTTATATTCAAATTGCTTTTCTTTGACCTTCAACACAGTAACAATTAAATTATAAATTGAATTGTTTTTTCTCTTCTTTCCGGCTAAATCAAAAGCTGCATGGTTTTATGTGACCACTTTCTCAACAAAATCTCGGCCTAAATTAAGTTGACTGGCAACCAACAGTCTCACCAGGAACTGACGGCTGCTTGAGGTTCCACAACAGCATTATTTGGACTTCTTGCGAATAAGAAACAAGTCGGAATCCATTCAGCCCCTCAAGGTAGACCCACTTTTCACTGAGATTGTGACTGAACTGCTTCAACATAATTCTATTATCCCTCTATCCTTTTTGTTATCTGGAAATATATCAATCTTTATTTTGATCTCAATCTATATTTGAGTGTCCACTGCCCTTCACATCATTTTATGTGTGGAGGAATGTTTCCTCATCTCAATCCTAAACAGCCAACTGTTAGTAGGCCGCCAACTTTTATCTGAGGCTGTGATCTCAAGTAATAGACACTTCAGTTAGGGGAAACTACCACCCTGTATCTATCCTGCACAAAACGCTGACTCATTTAACCATCAGGTCCAAGAATGTATTCACCAACGAGCTCAGTGATGGAGTACTGATATGACCATGTTCGGTCTCATCTGAGTGTGATGTGACCTCCGACTCTTGCTTCCCTGATTTAAGTCAAAGACTCTGTCCATTCACCCTATCTATTACCCTCATGATTGATAGGTTTAATGTGAGGGGGGAAAGATTTAATAGGAACTTGAGTCAAGTCAAGTCACATTTATTTATATAGCACATTTAAAAAACAACTCTCATTGGCCAAAGTGCTTTACATTTGTTATAAGAATAGTATAGACAAACAAACTACATACATATATACATATAACCCTCGCTCAGTGGACGTCAGGAAAGGCTTGGGAGTATAGATAAGATTTTAGTCTTGACTTAAAGGAGTCGATGGAGGGGGCAGTTTTGATAGGAAGGGGGATGCTGTTCCACAGCCTAGGAGCTGCAACCACAAAGGCGCGGTCGCCCCTAAGCTTATGCCTAGACCGCGGGATATTCAGCAGCCCCAAGTCGGCCGATCTGAGGGACCTGGAGGTGGAGTGGTGGGTGAGAAGACTTTTAATGTAGGAGGGGGCAAGCCCATTGAGGGATTTGTAGACATGGAGGAGGATCTTGAAGTTTATACGGAACCGCACAGGGAGCCAGTGGAGAGAGGCCAGGATCGGGGTGATGTGGTCCCTTTTTCGGGTGCCCGTCAGGAGTCTCGCTGCGGTGTTTTGGACCAGTTGCAGGCGAGATAGGGAAGATTGGCTGATGCCAATGTAAAGAGAGTTGCAGTAATCTAGGCGGGAGGTGATAAATGTGTGGATGATCTTTTCGAGGTCATCAAAGTGGAGGAATTGTTTTATTTTAGCTTTCGTCCGAAGCTGAAAGAAGCTAGCTTTTACCACGGCATTGACTTGTTTGTCAAATTTCAGTGCTGAGTCAAATATCACGCCAAGGTTTTTGACGTGAGGTTTGAGTAGTGGGGAAAGGCTTCCAAGGATGCCTGCTATCATTTTGATTGAGTCCGAGGGGCCGAGAAGGATGACCTCAGACCTGCTCTCATTTAGTTGGAGGAAGTTCTGGGCCATCCAGCACTTTATATCCTCGAGGCAGCGGGGAATGTTAAGTAGATTTGATTGGTTTTTGGGCTTCAGGGGGAGATAGAGTTGTGTATCGTCTGCGTAGCAATGGAAGGAAATGCCTTGCCTTTCAATGACTTGGCCTAAGGGGAGCATATACAGGGAGAAGAGAATGGGGCCAAGGATGGAACCTTGTGGAACCCCACAGCAGAGATTAGCTGGGGAGGAGAAAGAGTTGCCTATGTTAGTCGAGAAACTCCTACCTTTGAGGGGTAACTTTTCACATTGTATGTGTATGGAATGAGCTACTGGAGAAGGTAAATGAGGCAGGTACTATTGCAACGTTTAAGAAACATTTAGACAAGTATATGAATAGGACAGCTTTAGAGGGATATAGGCCAAACTCAGGCAGGTGGGACATGTTGGCCAATGTGGGCAAGTTGGGCCGAAGGACCTGTTTCCACGCTGCAAGACTATGACTCTAATACACCCCTATAAGTTGTTGTTTTAGAAGTGCATAAGTTGTTGTGTTTCGGGACCAGGGTGTAGCACGTTGTATCTTCTAAACCTTTTCCATGGTTGTAAGCATTTTGCTTTAATACACTCCAGAGAGAAATGAAAATGACATGAAAAGAAGCAGATAAGGTCATTGTTTTGCAGTGCTGAGGCTCTTAGAATCAGAAATGATAATACTACACATAGTCAAAGTGCTGCAGCCTAGAAGGCGGACAGAATACAATTTCATGGTTTGCCAAAATGTGAGATATCTGGAAATACATTTTTGGATAGCGTTGCTTGCCAATATGTTAATCTAAATAATGAGCTTTTAGTTTGCTGCTTTTTCCTAATCTGTTTTTTCCCCCAATATGCTTTAAGGGAAAAGGAAGCATTAAACTAATGTAATAAAGTTATTAAATGATAATATTTAATATAAATGATAATATGATATAACTTATGTGTTTGCAATATTTACATCTGCCATTATAACATGGCCATTAATCCAATTACAACAAAGAATGACATTTCCAGTAGATAGTGGTCCAACAAATTCTTTGACTATGTGAACTGTTTGTGCAGCATCATCCAACAAAATTGTTTGAAGCCTCACTGTAAGATATTGCTTCAGAACCAGCACATTGCCCAAATTGTCCCAGATCACTTGGTTCTTCTCCGAATCAAATAATCATTTTGCCAAATGAGGAAAATAATTGAAAATTCACCCAGTTGAAGTTTAACAAAAATATATTGCGAGTTAAAGGGATGGATTCCTCCAGGATAAGGCAAATTTGGAACTGGTATGGCAAGTTGTTAATCCATTATATTGATACGCAAGCACTGGGCTTCCATACACAGGTGACAACATTGGAAACAGTTAAGTTCCTTTTTGGCAATTCTGAAAGGGCCAGATGTATTTGCTTACATTTGATATTCTTTTCCTTCTGTGAACAATTTTGAGTTGAAATGTATTTCCCAGCTATCCCATTTCAAATACTTAAACATGCAACATACACCAAAGAAGACAGTGTAATACTCCAATCACACTTTGAAATATTTAATATTGTAGTTAAATGTAAAGTGCTGGAGTAACTATGCTGGACAGGCAACATTTTTGGAAAGAAGGAAAGGGTGACGTTTCCGGTCGAGAACCTTCTTCCAGAAATGTCACCCTTTCCTTCTCTCCAGAGATGCTGCCTGTCCCGCTGAATTACTCCAGCACTTTGTGTCTGTCTTTGGTTTAAACCAGCATCTGCAGCTCCTTCCTACAGATTTAAAATTGTATTTTGATAACATAGAATGTGTCCAAATCTTTATTTTATTCAGTATGTTCTGAGGAGGATTTAAAGTTGTGCTAATTATTTCATCAAAGGGCCTGTCCCACTTTCACAACTTAATTCAAAACCTCTGCAGAGTTTAAAGGACCTAATTAAAAAAATAAAGATTGTGGTAATTTACGAACTCCTACAACATTCCACGACTATTTTCACAAACTCCTACGAACTCCTACGTGTATGTCTACGAATTCCCACGACTATTTCGATGCCTTCCTTACGAGTAAAAAGTTGCAATTTCTTTCATCCCGACCATTTTTTTACTCTTGGACATTTTTTATCGGGCTGGAAAAAACGTCCCAACTTACCTGATGCAACAATTACCTATGGCTAGCATAACGAGCCGCTACGATACATCTAAGGACTCCTACGACCTCCTACGGACTTGTTACGAACATTCTGCGAGTTTGAATCAAGGGGGAAACTCGGGAGAATTCGTGAATAACTCGTGAAAGTGGTACGGGTCCTTTAGTAAGATAAAAACTGGTCTTGAGAACACTAAACAAGTTAACCTGAAGCTTAATGCACACTATGTTACACTGTAATCTGTTCACTGACCTTGCTGCCTGTTTTATAGTCTGTGAAATGCATGGGTGTCTCGTGTACTTAGAAACTATTGTGCTTAATGGATCCAAGCAAATGCACAAATAGAAATCGAATGCAAATTGCATGCAGATATATTTTTGATATTTCCAAAACAAGGAATTACACAGATACTTTAACAGGAAAGACATTTATAGAATAGCAGAAGATCGTGGAACATTTATGTAGTTCCACCAATATCTTCCATTGGATATACTCTGATAGTTCGACATGTTTGAGGCTTTGGAAGTGCCAGACGAGCAGACTTTGCAGACTTTAGGATGTTATTTTCCCAACAGACTTTCAAATCATTTTCAAAAAGATGTTTGATCATATTATAATATAGTTGACAGAGAAGACACATAATTTTGAATGGAGCGTAGAGGGCTGAAAGATATCAGGGAAATAATCCTTAGAAACTAGAAAGAGGTGCGGGAACCATTGCCCAGTGAATGGGAAGTGAACTTGGGAGCCACGACCTTGGTGAATAGGTAGGATCACGGAAGGTGACTGGTGCCCTTATAACCAGGAAGGAGCGTGACGAAGGGGCCTCATCATCAGCAAGGGAATGTGGTGACGGAATCCAGGTGATCAGGAAAGGATGTTGAGACTTGGGGGCTTTGTAATTCTAGATGGAGCACAGGAACTGAGGCCCCAGTGATTGGGAAGGGATCACATGAACTAGGTTGGGTCCAAGTGATCGAGAATGAAACAAGGGAACTGGGGCTTTGTGGAAAAGAAACATGGCAAACATGACCTCTGAACCATGCACGGTGTAGCCATCAGGATTTCTGAATCGTTGCTTTGCTGATAAGTGAAGTTTTATGTACAGAATTAATAAAGGTTCTTGATCAACGAAGGGATTGCCATGGAGCAGGCTTACAAACTATTGGCCACATCCCCAATGAGATCACGAAGAGTCTGAAAAAAGGCCCCAACCCAAAAAGTCACCTCCAGGGTCAGGTCAGTTCTCCAGGGATGCTGCCTGACCTGCTGAGCTACTCCAGCATGTTGTGCCTTTTTTTACCCCAGTGCCGTTGTTAAACATTAATACAGAATGCACTTGTGTTCAGCACAAACTTTGTGAGCAGAAGGGCACGTTTTTGTGCTGTACTGTTCTTTTAATTTGAAAGTGTTATAATGTTATACCACAGAATATCATACATCTGAGGAGTTCATTATTATCTTTTAATGGCTTTTATTAGCTGAGATTATTAAGACTCACCTTAATATAGCTTTGGTTATGGGCTTCTTTAGTGTTGCAGATTCACAGTAAAGCCTGTGGAATCACTTTGATCTTCCTTTTAGCATGCCAGATATTTTTATTTTGTAGCTGGTGGCAGCTTTGAGTAAGTTATAGATTTTATTTCAAATCACGTGCCACTAATAATTTACCGCAGACCGATGCTGCAGAAAATCGAGAAGGCCGTGCCAGCAGCTACAATCAGATGATTCCCTTCACAGCTATTAACCAACCGAAGCATTTGCAGTTTGCACCATTTCTTCTGTCCCAGTTGACTGAAACCCAAATCCTGCTAGTTTAAAGCAACTCTCATTTGAGACAAACCAGAAATTTCATTGAGAATTTGTGAGGTCGATATGAATTTCAAACAATTTAATCCTATTGAGATATTTTTATATTTCAGATTAGCATTTGCTGCAATGGGGCATTGACCTTCTCATGCCTCACCTTCTCCATCTTCTACAGTATTGGTCTGAGGCAAAACATTAGCAGAGCGTAATGTCCATTAGCCAAGAATTGAAAGTCACAGAGTAATATACTCTACATTTAAAATAAATTGAGATCGGGGCAATTGAGAATTGAGTATTTATTGTTCATCCATTCTTGCCTGGAGAAGGTGATGGGAAGCCACCACCTTGAGCTGTAGTGGTCCTTTTGGTGAATATGCCCTTCATGGTGAATATGGTGAATGTGCTTTTGTGTAGGGAGTCTCAGGATTTGAACCCAGCAATGATGCCTATTTCCACACTGTATCTCTAAATTAAACTAAACTAATTGTGAGATCATTAGCGAACATTATATTTTAAAGGAAGGAAGATCATTGATGAAATAGCTGAAGATGGTGAGTTTGGAATATTGCCTTAAGGATTATAGTGATCATATTCTGACAACCACAGTCAACTTCTTGTGTGGAGTGTTTTCCACCTTCAGATCAGTAGGCGTGGTTTTAACACAGTGCCTGATGCCCCACTTAGTCAGATGCTACCTTGACATCAAGCACAGTAATGCCCCTGTCCCACTTAGGAAACCTGAACGGAAACCTCTGGAGACTTTGCGCCCCACCCAAGGTTTCCGAGCAGTCCCCGGAGGTTGCGGGTGGTTGCCAGAGGTTGCAGATAGTGGAAGCAGGTAGGGAGACTGACAAAAACCTCCGGGAACCGCACGGAAAACTTGGGTGGGGTGCAAAGTCTCCAGAGGTTTCTGTTCAGGTTTCCTAAGTGGGACAGGGGCATAACTCTCATCTTTCCTCTGGAATTCAGCACTTTGGCCCACTTTTGGACCATAGCTAAGTTCCTGCCAAAATGCAACCTGGAATTGGTGAGGAGGTTATCAATGAATTAGTGCTGCCGGATAGCAATATCAATGACAGTTGTCACTCTTCTATGGATAACTGAGGGTATTCTGATTGAGCAGTAATTAGCTGGTTTGGAATGATCCTATTATTATTTTTTGTGTGTGAACAGGGCATACCTGCTGTGCCTCTTCAGTTTATTTATCTTTTCTTCCCAAATAGAAACAAAAACAGAGTCAATGATTGTGCAATGATTCTTAATAATCCAAATGCTGGGATTGCTAATATGTCACAGACACACACAAACTCTCATAAAGAAACAAACAAATAAATAGAAGGTAGATCTTTCGGTCTAGGCGATGGAATAGTGGTCAAAGACTTGCAACAGCATTACAGAGCCAGAGTTCAATAGTGAGCAACACATCTTGGGAAAGATATATTGGTCTTGTAGGAAATGCAGATTAGAGCTAATAGAATGATGCTTGCACTTTGAAAGGTTAATTAACAATGAGAAATTACACACGCGGGCTACATTCCTTGGTTTTTATTGGCATATTGGGTGATAATGATGGTCGTCAAAATATTTAAAATGTTTTATAGAAATTCTCTCTGCTGCTTAGAGAATGAAAAGGTTTGATTACAAGGGCCTTCAACCTAAATGTTAATTTAGTTTCTCTTTTCGCTGCCTCACCTGCTGAATGTATCCAGCGTTTTATGAGTTTACTTCAGATTCTGAATAGCTGCAGAATTGTTTCTCTTCAGCTTTCAGTGTGTTCTGCTTTGAGATCCATATGATGAATAAAACTTTTTTTTAAAGTTGACCACTGCTGAACAAATGTCTTATTTTCAACTAAAGGAATTATACAAATGTCCACATGTGTAAACAGAGCTGTGTACATTTAATACCATAGAACATAGAATATTACAGTACAGGAAAAATCCTTACAGCCCACAATGTCTGTGCCGAACATCATGCCAAAACAATTGTTATCTGCCTGCACATAATCCATATCACTCCATTCCCTGCATTGAACTTCATGGATGACAATTATTTTGCTTGGATATTTCCCTGAGCTCATTTAAATTCACCCGGAGGGTATATGGGGAGAGGGTATATTGTCCCATCTGAAGTTGAACCCGCAAGATTTAGACACAAACGTCAAACAGCATGCAAGAGATTAAGGATGAAAACCAAAACCAAAAGCATGTTCTTAATACATCATTGATGGAAGAGGACTGAACTTTAGTATATCTCCCTCCATTCAAATCTCATTTCTCCTTCTTTCCAAACTTTACATCTCCCCTCTCCAGACTGTATCATTTCAGCTGTATGATTAAATGCTGACAAAGTTCAGATGAATTGCACATCATGTTCCTCAGTTTGAAGAGGAAATATTCAGGAATCAATTGGAATCAAGTGACTCCTGAAACGCCTTAACTTATTTGAAGGTGCATGGGATATTTGTTCTTTTGATTAAATCATCTACATTCACGTGGATTTACATATCCAGCCTGTAATCCAATTTTTGTTCTAAATCATGTTGAATATCATTTTCAGGTTTTTCTCTGACAGTTTGAATCATTAAAGAATCTAATATTTTTGTAGAGAGAAAATATGAGCAATGATGCATTCAATTTGACTGCTGCAGTTTATCAACCATCTCGATTGGTCAAAGAAGGCCAAGATTCCTATGATAATGAAGTACATCCAAAATATTTTAATTCCATATTCTTGGCTCGCAATACACCGTCCATTGACTTAATAACAGTTGAAGGTCACGTTTGTCTAACTATCCGGATTGAAATTTAACAGTGTGAAGTCTTGCCTTCGTCAGCTGGGAGGAATGGAATGAAAAACAAATAGGTTGAGGGAAAATGATTGATCCAAGTGAGCACACAGGCAAAGGAGGTAAATATTTAATTGTGAGTTGCCTCAAGGCCTGGGTCAAAAGATTATACCACAATAGACTCATCGAACATAGAATACTGCAGCACAGGGACATGCCCTTCAACCCACAATGTCTACACTGAACATGACAAAACCAATCTCCTCTGCCTGCCTCCTCTGCCTGTCTACTCCTCTGCCTGCATGTCCCTCCATTCCCTGCATATCATTGGGCCTATCAAAAAGCCTCTTTAATGCCACTGTTGTATCTGCTTCCACTACCTCCCCTGACAGAACATACCAAACGCCATCTATTCTATTTTTTTTTTAAATGGATACACAACTTCTTTCCCCCTCTGGCCTTAAAAGGATGCCATCTAGTCTTTGACATTTCCATCCTGGGATAAGATAACTATCTATCTCTCATATTTTTTTCTACTTGTATCTAATCTCTCCTCAACCTCTGATGCTTCCCCTAGTGTATAGAGTAGAACTAATGTATGGGGAATTGCTGATCAGCACAGACTCAGTGGGCGAAAGGGCCTGTTTTCACGCTGTATCTCTAAACTAAACTAAAGTGTGAGTTTCTGGCTCAAGAGTCTTCGGTGAGGAGTCTAAGAAGGCTAAACAAGGGTTTATCCATGGTTCATGGATTTAAGGAATACCTTTTGGCCAAAACCTCATTAAATTACCAATAGTTATGTGGCTAGATTCTATTATCTAAGAATAAAGAACACTATAGCACAAGAACAGGGCCTTCAATGCCTGCGCTGAACATGATGACGTCCATCATTTATCCACCTGCAGATAACCTATATCCCTCCATTGAATACATATCCTAATGCCTATCCAAAAGTCTTTTAAATGCCATGAACATATATGCTTCAACCACTACCCCTGGCAGCACATTACAGGCCACTCACCACCCTCTGCGTAGAAAAACTTGCCACACACAACTCCTTTAAACTTTGCCTGTCTCACCTTAAAGCCAAGCCCTCTAGTATTAGATTTATCCATCCTGGGTAAATGTTTCTGACTGTCTAGCTGATCTATGCCTATGTATATCTATTTCTTAGGGAATTTTAACAATAACAACATTATAAGTAGAAGGGCAGCGCGGTGGCGCAGCGGTAGAGCTACTCCGAGATCTTTAGTTTCCTCCCACACTCCAAAGACATACAGGTTTGTAGGTTAATTGGCTTGGTGTAAATGTAAAAATTGACCCTAGTGTGTGTAGGATAGAATTAATTTGCGGGGATCGCTGGTCGGTGCAGACTCCATGGTCAGCGCTGTATCTCTAAACTAAACTAAAAAAATTTGTGCAAAGTTCCTAGAAAGACGCAGAAATAAGGAGCTGGTTTCTGCATGTGTGTAAGAGTAAAACAGCTCAAAGCTGTAATTCAGTATTTCTTGAAATACCAACAGTATTGAATCGGGAAAGATGACTCTTTTCAGACAATCTCAAGCTGAAAGGAACGTAATTACTTAATATTTGATGGTGCAAATGGAATCTCATTGAGATAACACAAAGCTATTAAATAAATGTTATGCTGTTGGGAATAACGGTTTAATTGGCCCCTTAGATCACAAATCGCTCTAGATTTTTTGCACAAATAAAATTCAGTGTCTCAGTCAAATGAATTGAAGGTGAGATATTACAATGAGATGATAATGCATTTAAATTAAATCTCAACCTAATTTTACCAGGCTGTGCAACAGCTGAGAGAAATACACTGAATTACAAAGGCACTAAACAGTGCGAGCATAAATAATGCCCAAGATAATGAAATGTTTTAGTCAAGGGAGAGGCTGCCCGAGTATGTAAATTTAATAAATTGAGATTTACCTGAGAATGCATGTCTGGGTCAAATCCTGGCTTTATATCAAGTATGTCCACTATAACATTATCAGTAACTATACTATTTCTTCATCCATGTTCTGGGAGAAATCAATTGAATTGAGTGCCAAGGTCATTGCACCAGTTGAAAAATCTTGTTCAATCTTGAATGCACTATCACTTGTCCTGTGAGATTTTAATCAAATTTAGATCTCATGACATGCGTAAGGATAAAAGTGAGGATAAACTGATTCAAACAACCTCATGAAGCATTATTTTCTGACCATCTGAAGTAACTTGTGGCCATAATTTTTAATTTGTCTGCCTTTCATTATCCCCTAACTTTAATTTTCCTCATAACATCTATGCCTGGATTCCTGAAACAAACTACAATAT
Organism: Amblyraja radiata; assembly: GCF_010909765.2. NCBI lineage: Eukaryota > Metazoa > Chordata > Chondrichthyes > Rajiformes > Rajidae > Amblyraja > Amblyraja radiata. The sequence continues at coordinate 21,568,790 of NC_045982.1, read as the reverse complement.
TTTTATTAAGACATGCGTAAGGATGCACACACTGAACAACAGTGTCACAACATTTTCAGTGTTTATTTGTAATGGGCCTGTCCCAGTCAAGCGATTTTTCAGCGGAATGCTGGTGACTGTCAAGTTGCTGGCAGTCACCTGGAAAAGCCCGAATTCCAACGGTGACTGTCAAAGTGGAACACACACGCACGCACACACCCACACCCACACCTACACCCCTCACAAGTGGGGGAGCGCTGTCTAAAAAATTCCCACAGTGAAAGCCAAGGTGATACAACACACATCACGATGAACAGGAAGGTTGGCGCTGTAATTAAGACAGCTAAAGCACAGTGTATGGTAAGTCCTTTAAAAGAGGCGTGAGGGAGAAGGAGTGGAGACAACTTTTAAGAAGCCAAAGATACACGGCTCTGCGGACATTTAACCGGACATTACCGGACAAGAAGCTCGGTATTTAACATTACCGGTCAGTTCCTTGGTTCTGAAAACTACTGATTACCTTTTTTTTCCCCCTATGAGCCAATGAAATTCACCGGTCAGCACCGGCTCCAACCTACGAGAACCTTTGACCTCCTGGCAACCCACTAGGACCTCCTTGCGACCCACCTATGGCTCGGGAATTCTCGCTAATCTCCATGGCGACTTCATTCAGCTTGAGGTCAATTTTGGCATTAGTCAAATTTGAGGAGACATTTACACTGACACATTTAATTAACAGTTACTTTTATGACAAATTAAGGACAAATTGGCACTAACCCCTGCATTTTTCTTTGTGTTATTGCATGGTGAAAGTTATGCCAGTCCCACTACTCGACAGACAGAATCCATACCACGATTCTGAAAGCAGCACTTCAACAACCGTTAAAGGAGATATTGTTGATGATGTTCACTTTACTGGACAACAAATGGACCTTGGACGAGTCAGATGTCTTTTTTTACGGGAAGTAAATGATCCCAGAATGTTTTATTTAAAATAGCATTAAAATTTAATAATCCCTGATTAACACACAATTGCATTCTGATTGATAGTTAATTTGCTAAAACAGAAAGGTATTTCTCATAATATGACGAGGGATATTTGTTCCATATTTGTCTGAACTTGGTTTAATTTGGATGATTAATGAGGTTTGAATAAAATATTGCAACTGGTATCTACAGTTATTGTGAATAATTAATGAACTGCAATGAGCAACAAGACTCGTCAAATGAATTGTTTAAGAAGGAACTGCAGATGCTGGAAAATCGAAGGTACACAAAAAAGCTGGAGAAACTCAGCGGGTTCAGCAGCATCTATGGAGCGAAGGAAAAAGGCCGAAACCCTTCTTCATATGTCACCCAGATGCCTTTATTGCCATGACAACCCAAGCTTTACTTTTAATTTAATTGGAGGAACAGCATCTCATATTTAGCTTGGGCAGCGTACAACCCAGTGGTATGAATATTGATTTCTCTAACTTCAGGTAGCCCCGGCATTCCATCTCTCTCTATCCCTCCACTACCAAAGTCGCACCAGCTTCTCGTCTTCACCCTACAAACAGCTAACAATGGCCTGTTTCCTTCATCATCGTTACTTTTTTGCATATCTTTCATTCATTGTTCTTTATCCTTCTACATCAACGTCTATATCTCTCATTTCCCTTATCCCTAACCAGTCTGAAGAAAGATCTCGACCCGAAACATCACCCATTCCTTCCCTCCAGAGATGCTGCCTGTCCTGCTGAGTTGCTCCAGCTTTTTATGTCGATCAAGCTTTATTGTTCTGTTCATTCCTTTGATCCATTCGTCATCTCTCTGCAACATTAAAGTTAATTTGTTTACTCAGTTTTAAATTACTGATGAAAGCTCTTTTACTTGTTTGTGTTTCTCCTTCCACTGTTTTCACCTGCATTTTTCAGTCATTGTTTGATATTCCTCACATCTGCTCTTTTGCTTTGTGGATTTTTTTATACCAATTTGTGTTTGGAATTGTGAGTGATAATCTCCTTAAATCACACAAAATTATTGTAATACTGTAATTGCAATGTTGATGCTACCCCTGCCTCTGCGGGCTTGTTCAAACTATCAGTCACAATGTCCAAGTAAATGGCCGGTCAGTCAACAATTCAATATTTTGGATATTAAGCAAATTAAGGAAAACCTGAGGTGAATGATAGGCCATTATCTTATTAGTTGTTTTAGTAGTTGTGAGCCAACAAATTACCAAATTTTGCCTCTATTTCCTATATTATTACTTTGTTGTACAAAAGGGCCTGTCCCACTTGGGCGACATTTTCAGCGACAGCCTGAAAAGAGGTCGTCATGGTGTGGTCGGGGCGTGACGCGGGGTGACACATGTAATGACGCACAGTGTCTCCCTGTCGCACCTGGATTTTAGAATGTTCAAAATCTTCAGGCGACATCTGGGTGTCTTATCATGTCGTGCACCCTGTCACGTATGCTGTCCTGTGGGTGACGGCCGGTGGCGCGGGTATATAATGCGCCAACTTATCCATTAAAAAGTTATTGGTCCTTAGATTTATTGTAGATAAGTTAATTTCCAATGTGATTATTATACTTCGGTGTAACCTTGTGTTTTGAAGTGGGTGATGCGGAGTGTCGTATCTTGACGTGGAGTGTCGTACAACTTGATGGTTTTTAGGGCATCAGTCTCTGACGTTCGCAGTCGCAGAAAAAATCGTAAAGTGGGACAGGTCCTTAAGTTATCAGGGTGCGTGTTATCATGCAAACTCTGCTTTGCCACCTCGTTGATTGCTTAAATGTCACATGTATATCAGTGGAAGGCACTCTGTCCTCTGAATTATGAGTCACGCACCAATGATTTGAGAATAACTATGTAGTCTGATTCTCCAGTGGAGTGCTTGGAGGTTGCTGTAGTATCAGATGTGCAATTTTCAGCTGTTGAACACACTCACCTTTTACCAGGGCCGGATTTAGATGAAGAGCGGCCCTAAGCTGTTCCACTTGTGAGGCCTCCCCCCCAATCCCCCACCAGCACGACTAGATGGTCCACCAGATTGACACCGATTTGCAGCCTAGCGTGGCCAATGTGATATGGGGCTGGAAAGCTGCGCTTTATTTATTTATTTATTTATTTATTTATTTATTTATTTATTTATTGCCACTGCTAGTGTCGAATTATTGGCTTAAAACACTGTTATTCTGAAATGGAGGGCAAGGAAAATGACTGAAGGGTTGTTTAGAGACTACAGTGCGTTGTGACAGCATACGTAAGAAAGGCCTATGACAGTGTCAAAAATATTATACATCTTGCAGGGCTCTCACTTAATTTTTTTTCTGTGTTGTCAGCTGGGCAACCTTGGCAGCTTTTTAAGTTGCCAAATAACAGTTTAGGTGGTCATTTAAGACGGCTTGCATGACGCGTGCGATAATGTGCTTGGACGAAGTGCGTAGTTACCAGCCAGAATTATGCTCAATGAAGCTCTCACATATTATTTCTGCTTCAAATAAAGCCACAAATTAAACATATTCACCAATCAAGACATGATATATAACACAATGACAAGTAGCAAAATTATAATACAGTATCTCAACTCTTTTTACACGTTGCAATGAATGCAATTTCTATTATTTCTTTCCACTTCCAAACAAAAATGTGGTTGCATTATTCAGCGTATGATCAACCTCGGTGAGACCAAGCGCAGGCTTGGCGATCGCTTCGCACAACACCTCCACTCAGTTCGCAATAACCAACCTGATCTCCCGGTGGCTCAACACTTCAACTCCCCTTCCCATTCCGAATCCGACCTTTCTGTGCTGGGCCTCCTCCAAGGCCAGAGTGAGGTCCACCGCATATTGGAGGAGCAGCACCTCATATTTGCTTGTGTAGTTTACACCCCAGCGGTATGAACATTGGCTTCTCTAATTTCAGGTAGCCCTTGCTTTCTCCCTCCTTCCCCTCCCATTCCCAGCTCTCCCACAGCCTACTGCCTCCGCATCTTCCTTTCTTTTTCATGTCACCCCCCCCCCCCCGACATCAATCTGAAGAAGGGTCTTGACCTGAAACGTCGTCTATTCCTTCGCTCCACAGATGCTGCCTTACCCGCTGATTTTCTCCAGCTTTTTTGTCTACCAATGGGATCCCACCACTGGCCACATCTTCCCATCTCCTCCCCTGTTGGCTTTCTGCAGAGACCGCTCCCTCCGTAACTCCTTGGTCAATTCGTCCCTTCCCACCCAAACCACCCCCTCACCTGGCACTTTCCCTCGCAACCGCAGGAAATGCCACACTTGTCGTTTTAATTAAGTTCAAGACTATGGGGCTGTACATTGGCCATAAATTGCTGCCTAAAAGTGCAAGAGACCCGGAATTGATCCTGAATATGGGTGCTGTCTGTATGGAGTTTGCTCCTTTTTCCTTTGATCACATGGGTTTTCTCCGGGTGCTCTTGTTTCCTTCCACATTCCAAAGATGTGCAAGAACCTATTTCAGACCCAACCCAAAATGTAATATCTTCCTTTTGTCCAGAGATTCTGTCTGACCTGTTCAGTTACTCCAGCTTTTTGTGTCTATCTTCAGTTTAAACCAGCATCTGCACTTCCTTCCTACACACCCTATACTATACGATAGAACTTAGTTAATCCCAGGAGGGAAATTGTGTGTGTGTGTGGGTATATATATATTACACACACACACACACACACACACACACACACACACACACACACACACACACACACACACACACACACTTATATAGTTATTTATTCATATATAAATTACACCGTTTTGTTTTCTCATTTATAACATTGTTTTCAGAGTACTATGTTTACATATTCTGTTGTGCTGCTGCAAGTAAGGATTTCATTGTTCTAACTGGGACGTGAGAGAATAAAACACTCTTGACTCTTGACTTACTCCGTTAATGTGTGGGAAAGAACTAGTGTACGGGTGATCAGTGGTCGTTGTGGACTCGTTGGGCTGAAGAGACTGTTTCCACGCTGCATCTTTAAATTAAACTAAAGACACTATAACCAGAGGGAGTCTAAAGAAGGGTCTCTACCCGAAATGTCACCCAATTTCTTCTATCCTGAGTTGCTGGCTGCTCCATGGAGTTCCCCCGCACAATTAAAGCATGGAATAGTCTTCACCCTACCATAGTTACCCAACCAGATGCAACTAAATTTAAGGTACCTCTTTTTTCCCCAAGGACCCTTTTTTGCATAAGTCCAAGTCAAGAGTCAAGAGAGTTTTACTGTCATGTGTCCCAGATAGGACAATGAAATTCCTGCTTGCTGCAGCACAACAGAATATGTGAACATAATACAGAACAGGAGATAAAAGTTCAGTGTGTTTATATACCATGGACCATATATATACACAATAAATAAACAGATAAAATGCAATAGGCTGTTATTGTTCAGCCCTCTACCACCTCCAGTTTAAATTCCATTTAGAATATTTATGGAGGACCAGGAAACCAGAAGCAAGAGTTACTCCAGGGAGCTACTCCTGATCCAGGGTCAGGGAGTGATTCTGCGTTGGTTTTCAGCACTGGCGGCGAGGCATCGACCGGACAGCAATGGCGGCCAAATCTCCCACAATTCAAAGCTAGGGAGAAAGTGCCCAGCGCCGACCAGTTGCCGTTGCAGTGTGCATGCGCAGGGCGGCCAATGATGTGCTGCCCGTGGTTGTGCGCATGTGCAGGGGGAGGACGTGCTGGCCGCAGCAGTGTGCATGTGCAAGGCGGCCTGCCATGCTGGCGGATGAGGAGCGAGCGGAGAGCAGAGCCCGGTGGCCCGGACACGGATAGCGGAGGAGACAGAGAGAGAGAGATAGAGAGGGGGGCCCACCCAGAGTTGAACGGCAGGTATCCTGCCTTGGCCGGAGGCCCCCTAAATTTCGAGGCCCTAGGCTTCAGCCTATGAAGCTTAGTGGTAAATCCGGCTCTGCGAGGCCCCCCTAGACCTCGAGACCCTAAGCTTAAGCTTGTCTAGCTTATAGGTAAATCCGGCCCTGCCTTCTACCCTCTGTCGTTGTGTCCTTGGGCATGACACTTCACCCACCTTTGCCTGTGTGTGGATGTGTGTGAATGTGTGTGAGTGATTGGTGGTGGTCGGAGGGGCCGTAGGCGCAGAATGGCAGCCACGCTTCCGTCAGTCTGCCCCAGGGCAGCTGTGGCTACAGAAGTAGCTTACCACCACCGAGTGTGACTGAGGAGTGAATGAATAATGCGATGTAAACCGCCTTGAGTATTAGAAAGGCGCTATATAAATCCCATCCATTATTATTATTATTAAATTCTCTACAGCGTTACAGTGAAGATCAATTGAGATCTCCTTGCCAACATTTATACATCAATAGCACTGATGAAACTGATTGGGGGTAGAAAGTTATCCATCATTATTTATGTTATTAATCAAAATTGTGGTGTGTACGTGTTGACTTCTGCATCAAACATTGTGCCACAGGACCATTTGAACCCAATTTTACAATTAGGCCATTCGGCCCATCAAGTCTACTCAGCAATTCAATCATGGCTGATCTATCTCTCCCTCCTAACTCCTGACACACATACTAATCAAGAATCTATTTTTACTTTAAAAATAACCATTGATTTGGCCTCCACATATGTAATAGCTCTAAATGTAAATCTAATGATATGTGCCTTTCCTATCTTGATGCAACACAGAGGAAAAAATACTGAAAATTCTCCAGTGGGCACTAAAGGTTCGAGCAGTGGTACTTCAGGCCGCTGGGAATGAATGTTAATCAGAATTTCAATGTTAAGATGTTAATCTTAGTTATAATGCATCACTGAACGGAAGGCTGTTTTGTGCCCAGCTTCAGATAATTGCTTGTAGTTCAATTAACCAGAGAAATTCCTTGCACCCCTTGTGTCATCTCTATGAGCAGTGCTGAACTACTATCTACCTCTTTGTTGTCTCTCAGACTATCAATGGCTATAAGACTCTACGACTCTCTGACCTGACTTGACGGTACTGCTAACCTGTTTATTTTAACATTATGTAGCATTAACAGAAACATTTGATATGTGATTCTTTATTTTTCCTAAGTTGGCATCAAAAGGCATAATGTTTACCCCTTAATTAACTGTAGCACTCTTCAATGCCTTCTTTCTCATGAGGAGAATATGTCGAGTTTTCTGTAATTTATCGCCAGCCCATCAGGCCTCAATTTTCCTAATGTATCCTCAGCATAGGTCACTCTGCATAATGCAACTGCATAGGAAGGAACTGCAGATGCTGGTTTAAACTGAAGATAGACACAAAAAGCTGGAGTAACTCAACGGTTCAGACAGCATCTCTGGAAAAAAGGAATAGGTGACGTTTTGGGTCAAGGCCCTTCTTCAGATTCTTAATACAACTCACAGATTTAGTATTCTCAGTTACTAACTTTTACTCGGTGAGGTTGCATTCAAATACAGTGGATAAAGTTAATTTAAATGATTGCTGGGTAACTTGCAGCTGTTCTGGCATTAATTACTTTGTAAATCAGGCATATTTTTGGCAGCTTGCTTCATAATTACAGATTTTGACTTGCTGCTTGTTTATGATTTCTGCGGTAGTTTTGAGCAAAATTATTTGGTTGGATCTCTGCGTTGCATTATCTTTTTTCTTTCACTTGTTTTCCTTCCATCCGCTGTCATCAGGCAACTGAACCATCCTACCAACAATTAGAGAGAATTCCTGAACTGCTGTCTATTTCATTGGAGACCCTCGGACTTTCTCTGATCAGACTTTACTGGCTCTATGTTATACTACACATTATTCATGTTGTTCCCTTTATCGTGTATTTGCACACTGTGGATGGTCGATCATAATCATGTATTGCCTTTCTGCTGGCTGGTTAGCATGCAACTAGAGTTTCTCACTGTACCTCAGTACACGTGACAATAAACTAAACTCATCTAACTCAGTAAATTAACAATAAGCTTGGGGCAATTTCTGTAATTAAGGAGGAATCTGCAATTCTGCATTTACCGCCAGATACCGATGGTAAGTCTACTAACATGCAAATTTTGTGCCACTTGAGATGCATAATTTTACTTAATGTCCAGTCACTCTTCTGTCCTGGTCCAAATTGGACAGGGTAAACCCTTATGTAAGTTTCAGTGGCATATAAAGAAAAGTAAATCTGAACCATAATAAACGATAGCTCGTGTTTCTGCCGCATGATGTTGCAATGGAAATACTAACTTAAGCTTTAAGACACTCTTCGCATTTTAAACAGATTCCAAAAGCTGATGCAGCTGCAGTGAAAACACACTGCAATGGTTGACAAATGACTTTTGAAAGTGCATGATTGCCGTGTGTCTTGGTTAAAACTCCCAATGGACTTGTGGGTTAGCTCTGCTGGGACTGCAGTATTGTTGGTGGCATTTACAGACTGAAGCGCTACTTAAAACTCACTTTATAGTTATCATTGCAGTATCTCGGAGCACATGAGGTGGCATTTCCTTCCAGCTCACAGTTCTGCATTATGGAAAGCTTCCATTTTTTTTGTTTTACTCTATCTTCAAAGGCTTTCACATTCAATTACAGGGCAGGGTATTTTATGGAGGTTTCCTCTGTGTTTCTAATGTGATGACACTAGATATCTATGACAATATATAGTCATTTTTCTTTGTTCCACCCTGTTTGACCATGTGGACAATATTTTACAGATTGAAAGGGAACATAGGCATTTAATGATGATTTTTTCCCCCCTGTTTTTGTTTATTATTTTCTTGTATCACTTGCAATTTCTTACAATGAAACTTCAGTGTTACTCCATCATATGAGTATTTTTCAACACTTCCACTGCTATTATTTCTGATGCATCAACTTAAAGGAATAATTCCTGTAAAAGGAATAATTCCTTTAAGTCCAATATAAGGCAGAAATGACCAGCAAAATAATTACATATTCAGATCAGTTACTGTTTCCAGTCTAACAAAGTATATGGGTCTGACCTAATGTAGAGATGCAGTTAACCGCATTTTTGACGGAATTCGAATATAGATATCTGACCTATATTAATTATTTCTTAAATGACTGCCTCTTAGGAGGTGGCAGAAAGCTGAGCCCTTATTATGCAGTACACCACCAACACTCATTATTATATCTGATTTATGGGCATGATGTTTTGGTTTTAAACGCCACTGTCATCCTCGCAGTGACAAGCTTATCAACTATGTTTATTTAAGGTCTCCAGGCAATCCCTGCACTTGATAAGAAGATTAACAGAGGGAAAATGAAAATACCAAATTCTAAATTATTAATTCAGATGAATAAACCATCCAGGATTCAATCATTTATGTGCCTCCATGTCAATAACAACTGGTCAAACTGCAATATTGGGACAACCTGTGGTTGGGTAAAGAAGATGATGATCAACATAGTTGCAAAATAAGGGAAATCTATAGTACAAATAGGGCGACGAATCCGAAAAATAGAAATGATAAAGAAACAGATATGTAGCGAAAAGATTTCGATGCTATACTGCATGCAATTCCATTTGTTTAACTGGTTATATATTATAGGTAACATCAATAGTTATTGAATAAGATATTGTCCCCCCCTTTTTTTTGTAAAACTTAATAATCCAATTTAACTGTCCATTATGCTGTTAAAGTGGTTGATCATAATGGTAATACCATACATCATTTACAATAAGCGAGTTCGGTATTCCAACTGCGTATGCCCAGGTCATAGGTTACTAGCTATAAACAGTCTGGGCAATGGTGGTGCTGCATTGTGTGCAGGCTTACGTTTCGTCCGTGGTCGGACGTCCGCTGGAGCTGCTGGTGCTGTTGGTGATGGTGGTGCTGGCGGCAGCAGCAACCTTCTCCCCCTCCTCTCCCTTGCCCAGCCCAAGCCCAGAGTCCGGGCCAACTCCTACTCCAGGACGGGGCTGAAGATCCAGTCGAGCGCCGTGCTGGAAGAGGCCAAGCCCAGGCTGGAGCTCTGGCGCAGGCGAGGCCGGGACCCTCGCTCCTCCTCCGGGGTTGTGGATGAAGTGGCCGAGGTTACCTTCAGGGCAGAAGCCGGTGGTGCGCAAGGTGTGGCATGGCTCCATCTTGTATTTGGGGTGGCAGCTGAGGGAGTGCTGCACGGCCAGGCCGTGGGCGAACTGGCACTTGTCGCCGTAGCGGCCCATCTGGGAGTGGGGTCCCCTGGAGTTGGAGCGGGGTTGGGCTGTAGTTGGCGATGGCCGTGAGCCTGTGGGTTCTCCGCACTGCCTGTGGGCCTGTGGCCGCTTGTGTCATTGGACTGGGCTGTCAGTTGACCTGAAGGGAGAGGCAGAGGTGAGCTGCGATTGGCGCTTCCCCGCGCTGGCTGGGGGCCGGTGACCCGTCAGTCCGAATGTCTCAGGTTGTCCCCCGGGCGTGGATGGGACACTCGAGTGGGGGGGGTGGGGGGGGATCATCCAGGGTGGTTCGGCAGTGCTTGCGGCGCCGAGGACCCGGGTTCGATCCTGGCTGGGGATGAGGAGCGGTTCTGTGTAGGTGCAGCTGCCGTGAGCCGGTCCAGTCCCCCTCCGGTCTCCCATTCGTATCTGACACCTCTATCGTGGATAGGGGAGAACCAGTGGATGTGGTGTATCTGGACTTCCAGAAGGCTTTCGACAAGGTCCCACATAAGAGATTAGTATACAAACTTAAAGCACACGGCATTGGGGGTTCAGTATTGATGTGGATAGAGAACTGGCTGGCAAACAGGAAGCAAAGAGTAGGAGTAAACGGGTCCTTTTCACAATGGCGGGCAGTGACTAGTGGGGTACCGCAAGGCTCAGTGCTGGGACCCCAGCTATTTACAATATATATTAATGATCTGGATGAGGGAATTGAAGGCAATATCTCCAAGTTTGCGGATGACACTAAGCTGGGGGGCAGTGTTAGCTGTGAGGAGGATGCTAGGAGACTGCAAGGTGACTTGGATAGGCTGGGTGAGTGGGCAAATGTTTGGCAGATGCAGTATAATGTGGATAAATGTGAGGTTATCCATTTTGGTGGCAAAAACAGGAAAGCAGACTATTATCTAAATGGTGGCCGACTAGGAAATGGGGAGATGCAGCGAGACCTGGGTGTCATGGTACACCAGTCATTGACGGTATACCATGAAGGACGACAGATGGCACAATGGGCTAAGTGTTCGGCTGGCAACCGGAAGGTAGCTGGTTCGAATCCCGCTTGGAGTGCATACTGTCGTTGTGTCCTTGGGCAAGACACTTCACCCACCTTTGCCTGTGTGTGTCCTTGGGCAAGACACTTCACCCACCTTGCCTGTCTGTATGGAAGTAATTGTGTGAAGCACTTTGGGGTCAATGCAAGTTGACTAAAAATGTGCTATATAAATAAAGACATTATTATTATTATTATTATTGAAAGTAGGCATGCAGGTGCAGCAGGCAGTGAAGAAAGCGAATAGTATGCTAGCTTTCATAGCAAAAGGATTTGAGTATAGGAGCAGGGATGTTCTACTGCAGTTGTACAGGGTCTTGGTGAGACCACACCTGGAGTATTGCGTACAGTTTTGGTCTCCGAATCTGAGGAAGGACATTATTGCCATAGAGGGAGTGCAGAGAAGGTTCACCAGACTGATACCTGGGATATCAGGACTGTCTTATGAAGAAAGACTGGATAGACTTGGTTTATACTCTCTAGAATTTAGGAGATTGAGAGGGGATCTTATAGAAACTTATAAAATTCTTAAGGGGTTGGACAGGCTAGACGCAGGAAGATTGCTCCCGATGTTGGGGAAGTCCAGGACAAGGGGTCACAGCTTAAGGATAAGGGGGAAATCCTTTAAAACCGAGATGAGAAGAACTTTTTTCACACAGAGAGTGGTGAATCTCTGGAACTCTCTGCCACAGAGGGTAGCCGAGGCCAGTTCATTGGCTATATTTAAGAGGGAGTTAGATGTGGCCCTTGTGGCTAAGGGGATCAGAGGGTATGGAGAGAAGGCAGGTACGGGATACTGAGTTGGATGATCAGCCATGATCATATTGAATGGCGGTGCAGGCTCGAAGGGCCGAATGGCTTACTCCTGCACCTAATTTCTATGTTTCTATGTTTCTATCTGCCCCCTGACAAATACAAACTTGAAAAAAAGACAAAAAAAATCGGACCCAAACTATACTCACTGTATCTACAGCGCTTTGTTCGATTTTTATTCATATCGTTTGACCTTTGACAAATCCCATGATTCCTTGCGTTTTTTGGAATACCGAACTCGCTTATAATGGAAAATTATTTTTCCAAAGTCTTGTTTTTAACTAAAAGCATTACATCTAATAAAATATAGCTACTTTAAAGTCTATATTTTTTCAGATTTATTTGCTCTTTCGATGAAGCTGTGGTAAACTTTAATTTGTGATAATGCAGCAATGAAAATAAAAATGCTGCTTTGTAATTATTTTTCGAATTGAAAGATAAAAGTTGTTCAATACATTGTTGTGTTGGCGCGCCCTTTAGAAATATGAGTGAGGAGGGGGGATAAAATTATAATTCCAGACTTGCAATCTGCCTTTCAGTATCATATCTTACAAATTTTCCATTAATTCTAAAATGAAAAATATGAATCAGTGGAAAGGTACATGTGGCTATCAGTTTAATCGTATTGTGGAGAAGCAATTAGAAACTAATTTAAATGGATGCTGATGGGTAAAAATTCTTTATCTGTGGCATATGCTAAATGGAAAATGTACTAATGTATTAGTATTTCAATTTTTTTAGGAATGGAATTCAATGTATCTATGTTTTTATATTTGAATGCTTTATGCAATTCTGAATGGATTTCCATCATTTATTGTTCTCATTTATAAAGGCATTATTTCCAATTCAGTCCTTATTTGAAAAAAATGTTTGTATCTCTCTATGTTTCAATTTGAGAGTAAGGACATCAATAGGATCTGTTATATTCAAGTTTTCCTATTCCAGCCAAATTAGGATTCAGATACTTAAAGCATAGAATAGTAGGGCACAGGAACAGACACTTTGGTCAGCAATAGCTATGCTGATCATGATGCCAAGTTAAAGTCATCTCCTCCATCTGTATGCGATCCTTACCCCCCTCTTCCCCGCATATCGCTGTGCCTAACCTTAAGGGCCTGTCCCACTTAGGCGATTTTCAGCAGAGTGCCGGCGACTGTCATGTTCGCGGCACTCGCCTGATAAACTGGGAACTGGAACGGCAACTGTCAGAGTGGAACACTGACAGTCCCCGGAGTGGAGCATGCATGCACGTACACACACACACACACACACACACACAACACACACACACACACACCACACACACACACACACACACACACACACACACACACACACACACACACTCTGAAATTCACACGGCGCAAAGCCAAGGTGATACAGACCCACACCGCGATGAAAGACCGGGGAGAAAGAGTGGAGACACTTTTAAGAAGACAGACAACGTTATAAGCCAGAGATACACGGTTGTGAAGTTCGGCGGACATTTAACATTAACGGTTATCCTTGGTTCTGAAAACTCATGCTTACGTATTTTATTCCCCAATGAGCCAATGAAAATGCCCGGTCAGCAAAGGCGATTAACTAAAACTACTTACGACCACCTCGACTACCCATAACTACATGGCGACCCCACTACAACTGTACCTATGACTACAGGTTTATTGATTTTCTCCATGGCGACCATTTTTGATCGCAGAAAGTTTTCAACATGTTGAGAAATTGCGGCGACCATACTGAGGCTGCGACTGGTTCCCAGAATGCGGGAACTCCTCGCGACCATGAAGGAGACTCACCAAAGACCACCAGCGAACATGTGGTGATCATGTGGCGATCATGAGGCGAGCGCAGAGTCTCCTGTACTCGCCTAAAAAATCGCCTAAGTGGGACAGGCCCTTAAAGCCTCTTAAATGCCACTTTTATTTCTGCCTCCACCAACAATTCTGGCAGTCATTTCCAAGAAGCCACTATCCTCTGTGGGTAAATGGCTCACACATTTCCTTTAAACTTTCCCCTTTGACCTTGCCATTTTCATCCTGGAAAAAAAGATTCTGACTGTTTGCCCTATCTATGCCTCTCATCTATATTACTAAAAGTCTGATCTTGACCACTTCCTGTTGTTCTGTATATTTATTTTAGAAAAAAACGCTACCACGTACGGCTGTGATTTTTGGTCATCTTACTCAGAGTCCCCCTCCACTCATCAGGTGCAGAGGATGTTTCCCATCTATGAAAAGTATAAGAGTTATTAGTGTTTAAAAAATGTTGAGAGTCTCTCTCCTGTTAATCATGCCATGAAGGCCATGCCCCTTCTGGTGGGAGGGGGGAGGGACTATAAAACCCAGAAGTGTTGGCATGGCTCAGTCTCTGCAAGATGGAGGAGGGAGAGGTCACGACTCGCTGTCTTTAGTGGCCTTGCACCCAGCTTGAAATGGTATGAAACTGCACTTGAATTTGGTGGCCTTGCACCCTGCTTGAAGTGGTAAGAAACTGCACTTGAATTAGGTGGCCTTGCACCCTGCTTGAAATGGAATTTCAAGGAATAGCCGTGAGTCAACTGCCAGCCCACCAGCCATGAGTGAGTGAGCTGCCAGCACAACAGGCTTGAGTGACTGAGCCGCCAGCCCAATAATCCATTTGGTCCACAATGTCCATACTAGCCCACTGGAAACCAGTCCCTTCACCCCACAACACCCATACTAGCGCTCCAGAAAACCCCCCCACTGGCCACCAATATTGGAATTGGTGGAGAGGTGGAATATTGCGTTGGGGGACCAGCCCTACCGTGCGATGCTTGGACCCAACGGGTCCCATTTAGTCTAGTAATGTTATATATTTTTATCAGGCCTCCCCTCTACCTCTACCACGCCAGAAGAAAATAAATCTAGTCTGTCCAACCTCTCCGAATAGCAAAAATCTTCTAATCCAGGTAGAATACTGTTAAGCTTCATCTGGCCCGTCTCCTAAGCCTCCACATCCTTCCTATAATGGGGTGACTAGAACTGCACACAATACTCTAAATGCAGCTGAACCAAAGTTTTATAAAGCTACAACATTTCTTCCTGAATCTTGTACTCAATGCCCCGACTGATAAAAGCACGCATACCATACACCTTCTTTACCACTCTGTCAACTTGTATTGCCACTTTCAAGGAGCTATGGACCCCAAGATCCCTATGTTCATCAATGCTGTTTAGGGTCATGTCATTAACTATATTTTCACCTTGCATTCAATCTCCCAACATTCAATACCTCACTCTCTCTCGAATTAACTCTATCTGCCATTTCTCTGCCATATCTGTAACTGATCTTTATTCCACTGTATCCTTTGATATTGTTCCTCACTGTCTGCAACTCCATCAATGTTTGTGTTGTCTGCAAACTGACTAACCGACCCATCTACATTATGCCCAACTTGTTTGTATATATATATCACAAACAATGGGGTAATTGGAAAAGGTGTCACAATATTATTGTTTAAAGTCATTGTCATAGAGTCATACAAACATAGAAACAGACCCCGGCCCAACTTGCCCACACCGACCAACATGCCTCATCTACTCGTCCATCTACCTGTGCTTGGCCCATATCCTTCTAAACCTATTCAATCCATGTACGTGTCCAAATGTTTCTTAAGTGTTTTGATAGTACCTGCTCTGGCAGTTCGTTCCATATACCTACCACCCTTTGTGTAAAAACAAACATAGCCCCTCGGGTTCATATTAAATCATTCCCCCCTCAACTTAAACCCGTGTCCTTTGGTTCTTGATTCCCCTACTCTGGGTAAAAGACATTTACCCTATCTATTTCTCTCATGATCTTATATATCTCTCAGATGTCACCCCTCATCCCCATGCACTCCAAGGAATGGCCTGCTCAACCAACCGCTCAGGCCTTTGAGTCCTGGGAACATCCTTGTAAATCTTCTTTGCACCCTTTCCAGCTTAACAACATCTTTTTTTATAACAGGGTAAACAAAACCAAGAACAATAATCCAAATTGGCAAAATTAGTACTCAGGACAAGTTCATGTATTATATTCAGGAACAGTTTCATAGAACACACTTGGTGAACAAGCTGCTTTAAATCTGATAACCGCAAAGAGTCAGAATTAATGTGTGAACTCATAATGAAGGATACCGGGGGAGGAATGATCACACATTTGAATTTCATACTTTGGCTAAGATTGAGAAATTTTGATTTGAAACAGATGTCTTAAACTTAATTAACTTACAAATGTATGAAGATAGATTGGCAATGATTGATTGGGAAAATCAATTAAAAGTTAAATTGCTCAATGAATAGTGCCAGACATTTAACAAGATGTTTCATAATTCTCAACAAACATATACATGATTAAGAAATAAGGACAGTGCAGAATTGATGATCCATTCATGGCTCACTATGGAAGTTGAGAATGACACCAGAAATAATGAAAAGATGGACAATGTAGCAGAGATTAGTTTTAGTGCAGAGGGGAGAGGGGAGAGAAAATCTTAGTAGGCAGTAAAGGATCGCTTTAAAAAAAATTATAGAGGGAGAACGTAGATCTGAAGTGTAAGATAGCACGAAGTATTAAAAATAGCAAGTTAGAGTTTTTGCAAGTAGCTAACTTACTGTAAATGTTGATCCTAAGAGAATGAACTTGGGAATTAAGAATGGGAAATCAGAGAATTAGAACTCTTTTTCTTCGTCTCCGGGGTAGAAGATACTAAAGCTATCCCAATAATAGTAGGAGAACTGGGCCATAAGAGAGCACATGCTTGAAGCAATCACTATATGAAATCACTGTGCGAAAGATACCAGGCAAACTAATGGGGCTGAAAGAATAACAAGTCTTCTGGAATTGATGTTCTGCAACATAATATCTTAAAAGAAAGTGTTGCAATAACAAAATAATTGGCTGTGATTTTCTAAAACCTACTGGGTTCTGGAAATCCCAACAGATTGGAAAACCACAAATACAATGGCCCATCTCGTGGAGAGGGAGGCAGAAAAACCTGTAGGCCAATTAGTTGATATCTGCATTACAATAATATTGAAATCCATTATTAATGAAATGGTGGCAGGCCAGATTGAAAATCGTACTGCAATCAACAATGGCTACATAGTTTCATGAAAGGGACATCATGTTTGACAGATGTATTAGAGTTCTTATAAAACCTAATAAGCAGTGTGGACAAAGGAGAAACATAATATGTATCTTTAAAGTTTAAAGTAAAGTCTAAATGTAGTGCATTTCAATTTACCGGAAGTATTTTGATAACATATGAAAGATTACTGCATAATGTAGAAGTTCATGGTATCGGAACTAATGTACAGTTTTGAGCAGAAAGGGCCATTGGTTGACTAAGAGGAAATGAAGTTTTGCGATAAGTGGATTAGTTTTACATTGGATTAACTGAAAGTAACGGGGTACCACAGGAAACATTGTTGGAGCTTTAAATATGTACAAACTTTAATAATAATTTGGATGAACGGACCAGATAGAATCGAACCAAATTTGATGTAAAGTTGGGAAGCTAATTTCAGGAGGATGCAATGAGATTCCAAACTTAAGAAAAGGAACAATCATAAGTATACAAAATTGCTGGAGAAACTCAGCGGGTGCAGCAGCATCTATGGAGCGAAGGAAATAGGCGACGTTTCGGCCCGAAACGTCGCCTATTTCCTTCGCTCCATAGATGCTGCTGCACCCGCTGAGTTTCTCCAGCAATTTTGTGTACCTTCGATATTCCAGCATCTGCAGTTCCTTTTTGAACATAATCATAAGTATACGTTTAACCAGTTTAAAATAAAGAATTGAAAAACAGAATATAATTTCAATGAAATACCATAGTTTTAAGAGATCTGAATGTCCTCATGTATGAAACACAGTTTGTGAGCATGTAGTTCAGAAAGGAGGTAAATGAAAGGTTGGTCTTTATTGCAAAGAGCATATTTATCTGTGAGTGAGTCAACACACCTGGAGTATTGCATACAGTTTGGTCTCTTTATTTGAAGAGAAATATGTGTGCATTCGAAACAACTTAGGGAGGTTCACCAGGTTGACTTTGGGGGTGAAAAGGCAGTCTTAAAAAAAATAACACTCACTGCTGTTTGGAGCATTGAGATGTGAACTTTGGAAATATTTCAGATTCTGAGGATTTTGACAAGGTAAATGATGAAAAGATGTTTCTTCTCATGGGGAAATCTTGAGTTAGGGGGCATATTTTCAGAATAAAGGGTCATCTATTTAAGGTAGATGCAGAGAACCTTATTCTCTCATATGGATTCCTGCACTAGGAAGGCAGAATCATTTATTATATTCATTGCTGACAGAGTTTTTCTGGCCCCCTTTGTTCTGAGAACCAGTCAAAATAAAATAAAGCTGAGGCCAAGAAGATCAGCCATGATCTTATTCAGTGGTAAAGGAGGCTCAGTGGGTTAAGTGGCCTACTCCATCTCCTGTTTTCAGCTTGATTCTTGCCTCTGAGTCATGAAGTGGGAGATGGGAGCCTTGTTGTAAGATTTGAGCAAGTTATTCAGGCTGACATTGCCCCATAGAAACTAGTCAGAGTTCAAAAATGTTCAATGGTTCTTTATTTGTCACACATGCAACTGCACAGGGAAATTGATTTTGGATATAGTACACATGCAGGCGCCACCATTTTTGGTGCCATTATTCAAAGACCAAGGCCAAGTCGATATACTGGAACAGTTTGCGCAAACTGACGACCCTCTCATCTACTCGCCCGGCCATCTTTGTGTCCCGCGGGCGCCTCCTGCAGCCTACCTTGAAGGCGTTGCCCCAGTTCACCTTCCGACCGGTCCACTCCAAGCGCCCGACATCTCCAGCTCCCTCCCAGTCCCGCCGTCTGAGTGACAAAAAAGTCGTTCTTGAAATGGATGACTTGGCCAACATCCAAAGCAACTTCAATCGGCTCATATGATCATTCAATCGAAAAAAAGGTTGAAAGATCTTGTTCTTGTAATGATCACTTCTTTCTGAAATAATTCACTGAATATTAAATGTTTGGAAATATTTATTTTTAAAAACATCCAAGGTCAGTGTTTGTTGTCCTTGGGGCTGATGATGAACCATCACTTTTATGTTTAGTTTGGCGATACAGCATGGCAATAGACCCTCAGCCCACCAGGTCCACACCAACCATTGATCACATGCAGACTAATTCCATGTTATCACACTTTCTCATCCTACACACGAGGGGAGGAAGCCAATTAACCTACAAATCTGCACGTCTTTGGAATGTCACAGGTAGAAAGTACAAATTACACACAGTAAAAACACATAGTCAGGATCAAAGTGAGGTCTCTGGCAATGTGAGAGCACATTCTATTTGTAGAACATAATATAATACGGCACAGAAATTGGTCCTTTGGCCCACATGTCTGTGCTGTACATGATGCCAAGCCCAACACTTATTTGCCTGCACATTATCCATATCCCTCCAATCCTCACATACCCATGTGCCTATCTCTTAAACAACTTAGGGTTGTTCACCGGGTTGACTTTGGGGGTCTCTTAAATGCCACTATTGTATCTGCCTCAAGCACCACTCCCAGGGAGTTATAGATTTAAACTCCAATCCATTTGAGGGATTCATTGTATATTTTCCCCATACATTGGATCTCACACTTGCTTCGATTAAACTCCATCTGCCATTTCTCTGCCTATTTCTGTAGCTGACCTGTATCCCACTGCATGTTTTGATAGCCTTCCTCATAACCATAACCACACACACACACAGACAGTTGTTTAATAGTATATGGATATATACACAAGTAACAGTTTGATTTTTACTCAGCTGTACTGTTGGCAAGGAATTCTTATGCAGGCACCCAGTGATGATAATGATAGGAGAACATATTTCTGACTGATATATTTCAAATATGCCTGCGCACTTTCATAAAGTGGCATAAATACAAATCCCTTTCTTCACATAAGTAAGTATGTAAGTAATTGAGGTGTTATGTATTCAAGAAATCTCTGTACACAGCATTTATCCCAAATAATGATACTAAATAAGTAGTGGATTTTCCACTGTTACAAATGTAGAATAATGTGCCCTTTATAAATGTGCTCAGGGAGGAAGAGTAAAGGAGATTTGTGCGGGACATTTCACAAATTGTCTGGGAATGATAACATTTAAGTATTCGGTACATCTAGAGATATAATAGATGTAACCTTCACCATACTGGACCTTCCAGCAAATTGCAGAGAGCAGCATTAGCCACTTGTGATATGATAAAAGCCTCAAACTCCACCACTGAGAGGAACCGCGGAGTATCTTTCCCAAATATTGCTACCTCACAAAATCGTCTTCATTTTCTAATGGTTAGGGGACGATCTACAAGCAGTGGGTTTAACCAATGGGTCTACAATAGAGAAAAAATATCAAACTGCTGAAGGAACTCAGTAGGTCAGGCAACATGAATGGAGGGAAATGGACAGGTGAATTTTTTTTAGGTTAGGATTCTTCTGCAGGCAGATGGAGTTGAAGGGACATGGCTAGTACTGATAGGCCAGAGGTGGGGCAATAATTAGCAACTGTGTAAGGGGGTAAGGGGGAGTTGTATGGCAGATGAGCCAGGTGGGGGGCAATGTGGTGTGTGGAGAAGACGTGGAGGTGATGTGGAGAAGATGTTAAAGATGGCCTCAATGCATCTGTGTTCTTGATTAGAATGGGTGTCAAGGGTTATGGGGAAAAGGCAGGAAAATGGGATTAAGTGGCAGAGATCAACCATGATTGAATGGTGGAGTAGACTCGATTGGGCCAAATGGCATAATTCTACTCTTATAACTTGTGAATGTGTGAACCTGTGTTGACCTGTGTCTACCTCAACACTTTAAATAACATTTCAAACCTTAATGCAACACTAGCTCCAACAAGCATCCAATTGGAGTAGATATAAATCTACTGCTCAATACTCTGGAGCTGAGATCACTCCAACCCTAGACAGAGAGCGGCAGTCCATGACCTTCATATATATGCATGCTTCGAGGCATAGCTTCAAGCCATTACTAACTCATTCAATGAAATGTAAGGACAGTATTCTAAATATGCAAAACCAAATTTTTCCACTAACCTTGCTGTACAGCGCCACCCTCTGGACCAAGAAAAGACCAGGAAAAATGTCGACCACCTTCCCTATGTCAATGATGAAACATCATCCATGTAATTCACCATCGCTTTGAATGAACTAACACTGCCTTGCCCCTTAGACAAAACTATTTCATGATCAAGAGTTGAATCTATAACAACTTTTAAAAGACATTTGGATAGGCATTGAAAAGGTTTAGAGGCATATGAGGCAAACATGGGCAGGTGGGACTAGTGTAGTTGGGGCACCTAGGTTGGCATGTGTAAGCTGGTCCGAATACCCTGTTTCCGTGTGGTACGGCTCTATCCAGCACAGAGCACGTGGCATTAAACCTTGCCTTGCCACATGCTTTTAAGACATGATTAAAGTGGGTATAATGAAGCATGGGAGATATGCCACCAACAATTTCTACAAAATCCTTCAAATCACCAGGAAGGATAACTGAATCATTGTCTCTCCATGGCAAGACACGCAGCAACTGCAGTTCCTCCTTAAACGCAGTGAAACAATTGTTCTATTGAACATTTCCATTGTAGCTTGCTGAGGTACTTGAAAAAGGACATGCTAATGTTAGCATTTGTGCCTCAGTTCCTCTCTGCACTGATTCTGTTAGCGAATTATTTGCTTTTGATTCCTTTAAGTTACTTAGAACATTAATTTAAAAATTAAACATTCTAACTGGTTGAAATGCAACATGATTCCGAAACCGCTCCCAATCGAAATTGTTAAAAACAGTCAAATCAAAGTCATGATTTGGACAACTAAGCATTGTGGAATCCTTAATATACCTATTCTTCATTTATCCATCCCCATCATACATGCACACAAACTCGCATGCAAACACCTGGCAGCACGGTGGCGGAGCAGTAGAGTTGCAGCCTTAAGGGCCTGTCCCACTTACGTGTCCTTGACACGCAAATTACGCGACCTCGTGGTCACATTGAGGCGCGACGGTCCCGCGAAGGTCGCGAGCGATTTCATGCGTACGCACAACCGTCTGGAGAGCGTGAGGTCATTTGAAGATGGACACAAAATGCTGGAGTAACTCAGCGGGACCGGCAGCATCTCTGGGGAGAAGCAATGGGTGATGTTTTGGGTCAAGACTCTTCTTCAGTCTGAAAGAAGTGTCTTGACCCGAAACGTCATCCATTCCTTCTCTCCAGAGATGCTGTCAGTCCTGCTGAGTTACTCCTGCATTCTGTGTCCATCTTCAATTTTCTTGGCCCCTCTCTGGGAGTAGGAGTGAGGGCAGATCCGGACCTCAGCGGCTGTGAGCCCCAGGTCGAGCTCGGCGATCGTTTGCCTGCTTCTGCTGCTGTTGCAGGTGAGACGTTGCGTCGCGCCAGGGTCTTGGGCCTGTCCCACATTGGCCGACAGTTCCGCGACAGGCCGTTGGTGCGTGAAGATTTTGTTTGCGACAAAAATTTCGGAGCCCCGCGCGATGTCGCGCACAACTACATACCCCTCCGCGCTTCTCAGTGGGACCGGCCCCACACGGCCATACGATGCCCATGCACCTCAACGCGACCACGAGGTCGCGTAACTTGCGTGCCCAGGACACGTAAGTGGGACAGGCCCTTTACAGCGCTTGCAGCGCCGGAGACCCGGGTTTTCCCGACTACGGGTGCTGTCAGTAGGAGTTTGTATGTTCTCTCCGTGACCACGTAGGTTTTCTCTGAGATCTTCGGTTTCCTCCCACACTCCAAAGACTTAGGCATGTAGGTAAATTGGCTTGGTGTATGTGTAAATTGTCCGTAGTGTGTGTAGGATAGTGTTAATGTGCGGGGATTGCTGGTCAGCGCGGACTCGGTGGGCCAAAGGGCCTGTTTCCACGCTGTATCTCCAAACCCCATGAAGCAATGGCTATAAAAATGATTGACAGAACAATTAGTTTCATACATTGATTTTGTTGTCACTAGATTTATTGACTATCTCAGGGCATTGACGGATTTCTAGGCTTTCCAACTAGCAGGTCTCAAGTGAAATTTGTTTATTCATTTCCACGATTTATTCACACATCATAGTCACTAAATTGGAATTAAACAGTCCTCTGTAATAATATCGTCGCTTTACTTGAATTTATTATTGCAATAGTAATTAGTTGCTTTCAAAAATCTCTTCACAGATTGGATATTTTCAAATTTGAGACTATCACCATGTATTGATAAATGAAGCTACTTTTACATGGGTGGTGCACAATGCACTTCATTTCCAAGTTGCCTGTGACCAGTGGAGTTCCACAGATTCAATGCTGGGACTGCTGCTATTTGTGATATATATAAATGACTTGGACGTAAACGTGGATGCTTGGAAAGTTTTCAGATGACACCAAGATTGCTGGGGTCATAGACTGTGAGGAAGGCCATCAATATATACAGTGACATATCGATCAGCTACAGAAATGGGCAGACAAATGAGAGCTGGAGTTTAATCTGAGCAAGTGTGAGATGTTACACTTTGGGAGGTCAAATGTAAGGGGAAAATATTAAATTAATGGCATGACAGCATTGCAGTACAGCGGGATGTTGTGATCCAGGTCCATAACTTCCTGAAAGCGGCAACACAAGTAGATACAATACAACAATACAATTCAATTTATTGTCATTTGGACCCCTTGAGGTCCAAACGAAATGCCGTTTCTGCAGCCATACATTACAAACAAATAGACCCAAGACATAACTTTGATAGAGTGGTAAAGAAGGCATATGGCATGTTTGCTTTCATTGGTTGGGGCATTGAGTGTAAGATTCATGAAGTCATGATGCAGCTTTATAGGACTTTGGTTAGATTGCTTTTGGAGTATTGTGTGCAGATGTGGTCACCACATTACTGGAAGGGTGTGGGGTGTGGGGTCTTTGGGAAGGGTGCAGAGGAGGTTTGACAGAATGATGCCTGGATAAGGGGGTATTTGCTACAAGGAGAGTTTGACAGACTTGGATTGCTTTCTCTGGAATGCTGTAGGTTGAGGCGAGACATGATCGAATATATAAATTATGAGCGGCATAGATTGGGTAGACAGTCAGAATCTTTTTCCCAATATGAGATACTAGAGGGCATAGCTTCAAGATGAGAGTGGTGAAGTTTAAAGGAGATATGCGGGGCATGTTTTTTATGCAGATGGTGGAGAATGCCTGAAATGTGAATTTGTTGTTTCCACAGAAATGTTATAATGTGGGAAATTGTGAGGTACTGCACTTTGATAATGACAGATTATTATCCATATGAAAAGACACTTGGATAGACATATGGATATGGAGGGAATGGGTAGTGTGCAGATAGATAAGTGATGGTCTTGGAATCATGTTCTTGGCATCATATTGGCATCACAGACATCGTGGGCCAAAGGATTTGTTGCCATGCTTTACTGTTCCATGTTTTATCAACTTTTAATTAAATGTATTTACCAGGCATGGCCCTTGGAGCTTGTGGTAACAATACAGAGAACTTTAAGAGCCACAAGGCAAGCAAACTTCTACAATAGTTTTTTTATAGCTACAACTCTACCTTTATAATGTATATAGAATGCTGTAGTGGCCTAGACGAGGTCAGGAAAAGGCCAGACGCCAGGCAGGTTCAGAAGTTGTTTAATGAATCATGGCAAATACACAGAACGCCCGCGAGCAGGAACCGGGAAACCCCGTGGGCAGACAATCGTCCCTGTCCCTCAAGAGCCGAGGGGGATGACCCAAGAAGTGGCCTAACCTCCAAGTACCACCACAATGCAACCATACCTTTGTTTGCTTGCTCACAGCCACCTGCTGCTAGACCTGGGGGCCTTGTGACTTTCCATCTAACTCATGTTGTGCAGAAATAGCGGCCCACCTTTATTAGTTGCTGAAATTTAATGTTGTTTAAATTCAACACTGCAGCCACGTGCAGTATTAGACTTTAGACTCCAGAGTTACAGTACGGAAACAGGCTCTTCAGCCCACCGAGTCCATGCCAACCAGCGAACACCCGTACACTAGCATTATCTAACACTAGGGACAATTTATTTTACCAAAGCCAATTAATTTACAAACCTGTACGTCTTTGGAGTGTGGGAGGAAACCGGTGCACCCAGAGAAACCCCACCTGGTCGCAGGCAGAAGATTGGATTAGATTAGATTTCCTTTATTGTCATTCAGACCTTTCGGTCTGAACGAAATGCTGTTGCCTGCAGCCATACATGTAATAATAAACAACCACAATAACACAATTAACATCCACCACAGTGAGTTCACCAAACACCTCCTCACTGTGATGGAGCAAAAG